>NC_053389.1:623618481-624308056 GCF_905171765.1 Bufo bufo | reverse complement strand
CAGGACTGGTTTTGTTTATACCATGTCCCATTTGAAGCCCCCTGTTGCACCCCTAGAATAGAAATTTCAAAAAAGTGACTCCATCTAAGAAAGTACACCCCTCAAGGTATTCAAAACTGGGTTTACAAACTTTGTTAACCCTTTAGGTGTTCCACAAGAGTTAATGGCAGATGGAGAAACAATTTTGAAATTTCTATTTTTTGGAAAATTTTCCAATATAATCAATTTTTTCCAGGAGTAAAACAAGGGTTAACTGCCAAACAACACTCAAAATGGGTTGCCCTGATTCTGTAGTTTGCAAAAACACCCCATATGTGGTCGTAAACTACTGTTTGGCCGAACGGTAGCACATAGGAGGGGAACACCATATGGGTTTTGGAAGGCAGATTTGGCAGGACTGGTTTTGTTTATACCATGTCCCATTTGAAGCCCCCTGTTGCACCCCTAGAATAGAAATTTCAAAAAAGTGACTCCATCTAAGAAAGTACACCCCTCAAGGTATTCAAAACTGGGTTTACAAACTTTGTTAACCCTTTAGGTGTTCCACAAGAGTTAATGGCAGATGGAGAAACAATTTTGAAATTTCTATTTTTTGGAAAATTTTCCAATATAATCAATTTTTTCCAGGAGTAAAACAAGGGTTAACTGCCAAACAACACTCAAAATGGGTTGCCCTGATTCTGTAGTTTGCAAAAACACCCCATATGTGGTTGTAAACTACTGTTTGGCCGAACGGTAGCACATAGAAGGAGGGGAACACCATATGGGTTTTGGAAGGCAGATTTGGCAGGACTGGTTTTGTTTATACCATGTCCCATTTGAAGCCCCCTGTTGCACCCCTAGAATAGAAATTTCAAAAAAGTGACTCCATCTAAGAAAGTACACCCCTCAAGGTATTCAAAACTGGGTTTACAAACTTTGTTAACCCTTTAGGTGTTCCACAAGAGTTAATGGCAGATGGAGAAACAATTTTGAAATTTCTATTTTTTGGAAAATTTTCCAATATAATCAATTTTTTCCAGGAGTAAAACAAGGGTTAACTGCCAAACAACACTCTAAATGGGTTGCCCTGATTCTGTAGTTTGCAGAAACACCCCATATGTGGTCGTAAACTACTATTTGGCTAAACGGCAGGACATAGAAGAAGGGGAACGCCATATGGTTTTTGGAAGGCAGATTTTGCTGGACTGGTTTATTTACACCATGTACCCTTTCAAGCCCCCTGATGCACCCCTAGAGTAGAAACTCCATAAAAGTGACCCCATCTAGGAAACTACGGGATAAGGTGGTTGTTGTTTTGGGACTATTTTAGGGGTAAATTTGATTTTTGGTTGCTCTATATTACTCTTTTTGAGGCAATGTAACAAAAAAATTAAATTCTAAAATTGTTTCTACATTCGCTATTTAGTTTTGTGGAACACCTAAAGGGTTAACATAGTTTGTAAAGTAACTTTTGAATACCTTGAGGGGTGTAGTTTCTTAGATGGGGTCACTTTTTTGGAGTTTCTAGTCTAGGCTACATCAGGGGGGGCTTCTAATGGGACATGGTGTCAAAAAAAAAACTGTCCATCAAAATCTGCCTTCCAGAAACCATATGGAGTTCCCTTCGTTCTATGCCCTGCCGTGCGGCTATATAGCCATTTACGACCACATATGGGGTGTTTCTGCAAACTACAGAATCGGGGCAATAAATATTTAGTTTTGTTTGGCTGTTAACCGTTGCTTTATTACCGGCAAAATGGATTCAAATTGAAATTTTGCCCAAAAATAGGTGTTTTGGCACCGTTTTTATTTTATATTTTTAACACCGTTCATCCGAGGCGTTTGGTCAAAAGTAATTTTTATAGCGACGACTTTTACGCACGCGACGATGCCCAATATGTATGGCTCTCAGACTTTGGAGACACTAAGCAGGCATTCTAAAACTGCGGCCCTCCAGATGTTGTAAAACTACAATTCCCACCATGCCCTGCTGATGGCTGTAGGTTGTCTGGGCATGCTGGGAGTTATAGTTTTACAACATCTGGAGGGCCGCAGTTTGAGGATGCCTGCACTAAAACTAATATTTTTTGGGGAAAGAAAAATTGTTTCTGTGTCTCCAAAGTCTGAGAGACATAGTTTTTTATGTTCTCTAGTGGACTGTTGGGGATTATAAAAATTTAGTACTCCATGGAAGTGTGATACTCCCTGAAGCAATCGATAATGCAGAGGCCCGGATGATCGGGGCACGTGTCACACTGAGTGGTGGTGTCCTTCCGTATCCCCCTCTTGTGACACACTCTGCATCTTTTTTGGGTTCGTCCCTTCTTTCCAGTATGGGGGACCACACCTGGAAAGTGTTGGCCAGGGACGATCCGGGCGCCTCCAGTTCCCGAGGTACTCCGGCCTGCTCTTTCCCGGTCCGAAAAGATCAGGTCTTTGAGGACTGCCTCATAGAACTGGAGGAATGTCCTTGTGCTGCCAGCGCTTCGGGATAGTACAAAAGAGTTGTACATGGCAACCTGTACCAAGTAGACCGCAACTTTTTTGTACCATGCCCGGGTTTTGCGCATGGCATTATATGACTTGAGGACTTGATCAGAGAGATCAACTCCTCCCATATACCGATTGTAGGCGACGATACAATCGGGCTTGAGGACCGTTGCCGCGGTACCTCGCACAGAGACGGGGGTGGTGCTGTTACCGTGGATTGTGGACAGCATAAGGACATCCCTCTTGTCCTTATACCTGACCAGCAACAGGCTTCCACTGGTAAGGGCACGGGTCTCACCCCTGGGGATGGGTACCTGGAGGGGGTGGGCAGGGAGGCCGCGTTGATTTTTCCGCACGGTCCCACAAGCGAACGTGGATCTGGCGGCAAGGGACCTGAACAAGGGAATGCTGGTATAAAAGTTGTCCACGTACAAGTGGTAACCCTTATCCAGCAGTGGGTACATAAGGTCCCACACGAGTTTCCCGGTAACACCCAGAGTGGGGGGACATTCTGGTGGTTGAATCCGGGAATCTCGCCCCTCGTACACACGAAATTTGTAAGTGTACCCTGAGGTACTCTCACAAATTTTGTATAGCTTCACGCCATACCTCGCCCGCTTTGTGGGAATGTATTGGCGGAAACTGAGTCTCCCCTTGAACGCAACGAGAGACTCATCAACCGCGACCTCCCTTCCAGGTACGTAGGCCTCCATGAATTTGGCCCCAAAGTGATTGATGACCGGCCGTATCTTGTACAGCCGGTCATAGGCAGGATCACTTCGGGGGGGACATGCTGCATTATCGGAATAATGCAGACATTTCCGGATGGCCTCAAACCGGGAGCGTGTCATGGCCGTACTGTACAGTGGGGTCTGGTAGAGTATGTCCCCACTCCAGTATTGCCTGACACTGGGTTTTTGCACTAGACCCATATGCAGCACGAGGCCCCAAAATGTCCTCATCTCGGCTGCACTGACCGGCGTCCAGCCACCGGGTCTAGCCAAAAATGAGCCCGGGTTTTGAGCGACGAACTGTTGGGCGTACAGATTCGTCTGCTCCACCATCAGATTCACCAGTGGGTTACTGAAAAAAAAACTAAAAAAGTCCATTTCAGTAAACCCCACTGTGGGAATCTGGATTCCTGGATTGCCAGCAAAATCCGGAATCTCGGGCTCAAAGTCCACTGGGGGACACCAGCTAAGTTCATCGGCAGGGGGCTCCGATGGGCTTATTTGGTGGGCCGGGAAACCAGTACGAACCCCAGGGCGGCTCGTACTAGGGTGGGCCACAGGATCCCTAGCATGTGGGGCCCCTGGCTCCGCCTGGCGGCGTCTCCGCTGCCTTGGTGGCTCATCGTCATCCGATGATGATGAGGAGGATGCGGATGACAAAAGGAACGTGGGGTCATCCTCATCCTCACTGGGGCTCTCGGAGTCGGAGGCAATCTGGGCGTATGCCTCCTCCACCGAGAACATCCGGCGGGCCATGGGTGTGTGTGTGTGCGTGTGTATGTGCGTGCGTGTAAACCTTTATTCTATGTGCGTGTGTGTGGGGGCACGGGTGTTCACGTACTAAAAAGTCCAGGCAAAAAAAATGGGCAAATGTTAGGAAAAAAAAAAAAAAAAAGTTCAAACTTGCTGATCAGCGGTTCAACGCTGATCAGCGGTCGGTGGGGTGGTGGGGCGGGCGATGCGCTAACAGTGGCCGGACGCTAAGAGTGCCGGAAAGTCAGCGCACGCAGAAAAAAAAAAAAGTGGTGGTGGGGGAAGGGTCTGGTGGGGGGGGGGGGGGGGGGGTTGGTGGGTGGATTGGGGGGGCTGGTGGGGGGGGGGGGGGCTGGTGGTGGGGGGGATGCGGGGGGGGGCTGGTGGTGGGGGGGATGCGGGGGGGGCAAGTGGCAGGGGGGGTCTGGGGTCTGAAAGCTGAAACAAAAAAGTGCTGGACAGGAAGAGGAGGGGAGAGAGGAGCGCAGGAAGTTTGAATCTCGCGCCTCTCTCCCCTGCACCAATCAGCACCCTGGACAGCGGCATTCAGCACCAGGGCCAGCACCGCCTCTCCAAATCCTCGGACTGCGATAGGTGGTGTATAATTACGCCACCGATCGCAGTCTTTTTCCGGTTCATCGGGTCACAGGACACCCGAATGGACCGGAAACGCAGAAAACCGCAGGTCTGAATTGACCTGCGGTTTTCTGCGATCGTCGATGCGGGGGGGTCAAATGACCCCCCCCTGCATTGTTACAGGATGCCGGCTGAATGATTTCAGCTGGCATCCCGTTCCGATTAACCCCCGCGGCGCCGGCATCGCTATTTAAAGCCATGACGTACCGGTACGTCATGTGTCCTTAAGGACTCGGGAAACATGCCGTACCGGTACGTCATGTGTCCTTAAGGGGTTAAATAAAAAAAATCCCCTCACTGGAATACTTTCAGTCTTTTGACTGTATGGATTACAGATGGAATGACTGTTATATGTGAGTACCGCTTTCTTTGACAGATTCTAGTATGGGTACATATATGTTTTCCCAACCCCAGCACATTAGTTTGCTAATTCCAGATGTATGAAACGCAGGCCTAACTGTATCTAGTATATTGAACGCCAGATAAACTAACTTGGCCTTTTTTAAATAAAAAAAATTCCCTCACTGGAATACTTTCAGTCTTTTGACTGTATGGATTACAGATGGAATGACTGTTATATGTGAGTACCGCTTTCTTTGACAGATTCTAGTATGGGTACATATATGTTTTCCCAACCCCAGCACATTAGTTTGCTAATTCCAGATGTATGAAACGCAGGCCTAACTGTATCTAGTATATTGAACGCCAGATAAACTAACTTGGCCTTTTTTAAATAAAAAAAATTCCCTCACTGGAATACTTTCAGTCTTTTGACTGTATGGATTACAGATGGAATGACTGTTATATGTGAGTACCGCTTTCTTTGACCGATTCTAGTATGGGTACATATATGTTTTCCCAACCCCAGCACATTAGTTTGCTAATTCCAGATGTATGAAACGCAGGCCTAACTGTATCTAGTATATTGAACGCCAGATAAACTAACTTGGCCTTTTTTAAATAAAAAAAATTCCCTCACTGGAATACTTTCAGTCTTTTGACTGTATGGATTACAGATGGAATGACTGTTATATGTGAGTACCGCTTTCTTTGACAGATTCTAGTATGGGTACATATATGTTTTCCCAACCCCAGCACATTAGTTTGCTAATTCCAGATGTATGAAACGCAGGCCTAACTGTATCTAGTATATTGAACGCCAGATAAACTAACTTGGCCTTTTTTAAATAAAAAAAATTCCCTCACTGGAATACTTTCAGTCTTTTGACTGTATGGATTACAGATGGAATGACTGTTATATGTGAGTACCGCTTTCTTTGACAGATTCTAGTATGGGTACATATATGTTTTCCCAACCCCAGCACATTAGTTTGCTAATTCCAGATGTATGAAACGCAGGCCTAACTGTATCTAGTATATTGAACGCCAGATAAACTAACTTGGCCTTTTTTAAATAAAAAAAAAATTCCCTCACTGGAATACTTTCAGTCTTTTGACTGTATGGATTACAGATGGAATGACTGTTATATGTGAGTACCGCTTTCTTTGACAGATTCTAGTATGGGTACATATATGTTTTCCCAACCCCAACACATTAGTTTGCTAATTCCAGATGTATGAAACGCAGGCCTAACTGTATCTAGTATATTGAACGCCAGATAAACTAACTTGGCCTTTTTTAAATAAAAAAAAAATTCCCTCACTGGAATACTTTCAGTCTTTTGACTGTATGGATTACAGATGGAATGACTGTTATATGTGAGTACCGCTTTCTTTGACAGATTCTAGTATGGGTACATATATGTTTTCCCAACCCCAGCACATTAGTTTGCTAATTCCAGATGTATGAAACGCAGGCCTAACTGTATCTAGTATATTGAACGCCAGATAAACTAACTTGGCCTTTTTTAAATAAAAAAAATCCCCTCACTGGAATACTTTCAGTCTTTTGACTGTATGGATTACAGATGGAATGACTGTTATATGTGAGTACCGCTTTCTTTGACAGATTCTAGTATGGGTACATATATGTTTTCCCAACCCCAGCACATTAGTTTGCTAATTCCAGATGTATGAAACGCAGGCCTAACTGTATCTAGTATATTGAACGCCAGATAAACTAACTTGGCCTTTTTTAAATAAAAAAAATTCCCTCACTGGAATACTTTCAGTCTTTTGACTGTATGGATTACAGATGGAATGACTGTTATATGTGAGTACCGCTTTCTTTGACAGATTCTAGTATGGGTACATATATGTTTTCCCAACCCCAGCACATTAGTTTGCTAATTCCAGATGTATGAAACGCAGGCCTAACTGTATCTAGTATATTGAACGCCAGATAAACTAACTTGGCCTTTTTTAAATAAAAAAAATTCCCTCACTGGAATACTTTCAGTCTTTTGACTGTATGGATTACAGATGGAATGACTGTTATATGTGAGTACCGCTTTCTTTGACAGATTCTAGTATGGGTACATATATGTTTTCCCAACCCCAGCACATTAGTTTGCTAATTCCAGATGTATGAAACGCAGGCCTAACTGTATCTAGTATATTGAACGCCAGATAAACTAACTTGGCCTTTTTTAAATAAAAAAAATCCCCTCACTGGAATACTTTCAGTCTTTTGACTGTATGGATTACAGATGGAATGACTGTTATATGTGAGTACCGCTTTCTTTGACAGATTCTAGTATGGGTACATATATGTTTTCCCAACCCCAGCACATTAGTTTGCTAATTCCAGATGTATGAAACGCAGGCCTAACTGTATCTAGTATATTGAACGCCAGATAAACTAACTTGGCCTTTTTTAAATAAAAAAAAAATTCCCTCACTGGAATACTTTATGGCTTTTCACTGTATGGATTACAGGTGGACTGGTATTAGTAGGGGTGACACAAGCACACCCAAGTCCCTGATGTAGGATTTCTATGGCACAGACCACTATTACAAGTGATTAATGGACGTTGGGAGAGATTGTGCTGCAGCACTAGTCCCAAGATGGCCGCCGCCTATCAGCCCAGTAACATGTGCCACAAAATGGTCTGCACAACCTTTAAAAAAAATAGCCTTGGACTGTGCTGCTAAATCGCTATTGGTCTGAATCCCAGGTGTAGATGTCTGACTTGTTTGGAGCTTTGGAATGCACACTGTGGCAGCTTCTGCTGCAGCACTACAAGTCGCAAAATGGCGGCCGGCGGTCAGCCCAGGTACATGTGGATGGAAAAATCACTCTGGCAACTCTAAAAATAGCCAATCCCTATCAAAAAAGCAGCTCAGCTGCAGTTGTTCAGATGAATCACAGGTGGAGGAGAGAAATTTGCTTCCAGTTATTCAATTATCCCTGCCTATTCTCGCCCTAGCATCAGCTGCGTCTATCCCTGTTCTATTCACATCGGGAGTGAGCACGTCCCGACGTGCGCACAAGCTTATAAAGAGGCTGAGTCACATGCTGCACTTGGCCAATCACAGCCTTGCCAATAGTAGGCATGGCTGCGATGGCATCTTAGGGCAAGTAGTATGATGCATGTTGATTGGCTGCTTTGCAGCCTTTCAAAATGCGCCAAAATACATGCCGAACGACGAACCCGAACTTTTACGAAAAAGTTCGGGTTCGGGTCCGTGTCACGAACACCCCAAAATTCGGTACGGACCCGAACTATGCTCGAACTGTTCGCTCAACACTAATCCTGAGCAGTGGTCATCAAATTAAAATCCCGGAAAACCCCTTTAACTCTTGAGAAGGCATACCTGTTAACTGAAAACCATTTCAGACGACTACCTCATGAAAATGATTGAGAGAACGCCAATGCCAAAGAATGCCAAGAGGGTGCAAAGCTGTCATCAAAGCAAAAGGGGGCTACTTTCAAGAATCTAAAATATAAAACATATTCTGGTTTGTGTAACACCTTTCCGTTTACTACTTAATTCCATATGTGTTTCTTCATTGTCTTCATAACTTTAATATGATTATACAAGAAAAAAAATACAATGGAATGAAAAGGTGCGTCCAAACTTTTGACTGGTAATGTAGGTCTGGGTGATATGGCCTAAAAATCAAATATTGATTATGCACTGGCTTTTTAAAAAATATCATTTTTTTTTACATACACAAGAATACAACCATGCCCACTACGTTTTCGCTGTCCTTTTCTAGGAATATACATATAAGTATAAGTTATATAAGTATAAGTTCCCCAAAAATAACTTTCCCTCCCTGACCCCTCCCACTGAGAACACCCTTACTACCACCCTTCGCCCAGTCCAAATGCCAACCACCTTACTCCACCATCTACCCGCATTACCACTATCCTTAGTTCCCTAAGAAAGTCAATGCACCTTCAGAGCCCCTAACCTTCCCCCTATATCAGTCTTTAATTAAGTACCATTCAGTATCCCTGAACAAGGTCACAATAAGGTTGATGGCTTCCCTGTCATGCAAAGCTATTATAAAACTTCCTCCACTTTCGGAAGAAGGGGGCCATTTTGACGACTTTCCACTGTCTTTTTATACGGCGACACCTTATGGGGTACCTTTTGGTTGGCACGCCTTTCTCACCTGCTGCTGATAATTAAAAGAAAAAAAGTGTCATCCATGATACAAAATCTCTACATTTAACCTCAGTTTAATGTGTCATGAAACAAACCACAAACCATGCCGCAATGTTAGTAGTTTTTGGCCACACAAATATTGCTGCATGTAGAGGTATTTTTCTAGCCGAAACAGAGCATTTATGCCAGAAAGCCACCGGATCTCAATCGGATCCAATTACAGTCAATGGAGATTTGGTGGTGCCTGGTGGTGTGTGGTGGTATCCGGCTTTGCCCGATACAGCAAACTCTAGTAGTCTCTTCCTCTGCCAGAATTAGGGTGGACATTGGCTTCATCCAAGAAAGCTGGTCCTCGCTGGCCATGCCCCCAAAACGATAACCACGCCCACCTCCGTGAAGCCATGCCCCAACTCTCCATGAAGCCACGCCCCCATCACCACTGGTGAAGGGGGGGACTGGGGGAAGGCCCTTCACAATAATTATTAACTCCTTTCAGCAGTCCCCCCATTCACAGTATCTATTAATCCCTTTCAGTCCCCTCTTCACAGTAGTTACCTATTCCCCCCTTTCAGCTCCCACACTAGTTATTAACCCCTTTCAAAATCAGCAGCGCCAGCCCAGTAGACGGAGGACCAGGAGTGTAAAAACCGGACTGTCCGGCCTAAAACCAGACGTCTGACCACCCTAGCCAGAATAGACGGATAGATTTTGTGCAGGAGATGTAAACATAGCGTTAAAGGGGTTGTCCTGCCATATATATTGATGACCTAGCCTCAGGATAGGTCATCAATATCTGATTGGTGGGGTAGCTGAGTGTCGAACCCCGCTGATCAGATATTGATTACCTATCCTGAGGCTAGATCATCAATATACACTCACCTAAAGAATTATTAGGAACACCTGTTCTATTTCTCATTAATGCAATTATCTAGTCAACCAATCACATGGCAGTTGCTTCAATGCATTTAGGGGGGTGGTCCTGGTCAAGACAATCTCCTGAACTCCAAACTGAATGTCAGAATGGGAAAGAAAGGTGATTTAAGCAATTTTGAGCGTGGCATGGTTGTTGGTGCCAGACGGGCCGGTCTGAGTATTTCGCAATCTGCTCAGTTACTGGGATTTTCACGCACAACCATTTCTAGGGTTTACAAAGAATGGTGTGAAAAGGGAAAAACATCCAGTATGCGGCAGTCCTGTGGGCAAAAATGCCTTGTGGATGCTAGAGGTCAGAGGAGAATGGGCCGACTGATTCAAGCTGATAGAAGAGCAACGTTGACTGAAATAACCACTCGTTACAACCGAGGTATGCAGCAAAGCATTTGTGAAGCCACAACACGCACAACCTTGAGGCGGATGGGCTACAACAGCAGAAGACCCCACCGGGTACCACTCATCTCCACTACAAATAGGAAAAAGAGGCTACAATTTGCACAATTTCACCATAATTGGACTGTTGAAGACTGGAAAAATGTTGCCTGGTCTGATGAGTCTCAATTTCTGTTGAGACAGTCAAATGGTAGAGTCCGAATTTGGCGTAAACAGAATGAGAACATGTATCCATCCTCTGATAATGCACCATGTCACAAAGCTCGAATCATTTCAAATTGGTTTCTTGAACATGACAATGAGTTCACTGTACTAAAATGGCCCCCACAGTCACCAGATCTCAACCCGATAGAGCATCTTTGGGATGTGGTGGAACGGGAGCTTTGTGCCCTGGATGTGCATCCCTCAAATCTCCATCAACTGCAAGATGCTATCCTATCAATATGGGCCAACATTTCTAAAGAATGCTATCAGCACCTTGTTGAATCAATGCCACGTAGAATTAAGGCAGTTCTGAAGGCAAAAGGGGGTCCAACACCGTATTAGTATGGTGTTCCTAATAATTCTTTAGGTGAGTGTATATGTCAGGACAACTCCTTTAAGGCCCCTTTACACCGGCCGAGCATTGGCCAGATAATCGCTAACAAGCATCAGTAGGAACGCTCGGTAGCAATTATCTGCTGATGTAAAGGTGACGAAGGACTCATTTATCCTTTGTGCGGTCACCTAAACTGGTGTTTGCCGGCAGCAGTTCATGCCATCTGCTGCCAGCAAACAATGATTCTGTACGGAGACGAGCAATGGTATTACATGCAGCTTTCTAGCTTTTTCCTTCACTTATAAACGCTTTCTTCCCGACAAACGTCTGCCATATCTAGCCGTGTAATGCGGCCCTTACACATATATCTTTTTCTTAGAAAGTCTAAAAATAAGGCATGTAAAACAACCATTTGGTAGGTTCAGCTGTTACTAGCTACCAGCCTGATTAGCCGACCACCTACCTGATTTGTTTGTCATGTGATTATAATGTGACTATGATAATATCATCAACCGGAAAATCTGCTAGATACTATCAGTATATATATGATTCCTGATACTGAATATTTAACTACTATCTTCCACACATTGTTCAAGTGAGTACTACAATGAATTGCCGATAATATTTTATGTCTTTGTGCTTAAAGGGATTGTCTCACTTCATCAAATAACATTTATTATGTAGATGCATTTAATACAAGACACTTATGTATTGTGATTATCCATATTGCTTCCTTTGCTGGCTGGATTCATTTTTCTATCACATTATACACTGCTCGTTTCCATAGTTATGACCACCCTGCAATACAGCACAGTATAGGAAAAAGCACTAGTGTATGTGAACTCCAAGGTACTTTTTCCTATAGTGTGCAAACATGACCACCACTGATGGATTATAGGGTGGTCGTAACCATGGAAACGCGCAATGTATAATTTCCATTGTGATGGAAATATGAATTAAGACAGCAAAGGAAACAATATGGATAATAACAATACATTAGTAAGTGGCTTGTATTACCTTTCTCTACATGATGAATGCCACTTGCTGAAGCTAGACAACCCCTTTAACTTCATGTTCACACTGGGATAAAAAAGGGAAAACTATTCCAATAATATAGGGTGGTAGCTGAGCCCTGGGAGAGGAGGAACTAGGGTACAGGGGGCTCCTTGGACAGGATATTCAGATATGTGTTGCCCGAGGTGCCTTTCTACAGTTCTGCCATAACATGTATTATCAGCAATAGTACTGTATAGATCCACATATCATTCACTGCGTAGCCTATGTTTAATACAAGCATTCAGTGTAAAATACAGTAGGTCTCTTGTGAACAGAGCAGAATATAAGGTGCAGATTTATTGCTGATTTGGATGTAGATTTGCAATGGATTTAACCCTATGCATTACAAATTATGAAATGCAGCATGTGGATGAGAGTTCCTGAAATCTTACCCACTGTAGAAAGCTGAGGACTTGCTGCACACAAATCCACACAGGCAAATTCACACTGTGGTACACTTAGAATTAAAGGGCCCATTCACACAACTGTATTTTTTCATCCGCAACCGCACTTCCGTTCTATGGCCCCGCAAAAAAGATAGAACACGTCCTATTCTTGTCTGTATTTGCGGACAAGAATAGGCATTTCAATCACGGAGAAGGATGTTCCCATCCGCAAAATGCAGACAGCCGGTATTCGTCTTTTGCATATCAGCAATTAGCGTGCGCAAAAGCGGATATGGTTGTGTGAATGAGCCCTTAGCTTGGTAACTAAAGGTGGATTTACAAAGGGCGAGGAGAAGCCGATTGTTCTGAAGGAAGCGCTCCTTCCCGACAGTCGGCCGCTCATTAAGTGGAGGTGAAGCATTTACATGAAGCGATCGCCTCCACAGTATGTTGCTGCTGCTATCACTCGTCCACATACAAAATCATTGCTCCTGGGCAGCAGAGTGCTGTTTAGACAGGAACGATGATTGAGATGTCTGCACCTCCGATCATTTCATCGGAGGCACCTTTAGACGGGCAGATTATCGGGAATGAGTGTTCGTAGGGCCATGTAAATCCACCTTAACTGTGCTATCCAGATATAGATAAGAAGTGGGGTTGTTTATCAAACTGGTGTAAAGCAGAACTGGCTTAGTTGCCCATAGCAACCAATCAGATTTCACCTTTCACTTTCCAAATGAGCTGACCAAAATGAAAGGTGGAATCTGATTGGTTTCTACGGGTAACTAAGCCAGTTCTACTTTACACCAGTTTGATAAATGAGATCATCCTTGTAAAATGTCTTTAAGTTAACCTAATGCATTGTCATAAAACTGGCCATAGACATTTGACAGCTGTTGGCCAAACACTCCTACTGCCGACAGCTGATCCTCCATATGCACACTTGGTGTTTTGAATAGGGAGAGGAAAGGAAGCTGCTGCCAGACACTTTGGCTTATGTCCCTTGATAACAAAGGTGAGGCATGTTGAAATACTGTATAATTGCCCAACTTAGGCTACCTTCACACTTGCGTTTATAATTCCGGTATTGAGATCCGGCAGAGAATCTTAATACCCCAATTAAACTGATGAATTTGGATTTTGCACATCACCAGGGTTTATCCGTTCTGTTAGGATGCGGTTGTGTGAAATCAAAACGGAAAAAAACGGATCTGTCACTACATCCATTGAAAGTTAATGGGTGACAGATTGTTTTTTTTAGGCTCCTAAAAAAACGGATCCTTCACCATTGACTTACATAGTTTTCAGAGCCGGATCAGTTTTTTTTTTTGTTTTTTTTTAGACAGGACACAAAACCGCAGCTTCCAGCAATTGTGTGTCCAGTCACAAAATGAAATGTTGCCAGAACGGAGGACATCCTGATGAATCCTGTAGGATTCTCTTTCCATTCACAATGCATGGGGACAAAACAGAAATGTCTTTTTTCCAGTGTTGAGATCCTCTGCCGGATGTCAATATCGGAAAACAATAATGCAAGTGTGAAAGTATCCTAAGAACAAACAAACATCAGCTGAATATCAAATAAATATTTTAATGTTGGCCAGTCCCGCAGAAATTATTGTGCTCAGATGCCCTTCGTCTAATATAGTTACCTTAAAGGGAATTAAGAAAATTAAAATACTTAAAGGGGTTCTTAAGTTTGTTTAAACTGATGATCTATCCTCTGGATAGATCATCAGTTTCTGATCGGCAGGGGTCCGACACCCGGGACCCCCAGCCAATCAGCTGTTTGAGAAGGCAGCGGTGCTCCAGCAGCGCTGCGGCCTTCTCACTGTTTACCGCTGGCCCAGTGACGTCACTACTAGTATCAATGGCCTCGGCTGGGCTACGCTCCATTTAAGTGAACAGAGCTTAGCCGCGCACAGGCCAGTTGATACTAGTCGTGACGTCACTGGGCCAGTGGTAAACAGTGAGAAGGTCGCGGCGCTCCTGGAGCGCCGCTGCCTTCTCAAACAGCTGATCGGCTGGGAGCCCCAGGTGTCAGACCTCCACCGATCAGATGCTGATGATCTATCTAGAGGATAGATCATCAGTTTAAACAAACTGCAGAACCCCTTTAAATATTAATTTGTTCTAAATATATTTCCAAAAGCCTTTTATTAGTTAGAATGTCTTGTTTTGTCTGGGGAGTAATCATTAGGGGAAGTAAAATGGCTGCCGTCCTATTAGTACACACAAAACCTGTCCGAATCACACAGAAAGACAAGTTACTTCAGAGAACTGAGCTAATGAGCTGTCTCATCCTCCTCTATGCTCTGCTTGTCAGGGATTATGATCCTGAATACAGCTGATGAGATCTTTAGCTAAATATCTGTAGGAAATGAGGAGACATGAAGTACAGAGAGGACAAACAAGACAGACTGTGGTAATAGAGACTGCATACAAGTGCTGATGCTTATTACCCCACCCTTTTCTCTGTACCTCATGTCTCTTCATGATCTCCATTCCTACAGGGATTCATTTTATCAGCTGTATTCCAGATCATAATCCCTGACAAGCAGAGCAGAGAGGAGGCTGAGGCAGCTCTTTAGCTCAGTGTTGTGAAGTAACTTGTCCTGCTGTGTGATTAGGACAGGTTTTTTGTGCACTAATAGGATGGCAGCCATTTTGTTTCTCCTAATGATTACTCCCCAGACCAAATGAGCCACTATAGCTAATGAAAGGTATTTGGGAATATATTTATAATAAAGTAATATTTAAGTATTTTCATTTTCTTAAGTCCCGGAGAACCCCTTTAAGTTAGGTAATATTACAATATTAAAATGACAAATTCATCACTTCTACATGCCACACCAGCATAGCCAGTAGTGGAAGCTTATTAAATACTACACTTTATACTGTAAGAGTCTTTTAAAAATGTTTTTGTTGTAATAGTATGTGAGAATAGCATCCATTTCTGGGAATGCATTAGAACACTGAAGCAAAAACCTCACATTTAATATGCAATTTTTATATTTGTGGTAACAATCACTACTATAAAAAATGCAGAATCCTAGCTTCCTGCTAACCATTTATTTATTACCATGTATTTTACGATTTCCATAGTAAATCAATAGGGAAATAATTTCAACTTGACGGCTGAGAAATATAGCATTAAAATTTAGTCCATTAATGTGCAGCGCCACCTAGTGGCTATATAGAACATTCTAGTGCAAATAAAACTACAGTAATACCTCTTTGAGACATCTTTGGAAAATGGGTGTCTAAAGAGGTGGCCAGTATTGACAGTATATGATGGAACTGAAACTTGGTGACAAAACTGGTCTAAGAAGTGGTCAAAGAAGGGACCCTTGGGAGACGTTTTACTATATTTTCTTTACCCTATAAAAGCAGACTTCACATGCAAAGAACACAATACCAGTCTGAAAAATATGCCACAAATAAATCCTGACAATACGGTTTGGTTTCTAAGGGGAACTGCATGATCTGATAATAAACGCAGGATGCTCCAAACAGACAGACAAATAATTGACTAAAATGCTCAATGGAAGCCCAACCAAAAAGCTTCAAAATAAGTGTTGGAGACCATGGAGACTAAGGGTGATTTCACACAATTTTCACGCAGTTGTTTGAGCCAAAGCCCTAAGTGGATTCAATGGGATTCAGTGGGCTGGTTCCCCTGCTAATGTAAGCTGTTTGAGGGAGTTGAACCCCCTGTGTCCAGCCATTCATTCAGGAACCTAAGAACTCCAGTAAGTTCCCGTGGCATGCCTGTATGTGGCTGAAAACTGCAGTTTTATTGTGGTTTTATTGTTGTTTTCACATCGGTTATTAACCCCTTAAGGACCCGTGCCGTACATGTACGGCGCAGCTGGACTTGACTTAAAGGGGTTGTCCGAGTTACGGAAAAAAAAGATATAGCACTGTAAATCTGATGGTCAGCGATATATAACTAAGCAAAGCAAGTTTTAGGTAAAAAAATATCTATTTCCTCATTTCCCTGGTTCTCTTCTGGCCCTTTGTTTACATGCAAAAACAATAATCTCTGCCCTTCCCCTGCTTGTTAAGGGAGTGAATACAAGTACTGCCCTGAGTGACATGTCTGCCTGCTGGGAGACTCTTCAGCATGTTGTATGTGTAGAACTACAAGTCCCAGCTGTATAATGACACTGCTAAGGGAGTGAATACAAGTACTGCCCTGAGTGACATGTCTGCCTGCTGGGAGACTCTGCAGCATGTTGTATGTGTAGAACTACAAGTCCCAGCTGTATAATGACATTGCTAAGGGAGTGAATACAAGTGCTGCCCTGAGTGACATGTCTGCCTGCTGGGAGACTACAAGTCCCAGCTGTATAATGACACTGCTAAGGGAGTGAATACAAGTACTGCCCTGAGTGACATGTCTGCCTGCTGGGAGACTCTGCAGCTTGTTGTATGTGTAGGACTACAAGTCCCAGCTGTATAATGACACTGTTAAGGGAGTGAATACAAGAGCTGCCCTGAGTGACATGTCTGCCTGCTGGGAGACTCAGCAGCATGTTGTATGTGTAGGACTACAAGTCCCAGCTGTATAATGACACTGCTAAGGGAGTGAATACAAGTACTGCCCTGAGTGACATGTCTGCCTGCTGGGAGACTCTGCAGCATGTTGTATATGTAGAACTACAAGTCCCAGCTGTATAATGACATTGCTAAGGGAGTGAATACAAGTGCTGCCCTGAGTGACATGTCTGCCTGCTGGGAGACTCAGCAGCATGTTGTATGTGTAGGACTACAAGTCCCAGCTGTATAATGACACTGCTAAGGGAGTGAATACAAGTGCTGCCCTGAGTGACATGTCTGCCTGCTGGGAGGCTCAGCAGCATGTTGTATGTGTAGAAATACAAGTCCCAGCTGTATAATGACACTGCTAAGGGAGTGAATACAAGTACTGCCCTGAGTGACATGTCTGCCTGCTGGGAGACTCTGCAGCATGTTGTATGTGTAGAACTACAAGTCCCAGCTGTATAATGACACTGCTAAGGGAGTGAATACAAGTGCTGCCCTGAGTGACATGTCTGCCTGCTGGGAGACTCAGCAGCATGTTGTATGTGTAGGACTACAAGTCCCAGCTGTATAATGACACTGCTAAGGGAGTGAATACAAGTACTGCCCTGAGTGACATGTCTGCCTGCTGGGAGACTCAGCAGCATATTGTATGTGTAGGACTACAAGTCCCAGCTGTATAATGACACTGCTAAGGGAGTGAATACAAGTGCTGCCCTGAGTGACATGTCTGCCTGCTGGGAGGCTCAGCAGCATGTTGTATGTATAGAACTACAAGTCCTAGCTGTACAATAACACTGCTAATACACACAGGATCTTCCCCCTACCTGCAATGCTCTGCAGAACTTCTCTTTCAGCTCCTGTGCCCAACATTTGTCTCCTCATTGCCTGCAGCTACACAGTAAACACTTCAGCCCTGAGTCTGTGCAGCTGAAGGGGTTAAGAATCCTGGGAGAGAGCAATAAGCAGCAGTCGGTGTTCTAACAAAAATCCTTACTCGTGAAAATACCTTACCCCTCGTGACTTCCGGGGGTGTGCGCCTCAACCTCCAGGGGTGTGCGCCTCGGCGCAAGTGCACTAACACGGCACGGGTAAGGTAAAATTACAGGGAGCGCTGACTCACGGACAACGCTCGTGCGCCCTCAGAGGTAAGGAGATCTGACGATTTTTACTCCTTAACCTCACACTGCGCAAGCGCAGATTGTGAAATCTTCTTACCCTCACAAGGGTTAGGGTATGCCCCCCAATATGCTGCAACCACCCCCCACCCTCCAGATGGCTGATAGTGCTAGGAGCAGAAGAAGATTTCACAATCCGCGCGTGCGCAGTGTGATGGTAAGGAGAAAAGACCGTCAGATCTGTAATTTTACCTTACCCGTGCCGTGGTAGTGCACTTGCGCTGAGGTGTACACCCCCGGAAGTTGAGGCGCACACCCTGAGGGGTAAGGTATTTTCACGAGTAAGGATTCTTAACTCCTTCAGCTGCACAGACTCAGTGCTGAAGTGTTTACTGTGTAGCTGCAGGCAATGAGGTGACAAATGCTGGGTTTTTCGTTAAAACACCGGCAGTGCAGGGGGGCATGGCCAGCACAGTGACGTCGTGTACAGTTCTCTCAGGCTTGTGCACTTCAGAGCAGGAAGAGAAGCTGACATCACAGGTCATGTGACCCTCAGTGAAATCCGAGAAACCAGCCACTAAAGAAAAAGTGAGTTAATTGGAAAGCTGTTACATTTTACAGAAACATATAAAGAATAAAAAAATAACTCGGACAACCCCTTTAAGAACCAGTGCCGTACATGTACCCTGCCAGGTGCTGAGAAGGAATCGCAGGGGAATCGGGGCACCATGGCTGCTCTTACCTGGAGGCATCCATGCCGGGTAAGGGCAGCATGGTGTATTTCCGCCCCCCTACAGCTCCAAGCACTGCGATTGGCCGGTCAATGGAGACCGGCACATCGCAGCGCCAGAAGCAGAAGGAAGCTGCGGGGCGGGTAGGGGGGGAAATGGGGAGGTGACCAGTGCTGAACTAGTCAGCAGCGGTCTCCTCCAAGGTCAGGCAGGGGACTCCAGTGTTTGGTGTCCCCTGCCAGCGCTGTAACAACGCTCCAGCCAATGGCAGTGCTACAGCAGCAGAAGGAACCGGAAGAATCCCTCTGCAGGCAGTCATTCTAGCTGGCGACTGCATGCAGAGTGGACCTGTGCCCCTCTGTGCTGTACCACCCCCCCCTTCCGAAGCCCTAATCCCTGTCCCTATCCCCCCTCCCCCCATCCGATTTTGCCTACGGCAAACAAATTATTACTTTTTTTGTCACTTTTATCTGGCTTTTTTTTTTTTTTTTACCTGCTCTGCACCAATTTTTTTGTTTGTGAGCTGTGAACACCAAATGCTGATCAGTCCGTAATCCCCTGTTCAGCACGTGGGCTAATTTTTTTGGTGCAGATATATATATTTTTTCATCTGTGCTTTTTTTTAAGAATAAATAATTAGAATCTTTTATATATACAGTACAGACCATAAGTTTGGACACACCTTCTCATTCAAAGAGTTTTCTTAATTTTCATGACTATGAAAATTGTAGATTCACACTGAAGGCATCAAAACTATGAAATAACACATGTGGAATTATATACATAACAAACAAGTGTGAAACAACTGAAAATATGTCATATTCTAGGTTCTTCAAAGTAGCCACCTTTTGCTTTGATTACTGCTTTGCACACTCTTGGCATTCTCTTGATGAGCTTCAAGAGGTAGTCCCCTGAAATGGTTTTCACTTCACAGGTGTGCCCTGTCAGGTTTAATAAGTGGGATTTCTTGCCTTATAAATGGGGTTGGGACCATCAGTTGCAATGAGGAGAAGTCAGGTGGATACACAGCTGATAGTCCTACTGAATAGACTGTTAGAATTTGTATTATGGCAAGAAAAAAGCAGCTAAGTAAATAAAAACGAGTGGCCATCATTACTTTAAGAAATGAAGGTGAGTCAGTCAGCTGAAAAATTGGGAAAACTTTGAAAGTAAGGGCTATTTGACCATGAAGGAGAGTGATGGGGTGCTGCGCCAGATGACCTGGCCTCCACTGTCACCGGACCTGAACCCAATCGAGATGGTTTGGGGTGAGCTGGACCGCAGAGTGAAGGCAAAAGGGCCAACAAGTGCTAAGCATCTCTGGGAACTCCTTCAAGACTGTTGGAAGACCATTTCAGGGGACTACCTCTTGAAGCTCATCAAGAGAATGCCAAGAGTGTGCAAAGCAGTAATCAAAGCAAAAGGTGGCAACTTTGAAGAACCTAGAATATGACATATTTTCAGTTGTTTCACACTTGTTTGTTATGTATATAATTCCATATGTGTTAATTCATAGTTTTGATGCCTTCATAGTCATGAAAATAAAGAAAACTCTTTGAATGAGAAGGTGTGTCCAAACTTTTGGTCTGTACTGTATATATATATATATATATATATATATATACAGTACAGACCAAAAGTTTGGACACACCTTCTCATTCAAAGAGTTTTCTTTATTTTCATGACTATGAAGGCATCAAAACTATGAATTAACACATGTGGAATTATATACATAACAAACAAGTGTGAAACAACTGAAAATATGTCATATTCTAGGTTCTTCAAAGTAGCCACCTTTTGCTTTGATTACTGCTTTGCACACTCTTGGCATTCTCTTTATGAGCTTCCCACTTTTTGGGACTCGTGCTGCATATGAGCATTGTAAAGAAGCCAAATGTTAGACAAAATTGGAGTTCGGATATTTTCTACCAGACTCCAATCTACAGTAACACCATGACCTCGAAGCAATTTGAGTCAATTCGGAAATTCCTACACTACAATGACAATGCACAGTGCCCACCCCAAAACGACCTGACATTTGACCATCTGTTCAAGGTTAGGCATGTCATTGACCACTTTAACACCAAGTTTGCTGAGGTGTACAACCCTGATAAAAATGTCTGTTTAGATGAGTCCCTATTACTTTTCAAAGGGAGGATTAGATTCCGCCAGTAAATGGGCAAAGTATGGCATAAAAATTTACAAACTTTGTGAGTAGCTCTGAGTACACCCACAAGTTCTGCATTTAAGAAGGGAAAGATTCCCGGATAGAACCCCCAGAATGCCCCCCCCCCATCCTAGGAGTTAGTGAGAAGATCGTGTGGGACTTACTGCACCCACTGCTGGATAAGGGTTAACACCTGTATGTGGATAACTATTATACCAGCATACCCCTATTCAGGTCCCTAACTGCCAGAGGTACTGTGGCTTGCGGCACAGTGCGCAAAAATCAGAGAGGCCTCCCTAGATCCCTGGTAGGGCAACCACTGAGAATGGGTGAAAGTAGGGCTCTTCTCCATGAGAACATGCTGGTGGTTAAGTACAAGGACAAGAGGGACATCCTTGTATTGACCACCAGTCACACTAACACCAGCTCCCCTACTCCTGTATGAGGTACCACAACCACTACCCCAAACCAGTTTGTATCCTGGACTACAAAAGGGACATGGGAGGGGTGGATCTTTCAGATCAACTTCTGAAGCCTTACAGTATCACACGAAAAACAAAAGTGTGGTACAAAAAGCTGGCCGTACACATTGTAAAGATGGCAATGTGCAAAGCGTACGTGCTATTTCAATCTGCAGACCACACAGGAACTTTCCTTCAGTTCCAAGAGTTGGTTATCAAGGCCCTAATTTTTCAAAGCCAGGCCGGGGAGGGTCCCAGTACTTCAGGAAGTCATGGTGCCCATGTTGTACCAGGGTAACCTTTTCCAGGTCAAGTCCCCCAGACTACAAGGAAGGGAAGGACCCAAAAAAGATGCAGGGTGTGTACCAAAAGGGGGATAAGGAAAGACACCATTTACAACTGTGAAACCTGCCCTGAAAAACCTGGCATGTGCATCCAGGAGTGTTTTAAAATCTACCACTCATCCATGGAGTATTAATTTAATTTCATCCTTGATGTACCCTGTAGTTTTACCACCTTATACCTCTGATTTAGTCTGCACTCTGCATAGCTTACAGATCCACTTTTCACCAACCACTACTTATTAATTTCTGTAAAAAAACACCTGTTAGGTCAAAAGTGCCTTTCCACCCCTAAAATGTTTGTACAGGGGTGCTCTTTCCAAAATGGGGTCACTTCTTGGGGTTTTTAATTTCTGGGGACCTCAGAATATATATATTTTTTAAACATGAAATTTTTTATTTATTTTCCACAAAAGATAAGATACATGTTACAAGGTTCGGTACAAATGTAAAATAAAAAAGGGGGGAAGGGGAGTCAAGTACATAAATGTGTGGATTAAGGCTACTTTCACACTCACGTTTTGGGCAGATTCGTCATGGATCTGCAAAAACGGATCTGTTACAATAATACAACCGCATGCATCCGTCATGAACGGATCCGTTTGTATTAACTGTAACATATCTAAGACGGATCCATCATGAACTCCATTAAAAGTCAATGGGAGACGGATCTGTTTTCTATTGTGCCAGATTGTATCAGAGAAAACAGATCCGTCCCCATTGACTTACATTGTGTGCCAGGACAGATCCGTTTGGCTCCGATTCGTCAAGCGGACAGCAAAACACTGCAGGCAGCGTTTTGGTGTCCGCCTCCAGAGCAGAATGGAGACTGAACGGAGGCAAACTGATGCATTCTGAGCGGATCCTTTCCCATTCAGAATGCATTAGGTCAAAACTGATCCGTTTTGGACCGCTTTTGAGAGCCCTGAACGGATCTCACAAACGGAAAGCCAAAACGCGAGTGTGAAAGTAGCCTAACACAAAAGTGTTGTGGTACAAGAGATAAATGCGAAATCAAACTTAAGCTTGAATCCATGTCACTAACATACTGGCATAAGGAGGAAAAGTTCCACAAAAGGGTATTATCCTCATGTAAAGTAACATGTTATATCACCAGGAGATTAGATGGTTTAGTTGTTGAATGATATGAACTGGTGAGCCAAATATCCCATTGTTTATAGAATTTATCCATGCTATGAAAAGTAGTAGCTGCTGCTTCCTCATACCAACAATTTAATAATCTCACTGAGAGAATGGAGGGATTTGGCTTTCCAGATACTTGCTATCAATTGACTGGAGACTACACAGAAGTGGCTAATCACTGTTTTGAAAATATATGGGAAAACATCTAAGTCAATGAAAAGGAGAGCTAGCAGTGGGGGTGGTGATATCTAAATACCGCGAATATTAGAGACAGTCTGAAAGACCTGAGACCATAATGAGTCTACCAGAGGACAGTCCCACCAACAAAGAAAAAGGGTACCCTCAGAATTCTCACATCTCCAGCATAGAGGTGAAGTGTTCGGAAACAATCTATATATTTTAAGATAGAAGTACCATCTGTATAGGATTTTCCTAAACATCTCAAAGTGGTTAATACATCGAGACACAGATGGTAAGATTTCAAAAGATTGAGACCATTTGACCATTGAGATTTAATTTTCCCTAAGGGATCACCCATAGGAGATGTGAGAATCCTATATACTGTAGTAATCCCCTTAACATTGGGAGAGCTCTGGAGAAACCATTTAGTGAAGGAAGTCTGGGCCTGCACTTGTGTGTCTGTAGAAGATAATGAGAGATCTGTTAACACATGTCTAACTTGGAGGTATTTATAAAAGTCCCTGGCAGGAAGGTTGTAAGAATCTGATAATTGCGAGAAGGACATAAATGTTTCATTGAGATATAAATCTCCTAATGTAGAAAGGCCTTTCTCCTTCCATTCAGATAAATTTAAGTCTGGAATAGAGGCTTCTAAAATCAAAATGGGCGATTATCGAAGATGTATGGATAAAAGTTTGTGTTTAATAGTAACTGGGTCCCACACCACTATTATAGCTTTTATAGTGGAGAGGGTACAGCTGATGTGTGAGTTTAGTAGATATTTGGAGATAAGGAGATCCTTTAATAGATGTTTGCCTAGGAACTGCTTTTCTATTTGGATCCATAGATGCATCCTCATGCCAAATGCATTTCAGTTGCTGTATTATTGTAGCCCTATAATATTGAATAAGTGAGGGACAACTCAAGCCTCCCTCACTCTTAGGTAGAAAAAGGATCTCTGCGTTGACCCTATGTCTTTTCACACATCAAATAAAATATTCAATATTTTTTTGTAATCTCTTAAGATATGAAGTAGGTACTGTAACTGGTATATTTCTAAAGTAATATAGGGTTTTGGGTAAGATGTTCATCTTGACCACTGCAACCTTTCCTAGGAGATGCCTTGCGTTTTTAATTTGCTTAAGGTATTTTTAATGTTCTGGAATAAAGGGGTATTTGTATTGGAACTCTTGTTTAAGGATATTAACAATTCTCGGAGGGATTCCCAAGTTTAAAATTTGGGATTTGGTGGTATTAATCTTGTAATAAGATGCTTGGAAAAATCTGTTAAGACACTGGTCGTGGCTCGCAAGGATTCAGCAGGATTTGACAATATAAGAAAGACATCATCTGCCAATAAACAATAATTCGATGATCCCTCCAAGAAACTGAGATGCCTGAGACAGAGGTTGAGGATCTGACATGCTGAGCTAAGGGTTCCATTATTAAGGCAAATATGAGGGGAGAGAGCGGACAGCCTTGTCTAGTGCCATTAGTAATAGGAAAAGAACGACTTAAATCCAGAAGAGTATACATAAGCCTGGGGAATAGAGTATAAGGATAGCAATCCAGTTAAAAAGGGTCCAGAGATCCCAAATCTCTTCAACACTGCCCCCAGAAATCCCCAATGAAATCTGTCCATTGCCTTCTCCGTATCAAGAGAAAAGAGCAGAAAAGGAGTTTGATGAGGTTATTTCGATCAGGTCTAGGAAGCGCCTAGTGCCATCTGAGGTCTGACGGCTTTTGACGAATCCCACCTGATCATCGCCAATTAGAGAAGGTAATATGTCTGCTAATCTGTTGGCGAGTATCTTGGCGAATATTTTAAGGTCTGTGTTCGAAAGGGAAATGGGTCAAAAGTTTGCTGGAGTGTCAAGTTTCTTCCCTGGTTTAGGTAGTGTAATGAAATTGCTTGGCGCATCTCTGAAGGGATTTTGTTCAGATGTATTATATTGTGGAAATATAAATATACAGTACAGACCAAAAGTTTGGACACACCTTCTCATTCAAAGAGTTTTCTTTATTTTCATGACTATGAAGGCATCAAAACTATGAATTAACACATGTGGAATTATATACATAACAAACAAGTGTGAAACAACTGAAAATATGTCATATTCTAGGTTCTTCAAAGTAGCCTTGCTTTGATTACTGTTTTGCACACTCTTGACATTCTCTTGATGAGCTTCAAGAGGTAGTCACCTGAAATGGTCTTCCAACAGTCTTGAAGGAGTTCCCAGAGATGCTTAGCACTTGTTGGCCCTTTTGCCTTCACTCTGCGGTCCAGCTCACCCCAAACCATCTCGATTGGGTTCAGGTCCGGTGACTGTGGAGGCCAGGTCATCTGGCGCAGCACCCCATCACTCTCCTTCATGGTCAAATAGCCCTTACTTTCAAAGTTTTCCCAATTTTTCGGCTGAATGACTGACCTTCATTTCTTAAAGTAATGATGGCCACTCGTTTTTCTTTACTTAGCTTCTTTTTTCTTGCCATAATACAAATTCTAACAGTCTATTCAGTAGGACTATCAGCTGTGTATCCACCTGACTTCTCCTCAACGCAACTGATGGTCCTAAAGCCATTTATAAGGCAATAAATCCCACTTATTAAACCTGACAGGGCACACCTGTGAAGTGAAAACCATTTCAGGGGACTACCTCTTGAAGCTCATCAAGAGAATGCCAAGAGTGTGCAAAGCAGTAATCAAAGCAAAAGGTGGCTACTTTGAAGAACCTAGAATATGACATATTTTCAGTTGTTTCACACTTGTTTGTTATGTATATAATTCCACATGTGTTGATTCATAGTTTTGATGCCTTCAGTGTGAATCTACAATTTTCATAGTCATGAAAATAAAGAAAACTCTTTGAATGAGAAGGTGTGTCCAAACTTTTGGTCTGTACTGTAAATGTTTTGAAGTACTCATTTATAAGACCATCTGGGCCTGGGTATTTATTGATTTTTAGTGATGTAATTGTATTCAAGATCTCCGGAAGTGATATTTTTGCGTTTAGAGTGTCCAATTTTTTTGCGAGACTTGGTGAAGAGAGTTGTTTTTAAGAAAGTTATTAATGTCTGAACGAGTAGGTTGATATGAATCTGAGTCATTTTTTCATATTATAGAGAGAGGTATAGTAATTAGCAAACTCATCAGCAATGTTTTGAGTGTTCATTACTTTAGTCTTCTAAGGAGACCATAAGTAGGGGATCCTTGAGTGTGCCGCTCTTGTTTTAATTCTATGGGCTAGTAATTTACAGGCCTTATTTCCTTGTCTGTAAAACTGAGCCTTAGACAGTCTGAGATGGCATTCAAAATTATTTTGCATAAGAAGGTATATCTCATGTCTGGTAGTTTTAAGTTTGTTGGCAAGTTGTATAGTAGGGGACGCTTGATTAGCTTGTTCTAAGTCTCTAAGCTTTTTTATACAGTTCTTCTATTTTGGCTGATCTTTTCTTTTTTTCCAAGGCAGAGTATTTAATATATAGGCCTCTCATTACAGCTTTGTCTGCACACCACACTGTGGAGGGATTAACTTCCCCATTTGCGTTATGTGAAAAATATTCTACTAGAGCTGAGGATATCAGTTATTTTTTGTATTTATTAGAAAGGAGAAGATTGTTCAATCTCCAGTGGGAAGAGTGCTGAAGGTTATGAGTTTCTTGGATAGTAATGGTAATTTGAGCATGGTCAGACCATATAATCAGGTCTATCCTGGAATCCGCCACCTTTTGAAGAAGTCACTTGTCTACTTAAAAGAGATTGATCCGAGAGTATGAATTGTGAGGATTCGAATAGAAGAAGTAGTCGATCTCCGAGGCATGAAGGATCCTCCAAGTATCGAAGAGCTCCTCTCTGTGACACAAATCTTTGAGTTTATAATCTCCAGATTTATTTACATGGGATGACTTATCTAGAAGGGATCCATGACAAGGTTAAAGTCCCCGCAAATAATAGAGGAAGAGACTGGAGTCCAGGACAGACCCAAAGAAACTCAAAGACCTAGAATTAGGGGCATACAGAGAAACCAAAGTACATGGGATGTTGTTAATACATATCACATTTAAATATCTACACATAGGGTCAGACTGAAGAGATAATAGTTGAAAGGCTACTGAACTCTTTATGGCTATCAATACACCTCTTTTTGTTTATAGCATGAGAAAAAAAAATAGTTGAGAAGTCTTTATGTTTAAGTCTAGTACTGTCTGCTTTATTCAGGTGCGTCTCCTGTGCACACATAATATCACAATTTAGAAAGTGTGCTTAGCTGGGCTGTTGAGGCCCTTAACATTTAGAGATGCTATTCTCAAAACCATTAGACTATGCTAAAATAAAAGCTAAAGATGGAGACACATCCAATATCTGCAGACAGTAAAAAGACCAGTGACATGTACTCACTAAATATTGTACCACAACTAAATTCAAAAGGAACATGCCTAAGGGTATAATATAACTGACTGAACCAAAAATTGAAAACTAAGAAAATAAATTTGCTCAGTCTGGTTCTATGTGAACCAATGCGGCCCCAGATCGCCATCCACTGGGGGTGGGTGGATTTGCTGGTTGATATGTTGATTGTAGAATGGTAGACGGTCATAGATGAGATGTTGGTAGATCAGGTGAATATGTATTTAGGACGACCTATAGATGGAGTTTAGGAAACATAGAAACATAGAATGTGTCGGCAGATAAGAACCATTTGGCCCGTCTAGTCTGCCCAATATACTGAATACTATGAATATCCCCTAGCCCTATCTTATATGAAGGATGGCCTTATGCCTATCCCATGCATGCTTAAACTCCTTCACTGTATTTGCAGCTACCACTTCTGCAGGAAGGCTATTCCATGCATCCTCTACTCTCTCAGTAAAGTTATACTACCTGATATTACTTTTAAACCTTTGCCCCTCTAATTTAAAACGATGTCCTCTTGTAGCAGTTTTTCTTCTTTTAAATGTTCTCTCCTCTTTTACCTTGTTGATTCTCTTTATGTATTTAAAAGTTTTGATCATATCCCCTCTGTCTCGTCTTTCTTTCAAGCTATACATGTTAAGGTCCTTTAATCTTTCCTGGTAAGTTTTATCCTGCAATCCATGTACTAGTTTAGCAGCTCTTCTCTGAACTCTCTCCAAAGTATCAATATCCTTCTGGAGATATGGTCTCCAGTACTGCGCACAATACTCCAAATGAGGTCTCACTAGTGCTCTGTAGAGCGGCATGAGCACCTCCCTCTTTCTACTGGTAATGCCTCTCCCTATACACCCAAGCATTCTGCTAGCATTTCCTGCTGCTCTGTGACATTGTCTGCCTACCTTCAAGTCTTCGGAAATAATGACCCCTAAATCCCTTTCCTCAGATACTGAGGTTAGGACTGTATTACTGATTTTATATTCTGCTCTTGGGTTTTTACGCCCCACGTGCATTATCTTGCACTTATCAACATTAAATTTTAGTTGCCAGATTTTTGACCATTACTCTAGTTTTCCTAAATCCTTTTCCATTTGGTGTATCCCTCCAGGAACATCAACCCTGTTACAAATCTTTGTGTCATCAGCAAAAAGATACACCTTACCATCGAGGCCTTCTGCAATTTTGCTGATAAAGATATTAAACAATATGGGTCCCAGAACAGATCACTGAGGTACCCCACTGGTAACAAGACCATGGTCTGAATATACTCCATTGACTACAACCCTCTGTTGTCTGTCCCTCAGCCACTGCCTAATCCATTCAACAATATTGGAGTCCAAGCACAAAGACTGCAATTTATTGATAAGCCTTCTATGTGGGACAGCATCAAAAGCCTTACTAAAGTCTAGATAAGCGATGTCTACTGCACCTCCGCCATCTATTATTTTAGTCACCCAATCAAAAAAATCAATACGATTAGTTTGACATGATCTCCATGAAGTAAACCCATGCTGTTTTACAATCTATGGGATTTTAGATGTTCCACAATCCTCTCCTTAAGTATGGTTTCCATTAATTTCCCCACTATTGATGTCAGGCTTACTGACCTATAGTTGCCCGATTCCTCCCTACTACCTTTCTTGTGAATGGGCACAACATTTGCTAATTTCCAATCTTTTGGGGCGACTCCTGTTACCAGTGATTGGTTAAATAAATTTGTTAATGGTTTTGCTAGTTCACCTGTAGCGGTCAGAGGAGGAAAAGACCGCAAAGCAGGATTCAAGTACATTACAGCGGACGAGGAGACTGAAGCAAAAGCCGGCTTTATTAAGGAGCAAAATGAAACTGCCGGAAAACCTGAGTAACAATACAGTACCACCGCACAGAGGCACAATGGGTCAGAGACAGGAATGGTATTAACAGGTGAACATGAATCAACAACAATGGCAATGGAGTTTTGCATATACACAGAATGAGCTAAACAGTAAGCAGTCAGCTTGCAGGCTACTCTCACTACCAATTTCCTATCTAGCCCTGCTATCCAGGGAACGCTTCTACATCGCACTGACTAAGTCCCTGACTCTATAACCTATCACAGGAAAACACCGGTGCCACTCACAGTTCTGCAGATTCTCCTGGGTACAATAAGATGCAGTCTGGGTCCAGGTCCGGTTGCTTGCTTGGCTGTCTTTCTCTCTCACAGCAGATGCAGTTCTCCACCTAGTTTCAGCTCTGGCAGAAAGGATCCGACTTGTACTGGTCTCTACACACGGTCCCACTCCTCTGGAACACACAGTGAAGTCCTCTGTGTGCAGCTCCACAGCTGTCAGGAAAATCTCAGCTAATATAGCCTCCTGCTGCTCCAGTCTTTTACTGTTATCTCTCAGCAGTCCATCTCTCCCTGTCAGCAAGGTCCCAGAAACTTCTCGAACAGCCCGGGAAAAACCTCTTAACTCTTTCTTAGCCTCTGGCTAGCACAACTCAGGTTCCTGTTTAGTCACAGTAGCCTCTGGTGGTCGGAGGTAATATGACAGTCTGTATAGATATAAGTGCTGGAAATGCTGCTGGTTGATTCAGGGCTGCCTCTTACATGCCTCCCCACTTAAAGGTGGCCGTCCTCGGCCTCGCTATATAGTCCATGAAAAACAAAGGGGTTAATGGAACATTTAAACGGCAGTACAACATTGTCCACAATACCTACAGGCAGACCAAATGAGCTCATCAGCAGCGTACCTGTTTGGTGGAACCCCTGCAGTAGACCTACTGGATCTCTGGAGTCTTGACTATCTGCTAGGACCTGACTTTCTCCACTGGGAGTTGTTAACCTGGGCTCTTCCATTACAGCAGGAGATCTGGGTGTGGTCGCGGGTTCCTCCTCACTACAGGACGGTAGTGGTTCTGTAGCAGGAGCCTCATCACCTATGGCCTGGGGACCTTCCACAGTGTCAGGAACTGTCCACCAGTCTTCACATTCGTTTCCATTGGAGAAAACATGTTCTGGGTATGGGGCAGGAGGAGAAGGTGTCCTCTGAATAGGTGCAGGATCTGCGGACCGGCATGGCCGTAGCATATTCCTATGTAAAGTCCGTGAAGCAAACTCCTCATTTTCAACCTGCACTTCGTAAACCGGACCATTAGGGTACACTCTCTTGATCACTTTGTATGGCTGTACTTCCCAACGCTCACTCAATTTGCCTCTGGGGCGTTTCTCTCGTACCAGGACCCGGTCTCCAGGCTTCAGTGGCACCTCCTGGACTAGAGGACTGTCCGTATGAGTTCTCTCCTGTAACCGCTGGCCTGCCAAACGGCGGATGGTCTGGAGTCGCTGACAGTGTTCTTTCACCCATGAGGTGGTTGATCGCTCCATTAGGTCTTCTGGCTGTTCCAGGTTCAATTCAAAGATTACTCTACCAGCTCTCCCAAACAGTAACATATACGGGGTGTAACCGGTGGTGGTATGGACCCAATTATTGTAGGCCCAGACTAGTTCCGGCAGGTAATCAGGCCAGTGTGCCCTCTTGTCTTCCTCTAGCGTTCTCAGCATTTGTAGCAGCGTTCGGTTGAAGCGCTCACAGGCCCCATTCCCTTGGGGATGATAGGGGGTCGTTCTGGATTTTTCAATACCGTACAGTCGGTGTAGCTCCTCCATTACTTTCCCTTGAAAGCATGCCCCTTGATCTGAGGGGATCCGCTTTGGACACCCGTAGACCCGGATGAAATCCTGACAGCGCGTGCTGTGGACTCAGCCGTCTGATCCCGAGTTGGGGAGACTACTGCAAACTTGGAAAAGTGGTCAACCATGACCAGGCAGTACTGTGGACCTCTTGATGATTGTCTCACGAGGAGGTAGTCTATCATCAATAATTCCAGCGGTTCTTTGGTCTGTATGGACTGGAGGGGTGCCCTCTGTTCCATGCTTTTAGTGAGTTCACACACTCGACACTGTTGGCAAACTTCCTCCACCACGGCCTCCAGTCGCGGACAATACACATAACGCTGCAGCCACTGGTAAGTCTTGGCGGGCCCGAAGTGAGCTCCAAATTCATGGGCTTCTTTGGCTATCTCACATGCCACGCTTCCGGCTATGACTACTTGCCACCTCGCCTCTAGGTCATTGGGCTGTTGCCACTTGCGGTACAGAACAGCTGTAGAACGGACTTCATCTCAGCATCCAGGTCAGCCCTTACTTCTCTGTTGGGCTTCCTTTGCTGGGTTACCCAGCTTTTCATTTGCCGCAGTCCAACATCTTCATCCTGTAATCGGCCCCAGTCCTCATTAGTCCTCCTCAATGCCTTGGGTAGCTTACGGGCCTCCCCACTTGTCTGGGCCGTGACTGTGGGCAGAACAAACTTGCGGAAATCCGGAGTTTCATCTTCTTCCTTTTGTTCATCGACATCCCCTACTGGGGTCTCAAAAGTAACCCTCGACAGGCCATCGGCATTAGTGTTCTCCGTAGCGGAACGGTAGCGAATTGAGAAGTCATATTTTGCAAGGCGGGCTGCCCAGCGTTGCTCCAGGGCTCCCAATTTGGCAGTATCCAGATGGGCCAGGGGATTGTTATCAGTCCGTACAAAGATCTTAGCTCCTGTCAAATATCCTGCAAACTTCTCCGTCATATCTCACACCAGGGCAAGGAGTTCTAGCCGGAAGGAACTGTAGTTGTGGGGGTTTCGCTCTGTCTCTCGTAAGGATCTAATGGCATAGGCGATCACTCTCTCATGTCCATCTTGTACCTGAGACAGGACTGCCCCGAGTCCGTAGAGACTGCCATCAGTAGATAAGAGAAATGGTTTATCAAAGTCAGCATAAGCCAATATGGGGGCCGATGTCAGAGCTTCTTTCAGGGCCTGGAAGGCCTCTTCCTGCTTCTGCCCCAAGGGAATACTTTGGCCCTTGGGTTGCCCAGCCGTTCCTCTCAACAACTCATTCAGAGGGCCTGCTATCTTGGCATAGTCTTTGATGAACCGCCGGTAGTACCCGGTCAGTCCAAGGAAGGCCTTCAACTCCCACAGCAATCTGGGCACTAGCCATTGTCGGATTGCAGCCACTTTGTCTTGGGACGGCAACACTCCGTCTTGGGACACCCTATGGCCCAAGTACTCGATCTCCCTCTTGAAGAGATGACACTTCTTTGGCTTTACCTTCAGGCCATGGGATCGCAGTCACTCGAGTACCTGCCCTAGCCGATTCAGGTGTTCTTGAAAAGTAGCAGAGTATACGGTGATATCGTCCAGGTATATCAGAGTGGCTTAAAAATTCAGGTCTCCCAGGCATCTCTCCATCAGCCGCTGGAAGGTCCCCGGGGCATTAGTCAGCCCAAATGGCATCCTGTTGAATTCGAATAGTCCCATGGGGAGTATGAACGCCGTCTTTGCCTTGTCTTGCTCGGCCACTGGTACTTGCCAGTACCCGCTCACCAGGTCCAAGGTAGAGAAGTATTTGGCTCGTCCTAGAGCAGTCAGAGACTCCTCGATATGTGGCAGAGGATACGAGTCTCGCGCGGTGCATGGATTCAACCGCCGGTAATCCACACAAAACCGAATAGTGCCATCCTTTTTCTTAACAAACACCACTGGGGCTGCCCAAGGGCTCTGGCTACCCCGCACCACTCCGGAATCTATCATCTGTTTCAACAGCGTTTTCACTTCCTGGTACAACTTGGGCGGAATCTGCCGATATCTCTCCCGAATTGGTGGAGTGTCCACCGTCGGTATCTCATGTGTGATAGCATCCGTGAAGCCAAAGTCATCGGCGTGATGGGCGAATGCAGCCTGATTCTCCCACAGCATGTTTTCAACTGCTTGCCGTTGGTCTGAACTGAGAGCCTTCACATCTATTTCCATTTGATCCAAGATGGTTCTCTCATTCCATTCTGCGGTCGGCATCTTTTCTACACTGGCAGTAACTGCCAGTGTCCAAACGGCATCACCTTACGGAGCTAGAGTCACTTCTCTCTGACTCAGTACTTCTCCCCGATGTAGGTACACACGAGCCAGTTCCACTCCTGGTGTCAAGGAAACTTTTAGATGTCCCATATTCACAGCTCTTATGGGTACTCGTCCATTCTGGACCACTCCCTGTGTTCGGGCCACAAGGACATCCTGACCCAACTCTCCTAGGGCCGTCAGTTCAACAAACACCTCCATACCTTCAAGATTGCGGAAGGTTCCCACGGGTAACATCAACACAGTCTCCCGTCCAGGGGGGAAGGTGAGGGTAGCCTTTCCTGGTACTCGGATCGTTCCCACAGACTGGTGTGCTGGGACACTTTTCTGTGTCCCACAGAATCGGATCAGCCGTTGAAACGCTTTCTGAGTAGGTTTGTGCGGAGTGGCTTGCTTCCAATAGCCCGGCCCCTGTTTGGTAAACATTATTTGATCCAATTCTTGCAGAATATTCATGCCCATTATCACAGGCACATCTTCTTTGAACGTCTCAGGGACCAACAGGATACCTTTCCATCCCACTTTTTGCCCACATAGCCATACATTCATCCATACGACTCCTGTGACAGGGATCTGTTGTTGATTGGCCACTGTAACCCGGACCAGCGACTCTCGCTCTGTCTTGGCCAGCGCTTGGAAGTAACGGTAGAAGAGTGACTCAGGCATAGTCGTTACTTGTGACCCGGTATCCACTAAGCAGTCGACCGGAATGCCTTCAAATTCAGCTCAACAATGGCAATGGAGTTTTGCATATACACAGAATGAGCTAAACAGTAAGCAGTCAGCTTGCAGGCTACTCTCACTACCAATTTCCTATCTAGCCCTGCTACCCAGGGAAAGCTTCTACAGCGCACTGACTAAGTCCCTGACTCTATAACCTATCACAGGAAAGCACCGGTGCCACTCACAGTTCTGCAGATTCTCCTGGGTACAATAAGATGCAGTCTGGATCCAGGTCCGGTCGCTTGCTTGGCTGTCTTTCTCTCTCTGGTCACAGCAGATGCAGTTCTCCACCTAGTTTCAGCTCTGGCAGGAAGGATCCGACTTGTACTGGTCTCTACACACGGTCCCACTCCTCTGAAACACACAGTTAAGTCCTCTGTGTGCAGCTCCACAGCTGTCAGGAAAATCTCAGCTAATATAGCCTCCTGCTGCTCCAGTCTTTTACTGTTATCTCTCAGCAGTCCATCTCTCCCTGTTATCTCAGCAAGGTCCCAGCAACTTCTCGAACAGCCCGGGAAAAACTTCTTAACTCTTTCTTAGCCTCTGGCCAGCACAACTCAGGTTCCTGTTTAGTCACAGTGGCCTCTGGTGGTCGGAGGGAAACATGACAGTCTGTATAGATATAAGTGCTGGAAATGCTGCTGGTTGATTCAGGCCTGCCTCTTACACACCGCTGAGCTCTTTTAATAGCTTTGGGTGTATCCCATCAGGCCCCTGTGACTGATTTGTATTAATTTTAGACAGCTGACTTAGAACCTCTTCCTCTGTAAAGACACATGCATCAAAAGATTCATTAGTCTTTCTTCCTAACTGAGGTCCTTTTCCTTCATTTTCTTTTGTAAAAACTGAACAGAAGTATTCATTGAGGCAGTCAGCTAGTTCTTTATCTTCTTCCATATACCTTCCTTCTATGTTCCTATGTTTCTATGAGAGAGGTCTGTAAGTAGGGAAATTTGCTTGACGCTATCGGGAATATCCATTGCTTTTGCTGCTGCTTTCAAGAGGGCATCTTTTATATTATAGTAGTGAAGTATTGCTATAGTGTCTCTAGGAAAGGAAGCAGAAAGGTTTTTTGGTTTTGGAATCCTGTGGATTCTATCTATTAGAAAATCTGCATCTAAGGCATGAGGTAAAAGTGCAGAAAACAGATCCACAAGATATTCTTGGAGTTGAGAATCTTGTACCGATTCCGGTATATTTAGAAATTGAATATTGTTCCCCCGGGACCTGTCCTCTATATCTGCCAATTTGAGTTTTATGGCCACTATGTCATCTTCCGCTGTATTATGGGCATCAACCAAGTTGTTATGGGCTGAGATAAATTCCTAAATTTTTTCTTCTAAATGTGCGGTGCGCTCTCCTATGGCAACTATGTCAGATTTCAAAGATGATAGGGCAGATCGGAGGTCATTATTAAAACATTTCTTAATATCTTATAACAGTTCTTTCATAGCCTCCACTGTGATAGGGGTGGCTGACAAGCCAAAATCTGCCCAGCTAAAACCCTTTTGTATGGTGGAGGATGAGGAGGAGTGCTCCTTGTTAGGGTTAGGTGACTTCCCTGGAGATTTGTCCGAGATGCTGGATGGAGAAAGGCCCGAGGGGAGATCTAGATGAGCAGCTGCAGAGGAAGCGCCTCTATGCCTGCACGCTGCACTCTCTTGTTTACCGGTGCCATCTCGGATTTGTGCAGGGCCAAAAAAGGTGGTAAGTTTCGCCGGCATATCAGTTTTTAAGACCGCTACTGACGGAGCTACAGGAACATGCATACACTCCGATGCATGGTAAGCCATGCCCCCTCAGTCATTTTTTTTATGCGACATGGCACCTAAAATCAATGTCTGCTAATTCAGGTCAACAAAATCCTGCTGTGTGCCTATACATCATCTTTTGAGAACATATGGGGTGTTGATGTATTCGGGGGGAAATGGGGAACAAAATTTGGGGTGCATTTTCTCCTGTTACCCTTTAGGAAAGTGAAAAATGTTGGTGTAAAGCAACTTTTCTAGAAAAAAATGAAATTTTACATTTTCCCTGCCAAGTGTTTCCTAATTCTAGGAAACACCTTTGAGGTCAAAGTGCTCACTACACACCTTGAAAGATTCCTTGAGGGGTGTAGTTTCCAAAATGGGGTCACTTTTTGGGGGTTTCCACTGAAGGGTGTCTTCATATGCGACGTAGCTCCCAATAAGTATTACCATTCCAGCTAAATCCGCTCTCCAAAAGCCATATGGTGCTGCTTCCACTCCGAAGCCTGCTGTGCTCCCATACATCATCTTTTGAGCACATATGGGGTGTTGCCGTATTCGGGGGGAAATGGGGAACAAAATTTTGGGTGCATTTTGTCCTGTTACACTTTGTCAAAGTGAAAAATGTGGGTGTAAAGCAACTTTTTCTAGAAAAAAATGCAATTTTTCATTTTCACTGCCAATTGTTTCCTAATTCTAGGAAACATCTTTGAGGTCAAAGTGCTCACTACACACCTTGAAAGATTCTTTGAGGGGTGCAGTTTCCGAAATTGGGTCCCTTTTTTTCAGGGTTTCCACTGTAGGGCCACCTTAGGGTGTCTTCACATGCGACATAGCTCCCAATTACCATTCTAGCTAAATCCGCTCTCCAAAAGCTGTATGGTGCTCCTTCCACTCTGAAGCCTGGTGTGCGCCCATACATCAGTTTTTGAGCACATATGGGGTGTTTCTATAAACTCCAGAATCAGGGTATTAGATTTTGACTTTTGTTTGTCTTTTAATTCTTGATGTGTTGCAGAAAAAATGTATTAAAATTTAAAATCCCTTAATTCTTGTGGGACACCTAAAGGGTTAACAAAGTTTGTAAAATCAGTTTTGAATAGCTTGAAGTATGTAGTTTCTAAAATGATTTATGGGTGGTTTCTAATATGTAAGCCCCACAAAGTGACTTCATAACTGGTCCTTAAAAAATTGGGTTTTGGAAATGTTCTTAAAAATTTTAAGACTTGCTTTTAAACTTCAAAGCCTTCTAACGTCCCAAAAAAAAAAATCTTTTACAAAATGATTCAAACATGAAGTAGACATATGGGGAATGTAAAGTAATACCTATTTTTGGAGTTATTACTATTTTAAAAGTAGAGAAATTGAAATTTGGAAATTTGGAAATTTAAAAAAAAAATTGGTCAATTTTGTGTTTTTTTTATAAATAAAAATGAAATATTTTGAATTAAATTTACCACTGTCATGAAGTACAATATATGATGAGAAAACAATGTCAGAATGGCCTGGATAAGTAAAAGCTAGTGTTGGGCAAGCATGCTCGGCCGAACACTAGTTTGGCTCGAGCATCGCAATGCTCGGCACATCACGGTGTTTGACCGAATACGCAGCCAATAAACGTGCAGGTAAGTGCTGCTATTCACTGTAATGCCGTTGCCATATTGGCTGCTTGCATTACAGTGATTGGCTATAATATATATAATATAGCCGCTATATAGCACCCGATGACACGTGTTCGGCTCAGTATTAGTCAGGGAGAGTAGGAGAGCAGAAGGGAGAGATAGTGTAGGGATTGAAATAGCAATATTTTAGTTTTTATACTTGTTATAGACCTAAAAGTCCTTTTAAGGACTATTGTGTGTGGCCGCAATATATATTTTTGGTGCAACCTGCACTAAATTGCTAAAACCTGTTAGAGACCCAAAAGTCCTTTTAAGGACTATAGTTGTATCTGGCAGCAATATATATTTTTAGCGCAACCTGCGCGAAATAGCTTGCAATTGTTTGGCTGCTGCAGACAGCGACATTATCTGCGCTACATCTCCTGTCTAACGTGTGCGCAGCCTAAAAATATCTGTGACATCCAGTGTATTTTTTCTGTATAACGTTGCGCTACATCTCCTGTATAACGTTTGCCTATCCGAAATATCAGTGACATTCAGTCAAATTTTTTTGCTACTGGTGGCAGCGACATTACCTGTGCTACATCTACAGTATAACATTAGCGCATCCGAAATATCAGTGACATTCAGTGTAATTTTTTTCGTCGCTGTTGACAGCGACATTGCTTGTGCTATACCTCCTGTATAATGTTTGTGCTTCCTAAATATCAGTGACATTAATTCTGTGTAATTTTTTATTAGCTGGTGGTGACAGTGACATTACTTGCGCTATACCTCCTGTTTAACGTGTACGCATCCTAAATATCAGTGACATTCATTCAGTTTACTTTTTATTAGCCAGTGGTGACAGCGACAATACTTGCACTATACCACCTGTATAATGTTTGTGCATTCTAAATATCAGTGACATTCATTTAGTGTAATTTTTATTAGCCGGTGGTGACAGCGACATTACTTGCGCTATACCTCCTGTTTAACGTGTGCGCATCCTAAATATCAGTGACATTAATTCAGTGTAATTTTTTATTAGCCAGTGGTGACAGCGACATTACTTGCGCTATACCCCCTGTATAACGGTTGTGCAGCCTAAATATCAGTAACATTCATTCAGTGTAATTTTTTATTAGCCGCTGGTGACAGCGACATTACCTGCGCTATACCTCCTGTATAACGTTTGTGCATCCTAAATATCAGTCACATTCATTCAGTTACATTTTTTATTAGCCGGTGGTGACAGCGACATTACTGGCGCTATACCTCCTGTATAACGTTTGTGTAATTCTAAATATCAGTGACATTCATTCAGTGTAATTTTTTATTAGCCGCTGGTGACAGCGACATTACTTGCACTATACCTCCTGTATAACGTCTGTACAACCTAAATATCAGTAACATTCATTCAGTGTAATTTTTATTAGCCGCTGGCGACATTACCTGCGCTAAAAACCTACCCCAATTTGCCTGAGCAACTGGTGAAGGTGTGCCGCAAGTCATCGACAGCTTCTGCCGCTCTGGCAACGCTGAAGCAGCGCTTGCAATTGCATGCTCACCGACTGTTGTGCAACGTGAGCACACGCTGGAACTCCACGTTCCACATGTTGGCAGAAGGCAGTAGTGGAATACCAGCTCTAACATGGTCATCGCCTTTCCAGTCAGTTCCGCTCTTCACACGCGATGAGTGGGAATTGATGTCTGACATCTGTGAGGTTTTAAGGAACTTTGAGGAAGCAACACAGATGGTGAGCAGCGATAGGGCTATTATCAGCGTAACCATCCCACTTCTGTGTCTACTCAAACGATGCTCACAATTAAGGTGGACGCTTTGCATGTGGAAGAGGTGGAAATGGTGGAAGAAAGTACACAGTGTGATAGCCAGACCACCCTCAGTTCGTCTTCTCGCGCGAATTGGATGATGATGAGGAGGAGGAAGAGCAGGAGACGGTTGCCTCCGCTACAGAGGGTAGTACCCATGGAAGTTCTATTCTATCTGTTCAGCGTGGATGGGTAGAAGAGGAGGAAGAGGATGAGGAGATTGAGAGTTATCCTCCTGATGAGGACAGCGAAGTCTTGTCTGTTGGGACTCTGGCACACATGGCTGACTTTATGTTAGGCTGCCTTTCCTGTGACCCCTGCGCTGTACGCATTTTGGTCAACACCGATTACTGGTTGTTCACTCTTCTCGACCCCCGCTACAAAGAGAACTTCTCATCTCTCATTCCTGTGGTGGAGAGGACGAGCAAAATGGTGCAATACCAGAAGGTCCTTGTGGATAAATTGCTCCAAAAATTTCCAGCTGACAACGCTGGCTGAAAAGTATGTAGTTCCTTAGCCAACCAAGGAGGGGAGACACTCTCCAAGGCCTGGGACAGCTTTATGACACCCCGCCAGCACCCTCAACCTGATGCGCGGCCTAGTGTCACAAGGAGGGAAATTTTTTGGAAGATGGTGAAGGAGTACGTAGCAGACCGTGTCAGCATCCTTAGTGATCCCTGTGTGCCTTACAACTATTGGGTGTCCAAGCTGGACACGTGGCACAAACTCGCACTCTATGCCTTGGAGGTGCTGGCCTGCCCCGCCACCAGTGTTTTGTCAGAGCGGGTATTTAGTGCTGCTGGGGGCATAATAACTGATAAGCGCATCTGCCTGTCAACTGAAAATGCTGACCGGTTGACTCTTATTAAAATGAACAAGGCCTGGATTGCACCTGACTTCTCTATTCTACCAGAGGAAAGCGGCTGAACATAAAGGCACTCTAAGGCCCCTTTCACACGGGCGAGTTTTCCGCACGGGTGCAATGCGTGAGGTGAACGCATTGCACCTGCACTGAATCCGGACCCTTTCATTTCTATGGGGCTGTGCACATGAGCGGTGATTTTCACGCATCACTTGTGCGTTGCGTGAAAATCGCAGCATGCTCTATATTGTTTGTTTTCCACGCAACATAGGCCCCATAGAAGTGAATGGGGCTGCGTGAAAATCGCAAGCATCCGCAACCAAGTGCGGATGCGGTGCGATTTTCACGCATGGTTGCTAATATGACAGTCTATTCGCTGTATTATTTTCCCTTATAGCATGGTTATAAGGGAAAATAATAGCATTATTTAATACAGAATGCTTAGTAGAAGGTCAATTGAGGGTTAAAAAATAAAAAAATTAACTCACCTCCTCCTCTTGATCGCGTAGTTGCCGATCTCTACTTACTTCTTTAATCATGAGCTGTCGGCTAAAGGACATGTGGTGACATCACATCACATGGTCCAATCACATGGTCCATCACCGTGGCGATGGACCATGTGATTGGACCATGTGATGCGCTCAGCGACGTCACCACAGGTCCTTTGACAGGTCCTGAAGAAAGAACAGGAGATCGGCAGCTACGCGATCAATTGAAGGAGGTGAGTTAATTTTTTTTAAAAAAAAATTAACCCTCAATTGACCTTGTACTAAGCATTCTAAATTAAAGAATGCTATTATTTTCTCTTATAACCATGTTATAAGGGAAAATAATTACATCTACACAACACCGAACCCAAACCTGAACTTCAGTGAAGAAGTTTGGGTCTGGGTACCACATTCAGTTTTTTATCACGCGCGTGCAAAATGCATTGCACCCGCGCAATAAAAACTGAACAACGGAATGCAATCGCAGTCAAAACTGACTGCAATTGCGTACCTACTCGTGCGGGTTTGCCGCAATGCACCCGGGACGCATCCGGACCTAATCCGGACACGCTCGTCTGCAAGGGGCCTAAATGTGTCTTTTATGGTGTATTAAATACACTGTATTTCCATGCACCCCTTCCACCACTAAAAAGGGTATATGGTTCAATCTCCCTTTTCTCGTCCTCCTCCTGCATCATATCAACATGCTCGCTCCTAATGTTTTAGAGGGTCAGCTCAGCAGCGAGCCCTCACTCATAATGTTTTAAAGGGTCACCAGCAGGCCCTTGCCCACAAAAATTTTTAGATGGTCAGTTCGGCAACAGACCCTCGCCCACAAATTTTTTTAGATGGTCAGCTCGGCAGCAGGCCCTCACCCACAAAATTTTTTACATGGTCAGCTCGGCAGCAGGCCCTCGCCCACAAAATTTTTTAGATGGTCAGCTCGGCAGCAGTCCCTCGCCCACAAAATATTTTGGATTGTCAGCTCGGCAACAGGCCCTCGCCCACAAAATTTTTTACATGGTCAGCACGGCAGCAGGCCCTCACCCTAATGTTTTAGATGGTCAGATCAGCAGCAGGCCCTTGCCCCTAAAATTTTAGATGGTCACCAGCAGGCCCTTGCTCCTAATATTTTGGGGGTCACCAGCAGGCCATCAATCATAATTTTTCAAGGGTGTGTATAATGCCCTCCTTTATGTGTAATAAAGGGTGTATTGGAGTGCCGGTTCCTTGTAATTTTTGGCAGCCCTTTCACTTAGTGGATAGGCTTTATGAGTGTAGGAGTCCTAATACCTAAACTATTGTACCACAATGTGAATGAGGCCCTCCATTATTTGATATACAGGTTGTATCGGAGTGCCTCTTCCTTGTAATTTTTGGCAGCACTAGCACTTTATATACAAGTAAATATACAGGAAAGAATGTTTCCTAACAATTTTCCCTCTAAAATCGATTTTATCTTTTTGTTTTGTGCGTATTATTTTTAGTCTGTATAATTGGCGTACTACTCGGACAACATCGTTCGCAGCAGCGACCTGGGAGTCCAAGATGCATCCAGACATCCTCCCCATGCAGTGGTGTTTCCATCAATTTCTGACCTTTTCCTGTGAACCAGACACCCTCCCCTCTTCAGAGGTTTAATGCTCTGGTTCTCCCATTGACTTCCATTGTGCTTGGGTGCTCGGTAGAGCATCCTGAGGTGTTCTACTCGAGCACCCGAGCACTAGTAAAAGCGTTTTAAAGTTATCACCACATAAAGTGACACATGTCAGATTTGCTAAAAAATGGCCTGGTCCTTAAGGTGGAAAATGGCATGGTAACATTGGCTAATATCACAAAAGCCTCCAGGCAGTTAGAAAAAGTCAGATGAATTAACTGATACCACCACATTTCCTTGTCCTCTTTCTTGTTATCCTCCTTCCTATCCCTAACAAGATTAAAATGCTCAATGGGGAGCAGAGAAAAATATCCACAATATAGTCCCCTTTAAAATATTGTCCTTCACCACCTTCTTTAAATGGGCCCCTAACAGCCCCTCAAAGCAAACGTAGACCTCCCCATTGGCTGTATCGTCCAAAGCAATCGCCTTCACATGCCAATGCCAAACCGGTCACTCGTGGCAGGACGCTACGTGCCTGACATTGCCCCCTACTGGCCCCATGTCATAACTGGGGACCCTGCAACTACCTAGCCCTGAAATCAACCATTCCTCTGCCAGCCTTCCATGACAGGCCCTCCTCTCCCAGGAACCCATTCATATAACAGAGGAGTCAAAGACAGGAGAATCCCAAGTTAACTTACCAGGCTGCACAGATACTGTGAATCTACCAGCTTGACCATGATACTGTGGTTACTGCATGCTGGGCTCCCTTGCGCTGACTGGACTCTGGGGGTTAATGCTACTGTGGTATTCTTCCTTCCTGATAAAGTCATCGATCCTAGGCCGCACTTCATCCTTGGGCCACTGCCCGATCTGCATACCTAGCGCGAGGCCTCTGACCGAAGCCAGCTGTCCTAACCTCGGCCTGAACCAGAGAGTACCTGAAGGGGCTCTGCAATCAGACCAGGGTGGTCTCATTGGGACTGAGGCGCACCAGAAGCCTAGTCCTGGTGACTTTGTGGGGAAGCCTCTACAGTAGACTCCCCAGACCCTAAAAGCAGTCCTTGCACATGAGCCTCTAGAAAATTTGCTCCCTGCTGGTCAGCTGCTACCCAGAGCTGGGCAAGCAGCATATCTATGGCTGCCATTGTGTACATTAGGAATAAAATAATACTGTAATTAATGTAAACCGCAACGGTCCGATATAGTTTTCACCTGACGAGGCAGCTACCAAAATAGCTGCCAACCCATGCTTTTTTCCTCCTCATAAAGACTCTCATTCTCCGCTCTTTTCCTTTACCCCCTTCACCCTCTCAATACTATAACTCCTCCCTACCTCAAACGTTCACTCCCTCCAAGACCTTCATCCTTTAGTCTGGCCCTTTCTTTCTTTCTTCTTCTTTTAAATAAAAAACATGTACCCCTTAATTCAAGTACATAACTAGTTGATATTGTTCCATTTCATTATTACTACAATTTTGTATTTGTTTCTATTATACTAGTGATTTCATTCTATTCCAAAATGTTTATTTCTAGGATGCATCTGGAGAAATTTGTGCTGTTTTTGTCTACTTTCATCGTATGCACCCTTTCGTCACAGTTTCTTGACCAGGAATGGAAAGCGTGGAAATCTAAATATGGTATTACATCTTCCTTCTTGTATAGACATTATAGGGAAGGAAAATGGGGCAATTGCCCTTCACCTGCAATCACCTAGGAGCTTCAGGGGGACTGTGCAAAACACTGGGGGAGATTTATAATTATTGTCCTAAAGTTTGGTTAAAACTAGACCAGACAGACAGAAGCTGCACCTAAATTTATCACAGTGACACTTACCATATAATAAACTTGGTGCATCTTGCAAAACATATTAGACACTTACCTTACCCCCACCTCTTGGCTGGCCTAATTTATACATTTTGTGTCAAAATAATGGTGTGCGCCTTTAACAGACATTGCATATTTTATATTACGTTTAACCACACACCCTTTTCTAAATAATTGTTAAAACTCTCCAGATTATCAACTAAATATCAGGGGACTGAAAATGAATCAAGCAATGAAAATTGCAGTCTTCAAGTTAGTGCAGCAATTTTTTTCAACTTGCAGTAACCACAAACATATGTCAAAATATATATATTCATGTTTATATCCTTTAAGCAGCCTGTACAGTAGTAATCCATAAACTCACGCAGTAAGTGATCTAACTATTTATTATTATTTCATAAAATCAATATAGAAAAGAATTATGGCAATTTTCGCAATGAGATGTTCCGGAGGAAGGTTTGGGAAGAAACCTGGAATAAAGTCCAAAAACACAATGAGCTGGCTGACCAGGGTCTGTCCAGATACAGAATGGGCATGAATAAGTTTGCGGATATGGTAAGTGTACAAAACTAGCTTAATAATAGGTAAAAGTAAAGAAGGTGAAGTGGACCCCATGTCGCTTGGCTTATATTGTGCCTAGTAGTGTTAGTTACATATTAGTTACCTCCAGATAAACACCCAAAGAAGAACTTTTGAATGTGTATCCACAGATACAACAGATTATATTAGTATGGTAACTGATTTCTGTAGTGTTGAATAGTTTTGATAACTTGTACATCATACTTATTTTTTATCATTTCAGACACCAGAGGAACGTAGTTCCAGAAAATGCTTTATTGCAAATACAAAGTCAACACCCCAGAGCAATGTACCTGTTCAGCCTTACTCCAAAAATCATGACATACCAGAATCGGTGGACTGGAGGGAATCAAATTGTGTGGGCCCTGTCAAAAATCAAGGGCTTTGTGGATCCTGCTGGGCGTTTGCCGCCGTAAGAAAACGTCATAATTAGAGATGAGCGAATCGACTTCGGATGAAATATAGTTGTGGTTAACTATGTTAATTAGGTTGTCTCCACATTGATCACTGTAACTTTTTCGCAAGAAAAGTTGCAAACTCATTCCAGTAGGAGGATGGGGCAAAACTAAAGTAACATTTCTAGTCAAAGATGTTAGGTTTAGGCCTCTTTCACACGGGCGTTGCGGAAAAAGGTGCGGGTGCGTTACGGGAACACCCGCGATTTTTCCGCGCGAGTGCAAAACATTGTAATGCGTTTTGCACTCGCGTGAGAAAAATCGCGCGTGTTTGGTACCCAAACCCGAACTTCTTCACAGAAGTTCGGGCTTGGGATCGGTGTTCTGTAAATAGTATTATTTTCCCTTATAACATGGTTATAAGGGAAAATAATAGCATTCTGAATACAGAATGCATAGAATCACCATGGTAAAAGATCATGTGACGTACCATGTGATGACCGGAGTGACGTCATCCCAGGTCCTTAAACTATAGTTAATGCTCTCCACAGGTCCTAGACAGTAAAAGAGTCAGACGGAGATGACGGGCATCGCGAGCAAGTGGATTAAGGTGAGTTAAATGATTTTTTATTTTTTTTAACCCCTCCAGCCCTGTTTTACTATGCATTCTGTATTCAGAATGCTATTATTTTCCCTTATAACCATGTTATAAGGGAAAATAATAAGGTTCGGGTCTCCATCCCGATCGTCTCCTAGCAACCGTGCGTGAAAATCTCACCGCATCCGCACTTGCTTGCGGATGCTTGCGATTTTCACGCACCCCCATTCATTTCTATGGGGCCTGCGTTACGTGAAAAACGCACAAAGAGGAGCATGCTGCGATTTTCACGCAACGCAAAAGTGATGCGTGAAAATCACCGCTCGTGTGCACAGCCCCATAGAAATGAATGGGTCAGTATTCAGTGCGGGTGCAATGCGTTCACCTCCCGCATCGCATCCGCGCGGAATACTCGCTCGTGTGAAAGGGGCCTTAAAGAGGACCTGTCACCAAAAAATGCTTGCAGGAGAAGCTGAGTAGATTGATATATATTTTTGTGGCAAAAGATTCAGTAAAGCTATTGGTACAGGAGGGAGGAGTTATCAATGATTGATAGCATTGTGTGCATAGAGAAATAGCGGTCAGTCACTGATAACTCCTCCCTCCTGTACCGATAGCTCTTCACAGGGCTGCATATGTAAATTAAAAAATTACAAGTTATACTGAATCTTTTCCCACAAAACTATATTTAAATTTGTTGCAGAAGATGCAACAAATTTATTGAGAAGCATGCGCCTCTTAAAAGCAACCTGTCACCATGATCTTGGACTATTATCTGCAGTAATAAATGAGTAATACTGCAGATAAAGAATCTGGATCACTACTTTTCTATTTTCCTACTGCCCCAGGTTACCTTGCATTGCACGTCCGACGCAGACTCCTCCTCCCTCTTTATCAGCCGGAGGGAGAGCACCGCCGATTCCCTGTGACAGCAGCTTTGAGTGCTAACAGTGGGGGGTATGCGGGGCAGTAGGAAAATAAAAACTTGCGATCTGGACTCCTTATGTGCACCATTGCTCATGTATTACAGGAGATAACAGTCCAAGATAGTGGCGACAGATTTATTTTAACCCCTTTAAGGACACAGCCCTATTTTACCTTAAGGACCAGGCCATTTTTTGCAAATCTGACCAGTGTCACTTTAAGTGCTGATAACTTTAAAACGCTTTGACTGACCCAGGCCATTCTGAGATTGTTTTTTCGTCACATATTGTACTTCTAAAATTGGGTCAAAAAAGTTTATTTTTTTGCATAAAAAAATACCATATTTACCAAAAATTAAGAAAAATTAGCAAATTTCAAAGTTTCAGTTTCTCTACTTCTGTAATACATAATAATACCCCCAAAAATTGCGATGACTTTACATTCCCCATATGTCTACTTCATGTTTGTAGCATTTTGGGAATGATATTTTATTTTTTGGGGATGTTACAAGGCTTAGAAGTTTAGAAGCAAATTTTGAAATTTTTCTGAAATCTTCAAAATCCCACTTTTTATGGACCAGTTCAGGTTTGAAGCCACTTTGTGAGGCTTACATAATAAAAAACACCCAAAAACTACACCCCTCAAGGTATTCAAAACAGTTTTTACAAACTTTGTTAACCCTTTAGGTCTTCCACAAGACTTCATGGCAAATGGACATAAATTTTAAGAATTTAGATTTTTGGGAAAATTTTCCAATATAATAAATTTTTTCCTGGAAAAAAACAAGGGTTAACTGCCAAACAAAACTCAAAATGGGTTGCCCTGATTCTGTAGTTTGCAGAAACACCCCATATGTGGTCGTAAACTACTGTTTGGCCAAACGGGAGGACATAGAAGGAGGGGAACACCATATGGGTTTTGTAAGGCAGATTTTGCAGGACTGGTTTTGTTTATACCATGTCTCATTTCAAGTCCCCCGTTGCACCCCAAGAAAAGAAATTGCAAAAAAGTGACTCCATCTAAGAAAGTACACCCCTCAATGTATTTAAAACTGGGTTTACAAACTTTGTTAACTCTTTAGGTGTTCCACAAGAGTTAATGGCAGATGGAGAACCAATTTAGAAATTTCTATTTTTTGGAAAATTTTCCATTTTAACCCATTTTTTCCAGCAATAAAGTAAGGGTTAACAGCCAAACAAAACTCAATATGGGTTGCCATGATTCTGTAGTTTGCAAAAACACCCCATATGTGGTCGTAAACTACTGTTTGGCCAAACGGGAGCACATAGAAAGAGGGGAACGCCATATGGGTTTTGGAAGGCAGATTTTGCAGGACTGGTTTTGTTTATACCATGTCCCATTTCAAGCCCCCCCTTGCACCCCTAGAATAGAAATTCCAAAAAGTGGCTCCATCTAAGAAAGTACACCCCTCAAGGTATTCAAAACTGGGTTTACAAACTTTGTTAACCCTTTAGGTGTTCCACAAGAGTTAATGGCAGATGGAGAAACAATTTTGGAATTTCTATTTTTTGGAAAATTTTTCATTTTAAACCTTACTTTATTACTGGAAAAAATGGTTTAACAGCCAAACAAAACTCAATATGGGTTACCCTGATTCTGTAGTTTGCAGAAACACCCCATATGTGGTCGTAAACTACTATTTGGCTAAACGGCAGGACATAGAAGAAGGGGAACACCATATGGTTTTTGGAAGCCAGATTTTGCTGGACTGGTTTATTTACACCATGTACCCTTTCAAGCCCCCTGATGCACCCCTAGAGTAGAAACTCCATAAAAGTGACCCCATCTAGGAAACTACAGGATAAGGTGGTTGTTGTTTTGGGACTATTTTAGGGGTAAATCTGATTTTTGGTTGCTCTATATTACACTTTTTTGAGGGAAGGTAACAAAAAATTTAAATTCTAAAATTGTTTCTACATTCGCTATTTAGTTTTGTGGAACACCTAAAGGGTTAACAAAGTTTGTAAAGTAACTTTTGAATACCTTGAGGGGTGTAGTTTCTTAGATGGGGTCACTTTTTTGGAGTTTCTAGTCTAGGCTACATCAGGGGGGGGGCTTCTAATGGGACATGGTGTCAAAAAAAACTGTCCATCTAAATCTGCCTTCCAGAAACCATATGGAGTTCCCATCGTTCTATGCCCTGCCGTGTGGCTATATAGCCATTTACGACCACATATTGGGTGTTTATGCAAACTACAGAATCAGGGCCATAAATATAGAGTTTTGTTTGGCTGTTAACCCTTGCTTTATTACCGGAAAAAAAGGATTCAAATGGAAATTTTGCCCAAAAATGGGTGTTTTGGCACCATTTTTATTTATATTATTAACGCTGTTCATCCGAGAGGTTTGGTCAAATGTTATTTTTATAGGGCAGATTCTTACGAACGCGGCGATACCTAATATGTCTACATTTTAGAATTTATTTAGATTTTACACTATATTATCATTTTAGGAACCCAAAAAAATTATTTTAGTATCTCCATAGCCTGGGAGCAAAATTTTAATTTTTTTAGTTGGGCGACTATCTAATGTAGGGGCTCATTTTTTGCAGGATGAGATGGCGGTTTTATTGGCACTAATTGGGGGTGCATATGACATTTTGTTCGCTCGCTATTACACTTTTTGTGATGTTAGGTGTCCAAAAATGGCATTTTTTTCCACTTTTTTTTTTTTTAACTCTGTTCATCCGGGGGGGGGGGGGGTTGGGTTACATGTTACTTTTATAGAGAAGAATTTTACGGACGCGGCGATGCCCAATATGTATGGCTCTCAGACTTTGGAAACAATAAGCAGGCATCCTAAAACTGCGGCCCTCCAGATGTTGTAAAACTACAATTCCCACCATGCCCTGCTGATGGCTGTAGGTTAATATAAACAAAGGATCCCAGCAGTCGTGTCTTTTGATGCAAATCAGATGTCTTTTATTCCATAAATGAAAATAGTCCTATGACCAGGATGCGTTTCGGCAATATGCCTTCATCAACAGGTATGTCCAAATACAATCTTAACAAACTATATATGCTCTACAGTCACCGCCCACAGGAGCTAAAGTCCATTCCATAAGGGGAATGGCCACAAAGTTACAGGTGTAATCAATTTAATAATAAACAAGCCAAAAGAGGAAAAAAAAGAGAAAAAAGCATCTAGATAGATATTTCATCTTATATTTGTAGATAATGTTCTTGTATAACGTTCAAATTTTCAATATCTAAGAAATAAACAACAGATATATTGTAAATACATAACAAAATTATTCTATTACAAATACATGACCTCATATTCCCTATTGAGGCCTCTAGGGTGCAATGTGTCCAATGTATGGATCCAAAAGGCTTCCCTCCGTAGCAACATCTTATTGATGTCACCCCCCCCCCCCTCCGTGGTCTGATCACCTGCTCTATAACCTGGAATTTCAGCTGGGCAATAGAATGTCTGCACTTTTCAAAGTGGCTTGGTATGGGTAATAGTAAGTTTTTAGTTCTAATAGTCGATTTATGCTTATTAATTCTGTCCCTCACTGCCTGCATTGTCTGACCAATGTACAACAGACCACAAGGGCATTTAATCAGATAAATGACATTTGAAGACTCACATGTAAAAAAATCTTTTACTTCAAACGGATTCCCGGTATGTGGATGATAAAATGTAGGGCTCTTTATGATGTGTGAACATTGGAGACAATGCAGGCAGGGGAACGTACCTTTACGTGGGGTCGATAATACACTTTGACGCAACCTATGTTTAGTGCCCCCTATGTCCGCTTTAACTAGCATGTCCCTATAACTGAGGTTCTTCCTATTACAGATCAGGGGTAAACTTTTAAATTCTGAGACCTCTGGATAGGCCTTACCCAATAGATGCCAGTGTTTTCTTACAATATTGTCAATGTATGCATTAAAGGGGTGAAATTTATGAACAAATGCCATCCTAGCATCATCCTTTTTCTTATATTTAACCCTCGCTATTACTTGACAAGCACCACTATTAGATAATACATCTGAGGGATATCCTCTTTCTTTGAATCTAGTAGTCATTTCCCCCAGCCTCTGATTCTGTAAAAGCGGATCCGTAACAATCCGCATTACCCACTGATATTGAGATTTAGGTATAGACCTTTTTAAGGAAGGGGGGTGAGCACTCGAATAGTGCAAAATACAGTTTCGATCCGTTTCCTTCCTATAGAGGTCAGTAGATAATTGACCTTCCTGGTTTTTTATGACCAGTGTATCCAAAAAGCTGACTTTATCTCTATCACATGTCATTGTAAACTGTAGACCCTCACATGCTAAATTCAGATGATCCATGAATGCCACCAGGGACTCACGTGGCCCCGCCCATATGCAAAAAATATCATCAATAAACCTTTTCCAAACCAAAATATTCTCAATATATAATTCATTGGTATATACATATGTTTCCTCAAATGCAGCCATGAATATATTTGCATAGGGCGGGACCACGTTTGACCCCATCGCGGTCCCACGCTTCTGGAGATAATAATTATCCCCAAATAGAAAATAATTTTCCATCAGAACAATACTCAACAGATGTAGATAAAAATCACGTAAAGATGCAGTATATTCACTAGTCTCCAAAATCTTAGAAACCGCCATCTCCAAATGAGTTCTGCGGCTTCTACATTGAGCTTTGATACTGCTGAAGCAGACAGGATCCTCTCACAGGTAACGTCAACATCGGAATTTCTTAATATTCCTACAAGCGAATTGAAAAAACGTCATTTAGAAAGAGAACTTAGAAGATTGACCTCTTATGAACTTCATGCGGCCACATTAGCCGAATACTTTAAAGTGAACAGAATTCCAAGAGGTCTCAGAGTGCATTTGTGTCCAACCTTCTTTGCTGAGGACAGTGAATATTGTAAGGACTTTGAACGTATCATTAACAAATGTTCATATGACCTGATTCTACTCACGATTAATCGCATCCAAAAGGCGATTGGTGACATCACAGAGCAAGTAGCAACTACGGAGCAACAGTTGCGGGATTCATTAACCTCTGAGGAATTTGAAAAACTAAAAGAAACTGTCGACGCTCATATTGCAACCTACAAAAGAGAGACAGAAGATAGGAAACGATCCAAATTCCTACGAGATTGCGAAGATTATCACCTGAACAAAGTCTACAGATGGCAGGACACGTCATTTTGTCAGCGATCAGGATTCAGAAGACCCGCGAGATCAGGATCTTTCACGCCAAGCTCTGGCAACGAATCAACAGGCGCACGTGAGGCGCGCCCTTTTCAGAGAGGCAGACGGCGTCCGCGCGGCGGAGGAGGCATAGGCGAGCAGGACGCAAACATCGCCGGCATCGCACCGGAGACGGGACTGCAACAAGTACAGATCCGGTCTCAGGTAAGAGTCAATCTCTGATTATAAATCTATCGTCCCGATGTCTCAATAGCAGCAAGTTGAAGCATTGCAAAAAGGCCTGTCGTTTAGCCCCTCACCTAGGTTTGACAGTTTTCAAATGGATATAGATATACAACAATTTCTTCATAAGGTGAGGCTGAAAGCACATTTTGCGCAACCGGTTCTGCCTGTTCAACGTACTGACATTGTACCAGCTGAAATATGCCTGCATTTGAAAGATCTGGGACTCAGTAATAAGTCCACATTTATGCCGCCGAAAACGTACCATCCGGTGGAGACATATGCACAATTAATACTTAAAGAAATAAGAGAGCATTGTGACAAGGTAAAGCATGGTGGACTATTCATGACTCCAAACATTACTGTAGAAGAAAAAAGAGCGATCAGGGCTCTTATGGAGGACAATACTCTTATGATAAAACCTGCTGATAAGGGGGGTTTGATTGTGGTGATGGATAGGGAGAAATATATTAATGAGGTCATGAGACAGCTGTCTGATGTTCAAACATACCAATTACTTGATAGAGATCCAGTTTGGAGAATTAAAGAGAAAATTGTTACTTTGGTTAAGCATTTTGAAACAGCTGGGACGATTGACTCAGATATGAGTAGATTCTTGATTAAGCAATCTCCATCACCCTGGTATTATACATTTTACCTAAAGTGCATAAGACCCTTATAGATCCCCCTGGACGCCCCATTGTGTCCTCAGTAGATTCTATTCTTAGTCCATTGGCCATAGTATTAGAAAAAGCCCTGACACCACTTGTTAGAAACACTAAATCTTTTCTATCAGATACACCTCATTTTCTACGATTGATTAATGATTTGGGTCATGTTCCTGAGGACAGCCTCCTTGTGACTATCGACGTTGTGAGTCTTTACACGTCCATTAGCCACAGGGATGGGATCCAGGCGGTTTCTAAGATTTTGGAGACTAGTGAATATACTGCATCTTTACGTGATTTTTTTCTACATCTGTTGAGTATTGTTCTGATGGAAAATTATTTTCTATTTGGGGATAATTATTATCTCCAGAAGCGTGGGACCGCGATGGGGTCAAACGTGGCCCCGCCCTATGCAAATATATTCATGGCTGCATTTGAGGAAACATATGTATATACCAATGAATTATATATTGAGAATATTTTGGTTTGGAAAAGGTTTATTGATGATATTTTTTGCATATGGGCGGGGCCACGTGAGTCCCTGGTGGCGTTCATGGATCATCTGAATTTAGCATGTGAGGGTCTACAGTTTACAATGACATGTGATAGAGATAAAGTCAGCTTTTTGGATACACTGGTCATAAAAAACCAGGAAGGTCAATTATCTACTGACCTCTATAGGAAGGAAACGGATCGAAACTGTATTTTGCACTATTCGAGTGCACACTCCCCTTCCTTAAAAAGGTCTATACCTAAATCTCAATATCAGCAGGTAAGGCGGATTGTTACGGATCCGCTTTTACAGAATCAGAGGCTGGGGGAAATGACTACTAGATTCAAAGAAAGAGGATATCCCTCAGATGTATTATCTAATAGTGGTGCTTGTCAATTAATAGCGAGGGTTAAATATAAGAAAAAGGATGATGCTAGGATAGCATTTGTTCATAAATTTCACCCCTTTAATGCATACATTGACAATATTGTAAGAAAACACTGGCATCTATTGGGTAAGCCCTATCCAGAGGTCTCAGAATTAAAAAGTTTACCCCTGATCTGTAATAGGAAGAACCCCAGTTTTAGGGACATGCTAGTTAAAGCGGACATAGGGGGCACTAAACATCGGTTGCGTCAAAGTGTATTATCGACCCCACGTAAAGGTACGTTCCCCTGCCTGCATTGTCTCCAATGTTCACACATCATAAAGAGCCCTACATTTTATCATCCACATACCGGGAATCCGTTTGAAGTAAAAGATTTTTTTACATGTGAGTCTTCAAATGTCGTTTATCTGATTAAATGCCCTTGTGGTCTGTTGTACATTGGTCAGACAATGCAGGCAGTGAGGGACAGAATTAATAAGCATAAATCGACTATTAGAACTAAAAACTTACTATTACCCATACCAAGCAGCTTTGAAAAGTGCAGACATTCGATTGCCCAGCTGAAATTCAAGGTTATAGAGCAGGTGATCAGACCACGGAGGGGGGGGGGGTGACATCAATAAGATGTTGCTACGGAGGGAAGCCTTTTGGATCCATACATTGGACACATTGCACCCTAGAGGCCTCAATAGGGAATATGAGGTCATGTATTTGTAATAGAATAATTTTGTTATGTATTTACAATATATCTGTTGTTTATTTCTTAGATATTGAAAATTTGAACGTTATACAAGAACATTATCTACAAATATAAGATGAAATATCTATCTAGATGCTTTTTTCTCTTTTTTTTTTCTCTTTTGGCTTGTTTATTATTAAATTGATTACACCTGTAACTTTGTGGCCATTCCCCTTATGGGATGGACTTTAGCTCCTGTGGGCGGTGACTGTAGAGCATATATAGTTTGTTAAGATTGTATTTGAACATACCTGTTGATGAAGGCATATTGCCGAAACGCATCCTGGTCATAGGACGATTTTCATTTATGGAATAAAAGACATCTGATTTGCATCAAAAGACACGACTGCTAGGATCCTTTGTTTATATTGCTGTGGATTGACGTCCTCTCCCGTGCAGCGTGCACCTGAGTGAGTGCTGGTTTCTCCACACCAAAAGATGGCTGTAGGTTGTCTGGGCATGCTGGGAGTTATAGTTTTACAACATCTGGAGGGCCGCAGTTTCAGGATGCCTGCACTAAAACTAATATTTTTTTGGGGAAAAAAAAATTGTTTCTGTGTCTCTCCAAAGTCTGAGAGACATAGTTTTTTATGTTCTCTAGGAGACTGTTGGGGATTATAAAAACTTAGTACTCCATGGAAGTGTGATACTCCCTGAAGCAATCGATAACGCAGAGGCCCGGATGATCGGGGCACATGTCACACTGAGTGGTGGTGTCCTTCCGTATCCCCCTCTTGTGACACACTCTGCATCTTTTTTGGGTTCGTCCCTTCTTTCCAGTATGGGGGACCACACCTGGAAAATGTTGGCATGGGACGATCCGGGAGCCTCCAGTTCCCGAGGTACTCCGGCCTGCTCTTTCCCGGTCCAAAAAGATCAGGTCCTTGAGGACTGCCTCATAGAATTGGAGGAATGTCCCAGTGCTGCCAGCGCTTCGGGATAGTACAAAAGAGTTGTACATGGCAACCTGTACCAAGTAGACCGCAACTTTTTTGTACCATGCCCGGGTTTTGCGCATGGCGTTATATGGCTTGAGGACTTGATCCGAGAGATCAACTCCTCCCATATACCGATTGTAGTCGACTATACAATCGGGCTTGAGGACCGTTGCCGCGGTACCTCGCACAGAGACGGGGGTGGTGCTGTTACCGTGGATTGTGGACAGCATAAGGACATCCCTCTTGTCCTTATACCTGACCAGCAACAGGTTTCCACTGGTAAGGGCACGGGTCTCACCCCTGGGGATAGGTACCTGGAGGGGGTGGGCAGGGAGGCCGCGTTGATTTTTCCGCACGGTCCCACAAGCGAACGTGGATCTGGCGGCAAGGGACCTGAACAAGGGGATACTGGTATAAAAGTTATCCACATACAAGTGGTAACCCTTATCCAGCAGTGGGTACATAAGGTCCCACACGAGTTTCCCGCTAACACCCAGAGTGGGGGGACATTTTGGGGGTTGAATCCGGGAATCTCGCCCCTCGTACACATGAAATTTGTAAGTGTACCCTGAGGTACTCTCACAAATTTTGTATAGTTTCACGCCATACCTCGCCTGCTTTTTAAGCCCACCGGAGCCCCCTGCGGGGGGGGGGGGGCAAGTGGCAGGGGGGTCTAGGGTCTGAAAGCTGAAACAAAAAAGTTTAGAATAAAAGTGCTTTTTTTTTTTTTTTCCTAACTAACATTTCCCTTCTATCCCTGCCTAACGGTGCCTCTCCCTCACTGACCCTAACCTACCTGGAGGGCGATGGGTGCAGGAGGGTGATGGATGGCGATTAGGGGGGACTCAGGAGCTGGTGCTGGATGGTGCTGCAGGGTGCTCATGCAGAACAGGAAGAGGAGGGGAGAGAGGCGCGCAGGAAGTTTGAATCTCGCGCCTCTCTCCCCTGCACCAATCAGCACCCTGGACAGCAGCATTCAGCACCAGGGCCAGCACCGCCTCTCCAAATCTTCGGACTGTGATTGGTGGTGTATAATCACGCCACCGATCACAGTCTTTTTCCGGTTCATCGGGTCACCAGAGACCCGAATGGACTGGAATCGCAGCAAACCGCAGGTCTGAATTTACCTGCGGTTTTCTGCGATCGCCGATACGGGGGGGGGGGTCAAATGACCCCCCCTGGCTTTGTTACAGGATGCCGGTTGAATGATTTCAGCCGGCATCCCGTTCCGATTAACCCCTGCGGCGCCGGAATCGCGATTTAAAGCCATGACGTACCGGTACGTCATGTGTCCTTAAGGACTCGGGAAACATGCCGTACCGGTACGTCATGTGTCCTTAAGGGCTTAAAGGGCATTTGGCAGCAGTTTTCTATGCATGTGCATTTGGCAGCTAAAGGGTTCGGTGTTAATATGTGCCCGCATAAAATAAATGAATAAAATGAATTGGGCACATCTCCACCTGGATATATTGGACCAGACAATACACATAAAATTTAAACAATGTAATAGTTATGATACAGTATAATAAACAGCAGAGCCCTTGCTGATCACAAAACATTATACAAATATATAAAAGATACATAAAAAATAACTGTTGTGTATGTCTTTGTGCAATAAAGTCTCAAATAACATAAGATAGTTTCCTTATCACCAAGCGTTACCCAATGGGTGGTGAGCTGTAGATCCTGCTTCACCGCAGCTCCAGTGAGCGTTGTCCCGTCGGTTTGGGAATGGCCGCTAAGGTGATGGTGATTACAGCGTGACTTCTCTAATGCAGCATTTCTCTTCAGTGTGTCCCACTCACGTGTCTGCCGTCGGGTACAGCTGACCGCTCCTCTCTGTAGTTACCAAGATGTTCAATCTGGGTAATGCTGGTGGTAGTCTCGTATTCTATAGGCCAAACGCATTTCGGAGTTGCCAACTCCTTCCTCAGTGGCTATGCATACTGTATGTCTGCCCAGTCTAGGGCATGCACATCTATTTGTTTCTGTGTGCAAAATGCAGAATCCTGTATATACTCTTACCTACCTGTCTGCACTGCTTTCTGATTGCAGGCATCAGCAATGACAACAAAAATGTCTGCCATGTTTTATCCATTTGAATAAAATGGCAGTTGAGCATGTGCACTGCCTCTCCATTCAAATTCTATGGGTCTGCCAGAAATAGGCGAAAGCTGTATTGACTATCCAAAGGTGGATGAGGTGATATTCGGACAGATTATTGGGAACGAACATTACTGTGGATGCTTGTTCCTGACAATCTGTCCATCTAACAAAATTCTCATTCATCGGGTAAAACTGTAAGTAAATTATAATTTCTGGGCAGCAGGTTGTGCAGTCTAAACAGCGATCTGCTGCCCAGAAACAATGCAGTTGTATGAGGATGCGCGAACACAATAGTGGTCCTTCGCCCTGATACTGTGGAGGTGATCGCTGCTTCACCTCCTCTTAACGAGCAGGCGACTGTCAGGAAGGAACGCTTCCTTCCTGACAATCGGCTTCTAGTCACCTGTGTAAATCATCCTTTAGGCAATCCTTTTTGTAATGGAGTGGCAGTGTGCATATTTGACCACTGTTCCATTCGAATGGACCCCCACCGATTGGACACTTATCACCTGTCCTGTGGTTAGGAACACCCCTTTGACTATGTTAAAAACATTTTTAAGAAAATAGGCCTAAGTGTCCCACAAATGCATAACTTTTAAGATGTAATGTTCTATCTTTAAGGTGGGTGTATTTGAAACACATCATTGTCTGAAGACCAAAGAGCTGATCGAATTCAGTGAGCAGCAGCTTGTAGACTGTGATGGCAATAATGACGGTTGCTGTGGAGGATTTCCACATACAGCCATGGCGTATGTTTCACATCATGGTATGATGAGTGCGAAAGATTATGAATATTCAGAGAGGGTAAGCTTTTTCTATATTTTTCACACTGTTTTCAGAAATGATAAAGTTTGCTATACAGAGAATTCTTGTACAGTCACTCAGAATTGAGAAAGCTCGTTGGAAGAACGAGTGAAACGTTTTCAAGAAACCTACAGTAAGTCCAGTTGCCTTGATTTATTCTTTACAGATATACCATTACCTGGATAAATGAGAACCTTCACAGACATATACATAAAAGTACCTCATGTATCAGAAGAACAGAAAGCTAAACGGTGATGTGAATGCACCCTTGCTTGTACAGAGGTGTTTCTAGACTTGAGCAATTTGGTACAATATATATATTTTTTCCCTTTTAACAAAAATACATGCTGAGAAACATAAAGGAACCTCATATAAAAAAACAGATTCCACCATCTGGAGAACAATAAAAACAACACGTGTATGGGGCGCCACAGTATGTTTTCCAAGTTAATAGAATAAAACGCCACAATTGGAATAAAAAAGAGCAATCTTATATTTTAGCTCATAAAAAGGTATACACCTAGGAGGTATACACAATGATTAAACCATCTGGAGAAGTCAGGATTACTGACTTGCCTGTCCCCAAGCCATTTCATTTCATTTGGCCTTCGAGTTTTCTACCTTATCCCAATACAGTGGAAAAGGGCAACCTTACACCTATTGGAACTGGGGATGGTGGCAACCAGAGCCCTTCTGTTTCCACTGGTCCCACAGAAGGTTTTCTGGCATATGTTGATTCTTCAGAAACATCGGGATACATTACCCCCTAAGGCCTCTTTCACACGGGCGTCATGGATTTTGGCCGGATAAGATGCGGGTGCGTCGCGGGAAAATGCGCAATGTTTCCACGCGAGTGCAAAACATTTTAATGCATTTTGCACGCACGTGAGAAAAATTGGCATGTTTGGTACCCAAACATGCCGTTAGGTTAGGGTTAGGTGTTGTGTAGATTTTATTATTTTCCCTTATAACATGGTTATAAAGGAAAATAATAGCATTCTTAATACAGAATGCTTAGTAAAATAGGGCTGAAGGGGTTAAAAAAATTATAATAATAATTTAACTCACCTTAATCCACTTGTTCGCGCAACCCAGCTTTTCTTCTTTCTTCTTCTTTGAGGAAAAGGACCTGTGGTGACGTCACTACGCTCCTCACATGGTCCATCACATGGTGATGGATCATGTGATGGACCATGTGATGAGCGCAGTGACGTCACCACAGGTCCTTTTCCTCCTGGACAGCAAAGAAGAAGACAGAAGAGAAGCCGGGCTGCGCGAACAAGTGGATTAAAATTAGTTAAGTTATTTTTTAATTTTTTTAACCCCTCCAGCCCTATTTTACTAAGTATTCTGTATTAAGAATGCTATTATTTTCCCTTATAACCATGTTATAAGGGAAAATAATAATGATCGGGTCCCCATCCCGATCATCTCCTAGCAACCATGCGTGAAAATTGCACCGCATCCGCACTTGCTTGCAATTTTCACGCAGCCCCATTCACTTCTATGGGGCCTGCGTTGCGTGAAAAACGCACAAAATAGAGCATGCTGCAATTTTCACGCAACGCACAAGTGATGCGTGAAAATCACCGCTCATGTGCAAAGCCCCATAGAAATTAATGGGTCCGGATTCAGTGCGGATGCAATGCGTTCACCTCACGCATTGCACCTGCACGGAAATCTCACCCGTGTGAAAGAGGCCTAAGTGTAAACTTAGGGGGTGATGTGTCCAGGAAAGTGGCGTGCCTAGAAAAAGGAGTGATCGGTGGAGTAGGCATTTGCTCCAAATGTATGATGTATTTGCGTTATTTTTAGGGTGGTTTGCGACATGACAGGTAGTTTACTTTAACTAAGGGGCAGCCAGATGTTTTGTGGGCCAGGCAACATTTTTAGCCAGATTTATTATTGCAACTTTTTGCAAAATGTAAAAAAAAAAAAAAAAAAAACGCAAGTGTACTTCAGGCCTCTGGTGGTATACAAAATGACAGACTTTGTAATAAATAAGATGAGACAAGCAGAAGAAATATATAAACCAACTATAAACCATACAAGCCAGGCACTATTGTGGTAAAACTCACTGGTATTACTGTTGCCTTTGGTCATGGATCTTCCAAAAGTTCACGTCTCCTAGTTGCTACTCCAGTGAAAGCAAGCACACTGTGAGCTTCACGATGTGCCCTGGGTGGTGTTCTTTGGAGCTAAAACACATTTTTGTTTTAGTACATGTGGCTTTGAAAGCCATAACTTTATTTCTGTTTTGGTTATTTTAATAATGTGTGTGTGTGTTTTGGTGATACATGGGGTTTTAGGCCATTTTTATTTTGAGAATTTTTTGCCTTGACTTTTTATAGCCAGGAAAATGTAAAGTGCAACTAAAATACTTTTTTTTAAACAGTGTCTCATTTAGTTACAGATGTTTTCATATAGATGTTACCGGTATATAGTTTACAGTCACTGTCATCTATAGAAGATGCAAATGTGGGCAGTGGTGGCATTCTTTTTTTATTTGTATTTTTTATGTTATTTTGTCTTTATTTTATTTTTTATTTTGTACTTTGTGCCCTACATTGAGTCGTATATACACTGCTCAAAAAAATAAAGGGAACACTTAAACAACACAATGTAACTCCAAGTCAATCACACTACTGTGAAATCAAACTGTCCACTTAGGAAGCAACACTGAGTGACAATCAATTTCACATGCTGTTGTGCAAATGGGATAGACAACAGGTGGAAATTATAGGCAATTAGCAAGACACCCCCAATAAAGGAGTGATTCTGCAGGTGGTGACCACAGACCTCTTCTCAGTTCCTATGCTTCCTGGCTGATGTTTTGGTCACTTTTGAATGCTGGCGGTGCTTTCACTCTAGTGGTAGCATGAGACGGAGTCTACAACCCACACAAGTGGCTCAGGTAGTGCAGCTTATCCAGGAGGGCACATCAATGCGAGCTGTGGCAAGAAGGTTTGCTGTGTCTGTCAGCGTAGTGTCCAGAGCATGGAGGCGCTACCAGGAGACAGGCCAGTACATCTGGAGACGTGGAGGAGGCCGTAGGAGGGCAACAACTCAGCAGCAGGACCGATACCTTCGCCTTTTTGCAAGGAGGAACAGGAGGAGCAGTGCCAGAGCCCTGCAAAATGACCTCCAGCAGGCCACAAATGTGCATGTGTCTGCTCAAACGGTCAGAAACAGACTCCATGAGGGTGATATGAGGGCCCGACGTCCACAGGTGGGGGTTGTGCTTATAGCCCAACACCGTGCAGGACGTTTGGCATTTGCCAGAGAACACCAAGATTGGCAAATTTGCCACTGGCGCCCTGTGCTCTTCACAGATGAAAGCAGGTTCACACTGAGCACATGTGACAGACGTGGCAGAGTCTGGAGACGCCGTGGAGAACGTTCTGCTGCCTGCAACATCCTCCAGCATGACCGGTTTGGCATTGGGTCAGTAATGGTGTGGGGTGGCATTTCTTTGGAGGGCCACACAGCCCTCCATGTGCTCGCCAGAGGTAGCCTGACTGCCATTAGGTACCGAGATGAGATCCTCAGACCCCTTGTGAGACCATATGCTGGTGCGGTTGGCCCTGGGTTCCGCCTAATGCAAGACAATGCTAGACCTCATGTGGCTGGAGTGTGTCAGCAGTTCCTGCAAGACGAAGGCATTGATGCTATGGACTGGCCCGCCCATTATCCCAGACCTGAATCCAATTGAGCACATCTGGGACATCATGTCTCGCTCTATCCACCAACGTCATGTTGCACCACAGACTGTCCAGGAGTTGGCAGATGCTTTAGTCCAGGTTTGGGAGGAGATCCCTCAGGAGACCGTCCGCCACCTCATCAGGAGCATGCACAGGCATTGTAGGGAGGTCATACAGGCACGTGGAGGCCACACACACTACTGATCCTCATTTTGACTTGTTTTAAGGACATTACATCAAAGTTGGATCAGCCTGTAGTGTGTTTTTCCACTTTAATTTTGAGTGTGACTCCAAATCCAGACCTCCATGGGGTGAAAAATTTGATTTCCATTTTTTTTATTTTTGTGTGATTTTGTTGTCAGCACATTCAACTATGTAAAGAACAAAGTATTTCAGAAGAATATTTAATTAATTCAGATCTAGGATGTGTTATTTTTGTGTTCCCTTTATTTTTTTGAGCAGTGTATTTTAATATTGCATTTGTTTATTGCTGATTTCTCCTGTAACTGTCATATTAGCCCCTGTTACTAGGGAAATAAAGCCTCTAGATCAGGGGTGCACAACCGTTTCTGGTTGGGGGCCACAATGTCAGCCTAAACCAATTCCAAGGGCTGAAAATACAACTTAAAGTGGTATTACCAACTGAAATACAATATTTTTGGCATATTGAACATACAGCATGTATCATAAATGTCTAGTTACACTTCTAGTACTCCCATCTAATGGGAGAATATATGAAAGATACAAGTGAGCAGCCGTAAGACATAGACATGCATGTCTGTTACCAGATGGTTGGGGGCCGCACAGAATGGTATCGAGGGCCACAGGTTGTGCACCCCTGCTCTAGATCCACATTGCAGAGCTGATCTAGGTCTACTGAAACCCAACAACTCCAGCAGGTACCCAGGACCCAACAAGTGCATGATCACTAGGAATGGAGCAGGACATGGCCCCCTGATCTATACGCACAGTGCTCCTTGAACCATCTCCTTCTTCTCAGTGGGGAGCCTGGCTGTCACCTGAAAAATGGTTCCCTGAAACTCTGCAGTGACATTCAGAAACGTCCTTGCAGAGTTAAATGCAGACCATCGGGACATTATTAGTCTATGGACAGACATCCTCCTTACAGGCTAAGCTAAACCTCCTTGTTGATCGAGGCACAATAAGTGTCTAAAACACATCATAAATATGATACAAAGCATGCACAACAGTTTTGGGTCACAAATGATGTCAGAATTCTGGTGCATTTAGTAAATCTCCCCCAATATCGAAAAACTACTTCCAATGCTGTATTACATAGAATAACCTTAGGCTGCATTTACATCTCCATTAGAGATGATCCAGAAGCCTGATTAATTATGCCGGAAAGCAGCCCATTCACCGCTGGATCCCATTATAGTCAATAGGGGCCCAGTGGTGATCTGTTGAATCCAGCAATGCCAGATCCAGTGAATGTAGGGAAATATTACGGCCCATTGCGCAAGTGCGGATAACTCCTGAAAATCCATCTGATCTCCGCGCCTGCGCAGTGTGGGGGTAGGGAAAAATTAATGTCCAAGTGCGCAAGAGCCGAGGGTAGTATAAATATCCATTTCGCAAGCGTTGCTAACACTTTGCTGGAGCAATATGAGAATAGCAACAGCAAAGGGTTAGCAGCACTTGCGAAATGTATGTTTATACTACCCTCGGCGCTTGCGGACTTGGACGTAATTTTTCCCTACCCACACTGCGCAGGCGCGGAGATCGGATGGATTTTCAGGAGTTAACCGTGCTTGCGCAATGGGCCATAATATTTCCCTACTTCGGCTCTCCGGCGCATGCACAGTGTCCCAGTGTGATGCTGAACTCCGCAGTGAGATTTTCCCTAAACTGTCCTTTTGCGCAGAACGTCAAATCTAAGGAACTCCTCCTCACGTCATTTCCGGTGCGACAGGAAGTTAGGAGGTAGGGAAATCTCAGGAAGTAGGGTAATGTAACGTTACACCGGCAGGCTGTTCTCTGCTGGAACAGCCTGGCGGAAACGTTTACTGGAGGTGTGAACATGGCCTTACAATTATTCTTTACTGATAGTAATTAGTTACTTAGCGTCTGCATTCATAGCAAGAACATCTAGTGATGTAAAAAGAAGCAATATATTTTCAGGGTACGGTGTAAGCTAATGTTAAACTAATTACATCTAATAACTGTCCAATCAATTTTTTTCTCTATCCAGCAATTGAAGTGTTTTTTCAACCCTGAGAATGCAGTATACTTTAATTTAACTAAATATTACACTCTGCCTGAGGAACACAATATGGCGATATCCGTGGCAACTAGTGGACCCATAGCAGTTGGAATTGATGCAAGTCAGGACTTTCAGCAGTATTGCGGTGGTAAGTTATGCCTGATAAAATTCAAGATAAAATGTAAAGAGGTTGCGATGAATTAAAGGAGTTGTCTCACTTCAGCAAATGGCATTCATCATGTAGACAAAGTTAATACAAGGCACTTACTAATGTATTGTGATTGTGCATATTACCTTCTTTGCTGTCTCGATTCATTTTTCCATCTATTATAGGTTTTACGACCACCTTGCAATACAGCAGCGGTGGTCGTGCTTGCACACTACAGGAAAAAGCTTTTTTTTCCTATAGTGTGTAAGCACGGCCACCGCTGCTGGATTGCAAGGTGGTCGTAAACCCTATAATACAGGCATCCTCAAACTGCGGCCCTCCAGCTGTTGCAAAACTACAACTCCCAGCATGCCCGAACAGCCTACAGGTATCAGCCTACAGCAGGGCATTGTGGGAGTTGTAGTTTTACAACAGCTGGAGGGCCGCAGTTTGAGGATGCCTGCTATAATAGATAGAAAAATGAATTCAGCCAGTAAAGGAAGCAATATGGACAATGACAATACATTAGTAAGTGCCTTGTATTAACTTTCACTGCATGATAAATGCCATTTGCTAAAATGTGATAACCCCTTTAAGGGGGTATTTCTGTTTGTAAAAGCTACCCTCTATGCACTGAATAGGGGATAATTAACTGAATGGTGGATTTCCAAATGCTGGCACTCCTACAATTATGAAAATGGGAGTCCTGTAAACCCCCCCCCCCCCCCCCTGTCCTGATAGAGCAGGAAGTCGAGCATGTGCCCTGTCACTCCATTCATTCTCTATGTGAGTGCTATCTTAGGCAGTCCCATAGAGAATGAATGAAGCTGCAGGGTGCATGCTCAACCTGCTGCTCCATCAGGGTGGGACCCTCATTCTCGTGTATAATGCATGTATGATATTTTTAATCAAACTTCATTTAATTCATAGAATACTGCATCACTGTCCTCAGAAACAGTTATACTGATGTTCCATAAGGACCCTAGTCCAACACAGGTGGGGTGTCGGAGTCCAACCCAATCAGCTGTTTGAAGGGCTCTTTGCAGTGATCTAAGAACATGCTGTACATTGTATGGTGGCTGGGCTTGGTATGGCAGCTCAATCTCATTCACCGCGATCGGAATGGACGTGATGTCACAGGCTGAGGGGAGTGAGACTAGGAGCCAGATCACCACAATCTGAGGATAGGCCATCATTACTTAAGGCAGGGGTGTCCAAACTTTTTTCGAGGAGGGCCAGATTTGATAAAGTGAACATGTGCGAGGGCCGACCATTTTGCCCAACATTCTTTGAACCATTAAAATTACATGCAAATTAACTATTTTATGCAGATTTTATTGCAAAACGGCATACCTTTCATTTTGTGACTTGGATGACAAATCTAAACAGGTGTTAAATCACTCTGCCTTCAATATAAAAAACAGGAGGCAGAAATATGTCGGAAACAGTACATTACAAGGTTGTCTGTTAACTTTTAAATTCCAAAAATGTGAACAGCAACATAACACCAAGTATACACATATGTTCAAATATATTTATAACTGATTGACCAACTGACATTGAAGGAAACCTGTTATCAACTTTATTCCGCCCATACTATACTAAAGGCAGAATAAAGTAGAGACAGGTGAGTTGATTTCAGCGGTCGGTCATTTATAAGTTAAAAGTAAGTGGTTGCCGAGAACCAACATCACAATCATTGCAGACTGGGCCTGGAAAAGAGTTACGGCCACCTGAGAAGAGTCCTGGTTATTCATGAATTCTTGCTCTCCCGCCCGCCTGCTGATGACTGACAGTCTAATACCTAGTTTTCTCCTTTTCTCTCTAGGAGAGAACTGTCAATCATCAGCAGGTGGGGAGAGCAGGAGATTAGGAATAACCAGGACTCTTCTCAGGTAGATCTGACTCTTTTCAAGGCCTGGGCTGCAATGATTATGATGCTGGTTCTCAGCAACCAATTACTTTTAGCTCATGAGTGACACATCGCTGAAATCTGCATGTCTGTCACTAATTTATGCTGCCCTCAGTGAGGTTAGCATAACGTTGATGAGAGGTTCCCTTTAAAACAGTATATGGTAAACTCCTTCATTAGTGGCTGTAGATTATCTTTTTGTTTTATCATTTTGCTCAATATGTATGAAGTAGATTTGGAACTATGTATAAGAAAAAAAAATGGAGATCCAACCTGCTCTAAAAATGTATTAAAGTTTTTTGATGACAGGTTCCCTTTAACTGAGATTTTACAATGTATTCATCTCAACTGAAAAAAATCTTGCCTGCACTAATGTGAAGGGTGAAACTGAGATCTGGACTGCAGCAGATAGGCTAGATCTGGTCCAAAGGCTGTGGTTTTGATGCGCAAAATATCCTGCAAGTGAGAGTCACTTAGTCTTGTCCGCATGCGATTCTTGTTAAGGTTCATAGCAGAGAATGTCTTCTCACACAAATATGTGGAGCCAAACAAGCTCAGCATTTTCTTTGCCAATGTCCGAATCTCTTTAAAACGGCTCTTATCCAGTTGGCTGTAAAATTTCACAAGAGAGAGCTGTTGGTGCCGACTGCGTAACTCACTGTCACAATGCAGGTCAATGAGCTCGAGCTGCAGCTGATCTGGAGCATTGTCGGGGTCAACAGAGAATGGAGAGGAGAAAAGGCTGATCTCCTTTTCAATAGCTGCAAAATCTTGAAAGCGCCGTCTAAACTCCCCAGCAAGAGATACGATGTCTGCTGCATACCTGCTCGCTTGTGCACTGATATCATCCTGTGGAAAACTGTTCATTATTTCCTGCAACGCTGAAAAATGAATGGTATTGGGCGGTGTTTGTGACAAATGCTTTTAGAAAAGTTGCAGCTTTGTTCCAAAGGCTTTGAGGTGTGAATAAAGCTGGTTCACCGCTGCATCTTCGCCCTGAAGACTCGTGTTCAGTACATTCAGATACTTTGTTATGTCGACTAGAAACCCTAAATCAGCCAGCCAAATAGGATCAGATAGTTCTCGCATCGGTTGTCCCTTTGTTTCCAAGAATTCTTCAATTTCTTTTCTGAGAGAGTAGAAACGCTGCAGTGCAGACCCTCGACTGAGCCATCTTACATCGTTATGATATAAAACATATCTCGGACGTTGCCGCGAGATTTGGCCTTTGCTGATGCAGCCTCTTCCTGTGAAGCTGTGGGCTCCCGGTGAGTAGCTGGCGGTGACTGGTGAGAGAGGCCGGGGGCCGGAATACCAACGATTTAATCAAACCTCTGGGGGGCCGTTTTACTCTGGACCGCGGGCCGCAATTGGCCCGCGGGCCGGACTTTGGACATGCCTGACTTAAGGGGACTCTGTCACCTATGTCACCTATGTCCTTACAGCACTTCAAACCTTTTCATATGTGCTTTTTTTTCCTTGCTGCTCACTTTATATCTTCAGAAAATCCACTTTGATCCATATGCAATTGAGGTATTAAGGTGCCCAGAGGGGCGTTATTTTCATTCAAAGGAGTCCAGGAACGCCCCCATCTAGTGCTCAAGCTCACTCTCCTGCAGAGCCAAAGCGCACCTTCCCTCTGCTCAGAAACGACACCCAGCGGCTGATAACCCAGCCCAGCCCACCCTTTCTCTTCAGCATCGCCTACAAATCTCACGCAGGCGCACTGCTGAACCCTGCGTGCGTTCTTCTGGTTCAACTGAGAGCAACAACCTCAGCTGTTCCATTGGGCATGCTCCAAGCCCAGTAAAATGTTCGGCGCATGCCTAGTTGAACTGTTGAGGCTGATGCCTTCAGTTGGACAAGAAGTGAACAGGTGCAGGCAGTGTTCGGTACTGCGCCTGCACGAAATTTGAAGGGAAAGGGCAGACTGGCTTATAGGCTGCTAGTGACGTAGCTTTAATATTTGAATATTACTTAAAATTAAAGGGCTTCTGTCACCCCACTAAACAGTTATTATTTTTTTTGGGTTACTTATAATCCCTATACTGCGATTTATGCATACATACTGTAATTAATCATTTTGGTTCAGCAGATTCTGTTAAAAATGTACTTTTAAAATATGCAAATTACCTTGCTACCAGCAAGTAGGGCGGCTACTTGCTGGTAGCTGCCGCATCCTCCTATCCTAAAGACGCCCCCTCCGCATGTTGATTGACAGGGCCAGCGGACGGGATCGTCCTGTCTGCTATCAAGATCTCGCGCCTGCGCCGTAACGGTATTCAGTCGGCGTAGGCGCACTGAGAGGCGGCCGTTCCATCCTCAATGCGCCTGCGCCGATGACGTCATAACGTACACCCAGAAGAGAAGACGCCGGCATCGCTGGAAGGAGGCGGAGAATCTGGTGACGTCGCTGGATGCTCGAATCAGGTAAGTATGTAAGTAATAAGCATGCTGCCACAAAAACCACCAACGAAATGGGAATAAATCATTTTATAAAAATGACAGTTATTAAAACTATACCACCAACGATTATTAATAATAAATCTCTTCCGGGTGTACTTGATGACGTCATCGGCGCAGGCGCATTGAGGATGGAGCGGCCGAGCGAGCGTCCGCCTCTCATGATTTTTGGAGCATTCTGTTCTGTTCAGTTACATTTTGTCCCCATTGACAATGAATGGGGACAAATTGGAAGCGCTTTTCTCTTGTATTGAGATCCTCTGCCGGATCTCAATACCGGAAAAGTTAAACGAAAGTGTGACAGTAGCCACAGAATGTCATTCTGCAAATACCCTTAGGCCTCTTTTACACGGGCGTAGCGTGTGAGGGCCGGATAGGATGCGGGTGCGTCGCGGGAAAATGCATGATTTTTCTGCGCAAGTGAAAAGCGCTTTAATGCGTTTTGCACGCGCGTTAGAAAAATCGGCATGTTTGGTACCCAGACCCGAACCCGTACTTCTTCACAGAAGTTCGGGTTTGGGATCGTTGTTGTGTAAATTTTATTATTTTCCCTTATAACATGGTTATAAGGGAAAATAATAGCATTCCAAATACAGAATGCTAAGTAAATTAGGGATGGAGGGGTTAAAAAAAGTTTTAAATCAAACTCACCTCATCCACTTGTTCGCGCAGCCCGGTTTCTCTTCTTTCTTCTTCTTTGAGGACCAGGGAGAAAAGGACCTTTGGTGACATCGCTGCGCTCATCACATGGTCCTTCACAGAAGGGTGTTTGTAAAGTGCACTGCTGCAGTAATGTATACTACTACGCTTTGTACATCCTGTATACCAGTGGAAGAATACATATAGCATTGAATTCAATACATGTCATTATTTCAGGTATCTTTGAAGGTGACTGTACTACAAACGCAAACCACGCAGTCGTTATTGTGGGGTATGGTACAGAATATGATGCAAAGACTGATGAAGATATAGATTACTGGATAGTAAGGAACAGGTGAGTCTTACCATCGTGACCATACAGAATCATGGATGGATTATGATAAATAAGAAGATTGCTGTATTGCAGGCATGGCCAACCTGCGGCTCTCCAGCTGTTGTAAAACTACAACTCCCACCATGCCCTGCTGTAGGCTGCTAGCGGTAGGCAGTCTGGGCATGCTGGGAGTTGTAGTTTTGCAACAGCTGGAGAGCCTCAGGTTGGCCATCCCTGCTGTATTGTATAAGCAGTTCAATTCATTCATAGGGGTCATAGAAAGTTGCAGAGTAAATTCAGTGGTGTAACTTAAAGCACTTGGGCCACTATGCAAGATAGTTACACTAAGGCCTCCAAGTTATTGGATAGTGTGTGTTATTTCGAGTTATTTCTTTTTAGCTTTTTGGCCCCAGACTATTTGTCTATTTCAAGATCCACTTTATGATTCGATAACAGCAGTGTATATTTGTGGGCTTTTTTTAAATGTCTTTGTTTCATTGCTTTTCATACAGCTGGGGCGAAGACTGGGGTGAAGATGGTTATGTCAAGATGAGACGTAATGTGAACCTGTGTGGTATAGCAACATATGCTTCCTCTGTGGACTTTGCACGCTAACTCCTCAGTGTCTGAAGAATCAACCTGATCAGTTAGACATGTCATAAAGCAAATCCTTATACTCACAGCTACAGTACCTTCGACTGAATCTCCTCTTGAGCTTAGCAATATATAACTGCATTGATTGCGTTGTAATTTGTATATGTGCTGGTTGTAATGAATAAAGAAAAGATGCATGAGAAAATTTGATATTAAAGTGCACATTACTTTATTACCAATGTAACTGAATAGAAACCAAAAATTGCATTTCTTCCCAAAAATTCAAATAATCTTCATTAACAGGAATCTGTCAGCTACATCCACTGTATATAAATAAAGGCAATTTGTGTACCAGTATTACAATGATACTTTTGTGAGGTTTATCCATGTAGTATTAGGCATATTTCAGGCACAGGCTGCGGCGCGATGGTTAGTAGTACCACAATCTGCGACTTTTCCCCGCTCATGCCAGGTTTAAAAAAGTGGATGTGTGGTGGTCGGGGAAGGGGATGGGCCGACAGGCTCGTCTCATTTATCATTTTCTACACCTGCTTTAGGTATCGAAAATTGTCTAAATGTAAGACAGCTATTAAGCTGTCTTACATTTAGTGTCACGGATGTGGTGTGGGTGGGAAACTCCACACCAAACACAGGAGGAAAGGTGACAGCAACTAGGCCTGGAAACTAGGGTAAAGGAGAAGGACACCTCCTAGAACAACCCTAATCCAAGTCCTGACTACCTATCAGTATGAACTGACCTCGATGGTAAGAAAGTTCATACACAGGAACCTAGAGCCCTAACACACCCTGTAGTGCCCTGGTATAGTGACAGGACTTGAGACAACCTATTCCTCCACCAGAAGAATGAACAGGAGTCTCCCTCAGGCCTAGATACAAAAGACAGGGAAATACAACATACAAAATACAAATAGGGAAGACGACACTGAACAGAGCTGAACCCGGACATTCCTCCATTTTCACCCAGGCAGCCCCCCTGACTTGAGCATTGGAGTAGTTCATGCTCCGATGCTCACCTTTTTTGGAGATCCGGTGATGTACCGGGCTCTCCATGGGGCTGCCAAGAAGCACTGATGGGCATGATTTAGCGCTGCCCTAGCCAGTAAAATGGCTAGGACAGCGCTAAAGCCCGCCCATCAGAGCAGTTGACGTCACCGAACACACTGCCGTGCGGAAGCTTCCGCCTGGCAGTGTGTTATGATAAACAAAAGAGCCCGTGCCCTGCGCGATCTAGCAAGGGAGCGCATTGGAGCATGAGATGCTCCGATGCTAGCCTCAGGGGGGCTGTTGGGGTGAAATTATGGGTATGTCCGGGTTCAGCTCTGAACCCGGACAACCCCTTTAACTTCACATGGAGCAAAGGCAGCGCCAGGAGCTCGGCTGAGATCCAACCACCAGCAGGCCAGAGTCCAAAAACTGAAGCTATAAACGGCCCCCCCAGAAGGGGTAAGCAGTAATAAATAGGGGAGGTTAAATGACCAAACCAACAACACCTACAAAAGGTGTGGTCATTACCAAAAAACACAGACACAAATGATCCACAAGGAACCAGTCAGATTAACCCACGTGTTGCCAGCCTCTCTGATCTACTGGCACCTGTCACGGGAGTGTCTGTGACAGTACCCCCTTCTACGGGTGACCTGCAGTGTCCCACTACCCTTGTGGGTACTGAAAAGTTGTAGTGTTATGCTTTGTATGCTTTATATAACCTGTTTTATGCTGCAGTGCATCTTTATGCATAATCCCTGCCTACAGATGTGTTAGATTCCATTACATTGAGCCTACCACTAGGGTGAGACAACACATCCCATATACAGTTGTAAGAAAAAGTATGTGAACCCTTTGTAATGATATGGATTTCTGCACAAATTGTTCATAAAATGTGATCTGATCTTCATCTAAGTCACAACAATAGACAATCACAGTCTGCTTAAACTAATAACACACAAAGAATTAAATGTTACCATGTTTTTATTGAGCACACCATGTAAACATTAACAGTGCAGGTGTAAAAAGTATGTGAATCCTTGGATTTAATAACTGGTTGAACCTCCTTTGGCAGCAATAACTTCAACCAAACGTTTCCTGTAGTTGCAGATCAGACGTGCACAACGGTCAGGAGTAATTTTTGACCATTCCTCTTTACAGAACTGTTTCAGTTCAGCAATATTCTTGGGATGTCTGGTGTGAATCTCTTTCCTGAGGTCATGCCACCTCATCTCAATCGGGTTGAGGTCAGGACTCTGGGCCACTCCAGAAGGCGTATTTTCTTCTGTTTAAGCCATTCTGTTGTTGATTTACTTCTATACTTTGGGTCGTTGTCCTGTTGCAACACCCATCTGAAGGGTTAAATAGAATAAGCTGTATGATCTGTATGCGGGACAGGATGCTGGGTGACATCATTCTAGAGGGAGAAAATGTTTACATTAGCCTTATGTCCATATAGGGAATGGAGTCTGCCCAGCATCAGTGAATATGTGAATCACATCAGTTTCCAATATGTGTGGAAGAATGTCTATAAAGGTGCTGAATTCCTAGAATTAAATCAGAACGGTTTCAGAAACACGCCGGTGTGTATCTTATTGAAACTAGTTCTCTGGGTACCTGTCTGTGACAAACAAAGGAAAAACCAGGGTGCATTAAGAAGCAGATTTCTTTCAGCTGGGGGCTCTGTCCAAGATAGAACAATACAGCATCTCGGGTAAGTACGGAATGTTCCTGTTTTAATAAGAAGAATGAAAGAAAACCGGCACTCCCAAAAATCTTTGCTGGTGATAGATTTATTGGTCACTCATATGACGTGCACATTGTTGTTTATGTGTCTCCCCGGCAACGTGATGTCATCATCACATGACCAGGGGAGGGTTATTTAAACCTGTTTTGTTTGCATGTTCTTCCACTCATACTGCTGCTCACTTCTTATTTGAAAAAGGCACCTGTGAGTGCCGAAACGCTGCGCGTCATATGAGTGACCAATAAATCTATCACCAGCAAAGATTTTTGGGAGTGCCGGTTTTCTTTCATTCTTCTGATTTTGGGATTACCTCCACACAAACCGAGCACCCCTCAACCAGTACGCTGTGCCGCCTGACTTCATTACACAGTGTTCCTGTTTTAATGACTGGGGACATTCCGATGCTTTCCGAACAAAAACATGCTGTTGCTTCTATTTTGAATCCACTTCAGACACACTGAAAGGAATAGTACCTATCTTTAGGCAAGATAGACTATAAATAGACTACTGGCCAAGTCTAACAGATAAATTCTTTAGGGAAGAATTTAAAAGAGGTATCCTTTAGGGAAGGATTTAAAAGAGGAATTCTTTTGGGAAGAATTCAAATAGTGTCTGCACCCTGTTTTTTTTTTTTCCTCTTGTCCAATTTCTATCGCTTCTTATCTGTCGCTTTCTTTATGCTCTCTTGTATTTTATGATGTTATGAAGCATTAAGTAATTTTATGCTAAGGGTAAGCAGCAAATTAAGTAATTTTTATTCTGAAGGTAAGCAGCAAATGATACTGTGAAAACTGTACTAACTTTATTGTGTGTCCTGGATAACTGTTATACGCCCCACTACTTTGGCGAGGGGAAACCCGCTAACCCAAAACTAGTGAACGCAAGTGACGGTTTGAAGGGATAATACTAACAGTCCATTGAGGAGGAAGTTGAGCATAGACATAAGTCCTCTAATCCAGTTGACAGGATTGTCGGAGCCTTCATGGTCCAGTACAGCCAGTCCTGGGGAGAGTTCAGCTCTGCTTCAGTCTCAATTCAGTTATAAGAAATGGGTGCAAAGTAAGGAAAGGTCTCTCCACCCCCTCCGAATGTAGGAGAAACATGTAAGGATTATGTAGCCCAGGTCTGTGGTACTGATTATTATTTAGTTACTCCCTGGGTGGATAATATGGCAGGATGGTCAGAGGGGATGAAGAGTATAAATTTGTTCCCTCAGGAAGGGGCTAATCACACCTTCCATATGGATATGGTAAAAGGGTTATGTTTGGGTGACACTGAAGCTTACCCATATTATGGTCCAGACCCCCAGTGGGACCTGCAGTATATGAAGTTGGGAGGGAAAGTTGGCTTACTTATGCACCATATTGGTATGACAGACCAAATAAAAAGGTTAAGACACAGAAGGCAGAGAATCAGGAGGGATATAAAAAGAAACATGAGTTAGAAAAAGAATTGACAAGAGGTTCACCTCAGAAACCCCCTCCTCCCTATTTAGGAAATATCCCACTTAGATTAAAAGGGCAGTACTTTGAGGCCCAGTCATTATTTCATTGGCTCAAAAGGAGAAGAGATAACACTCTAGCATCCTTTCACAGTGCACACATCTTCTTCAAAGCATCTGTGGCGAGATAGAGTTTAGACGCTGCCCACAGCGCCGCAGCTCTCTGCCCCCCTTCCTCTTCTCATAGCGTTTCATAGACAGAGCTCGAGTAACAGCAGACAGGGGAGGGGGGAGGTTCCTGAGATGGGAAGAAGTTTGTAACAACTTAAGATTGCCCAGTTACAGTCCTAGAGATAAAAAAATATATAGAATAAAATTCGCACATCTCTAACGCTAGGGATGTCATAGCTCCCATGCGCCTTAGATCACAAAAGTATTTTCCCAAACCTGAACATATACCTCATCATGATGAGGACAATGACCTTGAGGACCAGTTCCCTTTTATGACTGTAGGGGACACCTTGTTAAAAAAATATATAGAATAAAATTCACACATCTCTAACGCTAGGGATGTCATAGCTCCCATGCGCCTTAGATCACAAAAGTATTTTCCCAAACCTGAACATATACCTCATCATGATGAGGACAATGACCTTGAGGAACAGTTCCCTTTTATGACTGTAGGGGACACCTTGTTAAAGAAACCTATTGAAGTAGATGATATTGATAAGATTGTTATTATACCCATAGTCCCTGTGGTTCCAGACGTACCATCTCTGCTATCAGCTATTCCTGCCCATGCAGAGTTTTTCTCTGTTATTGATTTTAAAAAATGCAAGGAGACACGGCCACTTTTTGCTTTTATGTAGACTCCCCAGTAGTCTACTCCATTGTCCTCCAAGTTACACTGCTCCCTTGGACTGCCCCTCATGGTTCTGTCCTTCTACAATATGTGGACGATCTCCTCATATGTAGTCCTACTCGGGAGGCCTGCCAGGCAGACTGTGTTAATTTATTACTGTGGTTATGTGAATGTGGTCACAAAGTTTCTAGGAAGAAATTACAATGGTGTATGGAAAGTGTTGAGTATTTGGGCTTTGTTCTCAGTAAAGGTGAGAGGAAAATCAGCCATGCCAGAATTACCTCCGTACAGGGTCTGCCCCGCCCACAAACCAAGAAAGACATGTTGACCTTTCTTGGCATGATTGGTTACTGCAGCGAAAGGATTGCTGATTCTTCCTACTATGATAATATTCTGAGACAAGCCACTAATACTGAGATGCCTGACTTTATTAAATGGTTTGATGAAATGTTACAAGCTTTTGGTCATTTGAAATGTGCGATGGTTTCAAGTCCTGGTTTAGGCCTACCCGACTATGGCGTGATGTTTCACTTATTTGCCAAGGACAATTGTAAAACCATGGCAGGAGTCCTGGCGCAGGTTCATGGAGGTAAATTCCACCCTGTTGCTTTTTTCTCAAAAGTGGTTCCCTTACAGGTTCAGGGCATGCCTGCGTGTATCAGGAGTTTGGCAGCTTGTGCTATGGTCGCTGAGATGGCTACGCCTATCACCCTAGGTCACCCACCACATCTGCTGTGACTTTATGGTCCTTGTAGTTCCGCAAGAACTTCTCCTGTTTGCACTCTGGAAAGTGCTCTCAAAAGGAACCCCTCCCATCATGTATTCACATCCCCCTCCTGTGCTCTTACAGAAACCCCCCCTCAGGAATTCAGGATTGGGGAAGGGGAGGGGGGCTGGTAATTGGTAATGCATCTGCAGACTGTGAGACTGAAGATACTAATGTATGTTATCTATAGATCTTCCAGACAGGGCTCCAGCATTGGATTAGATCCAATGATGTTTGCACATACCCTTTCCAAATTGTATGTTTCACTAGTTAAGGAAGTGCCCGCAGTGATTGCTCCATGATGCCAATTGGAAGTGTGCAATCCTATCAATCTAAGGTTGCACCTATTCTATGTCCTTATTCAGATATGAGTGAAAGTGTCGGGATATCTGACATCTACCACACCCAGTAGTAACATCAATTTTGCCATGATGAATAGAATTCCCAATTCAGAGAACTTACTTATGCTGCTTTATAGAAAATTTGTTAAAATATGGAGAATTTTCTCATATTATTTATGAGATTTGGAAAATTTAGTCCCATGTAGAGCTGGGGATTTAATGCATAGTGAAGATAATTAAGTCTGGGAGGAAGTGTTTAGGTCATCAGTCAGTCACATTGTCATCAGGACAGGACAGAGAGTGTGGAGAAAGTTTTCACTAGACTCCAGGAAAGCTGGCTGGATTTGGATTTTTGAGCTTTCTTTGGCTATGCACGAGAAAATCCTAAGTGCTGCATTTGTGGATGATTTTAAGAATCATCTGGGAAGGTCTAGTGTTGGCTAGGCTTGAATGAAGTTAATTTTGTCCCTCCATGTTGTTAAAGGTGTATTGAGCAAAGACCTAAGGTGGACGTGGCTGCCTATCAGTCCTCCCTACTAGAGGGGGAGGAAAGACTTTGTATGTACTTGCCCACTTCCTTGCCTGTGGGAGGAGCTACAAATGTTCAGCCTTCAAATGAAACGCCCATATGGAATTAACAACCCAGAATCAAATACTGGATCCCTATTATCTATACAATTCTTAGGATCTGCTTCTATTGCCTCATAGCAAACATGTTCCATGATCTCTCATGGCTAAGGGTAGTATCACATGTGTAGGAGTAGATAGTAATGCAATTCCTACTCCTCTCACCAATTAATCACTGTCTTAAGGGTGTACAAAATTAGATCCAACTACTCTGCTGCGTCTGGAGGGGGGGAGGCTGGGAGTAGTAGTACTTTCCCACCTCTGTAAAAAAAAAAATACTTTCCCACCTCTGTAAATGGAAATAAGAAGTGCTTTCTGGGAGTAGTACATAACAATTCAAATTTACTAAGACTGTCTCCAATTAATAACCAAATTTTTTAGTTTCTGGTAGATAATTTCAGGTTCTTGGAAGATGGATCATCTTGGACAGGATATGCTGTTCCTACTTAGGGCTCTTTGCGGGGACTCGGGGAGGGACTGGGAGGAGGATCTGGGGGCTGACAATAGCGGCGGGGCGGTGCAGTCAGTGTAGTATAGCCCCGCCCCGCCGCTCCGGTATACTAATATAAGATGTCATATTCATTTATTGGTTATTAAACATGCCCCCTCAGTCCTATTACTACCTTACATCCTAATCGCATCTGTAGAATTCAGGCAGCCCAAGCCGGGCGGCAGCGTAACTCTTGTCATGTGCCTGAATGAAGCAGGCGGCGCAGGCAAGTGACGTCAGTGAGAGACGCGCCGGCCGCCCGGCGCGGGGCTGCCTGAATTCTACAGAAGCGATTAGGATGTAAGGTAGTAATAGGACTAAGGGGGCATGTTTAATAACCAATAAATGAATATAACATCTTATATTTGTATACTGGCGGCAGCGGGGGGGGGGAGGCGGGTGCGATCTGTGGATGGCACAGTTATGGGCTGGGGGGGTCTGTGGATGTCACTGTTATGGGCTGGGGGGTCTGTGGATGTCACTGTTATGGGCTGGGGGGGTCTGTGGATGGCACTGTTATGGGCTGGGGGGGTCTGTGGATGGCACTGTTATGGGCTGGGGGGTCTGTGGATGGCACATATATAACAGTGCCAGCCACAGATCCCCCCAGCCCATAACAGTGCCATCCGCAGATCCCCCCCTATAACAGTGCCAGCCACAGATCCCCCCCCCCTGTAACAGTGCCAGCCACAGATCCCCCTGTAACAGTGTCCGTCATCCACAGATCCCCCCCATAACAGTGTCCGTCATCCACAGATCCCCCCATAACAGTGTCCGTCATCCACAGATCCCCCCCATAACAGTGACCGTCATCCACAGATCCCCCCATAACAGTGTCCGTCATCCACAGATCCCCCCATAACAGTGTCCGTCATCCACAGATCCCCCCCATAACAGTGTCCGTCATCCACAGATCCCCCCCATAACAGTGTCCGTCATCCACAGATCCCCCCATAACAGTGTCCGTCATCCACAGATCCCCCCCATAACAGTGTCCGTCATCCACAGATCCCCCCATAACAGTGTCAGTCATCCACAGATCCCCAGTAATAGTGCCATCCACAGACCACCATTAGTTCCAAACACACAGCACACCTTTTGGTTAAAAATATTTTTTTTCTTATTTTCCTCCCCAAAAACCTAGGTGCGTCTTATGGGCCGGTGCGTCTTATAGGGCGAAAAATACGGTATATTGTGATGGTAGAGACATAAAAAGTGGATTACCTAAGAATAGTGTATATGAGTATATTGACGACACCTGTAAAAAGAATAGTAGACTTGCTAGCTCCCTGAATAATTCCATGAGTTGTAATAAGACCATTGTGACTCCCAGTTTTATCTATAATATAATGCTCCCTAAGGGATGGTTTTTGTCTTGTGGTAACAGCACCTACAATTACATTCCTGCTAATGTTATTGGAGGTCCCTGTGGGTTATCCAGGCTGACTTTGGCCCTTCCCAGTCAACCCCCTATCAGGAGAGCTTACAGATCAGTTACCAAGACTTTATCAGAAGACTGTGACTCTACTTTACCCCTTCTCAGCCGTACAGAATATACAAGTTTGGGCGGCTCTATATTAGGAGTGCCTGGACTGGCTATATATAATACCCGAACTATAAATTCTATTGCATTTGACTTAGCTAAATCTCTGAATCATACTTCTATCACCTTATCAGATATGCTTTTAGATATACAAGGCGTAAGCGGAGCAGTGCTAGAAACTAGATTTGCTGTGGATTATTTGTTACTTAAACATAATATAGAATGTCAAGATTTTAAAGGAATGTGTTGTTTTAATTTATCTGACCATTCCAGATCAATCCAGTCCCATATTCAAGGATTACATGAAATTGCTAATAATATCAACAAAGATGTTGAGTCATCCTCTTGGTGGGACTGGGTATTGAGCTGGCTGCCGGATTTGAGTTGGTTGAGAACATTATTTATCAGTATTATAATTATAATTGCTTCCTTGATTGTCATATGTTGTTGTATCCAATGTATCCCTTCCCTCATACAGATGTTTTGCGTAATGTGTCTTACCTCTCTATGAGAGAAAGAAGATAAGTCATATTCATGAGGGGATTGAAGGGTTAAATAGAATAAGCTGCATAATCCCTGCCTACAGATGTGTTAGATTCCATTACATTGAGCCTACCACTAGGGGGAGACAACACATCCCATATACAGTTGTAAGAAAAAGTATGTGAACCCTTTGGAATGATATGGATTTCTGCACAAATTGTTCATAAAATGTGATCTGATCTTCATCTAAGTCACAACAATAGACAATCACAGTCTGCTTAAACTAATAACACACAAAGAATTAAATGTTACCATGTTTTTATTGAGCACACCATGTAAACATTAACAGTGCAGGTGTAAAAAGTATGTGAATCCTTGGATTTAATAACTGGTTGAACCTCCTTTGGCAGCAATAACTTCAACCAAACGTTTCCTGTAGTTGCAGATCAGACGTGCACAACGGTCAGGAGTAATTTTTGACCATTCCTCTTTACAGAACTGTTTCAGTTCAGCAATATTCTTGGGATGTCTGGTGTGAATCTCTTTCCTGAGGTCATGCCACCTCATCTCAATCGGGTTGAGGTCAGGACTCTGGGCCACTCCAGAAGGCGTATTTTCTTCTGTTTAAGCCATTCTGTTGTTGATTTACTTCTATACTTTGGGTCGTTGTCCTGTTGCAACACCTATCTGAAGGGTTAAATAGAATAAGCTGTATGATCCTAGAATTAAATCAGAACGGTTTCAGAAACACGCCTGTGTGTATCTTATTAAGACTAGTTCTCCGGGTACCTGTCTGTGACAAACAAAGGAAAAACCAGGGTGCATTAAGAAGCAGATTTCTTTCACCATCTTCTGTTGAGCTTCAGATGGTGGACCGATGGCCTGAAGTTCTCCTACAAAATGTCTTGATTAACTTAGGAATTCATTTTTCCTTCGATAATAGCAATCTGTCCAGGCCCTGATGCAGCAAAGCAGCCCCAAACCATACTTCACAGTTGGGATGAGGTTTGGATGTTGGTGTGCTGTGCCTCGTTTTCTCCACACATAGTGTTGTGTGTTTCTTCCAAACAACTCAACTTTGGTTTTATCTGTCCACAGAATATTTTGCCAGTACTTCTGTGGAACATCCAGGTGCTCTTGTGCAAACTGTAAACGTGCAGCAATGTTTCTTTTGGAAAGCAGTGGTTTCCTCTGTGGTATCCTCCTATGAAATCCATTCTTGTTTAGTGTTTTACGTATCGTAGATTCGCTAACAGGGATGTTAGCATATGCCAGAAACCTTTGTAAGTATTTAGCTGACACTCTAGGATTCTTCTTCACCTCATTGAGCAGTCTGCGCTGTGTTCTTGCAGTCATCTTTACAGGACGGCCACTCCTAGTGAGAGTAGCAGCAGTGCTGAACTTTCTCCATTTATAGACAATTTGTCTTACCATGGACTGATGAACAGCAAGGCTTTTGGAGATAATTTTATAACCCTTTCCAGCTTTATGCAAGTCAACAATTCTTAATCGTAGGTCTTCTGAGAGCTCTTTTGTGCGAGGCATCATTCACATCATTCAATGCTTCTTGTAAAAAGCAAACCCAGAACTGGTGTGTGTTTTTTATAGGGCAGCTGTAACCAACACCTCCAATCTCATCTCATTGATTGGACTCCAGTTGGCTGACACCTCACTACAATTAGCTCTTGGAGATGTCATTAGTCTAGGGGTTCACATACTTTTTCCACCTGCACTGTGAATGCTTACATGGTGTTCAATAAAAACATGGTAACATTTAATTCTTTGTGTGTTATTAGTTTAAGCAGACTGTGATTGTCTATTGTTGTGACTTAGTCTGAATGAACACGGCCGTGAGCGGTCCGTGGTATCCCGGCCTGGCATCCTGCTGAGAGCAGGAGCGCAAGGCATCATTGGTTGTTATGACGCCATGCGCTTGATGCCGCCACTGCACTACAGTAATATATGATCTATACGAGTGTATTACTGTAGTGCAGCAGCGGCATGAAGCGCACAGCGTCATAGCAACCAATGATGCCGTGCGCTCCTGCTCTCAGCAGGATGCCAGGCCGGGATACCACGGACTGCTCACGGCCGTGTGCATTCGGCCTTAGATGAAGATCAGATCACATTTTATGACCAATTTGTGCAGAAATACATATTATTCCAAAGGGTTTACATACTTTTTCTTGCAACTGTATATAGCCCATCTCAGGCATAGTTAGGCAGAGAGTGTGTGTTCAGTTCAGTTTGGTCTTAGCTCTCAATCTGGAGTCTTCAGCCCTGAGCTGAAGAGTGGTCCACATACTCAGAAGGATATTAATTCAGAAAGCACTAGAGAAACACACCCAAAGGGTTCTGGCCATTGCTATACTCGCCTTAGGACCTTTGGAGTTAAAAGTGAAGGATTTATCGGCCTCCAGCAGCCTCACTAACCTGCACTAGGATAACAGGGACCAGCGTAGAAGTCTTCTACCAGTAAGCATAAAACTTATATCAATTAATAGCCTGAGAGACAGACATCACACCTGTAAGCAGCGGACCTCGTGCAGCTTTACCTCTGTCCATCTTAAAGAGACTGTATTTCATGTCTGGATGTACTAGAGACTGTTTAATCCTTGGATGTAATGTTACCAGGAGCAACATTCAGTAAAAGTTATAAGTTGGATTGTACAATCCTTGTCTCAGTCTCCAGTTCCTTAGTTAACACTATAGTAAATGGTACCACCATAAAAGGTACTGGCTTCTCGACTACAAGGGACCTTGCCATAGGAACATTAATACATACCATCAAGGGCACCTCAAATCACCATCTGGCCTGTGTTCCTTACATCAGAGTGTGCCCCAGAGAATTCCTGTGCCGTTCTCCTTATCACTTGTGCAGGCCTGCCCAGGGACGACATAACTGTGAGTAACCAGAACTGTATTTACCTCAGCCCATCTAATGCTCACACCGTGAACTCACGTATAATTCCCCTGTCATTCTGGCATACTGCAGACCTCCGGGCACCCAGGACCGACCTAATCCGGGTGAGACTTGTGAAAGGCTTTCACCAAGTGACTGGCATTCACATCGGCTGCCGCTACCCACATCCTCTCTTCTGATCCATAACCCTTCCAGTGGACAAGATACTGAAGATATCTACAGAGAACTCGAGAGTCAATTATCTTGGCAATCTGAAATTCCAAACTACCGTCCACCATGACAGGAGCGGGTGGCAAGGAAGATGGCTCCAAAGGTTCAACATATCTCTTCAACAAAGATTTTTGAAACACATTATGAATTTTCAGGGCCTGAGGAAGTTCAAGACGAAAAGCTACAGTATTAATGATGGCCGTGATCTTATATGGACCAATAAATCTTGGACCCAACTTCCAAGAAGGTACCTTCAACTTAATGTTTCTTGTGGACAGCCACACAGAATCACCCACACTTAGGTCCGGACCATTAATACGTTTCTTGTCAGCCACATGTTTATACTTGTTGCCCATATTCTTCAAAGTATTTAGAATTTTTCGCCAAATCGATGACAATGATGGCGAAAAACGTTCTTCCTCAGGGATACCAGAAGTATCAGAACCAGAAAATGTGCCAAACTGCAATTGAAACCCATATGCCACAAAAAATGGTGACTCTCCAGTGGACTCCTGACTACGATTGTTAATAGCAAACTCTGCCAAAGACAAAAAGGAAGACCACTCCTCCTGGTTCTCAGATATAAAACATCTCAAGTAAGTCTTCAGACTCTGATTAGTGCGCTTCATCTGTCCGTTCGACTAAGGATGAAAAGCCGAAGAAAAGGACAGTTGTATCCCTAGTCGAGTACAGAACGCTTTCCAGAATCTGGAAACAAATTGAGTCCCACAAGCTGAGACCACGTCAGAGGGAATGCCATGGAGTTTCACAATATTGTCGACAAACACTTGTGCAATTGTTTGAGCATTAGGTAGGCCCGGTAAAGCAATAAAGTGCACCATTTTACTAAAGCGATCAACTACCACCAGAATAACTGTCTTTCCTGAAGAGTTAGGTAGATCAGTGATAAAAGCCATGGATACATGAGTCCATGGTCTGGACGGGATAGGTAACAGAAGTAAAGATCCGGAAGGCCAAGTATGTTTCACCTTAGCACGTGCACAGGTGGTACAGGCTGACACATAGTCCTAAACACACTTACGCCACCCCGGCCACCATAAACTACAAGATATGAGGTTGGCAGTGCTTCCAGGGTGTCCTATAAGAACCGTACAATGATGTTCCTCAAACACCTTGTCACACAATTCCGGAGGTACAAATAATTTCCCAGAGGGACGCGAATCCGTCTCCCTGAGCCTCTAACACCTTCACCTCAAGGTCAGGGTAAAAAGCGGATGTCACCACCTCTTTAGACATTATGGGATTCAGATTTTCAAAATCACCACCTCCAATAAAACTATGTGACAAGGCATCTGCCTTGATGTTCTTCACCCCTAGGTGACAGTGAAATTGAATCTGGTGAAAAACAATGACCATCTGGCTTGTCTCGGGTTCAGTCATTTGGCCGACTCCAGGTAAGCCAGATTTTTGTGTTCAGTGAACACCGTGATCAGATGAATTGCCCCTTCCAACCAATGACGCCACTCCTCAAAAGCCTACTTAAAGGGGTTGTCCGGGTTCAGAGCTGAGCCCGGACATCCCTCCATTTTCACCCAGGCAGCCCCCTGACTTGAGCATTGGAGCAGTTCATGCTCCGATGCTCTCCTTTGCCCTGCACTAAATCGTGCAGGGCAAAGGCATTTTCAGGAGTTCCGGTGACGTACTGGGCTCTCCATGGGGCTGCCAGGAAGCCCGGCACTGACCAGTAAAACGGCTAGGGCAGCGCTAAAGCCCGCCCATCAGAGCCGGTGACGTCAACGAACACACTGCCGGGCGGAAGTTTTGCGCCCGGCAGTGTGTTATAATAAACAAAAGAGCCCGCGCCCTGCGCGATCTATCGCAGGGCAAGGTAGCGCATCGGAGCATGAGGTGCTCCTATGCTAGCATCAGGGGGGCTGCCTGGGTGAAAATAAGGGTATGTCCAGGTTCAGCTCTGAACCCGGACAACCCCTTTAATGGCTAGTAACTCTTTGTTACCCACATCATAATTTCTCTTAGCGGGAGAGTTTTTTTAGAGAAAAATGCACATGGTCACCGATTACCAGGTGACAGACCTTGCGATAAAATTGCTCCTCCCCCCACCTCAGACACGTCCACTTCCACAATGAAAGGTTGTGATACATCCGGCTGCACCAATATAGGGGCAGAAGAGAAGCATTCTTTAATTGCAGAAAAGGCTTGCAACACCGAATCAGACCACACAGACATCCGTCCCTTTCTTAGTCATGTCATTTAAGGGTTTTACTATTGTTAAATAATTCTGAATACATTTTCGGCAATAGTTGGTGAACCCTAAAACCCGCATAAGAGCCTTCAGATTTTTGGGTCGATCCCAGTCTAATAAAGCACGAACTTTCTCTGGATTCATACGAGAACCCGAAGATGACAGCAGGTAGCCCAAAACCTGCACCTCGTGTACAGCAAAAACACATTTCTCTAATTTTGCGTACAATTTATTGTCCCTTAGGATCTGTAAACCTATCTCACATGATCCTGATGTGTTTCCACGTCTGGAGAATAAATTAGAATGTCATCTAAATACATGACTACAAACCTCCCCACCAGGTGAGGAAAAATGTAATTCACAAAGTGTTGGAACACCGCAGGAGCATTGGTCAACCCGAAAGGCATGACCAGGTTCTCAATGTACCCCTCAAGATTATTAAAAAACGGTCTTCCATTCATCCTCTTCCTTGATCTTAACCAGATTATATGCCCCCCCTTAGGTCCAACTTGGAGAACACCTAAGTGCCAATAATCTGGTTAAACAAATCGAGAATCAAAGGAAGAGGGTAGGGATCACGGACAGTAATCCGATTAAGTTCATGGAAATCCCAACATGGCCGAAGACCTCCGTCTTTCTTTTTAACAAAAAAGAAACCTGCTGCCACTGGAGACTTGGAAGGTTTTATATGTCCTTTGGCCAAACTCTCGGTAATATACTCTCTCATGGCCTGTCTTTCAGGTTCAGAAAGGTTATACAACCTAGATTTAGACAACTTAGCTCCGGGAATAAGATTGATAGGACAATTATATTCCCGATATGGAGGTAAATCCTGGCATCCACTCTCAGAAAACACGTCGGCAAACTTAGATATAAAAGAGGGTAAATTCTTGGTAGTTACAACAGAAAAAGATGTATTAAGACAATTGTCAATGCAATAATCACCCCAATCCAGAATCTGCCTAGCTTGCCAATTGATAGTTGGATTGTGCTTGCTAAGCCACGGCAAACCCAACACCACCAGCGCAAGGAGACCTTCCAACACAAAACACGAAATAAATTCTTGATGAATGTCACCCATTCGTAATCTGATATCATGTACCACTTGAGAGAAACACTTCTGAGCAAAAGGTGCAGAATCAATAGCGAATACGTGAATGTTTTTTTCAAATACACTGTAACGGTCGCGTACACACACACACAGGGGGGAGGGAAGTGACCACTGCGCTCCACCCTTACCCCTGGCCCTGCCTACTTGCCTCGCGAGTCCTAATGACAGGGGACAACTGGACGGCAATCCCTAACTTGGAATAAGTGCAGGGATGACAGACAGACAAACAACAGGACGTGAACGGACCAAGTCAATACCAGGAAAGCTACAAAGTACAAATGGAGCAAGCAGAGAATTGTCAGGAGAAGCCGGGGTCATAAATACCAGGAGAGACGTAAAGTACCAAAGGAGTCAGCAGAGGATCGTCAGGAGGAGGCCGGGATCAGAATACCAGGAGAGCAGCAAAGTACACAAGGAGCAGGCAGAGGATCGTCAGGAATTCAGCAGGAGATAAGTACGCCAGGAAAGACCAAATCACAGGTGGAACCTAAATTAACAGGCAACCTGTGGCCAGCAGGCTGCCTGTATTTATAATGGGGAGTGAGGCTCATGTGACGTGGCCAGCGTCACATGACCGACAGACCAACCAGTCGAGCACTGAGTGATCAGCTCGGCGCTCAAGGCAGACTTAGGAGCAGGGAGCCACCCAGCTAGTAACGCCGCCCTGGGAACGAGGTAAAACACAGATCCTCGTTCCCAAAGCTAAGCAGCAGGTCTGCGGCTAATGGGGGACCGAGTGTACCTTCGGAACCCCGTTACATACACTTGGTGACAACCCGTGCATATGGACTAACTGAGCATCAATCAGGTTCACCCCTGCCAAACTGTCGATAAACACCTCAATGCCCACAGTCTTGGACTCTAGCGCCACCTCGGCATCAGAAGAAATCGGGTATTGCCAATAAAAGAAAAATGCACATTTTCTGACTCTCCTCTTACTCCACCAGGAGTCAAATGAGAATTACATATCTTTTTTCTCTTCTTTTGCCATTGCATGTTTGGACATACATGGATAAAATGTCCCCTATTTCCTCAGAAAAAAAACACCCTTCCTATTACCAGTAGATTCAGGGGTAGCTGCCCCTAACTGAATGGGTTCGTCTCGCAACCCCAACCCAGGAGTAGCTTCACCCAAAGTGCCAGAGAAAGACGATCCGTTATGTAATAGAACGTCCTGAGACAGTGGGCCCTTTGATCTCTCTCAGGCATTTATCAATACGTACAGCAAGAGACATAGCAGCTTCCAAAGACTCAGGATTCTTATGAAAGGTCAAAGCGTCCTAAAGCCTCTCAGATAATCCCTGAGAGAACTGACTACAGAGAGCCGGATCATTCTACTCAGTATTTGTAGCCCACCCCCTAAACTCAGAGCAATAGATCTCCACAGAGCGCTCTCCCTGACACAGGCCGCGTAACTTGGTCTTGGCCAGGGAGGTCCGATTCGGGTCATCATAGATGAGACCTAGAGCTCTGAAAAATTCATCCACCGATTGGAGGGACTGTGATCCAGTCAGCAGAGAAAAAGCCCAAGACTGGGCATCTCCTTTAAGCAATGAAATAATCACCCCCACTCTCTGACTCTCATCCACAGATGAGTGTGGACGTAGCTTAAAATACAATTTGCACGCTTCCTTGAACCAAATGAAATTATCACTTTCCCCCGAGAATCTATCCGGGAGGGCAACTTTAGGTTCAAGACAGGCCTCATAACCACCACTAGGATCAGCCGCCTGTGGTCTCTGAATCTGTGAGACAGTCGTGCGGAGGTCAGCAACCTCCAGAGACAGCCCCTGCACCTGTCCGGCCAGTGCAGCGATAGTATCCATGGCTGAACTGATAACCGTCATTTTGTATGACTGTATTTGGCGGTTTATAATGTCACGGATAAGGTGTCGGTGGGAAACTCCACACCAAACACAAGAGGAAAAGGGGCAGAAACTAAGCCTGGAAAGGAGAAGGACACCTCCTAGAACAACCATAATCCTGACTACCTATCAGTATGAACTGATCTCGATGGTAGGAAAGTTCATACACAGGAACCTAGAGCCCTAACACACTCTGTAGGGCCCTGGTATAGTGACAGGACTTGAGACAACCTATTCCTCCACCAGAAGAATGAACAGGAGTCTCCCTCAGGCTTAGATACAAAAGACAGGGAAATACAACAAACAAAATACAAATAGGGAAGACGACACTTAACTTCACGTGGAAAAAAAGCAGCGCCAGGAGCTCGACTAAGATCCAACAACTAGCAGGCCAGAGTCCAGAAACTGAAGCTATAAACCGCACCCCCAGAAGGGGTAATCAGCAATAAATAGGGGAAGTAAAATGACCAAACCAACAACACCTACAAGAGGTGTGGTCATTACCAAAACAACACAGACACAAGTGATCCACAAGGAACCAGTCAGATTAAGGCCTCATGCACACGACCTTTTTTTTTTGCGGTCCGCAAAACGGATTTCCATTGTTCTGTGATCCGTGACCATTTTTTCTTCCGTGGGTCTTCCTTGAATTTTGGATAGTCCACGGACATGAAAAAAAAAATCGTTTTGGTGTCCGCCTGGCCGTGCGGAGCCAAACGGATCCGTCCTGACTTACAATGCAAGTCAATGGGGACGGATCGGTTTGACGTTGACACAATATGGTGCAATTGCAAACGGATCCGTCCCCCATTGACTTTCAATGTAAAGTCAGGAGTCCCTATTAATATACCATCTCCAATCCGATGGTATATTTTAACTTGAAGCGTCCCCATCACCATGGGAACGCCTCTATGTTAGAATATACCATCGGATTTGAGTTAGATCGTGAAACTCAGATCCAACAGTATATTCTAACACAGAGGCGTTCCCATGGTGATGAGGACACTTCAGGTTAGAATATACTAAAAGAACTGTGTACATGACTGCCCCCTCCCTCCCCCCCTGTATTTAACTCATTGGTGGCCTGTGAAGCCGGCCCCCCCTCCCTTTCTCCATTGTATTTAACACATTGGTGGCCAGTGCGGCCGGCCACCCCCCTAATTAAAATGACCGACCCCCCATCATTGGTGGCAGTGGAAAATTCCGATCGGAGTCCCAGTTTAATCGCTGGGACTCCGATCGGTAACCATGGCAACCAGGACGCTACTGCAGTCCTGGCTGCCATGGTTACTTAGCAATTTTAGAATCATTATACTTACTCGCGATGTCTGTGACCGGCCGGGCGCTCCTCCTACTCGTAAGTAAAAGCAATGCGCCGCACAGACCTTTCACTTACCAGTAGGAGGAGCGCCCGGCCGGTCACAGACATCGCAGGTAAGTATAATGCTTCTAAAATTGCTAAGTAACCATGGCAGCCAGGACTGCAGTAGCGTCTTGGCTGCCATGGTAACCGATCGGAGCCCCAGCGATTAAACTGGGACTCCGATCGGAACTCTCCGCTGCCACCAATGATGGGGGGGTCGGTCATTTTAACTGCTTCCCGACCGCCTAACGCAGGGATGCGTCCTGGCGGAGGTCGATTCATTCCTCCTGGACGCATATACGCGTACTCTCGCGAGACACGAGATTTCCTGTGAACGCGGCGTTCACAGGAACTGCAGGTAAGCGAGTGGATCTACAGCCTGCCAGCAGCGATCGTTCCCTGGCAGGCAGGAGATGCAATTTTTTTAGCCCCTAACAGGTATATTAGACGCTGTTTTGATAACAGTGTCTAATATACCTGTTACCTGGTCCTCTGGTGGTCCCTTTTGCTTGGATCGACCACCAGAGGACACAGGGAGCTCTGTAATAAGTAGCACCAAGCACCACGCTACACTACACCCCCACCCCTGTCACTTATTAACCCCTTATTAACCCCTGATCACCCCATATAGACTCCCTTATCACCCCCCTGTCATTGATCAACCCCCTGTCATTGATCAACCCCCTGTCATTGATCACCCCCCTGTAAGGCTCCATTCAGACGTCTGTATGTGTTTTGCGGATCCAATCCATGGATCCGTGGATCCGCAAAACACATACGGACCTCTGAATGGAGCCTTACAGGGGGGTGATCAGGGAGTCTATATGGGGTGATCAACCCCCGTCATTGATCACCCCCCTGTAAGGCTCCATTCAGACGTCCGTATGTGTTTTGCGGATCCGCGGATCCATGGATCGGATCCGCAAAACACATACGGACCCGATCCACATACGGACGTCTGAATGGAGCCTTACAGCCTGTCATTCATCACCCCCCTGTAAGGCTTCATTCAGACATTTTTTTGGCACAAGTTAGCGGAAATTGATAATTTTTTTTTGTTTTGTTTTTTTGTTTTTTCTTACAGAGTCTCATATTCCACTAACTTGTGACAAAAAATAAAATCTCACATGAACTCACCATACTCAATATATAGACATTTATATTCCAGACTTCTTCTCACGCTTTAGGGCCCCTAAAATGCCAGGGCAGTATAAATACCCCACATGTGACCCCATTTCGGAAAGAAGACACCCCAAGGTATTCGCTGAGGGGCATATTGAGTCCATAAAAGATTGAACTTTTTGTCCCAAGTTAGCGGAAAGGGAGACTTTGTGAGAAAAAAATAAATAAATCAATTTCCGCTAACTTGTGCCAAAAAAAAAAATCTTTTATGAACTCGCCATGCCCCTCATTGAATACCTTGGGGTGTCTTCTTTCCAAAATGGGGTCACATGTGGGGTATTTATACTGCCCTGGCATTTTAGGGGCCCTAAGGCGTGAGAAGAAGTCTGGGATCCAAATGTCTAAAAATGCCCACCTAAAAGGAATTTGGGCCCCTTTGCGCATCTAGGCTGCAAAAAGGTGTCACACATGTGGTATCGCCGTACTCAGGAGAAGTTGGGCAATGTGTTTTGGGGTGTCATTTTACATATACCCATGCTGGGTGAGATAAATATCTCGGTCAAATGCCAACTTTGTATAAAAAAAATAAAATGGGAAAAGTTCTCTTTTAGAGAGATATTTCTCTCACCCAGCATGGGTATATGTAAAAAGACACCCCAAAACACATTGCCCAACTTCTCCTGAGTACGGCGATACCACATGTGTGACACTTTTTTGCAGCCTAGGTGGGCAAAGGGGCCCACATTCCAAAGAGCACCTTTAGGATTTCACAGGGCATTTTTTACACATTTTGATTTCAAACTACTTCTCACTCATTAGGGCCCCTAAAATGCCAGGACAGTATAACTACTCCACAAGTGACCCCATTTTGGAAAGAAGACACCCCAAGGTATTTCGTGATGGGCATATTGAGTTCATGGAAGTTTTTATTTTTTGTCACAAGTTAGTAGAATATGAGACTTTGTAAGGAAAAAATAAAAATAAATCATCATTTTCCGCTAACTTGTGACAAAAAATAAAAAGTTCTATGAACTCACTATGCCCATCAGCGAATACCTTAGGGTGTCTACTTTCCGAAATGGGTCATTTGTGGGGTTTTTCTACTGTCTGGGCATTGTAGAACCTCAGGAAACATGACAGGTGCTCAGAAAGTCAGAGCTGCTTAAAAAAGCGGAAATTCACATTTTTGTACCATAGTTTGTAAACACTATAACTTTTACCCAAACCATTTTTTTTTTTTACCCAAAATTTTTTTTTTATCAAAAGACATGTAGAACAATAAATTTTGAGAAAATTTTATATAGAAATGTTTTTTGTTTTGTTTTTTAAATTTTTACAACTGAAAGTGAAAAATTGCATTTTTTGCAAAAATTTCGGTAAATTTCGATTAATAACAAAAAAAGGAAACATGTCAGCAGCAGTGAAATACCACCAAATGAAAGCTCTATTAGTGAGAAGAAAAGGAGGTAAAATTCATTTGGGTGGTAAGTTGCATGACCGAGCAATAAACCGTGAAAGTAGTGTAGTGCAGAATTGTAAAAAGTGGTCTGGTCATTAAGGGTGTTTAAGCTAGGGGAGCTGAGGTAGTTAATTAGGGGGGGGAGGGAGGGGGGCCGGCCACACTGGCCACCAATGTGTTAAATACAAGGGAGGGAGGGGGGGCCGGCACACTGGCCACCAATGTGTTAAATACAAGGGAGGGTGGGGGGGCCGGCTGCACTGGCCACCAGTGAGTTAAATACAGGGGAGGGGGGCCGCAGTGGCCACCAATGAGTTAAATACAGGGGGGAAGGGGGCAGTCATGTACACAGTTCTTTTAGTATATTCTAACCTGAAGCGTCCCCATCACCATGGGAACGCCTCTGTGTTAGAATATACTGTCGGATCTGAGTTTTCACGAAGTGAAAAATCAGATCTAAAAAGCTTTTATGCAGACGGATCGGTGGATCCGTCTGTGTGAAAGTAGCCTACGGACAAGGATGACGGACGCGGATGGCAATCTTGTGTGCATCCGTGTTTTTTCACGGACCCATTGACTTGAATGGGTCCGTGAACCGTTGTCCGTCAAAAAAATAGGACAGGTCATATTTTTTTGATGGACAGGAAACATGGATCACGGATGCGGCTGCAAAACATTGCATTTTCCGATTTTTCCACGTCCCATTGAAAGTCAATGGGTCCGTGAAAAAAAAATGGAAAACGGAACAACGGCCGCGGATGCACACAACGGTCGTGTGCATGAGGCCTAACCCACGTGTAGCCAGCCTCTCTGATCTCCTGGCACCTGTCATGGGAGTGTCCATGTCATTTAGACTGGCACTGGATGCAGCTAAGTTATGGAGAGGATCCACCGCCAGATATAGCAGTTATTAAGACCTGTGTCTAAAATGCTGGTCTTAATAAATTACCCCCAAAGTTTTGGGTTATGCTAACGAGCTTCAAAGTGATTAATCGTTCCCGGAGCCCAAACACTCCCTCTGTAAGAGCCCAGCCAGCCTCTTTACTTGTGTACAGTACCTCTCTTTGCATCTTCCAGTCTACCCTGTCCTTTGCAGTCATTCTTCCTTAAACTCTGCCTGCCCGGTCACCATTTCCCACATCCATCTAAATCTTTGCAAGCGTGGAACAGGCAACTGCCTGTGTTTGTGCACTGTCTTTCCTGAGTTGTGCATCTGACTCAGGGAGGCTACAGCGCATGCGCCAAGATGAGGGAGATGGTGACTAGTGATGAGCAGCAGGGGCAATATTCGAATTTGCAATATTTAGCAAATATTTTGTAGAATATTCATCATATATTCGCGAATTTGAGATTATATTCTTGATTGCGAAAATTGCTGGCACGGAAGAACATTAGAATAGCTTTATATGCAGTGTGGGGGGGTTAGCTATTCTGCGGGGGGTCATTCTCACAGGTTACTTCACCAGACACGGATATACTGTCCAAACTTTGCATTTATTGTGCAACACCAAACAATAACACAAAACAAATACCTGCCCGGCTGGGCTCTAACTAAACATAGGGTAGAATCCCTGACTCACCTATAGAGTGCTGTTCAGACACGGTCATAACCTGCGGCTTTCTCAGCTAGCCCAGCAGCCTCCAGGCTGTAGCAAACGCAAGTCCCTTTTAGGCGATTGTGGTCCAGCAGTCCTCCCGACTCTGACCTTGTGGCCCTTGTACCGCAAGAGTCACTGCGTCCCCCAAATTCCAGGCTGTCACTTAGCCTCGTGGTCCCTCAGCCTAGCCCAGCTGAGACCACACAGCCAGAGCCTCAACAGGCCTCTGTTTACAGGTAACACACTCCCCCCTTGCTGACACTCTGGGAGGTGCTTTATGCCAGGCTGAGTACCTCCAGCTGGTCTCACCTGTGGTGGAACAGGGGCATGGACCACACTATCCACCCCTTTCTTGCCTCCAACCTGCGTGAGACCTGTCACTGTCTCACATATCCCCCCCCCCCTTTGTTCAAGCCCGTGAGGGTGAACACCTGCATAACCACGGGAGGCTGGTGAGAGGGGATCCACCTGGCCTGGACGTGGGGAACAGCCACCCACCCTGCTCTTTGGTTGCTCCCAATAAGAACCGGCCCAGATTAGCTTTACAGCCACACTAAGTAACAGTGTCAGCGAGCACTAGCTGCCGCTGACACAGAAAATTACTGGTTTTTATTTCACCGAGGCCAGGAACCTCGGTGACACGTACCTTCCCCTTGTTCTGCCAGACCCACACCAGCAGAGCTTGGTTTATCACCAAAACCAACAACTTGCCTAACAGAAACTGCCTAACGGCCTCATGTGCCCATCTCATGGCCAGATACTCTTTTTCTACGCTTTCCCGAGTGATGATGATGCGCTGTCGTATATTTTGATCTCTCTCTCTTTTTAGATCCTCTGGCTCCTGTACATGCACCTTACGTCCTTTTGTGGACTGCTGCAACTCTTGACTGAACTGTTCCCTGTCATGGTCATGACCCGACACTTTCTCCTTTGCTTTGAAGGGCTCCTTCAGCAGAGCATGCTTGCCCATGCTCGTTTCTTTTACGTGCATCTGGGTCACTTCTTCCTTCTTTCCAGCAGTAGTTACCCCAGCTACTATGGCAGTTTTAGAGACCTCTGCTTTTTTAGTGGTTTTTTCCACTTTGGCTGCCGCTCCCTTTATCTTAACTTTGGTCTCTGCAGCACCTGGGGACTTCATGTCAACCAACACATCGGCCTTAACTTCTTCAGCCTTTGTCTTCTCTGAGTCTCCAGTCTCTTTGAGAGCCTTCTCAGACATGGCACCATACACTTGCCCTCTTAACTCCTCCCCCTCTTTCTCATCGAGGCAGGAGGCACCGGGGTCTTCAGCAGACTCCTCGTCTTCTGGCACTTTCTCCAGAGGCTCACCCAAGACACTGTTATCCTTTTGAGGAGGAGTCAGGAGAGACAGCCCATCGTAATAGCCGGGATCCAAAAACAGATCGTTCATCTCCCCGTACTTCTTCCCCAGCAGGCTGCTGGCTATTTGGAAGGCCTTGTAGGCAGAGGGGACGTCTTCCAGGCCTGGGCTACACGCTACCACGGGTCTGTGGTCTTCGGCATCCACATCAGCCCCATCAACTGGTTCAGCAGAAACATCTTCCATCTTCTCTGCCACAGCCAGCACCACAGTGCCACCATCTCCAGTCCCATTTTTAACAGGCTCTGGCTTCTTGACGTCTTCCAGAGAACTCTCCTCTTCAGGTTTCTCACCTTCCACCTGCTGCTCGAGAGCACACCTAGATTTCTCCCACTCATCTTTTAAGCTCATGAGATTTTCCATCTCTGTTCTGAGTTGCTTGTTCAGTCTCTTCAATTCAGCACGCTCCTCAAGCGCTTCTTCAAGGGCTCTAGCCAAGGAGAGGGCCTGGGTCTCCTTTTCCCAAGCAACAGTCTCTGCTTGGTCACGTTTTCCATCATATCGAGCCGAGATGTATTTCTCTTCAGTTAGGAGCCGGTCAAACTTCTCCTGTTTCTTCGCTAGATTAGACATAATTTGCTTCTGGTGGTCCAGGTCCACCATCAGATCATCCAATTCTCGCTGAAGTTTGTTCTTGGTTTTCTCCACCTTTTTGTATGTCACACCCTGTTTCTCCAGGCGCTGAACCACCAACTCCATGTTTTTCAGCAGTTTCTTTTCCGCTTTTTGCACAAGCTTGTTGGAAGTGCCCCGCTTTTGGGACTTCGGATCCAGCTGCTCCTTGCTCGGCTCTGCTGCAGCAGATGTAGGAGTATCACCATTCTCTTTCTGGCTCTCCTTCTTTGCCCTTCTTCAGTTGCTCTGTGAAGACATCTAGTCCCCTCTCTATCATATCTAGGGACCGTGTGGAGAGAGAAAAAATCTTCAGGATTGCAGCTGTACTGACGTGTCAGGTCATTTACCCCTGCCTGGGTATGGGTCTCAGACACTAGGCTGCCATCTCCCCACTCAGCTCTCATCATGTCAGGTATAACTGTCGTCTGTTCGCTACTAGTGACCGCCTGAATTTTGCAATACCTTGACCTGGTAACTTTCCTCTCTGAGTTGTTAATGGTCCCATCACATACATCGCCTATGTCACTCGTGTCATTATTAACGCTGACCTCTAGGGGCACTGCTGAGTTGATCGCTACCTGGGACATTACTTTATAGACCATAAAACACTGTGGAGACTGCATGTCCACCTCTGGTTTGTGTGATACACCCTCTAGGACTGATACCCTTTCTTGCACGTTCACCAGAGTAGGATTGCTCCACTCAGTGCTCCCAACATTTATCTGCACTTCTGCATCTTTCACATGTTTCTTATCAGCACCATTGTTTTCAATAGGCAATATTCTTTCCCCATGGCAGTCAATGTGCAGCTTCCATAGACCTTCATTTAAACGGGCAAGTACAGGTTCTGCAGGAGTTTCGTCACTATCTGCAGAAGTGTCTACCTTGCCCAACAACAACGAAACGTTATCACAACCCAACATCACATCATATATGAACATATTTGTAACATCAGGTCCACAAGACCCAGTTCTCACTGGAGACTCCCCCTCAGTGAGAACCACCTGCACTTGCTCAGGCTCTCTTTCAGGTGCCCGGTTCTCATTACTTATATGCAATTCTTCAAACTTCAAGTCATAAAGTTCTTCATGAAAAGTAGCAGATGAAGAAAATAAAGCTTCATCATAATTTATATTTTTACCACCAGGGGGTGCTTCTCTCCTGATCACATCCTGAAAGGGAAAAGGCATGTCATCATCATATACTTCACATGACCTCACATTTTCATTTTTCACTTCAACTACATCACTGTTTTCAATGGTCCCTTCCCTTACACGTTCACTTAAAGGGACAGGTACAAGTTCTGCAGGAGTTTTTGCACTCTCTGCAGAAGTGTCTCCATTACTCCACAACTCCCAGCATAAGGGAAAATTACACCCCAACACTCCCTCATGCATGAGCGTATCTGTAACATCAAGTTCATAAGTCCCTGTTCTCATTGGAGTCTGACGCTCAGTGAAAATCAGTGGATAGTCCTTAGCCGCACGACTGTCCAGCGCCTTTATTCTTTTACCAGTCTCAGGTTTCAATATTGTGCTACCTCTTACCCGGGCTAGCATGGGATCCCAGATCCTTGTCATTCCAAAACTAGCTTTGGTCATGGGCAAATGAGGTAACACAGAAACCTTCTCCTCTGTAGATTTCTGCAAGGGAGCATTCACAGCAGGCTTGTCCGCCTGTTCAGACACAGTTTTTTTTCTGTGTGACTTATTACCTACCGGCCCAGCAGGTATCAACTGCCGCCGGCTCCCTGTCACTGGGTCTGCCACACAGTTAATAACAGGAACAGTCTTTCCCTTCGTTGTCACGGGTTCAGCAGTCTCGGGAGACGAGGACATCCCATGGACATCTCTACCGAGACCATCCTCCAAAATCCAGCCTCTGGAGACCTGCCCTTGATTCCTGGTACCATGATCACCTGCAGACTCCTCACTCCAGCAGTTGCTACCGGACACAACTTGGCCTGCAGTTGAGACTCTCCCTGGACGGTCCTTCCAGCCGCACCCTTTAGAATCTTGTGCACAGTCGCAGAGAAGATATGTACTCATGAGAACTGCACCGCTCTCCACCTCTTTGTCTTCCCGAAGGTTGCCCTTGGCAACGGCATATCTTTGCTTTTTATCAGGAACTCCGCTCCACAACTGCCCAAACAATGGAAAGTCTTTGCCCAACACAAATTCCACTTCCAGTGTCTCACATTTTAACAGCTCCCATTGCACAGAGCCATAGTCTGTCACAAAGGTCAGAGACACGGTGGCATCAGTCTCTGGCCCTCTCTCCAGAAAGTCCAGCAAATCAGGCCTGACCCGAGACACCTGCTGGCGGGCATCTAGAGTGACACCCAGCGGGATTCCCCCAATCACTAGCTCGCAGTCCTTCTCCCATGGATGATACCAAGCCGCAGCCATTTTGACCAAAAATTCCACAAGTCAGTCTCTTTTACTCGGCTACTGGCCCTTTAAATCCTGCACTGTTTGCACCACAGAAAAAAAAATGTCCAGATTAACACCAGCAGTCTCTGCTCCTGCAAACTAGCAGGCTTCCAGCACTTTTACTTATCAGCAGGGACACCTGCCGCATCCTCCACCAATTGTGGGGGGTTAGCTCTTCTCCGGGGGGGCATTCTCACAGGTTACTTCACCAGACACGGAAATACTGTTCAAACTTTGCATTTATTGTGCAACACCAGCAACAACAAACAATAACACAAAACAAATACCTGCCCGGCTGGGCTCTAACTAAACATAGTGCAGAATCCCTGACTCACCTATAGAGTACTGTTCAGACACGGTCATAACCTGTGGCTTTCTCAGCTAGCCCAGCAGCCTCCAGGCTGTAGCAAACGCAAGTCCCTTTTGGGGGATTGTGGTCCAGCAGTCCTCCCGACTCTGACCTTGTGGCCCTTGTACCACAGGCGTCACTGCGTCCCCCAAATTCCTGGCTGTCACTTAGCCTCATGGTCCCTCAGCCTAGCCCAGCTGAGACCACACAGCCAGAGCCTCAACAGGCCTCTGTTTACAGGTAACACACTCCCCTCTTGCTGACACTCTGGGAGGTGCTTTATGCCAGGATGAGTACCTCCAGCTGGTCTCACCTGTGGTGGAACAGGGGCGTGGACCGCACTATCCACCCCTTTCTTGCCTCCAACCTGCGTGAGACCTGTCACTGTCTCACAGCAGATAGAGTGCTCCAATATATTTGCGCTTGCGAATTTTCGGCAATTAATGATGCACATATTTTTTCGCAATACGTGCAACCTGTGACATCACAGCACTATGTCTGTAGCATGTATATATGGACAGCAGAACCTATCACACTACCTAACACCCTGCACTGGAATCTATCAGCTACACTATAGATCAATCTAACCTACACTGACTATCTCCCCCTAACTATCTGAATTTTATATATATATATATATATATATATATATATCCATAAGAAAACTGTGGCAGCACTCCCTTGAAAGCTGTATAGGATGTAGGGTGCCCGCGATAGTCCCTCGATTCAGGACGGAAGACAACAAAGAAAGTTCGCAGCACTCCTTGAAAGATAAAATGTGCTCTTTTATTCACACATATCAAGTGACAACGTTTCGGTTCTCTCACAGAACCTTTCTCAAGTCAGGTCTTTACTTGAGAAAGGTTCTGTGAGAGAACCGAAACGTTGTCACTTGATATGTGTGAATAAAAGAGCACATTTTATCTTTCAAGGAGTGCTGCGAACTTTCTTTGTTTTAAATATATATATATATATATATATATAATTGAGAAAATGAGGAGGCAGCACACTATATAAACGCGGGGTGCACGTCCGGCAAATGTGAACCCGCACCTAGGTCCAATAAGCTAGAAGTAAAAAGTAGCCAGCAGCACTCCAAGAGATAAAGGCAAACGGTGGTTTATTGACCCAAAGTCAGACAAGCGACGTTTCGACAGCTTATTGCTGTCTTTGTCAAGCATAGTGCACATGTGACTCAAGCATAGTATAAATAGGGGTGTCAATCCAAAACTTATTAGCATCAATCATATATATTATGGTATAAAAAAGCATCTTACATTCTGAAGGTGATTGCAAAATATACATGTATTAAAGTGCCAATATCTGGCAGACATAGTGCATACATAATAATAAAATACAACTGTAGTGTGTCCTGTATAATGTGAAGGAAAACATAATTAGTGCAGGTGGCAGTGTTAATTAAGTGGATTAAAAAACTCACTGTCCGGTGGGGAACTGTATTGTGCATGGATCGCATGCAGTGGCGTCCCGGTTCTCACAATGCGCATGCGCGAGAGCGGTAAATATCGCGATAACCGCGGTGGTCAGAGGCCGAGAAACAGCCTATACCAAAATGGCCACAGCGGTCTCGCATGAATGTGCGCATGTCCAGTGCGTACTTGGTACCACCCAGGTGAATGCTGGGTACCGCCCAGCAATCGCATGGAGATAAATAACCCTAGCAGCAGATAAATAATAAGCGCTAACAGAGGATAAAGCGATAAGAGAGAAGAATCGGCGATACTGTCCACGGGTCCACCAGACAAAGTCAGTGAGATCACCGGGCAGGCGCCGACCTATACTGTGATCGCAAAATAAAAGAAATGTGTCATCCAATAGTGATGGATCATAGTGAGAGCCATCAGTATAGGAGGGAGAGATGAACGTCACCGGGAAATACCCACGGACTGTCATCTAGCCCTCCTCAGGGGACGCTACAATCTCTCAAAGGAAGAAAAATATATGATGAATATCAAAATTGTGAAAAATATGAATATATTAACTAGGTGGGTGGACTTCCAATACTCAATGGATAACAATATGCCTAGGTACTATGTAGAGAATAAATTGCATTATATATAACAAAAATAGGCGGAACAGGAATGATCCACTGCAATGACGATACATGACGTGTCATACAGAACCCCAATCCCGGCAGTGTAGTTGAGAAAAACCTAAAAACAAAAGAGAATATTTTAGTATATATCTCATAAAAAATAACTTGATTAGACATATATGTATATATGTACATGTGCATTAAACCCACAGCAGGAAAAAGGATTACAGCAATCACAAGAAAGAGACATTAATTGTGAACAGTAAAAAACCGTCACACCTTAAAGTCCACATTAAGCCCATTGGGTCTCAACGTATTTAACGTGTAAATCCAATACAATTCTCGTTTTTTGAGGAGAGCTTGTCGGTCTCCCCCCCGTCTCCCTAATTCAATTTGCTCTAAAATGCGGAACCTCAAATCATTCTGGGTATGTCCCGCTTCCTTAAAATGTTTGGACACGGGTAGATCTAATTTTTCTTTCCTGATGGAATAACGGTGTTGGTTTAACCGTGTTTTTACATCCCACGTAGTCTCACCAACATACCATTTCCCACATGGGCAGGTAAGCTGGTAGACCACGTAGGATGAATCACAGGTCAAAAATTGCGTGATTTTCATCATCCCATTAGAAGCCGGATTAAAAAATGTGTCGCCCTTAAGCATCAATTTACAGTTTATACAATGGTAACAGGGGTAGCAACCAGTTCGAGTGGAGCCACACATTGTCCTCACACTGGCCCTGGTGCTACCCACATCTGCCCTCACCAACCTATCCTTCAAATTCTTCCCTCTCCTATAGGAGAACAGAGGGGGAGTCTGAAATTCAGCGACAGAGGGAAAACTATTCCCAATCAATTTCCAGTGTCTCCGAATGACGCCCGCTATTTGTGAGCTGTCAGTCGAAAAGCTGGAAATGAAAGGGATGCGAGGAATTGGAGGTTCACTCTGGGATTTATTGATGGTAGACTGAGTTTCAACTTTTTTGATGCTATCCCTAATTAGTTTCTTAGGGTATCCACGTATGGCAAATTTATTGCCCATTTCCTCAAATCTGGTGTGTCTCACCTGCTTGTCCTTAACTATCCGTTGTACTCGCAGGAACTGGCTGAATGGTAGAGACCGGATCATGGAACGGGGATGATGGCTGTCATACCGTAGCAAGGTGTTCCTATCGGTAGGTTTCACAAATAAATCTGTGCTTAAACCTCGTCCCATGATCCGGACCTCCGTATCAAGGAACTGAAGTTTGTCATTGGACTGGACCATGGTGAATTTCACAGTGGGGTCCATCTGATTAAGGAATGCGTGGAACGCGACGAGGTCCAACGTGTCGCCCGTCCACACCAAGAAGATGTCATCAATATAGCGCCACCACCCCAGAACTTGTCTGAAGTGGTGGCTGCCATAAACGAATGACTCCTCAAGGTGGGCCATATAGATGTTTGCATAAGTGGGCGCCACGTTGGACCCCATCGCAGTTCCACGCATCTGGACAAAAAAATCATCCTGGAAAAGAAAATAGTTCTTGGTTAGAACAAATCTTAACAGTACGAGAAGGAAAGTGCGACATCTCAGGGAGTATTCTGAGCTGGCAAGGCATTCCCCTACAGCTTGTAGGCCGTGCTCGTGGTCGATCGACGTGTACAAGCTGCACACGTCGAACGAAACCAGGACCGCGCCCCCAGGGATTTCAAGGTTATCTATCTTAGATAAAAAATCACCCGTGTCTCTGATGAACGATTTAGTGGAAGAAGCAAAACGGCTCAACATTTTGTCCAAAAATATAGCAACGTTGTAAAAAAGGGACTCTCTGCCGGAAACAATTGGGCGGCCCGGCGGGGGTGACACCCCCTTATGGATTTTGGGCAGAGTGTATAATAGAGGCGTGCAGGGTTTATCACGGTACAGATAGCAAAACAATTTATCATCAATAATGTCTGCCTCACGGGCCTGGTTTAAAATATCACGTAGTTCCCTTAGTAAACAAAATTTAGGATCCTGTGCCACACGCTTATATACATCTGAATCATCCAACTGGCCCTGGATCTCCCGGATGTATTCGCTGGTGTCCATGACCACAACCCCACCACCCTTATCCGCGGATTTGATGGTGAGGCTGTGGTCGGAGGCCAGAGAGCGCATCGCGGCGATCTCACTGCCAGTGATGTTAGCAAATCTAAGATCATTATTATCAGAGACACGTTTTATTTCATTGAGGTCCCTCCGTATAGCCAAAGAGAAAGCTTCAATGGCAGGGTGATCTATAACGGGGTTGAAATTACTTTTAACGTACAGCCCTGTATTGCTCAATGATAGCTCAGTTAGTCTGTCTCCTTCACACCTCGCAACCTGGTTCTGTGCGGAGAACCAAATTTTTAGTCTGATACTCCGCAAAAACCTGTGTATGTCAAGCTCTATGTTAAACCAATCAGTCTTGGACACAGGGCAGAAAGAAAGACCCCTGTCCAAGACGGATTGCTGTGCATCGTTCAATGTCAAAGAAGAAAGGTTTACCACTATGTCCGTTTCTTGTTCACCCCTTTCTGACGCTGGGGTCTGAGATTTTTGTTCTTGTCCTCGCCATTTTCTATGGCGTTTCCCGCCCCTCCTGGTTCTATAGGATCCATGCCCAGTCCTAAAAAAGGTTTTGATGATGTTGTTTGTAGATTGGATTCTCCCCGTTCATGACTTTTACTGCGAGATTGAGGTTGAGAACGTGTATATCTTTTATCCGCGGAGTAATTCTGTCTCCTATCACCTCCTCTAGAGCTCCTCGGATCACGCTGCCATGTATATACAAAACCTCGTGTATAGTCCTCCATGTCACGTGACCATTTTTGACGTTTTTTATCTTGCAATTCACTTCTTAGTTTGTCAAAGTGTGGTGAGCAAGATGCAATATATACAGCATAATCTTCAGCTGACATTAATGCCTTCAATGCCACTGTAACTTTTTGTAAAGAATCTTGTATAGATACAATCTCCTTCTGCAGGAATTCAATATTGAGTAGTATCATGTCAAACGCAAATTTGAAGCGGGACATACCCAGAATGATTTGAGGTTCCGCATTTTGGAGCAAATTGAATTAGGGAGACGGGGGGGAGACCGACAAGCTCTCCTCAAAAAACGAGAATTGTATTGGATTTACACGTTAAATACGTTGAGACCAAATGGGCTTAATGTGGACTTTAAGGTGTGACGGTTTTTTACTGTTCACAATTAATGTCTCTTTCTTGTGATTGCTGTAATCCTTTTTCCTGCTGTGGGTTTAATGCACATGTACATATATACATATATGTCTAATCAAGTTATTTTTTATGAGATATATACTAAAATATTCTCTTTTGTTTTTAGGTTTTTCTCAACTACACTGCCGGGATTGGGGTTCTGTATGACACGTCATGTATCGTCATTGCAGTGGATCATTCCTGTTCCGCCTATTTTTGTTATATATAATGCAATTTATTCTCTACATAGTACCTAGGCATATTGTTATCCATTGAGTATTGGAAGTCCACCCACCTAGTTAATATATTCATATTTTTCACAATTTTGATATTCATCATATATTTTTCTTCCTTTGAGAGATTGTAGCGTCCCCTGAGGAGGGCTAGATGACAGTCCGTGGGTATTTCCCGGTGACGTTCATCTCTCCCTCCTATACTGATGGCTCTCACTATGATCCATCACTATTGGATGACACATTTCTTTTATTTTGCGATCACAGTATAGGTCGGCGCCTGCCCGGTGATCTCACTGACTTTGTCTGTTGGACCCGTGGACAGTATCGCCGATTCTTCTCTCTTATCGCTTTATCCTCTGTTAGCGCTTATTATTTATCTGCTGCTAGGGTTATTTATCTCCATGCGATTGCTGGGCGGTACCCAGCATTCACCTGGGTGGTACCAAGTACGCACTGGACATGCGCACATTCATGCGAGACCGCTGTGGCCATTTTGGTATAGGCTGTTTCTCGGCCTCTGACCACCGCGGTTATCGCGATATTTACCGCTCTCGCGCATGCGCATTGTGAGAACCGGGACGCCACTGCATACGATCCATGCACAATACAGTTCCCCACCGGACAGTGAGTTTTTTAATCCACTTAATTAACACTGCCACCTGCACTAATTATGTTTTCCTTCACATTATACAGGACACACTACAGTTGTATTTTATTATTATGTATGCACTATGTCTGCCAGATATTGGCACTTTAATACATGTATATTTTGCAATCACCTTCAGAATGTAAGATGCTTTTTTATACCATAATATATATGATTGATGCTAATAAGTTTTGGATTGACACCCCTATTTATACTATGCTTGAGTCACATGTGCACTATGCTTGACAAAGACAGCAATAAGCTGTCGAAACGTCGCTTGTCTGACTTTGGGTCAATAAACCACCGTTTGCCTTTATCTCTTGGAGTGCTGCTGGCTACTTTTTACTTCTATATATATATATATATATATATATATATATATATATATATATATGTTAACTGTCTAATGTAATACAACAAAGCACAGAGCACAGCAATGACACAGCTGTCTCTTTCATAACTGCAATAAACTTTAGAAAATGGCTGCTGGGGAGGTTCCTATATATGTCATGCCCTGCTCAGGTTATATGCGGAGGTCTGCCAGGTTAGTAGCACGTGTGTAGCCTTTTGTTTTGGAGTTGAGCTGTATCCGCCTCCCTTCAGGTGCACTGGGTGGGGTCGTTGGTTTGAGTTTAAATTAGGCCCACTCCCAGTGTCCTGTGCGGGTTATAGAGGAAGGAAGGAAGGAAGGAAGGAAGGAAGGATTTGCTGTTCCTGCTCAGTAACAAGATAAGTTGGTTTTGCTTTCTTGTGGTTGTCTATCTAGGCTGTTTGAGAGATGCCTGCCCCCTCCAGGTCCTGAGGTAGTAGGCTAGCTCTTTCCCCCTTTCACCATCTTAGGGATTTTAGGGAATATTCAGCCCAGGCACAGGGACACGTTTATTCCCACCTTCAGGGTCTGAACGTGGGCATAGAAGTCTATGGAGAGCTGGTAGGGATTTGTCAGGAGGTGAACTTTATCCCCAGCTTCTTGCCTAGACACTTGTTTGGTGGTATTCTGTGTATCTTGTATCCTGTCCACCGTGACATTATAACCCGCCAATACTTTGACTGTCATTTCTCAGCTGTTTTGAGATGGAGTCAATTGATGCGTTAGTTGATCGCATGCAGGGATTATCCCTAGAGGTGGCTGATCTGCGTAATTCGGTCACACAGTGTCAGAATGCTCTGGCATCAGGTGCAATAGGAGGAAGTCAGATTTTTGGGGAGCCTAAAGTCGCTCTCCCTGATAGATTTGCAGGGGGTGTGGATGACTTTATCCGCTTTAAAGTGTCATGCAAACTGTATTTTCGGCTGCGTCCATCTTTGTCTGGTGATGAGAGTCAGAGGGTAGGGATAATCATATCCCTTCTTAAATGGATGTGGTTTCTGATAGGGGCACGCAGTTTGACTCCAGGTTTTGGAGGGCATTCTGCTCTCGGCTTGGCATTCAACTTTCGTTCTCTTCGGCTTTTCATCCGCAGTCGAAAGGGGGCAGACAGAGCGTACTAATCAAAACCTGGAGACCTACTTGAAGTGCTTTGTGGCTGAGAATCAGGAGGACTGGTCCTCATTCTTATCCCTAGCAGAGTTTGCTTTGAATAACCGTAGGCAGGAGTCCACGGGTAAGTCGCCATTTTTTGGCGCATACGGTTTTCATCCTCAGTTTGGTACCTTTTCTGGGACTAGTTCCTCTGGGATGCCAGAGGAGAAGAGATTTTCTTCTGCCTTGTCTTCTATCTGGCGGAGGATCCAAGTGAATTTGGAGAAGATGGGTGAGAGGTATAAGCGAATGGCTGACAAGAGACGTATGACTGGTCCGGACCTGTGTGTGGGTGATCTGGTGTGGTTATGTACTAAAAATATTAAACTGAGAGTATCATCTTGGAAACTGGGTCCAAGATTTATTGGACCTTACAAAATATCTGCGGTGGTCAATCCAGTAGCGTTTCGTCTGGATCTTCCGCAGACTTGGAGGATCCATGATGTGTTCCACAGGTCTTTACTGAAGAAATATGTGAAACCGGTGGAACCATCGCCATTGCCTCCTCCCCCTGTTTTGGTTGATGGAAATTTAGAGTTCGAGATCTCTAGGGTTCTCGACTCAAGAGTTCTTCGGGGTTCCCTTCAGTACCTGGTACACTGGAGGGGATACGGCCCTGAGGAGAGGATGTGGGTTCCAGCTGTGGATGTTAGTGCCAGCTGACTGGTGAGGGCTTTTCACAGATCCCACCCTGATAAAGTTGGGCCGGGGTGTCCGGAGGTTACCCGTAGAAGGGGGGGTACTGTCATGCCCTGCTCAGGTTATGTGCGGAGGTCTGCCAGGTTAGCAGCACGTGTGTAGCCTTTTGTTTTTGTTTTGGAGTTGAGCTGTATCCGCCTCCCTTCAGGTGCACTAGGTGGGGTCGTTGGTTTGAGTTTAAATTACGCCCACTCGCAGTGTCCTGTGCGGGTTATAGCTTCTGTCTGGCTCAGAGGAAGGAAGGCAGGAAGGAAGGATTTGCTGTTCCTGCTCAGTAACAAGATAAGTTGGTTTTGCTTTCTTGTGGTTGTCTGTCTAGGCTGTTTGAGAGATGCCAGCCCCCTCCAGGTCCTGAGGGAGCATGCTGCCTCTTTCCCCCTTTCACCATCTTAGGGATTTTAGGGAATATTCAGCCCAGGCACGGGGACACGTTTATTTCCACCTTCAGGGTCTGAACATGGGCATAGAAGTCTATGGAGAGCTGGTAGGGATTTGTCAGGAGGTGACCTTTATCCCCAGCTTCTTGCCTAGACACTTGTTTGGTGGTATTCTGTGTATCTTGTATCCTGTCCACCATGACAATATACTAAGGGGCAGGCAACTTTTCTATTGGTTGCTAGGGATGTTGCTAAGCTGTGACAAAGCCTTCTCATTGGCCCACAAGCTAAAAGAAGGGAGGGATGATCACCTGATGTGTACTGTGTTAAAAAATATATATATATATTCAATTTTACGAATATATAGCACTATGTTGTAAATATTTGCAAATTCTCAAAGTGCCTATATTCGCGATTAAAATTCACTATTCAAATATTCGGGCTCAACACTAATGGTGACCAGGTGGGCAGAGATTTAGGACGATAGAGGATGTCACAGAGGAGAGGGAAGGAAGTCGCAAGGGGAGGCATTAGGCACAAATAAAGAGGCGGGCTAGGTTCCTACAGGAGGCGTGTTTAACTCTTAAAGGGGGCATGCTTGGACTCTGAGAACCGTTAAAGGATAACTGTCGTATTTTTTTTATTTGGAGTATTGGATTGTGGTGATTAATCTCACCTTGGTGGCCCTATTTCAACTTTTCACTGTGTATTCAATTACCCCTTAATTCCACATTTTTGTTCCCTGTACTGCCTACTTTTACCTGTGCTTAAAATAGGGTTGCTAGGCATGGTCCGTCTATCTGTTGATAGACGGAGCACGCAGCGTGCAGGCTGCGTGCAGGGTCACATGACTGACAGCCAGGGACTGCAAGTAAATGATTAAAGCCAGGTCCTCCCCAGAAGCTGATAACAGTGCCTGGGCTGTGTGCACTTCTCCCTGTCCCTGCGCTTGGCAGATGCTCCCTCACTCAGCAGAGCTGGAGAATGCAGAGTTGAAGCAGGGCACAACAGGGAAGGGAGATCTGCCATCTGCTCAGTGTATAAATGAAAGTAACATGTGGTAAGAGGACCCGTTTGTGCTGCAGTAGATTAACCCTTTAGGGGAGAGGGCTCTGGTTACTGACACTTTTGGGGGGCTATTGTTACTGGCTAGAGAGGGCAGGAGGGATTAGTCTCAGGGTGAGGGCAGTGGCGGCCATCTTAACTGAATAGTGAAATTGCAGTTTTATGCAGACTGGTTGCTAAGGGCTGAATCTTATTAAATATGGGGTAAGTCAGTCTAATAGTAACTGATTCTGGAATATCATGTTATTAGTAACTACATATATGAAAATTGAATAAATGTGACTGTTATCCTTTAATCATTCCCCACTGCGCCCTTTGGAACTCATTAGCATAACAAACTTCATTTTTGGTGGTTTGTCTACATGGATAAACTGCACAAAGATATCATTTTAATGCCAGTACACAATGCTCCATTGCATCGTCTTTAATAATATACAGTGAATGTAGCTGACAGATTCCTTTTAACTTTCAGATTTGGAAAGGGGTTTATTATATATGACATATTATAGATTTATTGACTGACCTGCCGGAAAAGTCAGAGGGGAAAAGTTGCAGATTTTGTCACAAAATGGCGTGCAGCTGATATATGCCACATAAGAGGCATAAATCAGTTAGTAAATGAGCCGCTATATTTCTTTTACAATAGCTTAAATTTAGGCTGGGTTTTTACATTCAGGTCTTTTTTATGCAGATATTGAAGCCAAAGCCAAGAAAGAATAATTAATCATGGATACGTGTAAAGGAACAACTGGGTCTTCTACCATTTTTGAATCCACTCTTGGCTATAGCTTAAAAAAAATAATTAAATCCTGAATGTGGAAATCCTGCCTTTATAAACTGATTTATTTATTATTGTATTTTTTAATTACAGTTCTTCAAGTCTAGATAATGAAGCCACTAAGGACTGACAAATTGTTTCTGGAATTTAGTATAAAACAGGTGTGTGATTTGGTCATTCCAGCCCAATTCCCCCAATCCAGTTGTTAAAAGACCCTTTGGTCCCTTAAATCATGATACATTCTCCTCATGAGGTGCAAGGGACCTTCAGTTTCTTGCCATATTGCTCACTACACAGTCCTCATCAGATACTTGTGCAGCGGGCGGTTGCCAGCATCTGGGGTATCCCTTACCTTTTAAGAGGTTTTTATGATATATGTCCCTCTGATAGAGCAAATTGTCGTGACGCCAGTTGCATTTAAGCAATGAGGACATGGAGTCACCTTTAATTATAGTGGTGTTGATACCCAGATGTAGGATTGCCAGAGTGGTGTAGAGTGACCTACAATCTCCTTGAAGGTGTTGTATGCACGTGTCACGGTGCTCCTACCTGGATATCCTTCGATCCCAGACATGATCGTCCAAAGCAGTGATAAAAGGGTTAACAGTTGAGGGATTTGGTAGATGAAATGGAGTCCAGATTTTTATTAACGTTGAACACAGCTTTACTTGGCAAACTTGCATCAAGGAACAATCTTCCAAACTTTATTTGTAATCCAAATGAGGAAGTAAAGATACAATAGCACAGTCAATGAGAAGCGTTAGCAGAGGCTCCCAAATAACCTGAAAGGAGGGGGGGATTTTTTTTGCGCTAATAAACCGCAACCAAAAAGTAAAGGAAGGTGGGGGGAGTCCTTACTAAACATGACCATCCGGGTGAGGACACAACGGGGGCAACCTGAAACATAAAAAGATGTTAAAACACACAACATGTCAACAGCCGTGGCTCCCAGAGTCATTGTTTCTTCTTTAAGTTGAGATAGTCCAACTCCTTAGAGGAGGGACTGGATGTCCTCTTCGCTGCTAGAGCTGGAGAATGACATCAGGGGTCTCTCCTGCTGCCTGTAGTCCAACCTGGCTTGGGTAGTCAAGCGCCACTGCCCTCCTGTGGCTTCACTGGGAAGTGACCGGGTGGTGGTGCTCCGCACAGCTGTTGTGACTCGCTGCTTGATTGGAGCGGACACTCTGACCATTTGGAATGGATCCAGCACCTTCGGCTGTATTGGCGCTGGGAGACGATCCTCTGGGACTGCAGTCATCTTCCAGGGCATCTTGGGCCTGAAAGAGCCGACAAATATGGATACACAGCCCACTTGACATGTTGGTGGTCCTGGCAGCCCAGGGACGAGCAGCTCCGGCTCTGGTTGAGGTTGCTCCCGGTAGCGGAACACTCCTCCCGCGGTCGCCTGCAAGGATCCAATTTTCCCCACGGCAGATGGATCCTCTTGCCATACCTCTGGGGCAGACGCTGGAACCATAGACTTCGGAAGCAGGCTCACCCCTGTTGCAAACGGGTGAACTTTACTTGATCTCCCTTGTAGAAGCTATGCCTCGCCTGGGGCAGGTGTGGACGCTTGACAGAGCACCGATTGGCGAACAATTCGACCCCAGTCTCGTCATCCTGGATGAATCCGCAGCCTCTTTCAACGGACAACCATAGCACGGTTCCCATTCTCCTCTTCAGCTTGGGGTCATCAGGCAGAGGCTGCCTTAACAGGCTAATGACCCAGTCCTCGACCGCTTTACGATAGTCCCATGTAGAGGCCGCGTAGGCTGTGACTCTTTGGTGCACCACTGGGTTAAGGCTGTCGTAGGCCTCGGTCTTGCTGGGCAGTGGAGTGGTAAATCCAGCCACCTCTGCCATGCCAGCTAGTACAGGGAACGCCCGCTGCACTTCTGGAGGAGCTCGCCGTACCTGTGAGACGTAAATCTCATCGGGCTCCTTGGCTTCGGGGTCCTCTCCACCCCACACCATTCCGCCCCAATCTGGCTGGCAAAGTCTCCGGTGAGCCGTGTGGTCATCTTGTTCACTGGCACAGACACAGTCAGAAAGTGAAGGAGGGGCCTCAGAGCAGGGCTAGAGTTTCCCGCATTAGCTAGGGGCATTCCTGAACTTTCTTACTCCGTTCGGTGATGAAGAAGCTGCGCCATTACATGCAAAAATGGCGGATTAACTCCTCGGGCGCCGGTCGCTCCGCAGCAAACACATCAAAGTCATTTTTGAAGGTATATTTGCATGTTGTTGTGACGCCAGTTGCATTTTAGCAACGAGGACATGGAGTCCCCTTTAAGTATAGTGGTGTTGATACCCAGATGTATGTCACGGCTGTATGTGGACAACAATAGTAATACACAGTACAGAGCTACTGACTGGACCCAGAACTAGGGAGGATAACGGGTGACCCCTGTCCGACCCTCAACGCTCTCCCTATTCTGCTAAAGCACATGCCCGGATCCAAATGGCGGAAAGAGGCATGCCCACGTGCCTAAGACTAATGACCACTGTAACCCCTACAATAGTGGAAGGGGCACGGCCACCAGTGCCCTACTCAGTATATGGAGGGAACCGTGGCCACCTCAGATCCAGTCAGAAAATAAACAGGAACACAACAATGTCTGCACACTTAGCTGACGGTGTTGCAGCCGCAGAGAAGACGGATCCAAGGACAGGCTGGCAATATCCGGAGTGCTAGCTGCAGCAGAACACAGGTCCAGTGAACTGATAGCTACAAGTGAAGAAACTAAAGCCAGAGCTACAACTGAAGTGAGAACTATAATCCACATCCTATCATAGGAGGAGGGGTGATATAAAGAGAGGAAAATCAAACACATGAAGGACAGCTGTGGTGAAAGAAACCAAAAGTAAACAGAGTAGTGAGAACTCCTCCCAGCTCTAGTAGTGACATCATCACAGGGGTGGAGAAACAGAGCTGTGAGAACGTCCCAAAGCTCTGGTAGTGACAGTACCCCCCCCTCTACGGGTGGACTCCGGACACCCAGGACCCACCTTCTCAGGATGAGCCCTATGAAATGCCCTGATGAGGCGAGTGGCTTTAATGTCCGACACCGGAACCCACATCCTCTCCTCAGGACCATAACCCTTCCAATGAACGAGGTACTGAAGAGAACCGCGGACCATGCGAGAGTCCACAATTCTGGAAACCTCAAACTCCAGATTGCCATCAACCAAAATCGGAGGAGGAGGCAAAGAGGAGGGTACCGTGGGCTGGACATATGGTTTTAAGAGAGATCTGTGAAATACATTATGTATCTTCCAAACCCGTGGAAGATCAAGACGGAAGGCAACAGGATTGATGACTGACAAGATTTTATAAGGCCCAATAAACTTGGGACCCAATTTCCAGGAGGGAACCTTCAACTTAATGTTTCTAGTAGACAACCACACCAGATCAGCCACATTCAGGTCCGGACCAGGCACACGTCTCTTATCAGCCACACGCTTATACCTCTCACTCATCTTTTTAAGATTACCCTGAATCTTTTGCCAAATGGTAGACAAAGACGAGGAAAATCTCTCCTCCTCAGGTAAACCAGAAAGAGCCCCTCCCGAGAATGTCCCAAACTGTGGATGGAACCCATATGCACCAAAGAATGGTGACTTATCAGAAGATTCCTGACGACGGTTGTTCAGAGCAAACTCAGCAAGAGGGAGAAATGAACACCAATCCTCCTGGTTCTCTGAAACAAAACAGCGCAAATATGTCTCCAGATTCTGATTGAGGCGCTCAGTCTGACCATTCGACTGCGGATGAAAAGCAGAAGAGAAGGACAGCCGAACCCCCAGGCGAGAACAGAAAGCCTTCCAGAACCTGGACACAAACTGCGTGCCTCTATCGGAAACAATATCAGAGGGAATGCCGTGCAATTTAACAATATGGTCGACAAAAGCTTGCGCCAACGTTTTAGCATTAGGTAAACCAGGGAAAGGTACGAAATGAGCCATCTTGCTAAAACGGTCCACCACCACCAGGATCACCGACTTCCCCGAGGAACGAGGAAGATCCGTGATAAAGTCCATGGACAGGTGTGTCCAAGGACGGGAAGGAATGGGTAACGGGAGAAGGGAACCTGAAGGCCGTGAACGAGGGACCTTAGCGCGAGCGCACGTCTCACAAGCAGCCACAAAACCCTCCACCGACTTACGAAGAGCCGGCCACCAAAATCTCCGAGCAATGAGATCCACCGTGGCTCTACTCCCGGGGTGACCAGCAAGAACCGTATCATGATGCTCCTTAAAGAGTTTGTGACGTAGCTCAGGAGGCACGAACAACTTCCCAGAAGGACAACGGGCAGGTGTCTCAGTCTGGGCAGCCTGGACCTCGGCCTCCAAATCGGAATATAGAGCAGAAACAACTACCCCCTCCGCCAAAATGGGACCCGGGTCCTCGGAGTTTCCTCCTCCCGGAAAACAGCGAGAGAGAGCATCAGCCTTCACATTTTTTATCCCAGGTCGGAATGTAACAACAAAATTGAATCTGGAGAAGAACAGAGACCATCTGGCCTGTCTCGGATTCATACGCCTGGCCGACTCCAAGTATGCCAGATTCTTATGGTCGGTAAAAACGGTGATAGGGTGCCTGGCCCCCTCCAACCAATGGCGCCATTCCTCGAAAGCCAACTTGATGGCCAACAACTCCCTATCGCCCACATCATAGTTTCTCTCTGCCGGGGAGAGTTTTTTAGAGAAAAAGGCACAGGGTCGCCACTTGGCAGGGGAAGGGCCCTGGGACAAAACCGCACCCACACCCACCTCGGAAGCATCCACCTCAACAATAAAAGGTAAGGAAACATCGGGATGCACCAAGACGGGAGCAGACGCAAAATTCTCTTTAATCTTAGAAAAGGCTGCAAGCGCCTCCTCCGACCAAGAGGAAAAATCCGCCCCCTTTTTTGTCATGTCAGTGAGGGGTTTGACAACAGAGGAATAATTCAAAATGAACTTTCTGTAATAGTTCGCAAAACCCAGAAAGCGCATCAATGCCTTCTGATTCTCAGGAAGCTCCCACTCAAGTACAGCACGGACCTTCTCGGGATCCATGCGAAAACCAGAAGCAGAGAGGAGAAAACCCAGAAATTGAATCTCCGATACCATAAAAAGACATTTCTCCAGCTTGGCGTACAATTTATTTTCCCGCAGAATCTGCAGAACCTGAAAAAGATGATCCTGATGGGTCTGAACATCAGGGGAAAAAATCAAAATATCATCAAGATACACCAATACAAATTTCCCCATTAAATGATAGAAAATACTATTAACAAAATGCTGAAAGACGGCTGGAGCATTCATCAGGCCGAAAGGCATAACGAGATTCTCGAAATGCCCGTCAGGGGTATTAAAGGCCGTTTTCCATTCATCCCCCTCTCTGACCCTGACCAGGTTGTACGCGCCTCTCAAATCCAATTTGGAAAACACCTTGGCCCCAACAATTTGATTGAAGAGGTCCGGGATCAGAGGAAGGGGATAGGGATCGCGAATCGTGATACGGTTCAGCTCCCTAAAATCTAGGCAAGGTCTCAGAGAGCCATCTTTCTTTTTAACAAAAAAAAAACCAGCGGCCACAGGTGACTTTGAGGGACGAATATGCCCCTTTTCGAGACTCTCGGAGATGTAAGTTCGCATAACGATTCTTTCCGGTTGTGAGAGATTGTAGAGGCGTGCTTTTGGCAGCTTGGCGCCGGGAATGAGGTTAATGGGACAGTCAAACTCCCGGTGAGGAGGTAGCTCCTGAACACCGCTCTCGGAAAACACGTCCGAGAAATCAGAGAGAAATGATGGCACCGTTTTAGTAGACACCTCTGCAAAAGTCGCTGTGAGACAATTCTCTCTACAAAAGTCACTCCACTCATTTATTTGCCTTCCTTGCCAATCAATAGTGGGGTTATGTCTAGTGAGCCAGGGTAACCCCAAAACTAGAGGAGACGGCAATCCGTTAAGGACAAAACAAGATATATCCTCCACATGAGTGTCACCTACAGCTAGCCGGATATTGTGAACAATGCCTTTCAGAGATCTCTGTGAGAGTGGAGCAGAGTCAATAGCAAAAACAGGTATATCTTTATCTAATGTGCAAACCTGAAAACCATGCATGGCTACAAATTGAGTGTCAATAAGATTGACGGCCGCTCCACTATCGACAAAAATCTCACAAGAAATGACTTTGCTCTCTAGCGCCACCCTGGCAGACAGGAGAAAACGGGAACTGCAGGTCAGAGGAAAAGCATCAAATCCTACATCAACTTTGCCCAAAGTAGCAGATGAAGCAGAACTTGATGATTTACCTTTTGAGATTTTTCTCTTATTATCGCTCTTAGTACGGTTCAAGAATCTCCTAGATGGACAAACATTTGCCAAATGACCTATGCCCCCACAACAAAAACAGACCATACTCTGAGGACTAAATCCTCTTTTATCAGGGGCAAGTCGAGCTAGCTGCATGGGCTCCTCCTCAGAGGGGAGCGAGACAGGATGAGGCCCCTGCACACTGAATGAGTCCGCACCACTTCCCCTAGACTGACAATGGCTGGACAGAGAGGTCTCGTTTCTTTCTCTTAGACGCCTGTCAAGGCGTACCGCCAATGACATGGCAGACTCTAAGGACGTTGGTCTCTCATGGAAAGCAAACGCATCTTTTAATCTCTCCGAGAGACCATAACAGAACTGACTCCGGAGTGCAGCATCATTCCAACCCGAATCAGCTGCCCATCTCCGAAATTCAGAACAATAAAGCTCCGCAGACTGTTTGTTCTGGCATAAAACACGTAGGTTAGATTCGGCCAGAGCAACACGATCCGGGTCATCATAAATCTGCCCCAGGGCCACAAAAAATCCCTCCACGGATCGAAGGGAGGGATCCCCTGATGGCAGCGAAAAAGCCCAAGTCTGAGCATTACCCCTGAGCAGGGAGATGACAATCCTCACCCTCTGCTCTTGATTACCAGAAGAGTGAGGACACAAGCAAAAATGGAGTTTGCATGCCTCTCTGAAACGAACAAAATTCTCACTGCCCCCGGAGAACGTCTCCGGAAGTGAGACCTTTGGCTCGCAACAGACTCCATGAGCCGGAGCAGGGGCCAATGCTTGAAGCTGAGTCATAGATTGACGGAGATCCGCTACTTCCAAAGAAAGACCCTGCATGCGGTCAACCAGGCCAGAAAGCGGATCCATGTCAAAAAAGGACGGTTTTGGTGGATTATAATGTCACGGCTGTATGTGGGCAACAATAGTAATACACAGTACAGAGCTACTGACTGGACCCAGAACTAGGGAGGATAACGGGTGACCCCTGTCCGACCCTCAACGCTCTCCCTATTCTGCTAAAGCACATGCCCGGATCCAAATGGCGGAAAGAGGCATGCCCACGTGCCTAAGACTAATGACCACTGTAACCCCTACAATAGTGGAAGGGGCACGGCCACCAGTGCCCTACTCAGTATATGGAGGGAACCGTGGCCACCTCAGATCCAGTCAGAAAATAAACAGGAACACAACAATGTCTGCACACTTAGCTGACGGTGTTGCAGCCGCAGAGAAGACGGATCCAAGGACAGGCTGGCAATATCCGGAGTGCTAGCTGCAGCAGAACACAGGTCCAGTGAACTGATAGCTACAAGTGAAGAAACTAAAGCCAGAGCTACAACTGAAGTGAGAACTATAATCCACATCCTATCATAGGAGGAGGGGTGATATAAAGAGAGGAAAATCAAACACATGAAGGACAGCTGTGGTGAAAGAAACCAAAAGTAAACAGAGTAGTGAGAACTCCTCCCAGCTCTAGTAGTGACATCATCACAGGGGTGGAGAAACAGAGCTGTGAGAACGTCCCAAAGCTCTGGTAGTGACAATGTAGGATTGCCAGAGTGGTGTAGAGTGACCTACAATCTCCCTGATGGTGTTGTGTGCACATGTCACGGTGCTCCTACCTGGATATCCTTGGATCCCAGACATGGTCGCCCGAAGCAATGATAAAAGGGTTAACAGTTGGGGGATTTGGCAGAAGAAATGGAGTCCAGATTTTTATTAACGTTGAACACAGCTTTACTTGGCAAACTTGCATCAAGGAACAATCTTCCAAACTTTATCTTGGTCATCAGCAGATTTTGGCTTAACCTCTGGCAGGCAAACGCAATCGGCTCTGCTACATATGTACTCACTCAGCTCTGCTATGTTGGCTGGATTAAATCGGAACTTTTTCCTCTTCTTCTGTAGACTGCAACTTATTTTTCTGTAGTCTGACTCTGTCTTTATACTGATCTGTCTCTTTGTCTTATCTTTGTCTTTCTCTCTTTCTCTCTGTATCTTTATTCAGGGAACCTTTCTTCCTGGCTTAAGAGGCACTTGGCTTAGGCCTTTGGGCCCAACAGAGCAGGACAAGCTCTGCTGCCTGGACTAACTTCTGCAGGCTCTTCCAGGAGGGACGAGGGCCTGCTCCTTCCCCAAGGAGGGGATCCTCTAGACCAGTGGTGGCGAACCTATGGCACAGGTGCCAGAGGCGGCACTCAGAGCCTTCTCTGTGGGCACCAGCACCCTGGAAAGTCTTTGATGTACCAATATGCCTTAGACTTTTCCTGCCATTCATCAGCGCTGGGCACACTATGAACAGCACAGACAGTACACTGAATGTAAGAAGGCTATTATAGCTAAATGATAAAGTACATGGAAGATATACTATATTGCACTGTTGTATTCAGGCAAAATTGTCGTGTTTACACTTTGCGGTTTTAGGTTGCAGTTTGGGCACTCCGTCTCTAAAAGGTTTGCCATCACTGCTCTAGACTGACTCTTCACTAGCTAAACTCAGCCCTCTCTAGAGAGGATTGGAATGGAATAGAAGGCTCCACTCCAAGGAAACTAACTCTGCCACTGTTGCCGCCATCGGCTGGTGAACCAGGCACATTAAACTTTAACATAATAAAGTAAGAAATATATATACACGTTTTGCAGGACATGACAATTAGTATTCAGGATGACACAAGGATACACAGGATACACCATTAATGATAGTGGGTGCCAGCCAAAAGTGGTAATGCCACTCTTGGGTACTACATTTGACCTCCAGCCCAAGTGGAACCCTCTCTCCCCAGTACATGCTGTCTAAAAAAATCGAATCGCAAAGGTCTGCAGACCTAAACCACAGGGGGCTACAGTAACAGGTAAGTACAGTATACTCCTTTATGGCACTATTTTTAGGGGTATAAACTGACCGTCACTATTTTCAGGGGCACTATCAGTTATTGTTTTGGGGGCATTATGTGTATGACATGTATATTTTAGGGACAATGTCATACAGTGCTTTTATGCAATACTATTTGTCTGACACTATGTGTATAACTTTTCTGGGTACACTATTTGTATGGCACTTTTATTGCTAGTATGTCTGTAGCACTATTATTTTTGGAGAACTGTGTATGACACACATTTTAGGGGCACTGTCTTCTAGTGCTATTTTGTTTGTATGGCATTATTATTTTGGGGGCACTATGTATGACGCTATTATATTTGGGGATAGCAGGAGATTTGGCCTTTTGTTTGAGGGGTGTTATTAAAGCAGAGTGCAGGTGAGTTGCGGCCATGCTGCGGTGAAGAACCTGTATAATCCTTCTTTATTGTTAATGGCCACGTGGCACCTTTAAACAGGGGCTGTTGCTCGTATGGGGTTTGGCTGGTTAGGTGGGGGCATAATATGCAAAATATTGCTGTTCTGGCATGCAATAATGGCCCCCTCTGTATTATTATATATAATGGCCCCTCTGTAGTATTATTATTATTATTATTATTATTATTATTATTATATATAATGCCCACCTTGTGTGTATTATAATTATAATATATAATGGCCCCCTCTGTATTATTAGTATATATAATAGCTCCCCCTGTATAATTATAATATATAATGGCATTTCTGCATTATTATTATTATTATTATTATTATTATTATTATATATAATGGCCCCCTCTGTATATTCTACCGGTATATATATATAAAGAAGGATTTATATATGTATGTATGTATGTATATATGTATGTATGTATGTTTCGCGATCACTCAAAAACGCAACAATCGATTTCAACTAAACTTGGTATACACATTCCTTGCTACCTGGAAAGAAATCCTGTGTGAGTCACAGATCTCTAGGACGTATCGTTCTGAGATATTCCCCAAAAATTACCTGCATTAACCAATACAAGCCTGCAAATCTTTCTCTTCATATCCCAACTGCCATACACACTGTCACATGCCCCTTATCAGCCAATAGAAGATCGCAGGCCCTTAGTCTCCACATACACACAGTTTTACTCCAGGTTTCCATAACAACCCAGCCATTTTTCTTCACTGCTATAGGTCAGCTTTAGGCTAGGGCTACACGACCACATGTGTCACGTGACAATAAGTCGCACGACACATAGGGCACAACTACACTGCTACATGTGTCCCGCGGCATTGATGTCGCACCAATGTCGCGTGACAATTTTTGTAATGATAGTCTATGGTGTTGCACTGCGACATGTGACATGCTGCGATGGGTGGATTTTTTGCAACTGTCGTGTCGCAGTCGCAGCATGTCACATATCGCAGTGCGACACCATAGCCTATCATTATAAAAATTGTTGAGACAAGATGTCGCGCGATACATGTCATCGTGTAGCCCTAGCATTTAAGGGGCAGGGCACTGTGGTGGTCACTGTGAAAGGGGCGTACGCTGTGGAGGTCACTGTTAAAGGGGTGGGCACTGTGGAGGTCGCTGTTAAAGAGGCGTTCACTGTGGATGTTACTGTTAAGGGGTCAGGCCGCTGTGGAGATCACTGTTAAAGGGGCGGACACTGTGAAGGGGCACTATTAACCGCCTCCGGACCGCCGAACGCAGCGACGCGTCCAGGAAGCGGTCGATTCATTCCTTCTGGACGCATATACGCGTCCTCTCGCGAGAGGTGAGATTTCCTGTGAACGTGCGCACACAGGCGCGCGCGTTCACAGGATCGGAAGGTAAGCGAGTGGATCTGCAGCCTGCCAGCGGCGATCGTTCGCTGGCAGGCAGGAGATGCGATTTTTTTAACCCCTAACAGGTATATTAGACGCTGTTTTGATAACAGCGTCTAATATACCTGCTACCTGATCCTCTGGTGGTCCCTTTTGCTTGGATCGACCACCAGAGAACACAGGCAGCTCAGTAATAAGTAGCACCAAACACCACTACACTACACCCACCCCCTGTCACTTATTAACCCCTTATTAACCCCTGATCACCCTATATAGACTCCCTGATCACCCCCCTGTCATTGATCACCCCCTTGTAAGGCTCCATTCAGACGTCCGTATGTTTTTTACGGATACATGGATCGGATCCGCAAAACACATACAGACGTCTGACTGGAGCCTTACAGGGGGGTGATCACCCCATATAGACTCCCTGATCACCCCCCTGTCATTGATCACCCCCCTGTCATTGATCACCCCCTTGTAAGGCTCCATTCAGAAGTCCGTATGTTTTTTACGGATCCACTGATACATGGATCGGATCCGCAAAACACATACGGACGTCTGAATGGAGCCTTACAGGGGGGTGATCAATGATGGGGGTGATCACCCCATATAGACTCCCTGATCACCACCCTGTCATTGATCACCCCCCTGTCATTGATCACCCCCTTGTAAGGCTCCATTCAGACGTCCGTATGTTTTTTACGGATCCACGGATACATGGATCGGATCCACAAAACACATTCGGACGTCTGAATGGAGCCTTACAGGGGGGTGATCAATGACGGGGGTGATCACCCCATATAGACTCCCTGATCACCCCCCTGTCCCCTGTCATTGATCACCCCCCTGTCATTGATCACCCCCCTGTAAGGCTCCATTCAGACGTCCGTATGTTTTTTACGGATACATGGATCGGATCCACAAAACACATACAGACGTCTGACTGGAGCCTTACAGGGGGGTGATCACCCCATATAGACTCCCTGATCACCCCCCTGTCATTGATCACCCCCCTGTCATTGATCACCCCCTTGTAAGGCTCCATTCAGACGTCCGTATGTTTTTTACGGATCCACTGATACATGGATCGGATCCGCAAAACACATACGAACGTCTGAATAAAGCCTTACAGGGGGGTGATCAATGACGGGGGTGATCACCCCATATAGACTCCCTGATCACCCCCCTGTCATTGATCACCCCCCTGTAAGGCTCCATTCAGACGTCCGTATGTTTTTTACGGATCCACGGATACATGGATCGGATCCGCAAAACACGTACAGATATCTGAATGGAGCCTTACAGGGGGGTGATCACCCCATATAGACTCCCTGATCACCCCCCTGTCATTGATCACCCCCCTGTCATTGATCACCCCCTTGTAAGGCTCCATTCAGACGTCCGTATGTTTTTTACGGATCCACTGATACATGGATCAGATCCGCAAAACACGTACGGATATCTAAATGGAGCCTTACAGAGGGGTGATCAATGACAGGGGGGTGATCAGGGAGTCTATATGGGGTGATCACCCCCCTGTCATTGATCACCCCCCTGTAAGGCTCCATTCAGACGTCCGTATGTGTTTTGCGGATCCGATCCATGTATCCGTGGATCCGTAAAAATCATGCGGACGTCTGAATGGAGCCTTACAGGGGGGTGATCAATGACAGGGGGGTGATCACCCCATATAGACTCCCTGATCACCCCCCTGTCATTGATCACCCCCCTGTAAGGCTCCATTCAGACATTTTTTTGGCCCAAATTAGCGGAAATTATTATTATTTTTTTTTTTATTACAAAGTCTCATATTCCACTAACTTGTGTCAAAAAATTAAATCTCACATGAACTCACCATACCCCTCACGGAATCCAAATGCGTAAAAATTTTTAGACATTTATATTCCAGACTTCTTCTCACGCTTTAGGGCCCCTAAAATGCCAGGGCATTATAAATACCCCACATGTGACCCCATTTCGGAAAGTAGACACCCCAAGGTATTCGCTGAGGGGCATATTGAGTCCATGAAAGATTGAAATTTTTGTCCCAAGTTAGCGGAAAGGGAGACTTTGTGAGAAAAAAAAAAAAAAAAACAATTTCCGCTAACTTGTGGCAAAAAAAAAAAATTCGATGAACTCGCCATGCCACTCATTGAATACCTTGGGGTGTCTTCTTTCCAAAATGGGGTCACATGTGGGGTATTTATACTGCCCTGGCATTTTAGGGGGCCTAAAGTGTGAGAAGAAGTCTGGGATCTAAATGTCTAAAAATGCCCTCCTAAAAGGAATGTGGGCCCCTTTGCGCATCTAGGCTACAAAAAAGTGTCAAACATCTGGTATTGCCGTACTCAGGAGAAGTTGGGGAATGTGTTTTGGGGTGTCATTTTACATATACCCATGCTGGGTGAGAGAAATATCTCGGTCAAATGCCAACTTTGTATAAAAAAATGGGAAAAGTTGTATTTTGCCGAGATGTTTATCTCACCCAGCATGGGTATATGTAAAATGACACCCCAAAACACATTGCCCAACTTCTCCTGAGTACGGCAATACCACATGTGTGACACTTTTTTGCAGCCTAGGTGGGCAAAGGGGCCCACATTCCAAAGAGCACCTTTAGGATTTTACAGGTCATTTTTTACACATTTTGATTTCAAACTACTTACCACACATTAGGGCCCCTAGAATGCCAGGGCAGTATAACTACCCCACAAGTGACCCCATTTTGGAAAGAAGACACCCCAAGGTATTCCGTGAGGGGCATGGCGAGTTCCTAGAATTTTTTGTCACAAGTTAGCGGAAAATGATGATTTTTTTATTTTTTTATTTTTCTTACAAAGTCTCATATTCCACTAACTTGTGACAAAAAATAGAAACTTCCATGAACTCACTATGCCCATCACGAAATACCTTGGGGTGTCTTCTTTCCAAAATGGGGTCACTTGTGGAGTAGTTATACTGCCCTGGCATTTTAGGGGCCCAAATGCGTGCAAAGTAGTTTGAAATCAAAATCTGTAAAAAAAATGGCCGGTGAAACCCGAAAGGTGCTTTTTGGAATGTGGGCCCCTTTGCCCACCTAGGCTGCAAAAAAGTGTCACACATCTGGTATTGCCGTACTCAGGAGAAGTTGGGGAATGTGTTTTGGGGTGTCATTTTACATATACCCATGCTGGGTGAGAGAAATATCTTGGCAAAAGACAACTTTTCCCATTTTTTTATACAAAGTTGGCAATTGACCAAGATATTTATCTCACCCAGCATGGGTATATGTAAAATGACACCCCAAAACACATTGCCCAACTTCTCCTGAGTACGGCAATACCACATGTGTGACACTTTTTTGCAGCCTAGGTGGGCAAAGGGGCCCACATTCCAAAGAGCACCTTTAGGATTTCACAGGTCATTTTTTACACATTTTGATTTCAAACTACTTTCCACACATTAGGGCCCCTAGAATGCCAGGGCAGTATAACTACTCCACAAGTGACCCCATTTTGGAAAGAAGACACCCCAAGGTATTTCGTGATGGGCATAGTGAGTTCATGGAAGTTTTTATTTTTTGTCACAAGTTAGTGGAATATGAGACTTTGTAAGAAAAAATAAAATAAAAAAAAATCATCATTTTCCGCTAACTTGTGACAAAAAATAAAAAATTCTAGGAACTCGCCATGCCCCTCACGGAATACCTTGGGGTGTCTTCCTTCCAAAATGGGGTCACTTGTGGGGTAGTTATACTGTCCTGGCATTCTAGGGGCCCTAATGTGTGGTAAGTAGTTTGAAATCAAGATGTGTAAAAAATGACCTGTGAAATCCTAAAGGTGCTCTTTGGAATGTGGGCCTCTTTGCCCACCTAGGCTACAAAAAATTGTCACACATGTGGTATTGCTGTACTCAGGAGAAGTTGGGCAATGTGTTTTGGGGTGTCATTTTAAATATACCCATGCTGGGTGAGATAAATATCTTGGTCAAATGCCAACTTTGTATAAAAAAATGGGAAAAGTTGTCTTTTGCCAAGATATTTCTCTCACCCAGCATGGGTATATGTAAAATGACACCCCAAAACACATTGCCCAACTTCTCCTGAGTACGGCAATACCAGATGTGTGACACTTTTTTGCAGCCTAGGTGGGCAAAGGGGCCCACATTCCAAAGAGCACCTTTTGGATTTCACTGGCCATTTTTTTTTACAGATTTTGATTTCAAACTACTTTGCACGCATTTGGGCCCCTAAAATGCCAGGGCAGTATAACTACCCCACAAGTGACCCCATTTTGGAAAGAAGACACCCCAAGGTATTTTGTGATGGGCATAGTGAGTTCATGGAAGTTTCTATTTTTTGTCACAAGTTAGTGGAATATGAGACTTTGTAAGAAAAAAAAAAAAAAAAAAATTTTCCACTAACTTGTGACAAAAAATAAAAAGTTCTATGAACTCACTATGCCCATCAGCAAATACCTTAGGGTGTCTACTTTCCGAAATGGGGTCATTTGTGGGGTGTTTGTACTGTCTGGCCATTGTAGAACCTCAGGAAACATGACAGGTGCTCAGAAAGTCAGAGCTGCTTCAAAAAGCGGAAATTCACATTTTTGTACCATAGTTGGTAAACGCTATAACTTTTACCCAAACCATTTTTTTTTTTTACTCAAATATTTTTTTTTTATCAAAGACATGTAGAACAATAAATTTTGAGAAAAATTTATATATGGGATGTCGTTTTTTTTGCAAAATTTTACAACTGAAAGTGAAAAATGTCATTTTTTTGCAAAAAAAACGTTAAATTTCGATTAATAACAAAAAAAGTTAAAATGTCAGCAGCAATGAAATACCACCAAATGAAAGCTCTATTAGTGTGAAGAAAAGGAGGTAAAATTCATTTTGGTGGTAAGTTGCATGACCGAGCAATAAACGGTGAAAGTAGTGTAGTGCAGAAGTGTAAAAAGTGATCTGGTCATTAAGGGTATTTAAGGTAGTGGAGCTGAGGTGGATGCTGTGGAGTTTACTGTTAAGACAGCAGGATCCTGTGAGGTCAATGTTAAGGCAGCGGGGAATTATGGAGGTCACTATTAAGGGGGCGGGCCCCTAAGGAGGTCACTGTCAAGGGAGTGGCGTGCTGTAAAACTTACTGTTAAAGGGGCGGGCTGCTGTGAAGGTCAAAGTTAAGGGGATGGGCTGCTGTGGAGGTCCCATTTTAAAGTGGCGGAACTGTGGGGGGGGTCAGTGTTAAGGGGTGGGGGACTGTGGAGTTCACTGTTAAAGGGGCGGGGTGCTGTAGAGGTCACTGTTATGGGGGATATCTTTTAACGACACACACAAACATTAAATGAAATAGATGAAATATGCCCTTCTGCTAGTTATAATATTTTATGGCCCCCTTTCTTTCTATATATATATATAATTGCCTCCTTTGTATCCTTTCTCTTCAATTGTATTGATAATGCCCTCCACCTCCATAGTGCCTCCAGTATGGCCTGCCTTAGGGTACTTAAGTTAAAAAAATTAATAAATACTCACCTCTCTTCCGCTTTCAGTTGCCGCCTGTGGCCTAAGTTAAAGCGCCCCAGCAGGAGGTCACAGTGGTGTCATCGTGATCTACTGCACCGTTCTACTGCCTAATACCCAGTTTTTATTCTATTTCCAGAATATTATTATGGGGTGGCCATCTTGCCTGAGCTGTTCTTAACAACATAAAAAAATTCTATGGGAGAGTTTTCTGAGCATGCTCTGTGACCTGTGCACAGTCATTGTATAAGGAAAGAATAGATAAGATTTGACAATCGCCTATTGTGAATGGAGGAGCCTGTCTTATCTGTACACAGAGGTGATATCATTACAGGCAGGATTAGAAAAATATATAACGGAAGAAAAGTGATCTGTACACACCAAAAGGTTGCGGCAATTATTAGTCTTCGTGGCCATTGCGAAAACTGCAGGATTTATGTTTTATTTAAGTATAAATGTTGACATGGAAAATTAAAAATAACATCATCAAAAATTCTTTCAAAAAACAGTATGTTAAATATAAAAACGTGATTTTAACAATAGGTCATTTTCTAATTACACATTGCCTTTAAAGCTGAGGGGGGGGTTGTTCAGCTTTTATTTTTTTAAAGAGGACCTGTCACCTTGAGATGCAGAGCATTAGCAGACAGCATGTTATAGAGCAGGAGGAACTGATATATAGTTTTGTGGGAAAAGATTCAGTAAAACTTGTAATTTATACATTTAGATCCTCTGCTGTTTCTGACAGAATTGTGTGGTTATAGAAATAGCTGTTCCCAGGGGCAGGGTGCGGTTTGGACGTGTTATCAGTGATTGATAGCTATCTCCTTATACACACACACAGAGAATGCTATCACTGATAACACCTCCCACATGTACATCTATCTCTATAAATACACAATGCTTTCAATCATTGATAACAGCTACCCTCTGAACGTGGAGTTGGAAATAGCAGAGATATAAATGCATAAATTACAAGTTTTACTGAATCCTTTGGCTGGTTTCACACGGGCGTTGCTGTAAAAGGTGCGGGTGAGTTGCGGGAACATGCGCATTGTAATGCGTTTTGCACGCGCGTGAGAAAAATCGGCATGTTTGGTACCCAAACCCGAACGGTTTGGGTTAGGTGTTCTGTAGATTGTATTATTTTCCCTTATAACATGGTTATAAGGGAAAATAATAGCATTCTGAATACAGAATGATTAGTAAAATAGGGCTGGAGGGGTTAAAAAAAAAAATATATATATATAATTTAACTCACCTTAATCCACTTGATCGCGCAGCCGGCATCTCTTCTATCTTCTTCTTTGCTGTGCACAGGAATAGGACCTTTGATGACGTCACTGTGCTCATCACATGGTCCAATCACATGGTTCATCACCATAGTGAGGGACCATGTGATTGGAACATGTGATGTGACATCACCACAGGTCCTTAGCCGGCAGCTCAAGATTACAGAAGAAGGCAGAGATCCGCAACTACGCGATCAAGTGGACTCGGTTAGCTAATTTATTTATTTTTTTAACCCCTCCATCACTATTTTACTTAGCATTCTGTATTCAGAATGCTATTATTTTCCCTTATAACCATGTTATAAGGGAAAATAATACAGATCGGGTCCCCAGCCCGATCGTCACCTAGCAACCATGTGTGAAAATCGCACCACATCCGCACTTGCTTGCGGATGCTTGCGATTTTCACACAGCCCCATTCACTTCTATGGGGCCTGCGTTGCGTGAAGAACACAAAATATAGAGCTTGCTGCGATTTCACGCAACGCACAAGTGATGCGTGAAAATCACAGCTCATGTGCACAGCCCCATAGAAATGAATAGGTCAGGATTCAGTGCGGGTGCAATGCGTTCAAACTCACGCATTGCACCCGCGCGGAATACTCGCCCGTGTGAAAGGGGCCTTTTCCCCCAAAAATATATTTCGGTCTCCTGTATAACCTGCTGCCTGCAGATTACTCTGCATTTTGTGGTGACAGGTCCTCTTTAAGTGATGTCCTTTCCTCGGAATAACCCATTACTAGCTGATCGGAGGGGGTCTGACACCCCACACCCCACACCCTCGCTAATCAACTTTTCTGTGTAGCTCCATTACCTCACAGCACCATGGAGGCATCTCACTACCACAGCGATGCTCCCATTGATTTCAGCTAGTGGTGCCCTGTCCCAAGGATCACATAAAAAAGGATGGACAACCTCATTAGAGGTTTTTTTTTTCCTGCAGTTGGATATTGATGACTTATTCTTAGAAATATCTAATTGGTGGGGGTTCAACTCTCAACCAGGCACCTCTACCAATCAGCTGTTTGAAAAAGTCTGTGGTGCTTCGGCAAGCGCACTTGAATGGGACTGAGTTGCACCTAGACCACGTGACCGATGAACAGGATGTCACATAGCCTAAGAAGAGACTCTGGGAATAATCCAAAAGTAAAATGTCCAGCAAACATGTTTTCCATTAAAATATTACCAGCATTATTTCCATAGTAAATGCTTTAAAAACAAAGTGTGCACATCACTAAATGCTGACGCATTTCGGACATGCAATGTGTACCTAATCGTAGCTGAATATATATAAATGTATCCACAAATAAATACACAGACAGATGCCAACATGGGATGATGTCAAAATGGTTCCACCTGCACTTACATACCACCTATTCATCACACCAGGCAAAGTTAACAAAACCCTAGAGAGTATACAGTGTATATATGGAATCGCTGTTTAATAATGATAGTGTAACGGACCGTTCAGCACACAACTCCGTTCAGACGATATTCCCTCTTTCCAATGCACAGGCAGCTACTGCAAGCACCAGTCTGCCGAACTGCAAACTACACGAACACTGGAAACCGCGGAACAGGAAAAGCATACAATCAGCTTACACTCCTGGCAATCAGCACCCAATCCAATTCCCCCAAAAACGAGACGGCACTTCGTTTTGAGGTCAAGCAGAACTGACTGTCCTGGGGCATACAGCCTCTTTTATTTACAATCCACAAACATAGTACTGCCCACAGGGTTTTGAAATACAACCAATCAATATATTACAACACATACAATGTAAGTACAGCAGCAAATCGGACACAATGGGACAATGGCACAATGGGACAATAGAAACACACCCAGCATATTCCTCCCCTCTGTCTAGGAGATAATTGAGTCAATTTCTGTATCTACACAACTATCTCCTAGGCTGAAAAGTTACACTTCTTATAAATTGTTACAACTTTGTGAGTTTACATTGTACCTACATATAACTTATCTCAATTTAACCAGTATAACATGGGGACAAACCTATCCAAAATTCACTTGAATAGGTTCAGGGGTTTAAAAGTTAGTAAAAGTATATTAAAGGGCCGTAATCCTGGGGCAGGAGGCGGGCAAACAGCCCCCTCCAAAACACCGTGGCGAAGTGGCTTTCGCCACAGATAGTATAAATCTGTTGCTATATTCCATGAGGTTTAAATAAATTCAGAGTGAAGATCCAGCATGCTTCTCGAGCAAGAAGCAATCTCTTCTATAACCACACTGTCACACAACTGAACGTGTACCTGTGATATGTTCACTGATGCATTTTCTAGGGGTCATCAGGTGCCTCCTATATACCGAAGAATGCATTCTGCACACTTAATCATGTATTTAACATAAGATCTAAGGATGAGGGAACCCAATTTGGACCAAACCTGATTCAGTCTGAACTTTGATATTTTTAGACGGCAGACAAACCCCGAATCTTTTCAGGTTTGTTTTGGACAAATCCACAAAAATGGCACGTAGCCCATTTTTCTCCACCATGTTGGCAGGAAACCAAATCACAAGGGAGCAAGAAGAAGGGGTCTACATGACCCAGAGAGGAATTGGAGGGAGGGCTTGCCCTGATTGGCTCCAGGCTGACAGCCTGGATGAGCCAATCAATGCTGCAGCAGGCAAGGAGGTACCCAAGCAGAATGAGCAGAACGCCATTCTGTCATGGGCTATGAGGGTGGATGGGTCTCACATTGTCTGCCAGAAAAAACATCTTAGGGAGTCAGGACAGTAAAAAAATCAATCTGGGACAGTCAGAAATCAATCAAGCTTGTATTCTGTTGCCAGGGAGAGTGAAGGGAAAAGCTAGAATTACAAATAAGAAGAATTGTGTGTATAGAATAAGGACAAGGCATAAAAACATAAATAAATACTCACCTCTCTTCCACTATCCATTGCTGCTTGTGGCTTAAGTTCAAGCATTCCGGCAGAGGCGGTCACAAACACATCACTGTGCTCTCTGCACCCCATGATCTCGTCATCTCGCAAGACCCAGCGTAGGAGGTCACGGAGATGTCGTCGCAATCTCCTGCAACATTCTACTGCCTCATAGGCTTCAGACCTAGTGGCCTGCAGCCTATGAGGCAGAACAGAGGGGATGGGAGCCATAGGCTAACGCGGCCCTCATCGAAATGCCTGCTGCCTGGTGCCTCCTACAATTTGGCGCCCGGGGCAATCACACCAAGCTCCCACCCCCCCCACTGTTTTTATTCTATTACTGACTGATTATGGGATGGCCATCTTGTCTGAGCTCTTCTTACAGCATTTACACAGCATTAAAAAAAATGCTTTGCAGCAGCCCATGGTCACAATGGTCAGGAGAGGCCCTCATTGACTTCTATAGGAGAGTTTTCTAGGCATGCTCTGTGACCTATGCAGAGGTCATTGTGTAAAATGTTCCTGGGTGTTGTAGTGCAATAGACACTAACCTGAGACGGCTGACCTCTGCATGGGCAGGTGATGATGAGAAAATGTTCGTGACGCAGTGCCAATTAAACGTGGCACGCCGTTTGCTGATAGCAGGAATAACTGAGGAACCACGTGATGTTAAAGCAGAACTCAAACTTTAGTAGTCATCATATAGGGACATTAACTGAAACGCAGTTCCTTTGCAGACAGTTGTTTTCAGTACATTTGATGCAGGCAATATATGTATAGCAAGGTGACTTCAGAGTGTTAAACACAGGATTTGTAGTACAGGCAGCTTGCACTCTATTCCCTGACTGATCCTGGAACATAGAAATCTTCTCAAGGCCCAATACCCTAGCTCTGGCGTATATCCTTGGTTTTATCTTTATCAAGTACCTCCTCTGTTGGTCTTGAGTACCTCTTGCTATTCTGAGCTTTGCCTCTGTCTCTCTTCAGCTTCCTCAGGCTCTTTAATTGAGGTGTTCCTGCTTCTGCATAGGTGAACTCAGGAGGGGAACCTTCTCTTTGAATCTGGAACCCGGTTACAGGGACTGCAATACCCTCTCCTGGTCTGCAGGCTTCAGGCCTGGACTTGACTCAGCATTGTCTAGTCTCCAACTACAACTCTAGACTGACTTTCCTTTCCCTGACTGGGCCTTATATAAACTAGGGCTCCCTTGCTCCCTCTAGTGACTAAGAGCTGGAATGAACACCCCTAGCAGGCCTGTACATGCAAGTTTCACAGTAACAGGGAAATACATAGCATTACAGTTTATAAAGATGACTTATACCCAACCTTCCCCATAAATAAGGGGGACGACAGCACACAAGTGACCCTTTTGTAGTGACGGGCATTACAGTCCCCGTACACTACATACCCCACTGCTTTAAGCTGAGTACGACCTCGTACTCCATCAGGGCTCGCCCAACTGGAAATCTCTACCTGAAACAGAAAAAAGAGACATGCAGGCATTACATACATGTAATTCATCTGCACTTTACATTCATATCAGGTCCCAATTGGCAAAGGTGAAGGTTAGGTGACAAGGGGCGTCGTTCTCTTCTTCTCAGGATAGTGAATGGAACTGGGGCGCTGACTGGCACAGCGTAACATTATAACCAGGATAGTCCCTGACAATGAATAAGTCCATAATAGAACAGCAAAATAGATAAAACAGTATAAAAGTTCTTGGAGGCTCAAAGACAAACATGAGTCCGTACCAGGTTATTTTCCTATTAAATCACAGAGGCTCTCGTGCGGTGGAGTCCATCTCTGGGCACATTCACTTTAAAAAGAGTAAGAATCTCAGTGGCTCCGGTTCTTTTGAGTCTGTCTCCGGGCACGGTTCCTTAGTATCAAGTTGCACAATATAAAACAAGTGCTGTAATACCTGATCAACCTGAAAAGGGGGTTAAGGGTAAAAGGGCTGCAACAAAGGAACAGGCACAACTTGGCGAGGGAAAGCAAAAGCAGGCAGGAGATCCTGGAAACAACTTGGCTTTGTTGACCTTGTGATTTCAGTGGTTAACACCTACCACTGAGCCGTGGATGAACTGGCAGCAGCAACAACGACCAGGAAACATAGGACTCCTGTCCTGGAAGGTTAATAACACATTCTTTGGTGAAATAAATCAAAGGCCTAGCAGGCTGATTCACAGGGGTATGTCATCATTACCCGGGCTTGCTGGCAAATACGGCCTGTAGTAGTCCCTCTACAGGAGGATGGGCCCACATAACGGTGTTAGGGGCAGCTGCAAGGTAAAGGGGCCCCTAAATAGGTATTGGCCCATGGGCCTAGGGGTAAACCTTGGGTGGACCGTACTGGTCCCGGCATGATAATTGTGGGATGTACGACAGTTGGTACTGCCCGCCGCAAGCGGTCGGTGGGCTCGGTTTGTAGCAATCACAGGAATAACGGGTCTTCCTTGGGGCCTTGACGGAGCAACATTAGCAGACGGTGGTTTAACGGGTGGTGACAGGCCACCTTACCTCGTCCTTCTTTGGCGGCGTCCGGATCCTGGCGGTGGCAATCTTGCGCAGCTCCCGCAACTTCTCCTCCAGCTGGACAATCTGTTCACCGATGCTCTCCGTGTCAGAGTCGCTGTCATCTGCTGGCGCCGCCGGCGCAGGTACAGTCAACGATGGCGCGGACTCGGCCTCTGCAGGTTCTGGTGATGCATCGGGTCTCCGACCCCTCCGGATGTTCTCAAAGGTATTGCAAAGTCCTTTTTAAGTTTTCCATATCTTGTATGGTCTTCTCCCGATGAGGCAGCTCGGGGGAAGGATAGGGGCTCACCCATTTTTCCAACACGGTTGGCTGCCAGAAGACGTTAGGCCCAAAGAAGGAGCTCCGCTCCTGGAAGGCGTGATGGGCCGGCTCTGGAGAGCGTTCCGGTTCCCGCTCGCAGCCAGAGTAGTCTTCTTCTTCTGCCTCCCAGTCCTCAGGTTCTCGCTTGGGACGGGTCACAGCAGTTGCATAAGGGCCTCTCAGGCTCTCGGCGGGGTGAACTCCACTTCCTCTCCCTCGCGGAGGCTGTGCTGATAGGAAGGGAGGTAGTCTCTCTTGACAGATCTTCTGTTAACATATAGGTCTCTGCCAGTCAGCTAATCTTGTATGAACCTGTAGCCACGGGCTTTGTCAAAGGACACCACCAACCCCTTTCTCCTTTCCAGGCGGGGTTGGGTGTTGGTGTGTCGTTCATGGATAGTCTTGGTCAATTCCTCATAATAGATTTTAGTCTTTGTATTCCGCTTTATAGCGGCCTCCCGGATCTCTGCCATTAGTGAAGACCACTTGAACGAGGGCTGAAAGAAGTCTCTCCAAGAGCCATAGCAGGGCTCTGGTTCTTTCTCCCGTGGCGGGCAGGTGGGTTTCTCCGGTCCCGGAGAGTAGGCCGGTGGAGCCTCTTCTGGCTCTACACCAATATCATTCATTTTTGGTATTTCAGGCGCGGACGTTGCAGCAAAGCGGTGCTCACTCTCCAACATGCTCGATCCTTCTCCGGAGAGCGATAGGGTGGCGCCCACAAGTTCAGCCAGCTCCTCCATTGCACTGGGAGGTCGCCCCCCAGGTATTCCAGTATATGGAAGGCGGAGTCCATGCTGGCAGACATGCAAATGTCCAGATAAGCGGTGGCGCCTGACCTTGAACTCCTTCCCGCTTTTTCATCAGAAGGGCGCCAACTTTTCCCGCTTTTTCGGGATGAAGATGACGCAGCAGCTATTTCAGTAGTCTCAGCGGCCATCTTTAGCAAAATCCGCTGTCTATTCACTGACAGCAAGCAAGATGATGAAAAGTCCATAAAACCACACTCCAATGCGGCGATTTTCTTCCTCTTGATAGCGCAACACTGTACAGCGCTTTTTGGAGGTTTTAGGCACACTTTGGGTAGGATTTTCAGTCCACAAAGTCCACTTTAATAAAACAGGCAATATGTCACTTTGGTCACAGGGCAACTGTATAAGGCACAAAGTTCACGCTTCTTGCACTAGAAAGCGTGCGTATCATGTTCGTGACGCCAAAAGAGAGGTGCAGCGTACTCAAGTTAGGTGTAGAAATGTTCCTGGGTGTTGTAGTGCAATAGACACTAACCTGAGACGGCTGACTCTCTGCAAGGGCAGGTGATGATGAGAAAATGTTCGTGACGCCAGTGCCAATTAAACGGTGGCACGCCGTTTGCTGATAGCAGGAATAACTGAGGAACCACGTGATGTTAAAGCAGAACTCAAACTTTAGTAGTCATCATATAGGGACATTAACAGAAACGCAGTTCCTTTGCAGACAGTTGTTTTCAGTACATTTGATGCAGGCAATATATGTATAGCAAGGTGACTTCAGAGTGTTAAACACAGGATTTGTAGTACAGGCAGCTTGCACTCTATTCCTGACTGATCCTGGAACATAGAAAATCTTCTCCAAGGCCCAATACCCTAGCTCTGGCGTATATCCTTGGTTTTATCTTTATCAAGTACCTCCTCTGTTGTCTTGAGTACCTCTTGCTTTTCTGAGCTTTGCCTCTGTCTCTCTCTCAGCTTTCTCAGGCTCTTTAATTGAGGTGTTCCTGCTTCTGCATAGGTGAACTCAGGAGGGGAACCTTCTCTTTGAATCTGGAACCCGGTTACAGGGACTGCAATACCCTCTCCTGGTCTGCAGGCTTCAGGCCTGGACTTGACTCAGACATTGTCTAGTCTCCAACTACAACTCTAGACTGACTTTCCTTTCCCTGACTGGGCCTTATATAAACTAGGGCTCCCTTGCTCCCTCTAGTGACTAAGAGCTGGAATGACACCCCTAGCAGGCCTGTACATGCAAGTTTCACAGTAACAGGGAAATACATAGCATTACAGTTTATAAAGATGACTTATACCAATTCCCCATAAATAAGGGGGACGACAGCACACAAGTGACCCTTTTGTAGTGACGGGCATTACAGTCCCCGTACACTACAATTGTACAAGGAAAGAATAGATAAGATTTGACAATCTCCTATTATATGGTGGATCCTGTCTTATCTGTACACAGAGGTGATATCTCATCATTACAATCAGAAATTTTAATCATTATCATTACAAGCAGGGAAACTGTCAACCAGGGAGGAAGGAGTGAAGAGCTGAGATTGGCTGTGCCTCCTAGCAGAACTGCAGCTGATGTAAACCTCAAAATCAGCTACCGGCAAGGAAATACTTTTTTTTTTTTTTCCCCATTTTCACCGAAATCTTTTTTTTAGGGAGGGGGGGTGGAGTAAGCGAGAACGGTACCAACACATGTTCTGCCATTAATCAAGCATAGCATATATAATACTAGTGACAACTCTGTCAGGTCGTCTCACATATTTAATGTAATTTATATTTTTTTGTTTGAAAAATCGCATACATCAGTGATTGAGAATGAAATTTTAGGGCTAATTTATTATCTACACACACACAGTCCAGTTCCAATTTTATTTTTTATTTTTTTGGGGGGGGGGGGAGTTATTGAATTTAACTAAAACAGAATATAGGTGATCACACATCAATACACACTAGGATAAAAATGTACCTGTGTTAACGAAATATTAAGGGTCATATCTCAATCGTCCGTTTCGGTATATTCAGTTTCCATATGGTTGAAATTTTATATATTTTTGGGACTTGTTCAATGTAACTAAACCAGCGTATACATGATTACTACAGCAATACACAGGGTAGGGCTGCAATCTACCTGTGAGTGTTAACGTGAAATTGAGCAACAAGACTCAATCGTCAGTTTCCGTAAATTCCATTTCCACATGGCTGGAAAAAAATTTTTTTTTAGGATTGGTAAATTTCATTAAATCAATATATATATATATATAGCCGAAAAATTGGGAAAACTTTGAAAGTAAGGGCTATTTGACCATGAAGGAGAGTGATGGGGTGCTGCGCCAGATGACCTGGCCTCCACAGTCACCGGACCTGAACCCAATCGAGATGGTTTGGGGTGAGCTGGACCGCAGAGTGAAGGCAAAAGGGCCAACAAGTGCTAAGCATCTCTGGGAACTCCTTCAAGACTGTTGGAAGACCATTTCAGGGGACTACCTCTTGAAGCTCATCAAGAGAATGCCAAGTGTGTGCAAAGCAGTAATCAAAGCAAAAGGTGGCTACTTTGAAGAACCTAGAATACGACATATTTTGAGTTGTTTCACAATTGTTTGTTATGTATATAATTCCACATGTGTTAATTCATAGTTTTGATGCCTTCAGTGTGAATCTACAATTTTCATAGTCATGAAAATAAAGAAAACTCTTTGAATGAGAAGGTGTGTCCAAACTTTTGGTCTGTACTGTATATATATATATATATATATATATATATATGTGATTAGTGCAGCAAAACACAGGGTAGGGCATCAATCTACCTGTGAGTGTTAACATATAATTGAGCATCAGGCCTCAATTGTCCGTTTCCATGAATTCCATTTCCACACGGTTATAATTTAAGTCTTTGAGGGGGATTGCTAAATTTAATTAAACCAATATATATATATGTGATTGCTGCAGCAATACAGAGGGTAGGGCTGCAATCGTCGTGGTGTGTTTTTAAACACACTATATGTTAATGTCAAACAAGCGTTTACCCATAGCTATGTACTGTATGCCATAAAAAAAATAAAGTCCTAGGAGGCTAGAGGTGGTTATATACCAACTTGCAGGGTAATTGGAGCAACTTCAGTTCAGCCCGAATCGATTCGGGTCAGAACCAAACTTTCAAAAATTTGGCAAACCGGATCCGAAACGAATATCAAGTGGTTCACTCATTTCTAAAAACTATTACAATTCAAATGCATTTGATGGGATAAATGTAGTCCACATGTCAAACTAAAATTGAGACCATGTATGAACATAAATAACAGTTTGGATATCCACATTTATAATTGCAACAAATGTAGTGGTTTCTTTATTAGAGAAAAAACTAAGTAAAGCATTACCAAAGAATCTGTCTTTTGATTTTATCTTACAAGTGCTCAAACCCAAAAAAAATTAAAACGTAAATGAGTCCAAATGCTGTCCGAAATGCGTCAGTGAAGTGTACACTTTGTTTTTAAAGCCTTTTCTTGGGAAATAAAATTTGCAATATTTTAAGGGAAGACACGCTTGCTGGACATTTTTCCTTTTGGACTATTTCCACAATTGCTTCACTTGAGAGTTGGCTCAGTGCTGTCTCACGCAGCTTTTCCTTTTTGCTTTATATCAGAAAGGAAGAGACTGTGGTGCTCCTTAGAGCGGTATGGTCTATTTAAAGGAGCTATACGGTTTCCTATATATATGATCTGTCATTTTTAGGATAGTTCATCAATATCAGATCGGCAGGGGTCCGACTCCCAGCACCCTCACCGATCAGCTGTTTTAAGAGACCTCATTGCTGGTCACCAGGAGTGCCAGGAATCAGACCCCTGCCAGTCTGATAGTGGTGGCCTATCCTGAGGATAGGTCATCAATAGAGATGAGTGAATTTCTTGAAAATTTGATTCAGCTGATTCGCCAAATTTCACAAAAAAATTTGCTTTGTGACGATTTACTTTGCTACGAAGCACATTTTTTTGTGAGAAGAAAGGTTCAATGACAGAGAGCTGCGATAGTGCCGCCCCTGTCATTGTACCCCTCAGGTGCCGCTTTCATACATGATCGTGGCATCTGAGTGTACAAACAGTGTGAAATTAACATAAAAAAATATTACATCAAACTTACAGCGTCCATTTGCGCGTAACAGGCCGGCCGCTGCCATCTTGCTTGAAGATCTCGGCCGAAATCATGTGCTGCGCAAAATTACGTCATCAGAGTCCCCTCCCCATAACTGTGCCATCCACAGATCCCCCTCCCCATAACTGTGCCATCCACAGATCCTCCTCCCCATAACTGTGCCATCCACAGATCCTCCTCCCCATAACAGTGCCATCCACCACAGATCCCCCTCCCATAACAGTGCCATCCACCACAGATCCCCCTCCCCATAACAGTGCCATCCACCACAGATCCCTCTCCCCATAACAATGCCATCCAACACAGATCCCTCACCCAATAACAGTGCCATCCACCACAGATCCCCTTCCCCATAACAGTGCCATCCACCACAGATCTGTGGATGGCACTGTTATGTGTTACAATATTATGAAATAGCTATATTTTTGTATTTTTCAGGTGATTGTCTTATGTAGGGGCTCATTTTTGGAGGGATGAGGTGACGGTGATGGGGTGGATCATGTTATATTTTTATAGAATCTAATATGTCTGTTTTTATTTCTATTTTTTTACACTTTTATAAGTCTTTATTATGTGAAAGGGGAATTTTTTTTTTATTTCATATTTTTATTTTTTTATTATGAAAAACACTTATTTTAAACAGTTTTTTACTTTTGTACGGCACTGGGAATGCTGCTTGCTGGTATCCTACGGGTTAAAAATCACCAACATATTTATTATCATTATAAACATCAATTCATCCTGTAAAATAGATCATCAAAACACACTGCCTAGTCTTGAAGGGGTTTTCCTCAGGTTAGGTCATAAATATTTTCTCGGTGGGGGTCAGCCGACAACTCTGCCAATCAGCTGTTTGCAGAGGCCACAGAAGTCTGGTGACCATTGTGGCCTCTTCCTAGGCCAGTGACGTCACATTCATTGGTCACATGGCCTAGGTTCAGCGCAGTCCTATTCAAGTGAAAGGGCTTAGGCTGTAAAACCAAGCATAGCTGCTATAGAAAGTATAGTGCTGTGCTTGGTAAACTGTGAGGAGGCTGCGGTACTCAACAGAGTGCCATGGCTTCTTCAAACAGCTGGTGATCAAAATATTCAGACCCGACAATCAAATATTAGTGACTTGTCCTGAAGATAGGCCATCAATCTTGAACATCTGGAAAATCTGTTTAAGGTCACTTTACATGGACTGATAAATGGGACAATTAAAGAGATAAGTGTTTGTAGAAATGCTTCTTCCCGATAACTGGCCAATAATAAGGTACCAACAATAACCTGATGAACGAGCAAACGCTTGTTCATCTTCTGATTGTGTCTTGCGGCCAGCACCAAAAACCATTGTTTCTGCGTTACAAGACATTTTAGAGCACTTTAGGCTTCCCTCTGTTAACAAGCTTTATGGAGATGCTGATTTAATTTTTCAACAGTACTAAACACCTGCCCACACTACCAAAAGTACCAATGTCTTGTTTAATAAACACGGTATCGCTGTGCTTGATTGGCCCAAAAACTTGCCTGACCTAAACCCTATAGAGAATCTATGGGGTTTTGTCAAGAGGAAGATGAGAGACACCAAACCCAACAATGCAGATGAGCTGAAGGCCACTATCAAAGCAACCTGAGCTTCCATAACACCTCAGCAGTGCAACAGGTTGATCGCCTCCATGCCAGGCTGCATTGATGCAGTAATTCATGTAAAAGGAGCCCCGACCATATATTAAGTGCATATACTGTACATACTTTTCAGTAGGCCAAAATTTCTGTATTAAAATAATTTTTTAATTGGTTTTATACAATATTATAATTTTCTGAGATACTAACTTTTGGGTTTTCATTAGCTTTAAACCATAATCATCAACATTAAAAGTAATAAACGTTGACATAGATCACTCTGTGTGTAATGAATCTATATAATATATGGGTTTCACTTTTTGAATTGAATTACTGAAATAAATTAACTTTGTGATGATATCTGTTACATATGATGATATCTGTTACATATCTACCGTATATTACAGACTTTTAAGGCTACTTTCACACTAGCGTTTTGGCTTTTCGTTTCTGAGATCCGTCATGGGCTCTCACAAGCGGTCCAAAATGGATCAGTTTTGCCCTAATGCATTCTGAATGGGAAAGGATCCGCTCAGAATGCATTAGTTTGCCTTCATTCAGTCACCATTCCGCTCTGGAGGTGGACACCAAAACGCTGCCTGCAGCGTTTTGCTGTCCGTCTGACGAAGCGTAGCCAAATGGATCCGTCCTGGCACACAATGTAAGTCAATGGGGATGGATCCGTTTTCTCTGACACAATCTGGCACAATAGAAAACTGATCCGTCCCCATTGACTTTCAATGGTGTTCAAGACGGATCCGTCATGGCTATAGAAGACATAATACATAATGCATGCAGTTTTATTATTGTAAATGAAGCGTTTTTGCTAATCCATGACGGATTCGCAAAAAACGCTAGTGTGAAAGTAGCCTATAAATACGTTTGGGTAAAAGCAGCCCTAGGCCTCATGAATACAGCCTTATCCGTACTTCGGTCCACAAAATATCATTACCTTCCATGTGTATTCTGCATTATTCTCACTCCCATCAATACAAACGCCTAATCTTGATCACAGCACGGACAAGAGTAGGACCTGCTCTATAATTTGTGGAACAGCCCCATGGATCAGCAAACAATATTATTATGTGCATGGCCCCATAGAAATAAACTGGTCAAAATTATGGAATACGCATGGATGAAAAATATGGTGGTGCGCATGAGGCCTTAGGTCGCTTTCAAATGGCAGTGTTTTGGTCATTGCTTTGCATCGGTATTTGTAAGTCAAAATCCGGAATGGATCCAAAATGCAGAAAGAGTACAAATTTTTCCTTTATACTTTTATATATTTATATATTATATATTTACAAATTACTAGTCAGACCACACATGGAGTACTGTGTATAGTTCTGGGCTCCTTTAGTTGCCCTCCAGTTCTGGGTTCAGAGGAGGGCAACTAAAGTAATAACTGGAAGGGGCAACTACAGTACCCTGAAAGATTATGAAAATTAGGGTTATTCACTTTAGAAAAAAGACGACTGAGGGGAGATCTAATTACTATGTATAAATATATCAGGGGTCAGTACAGAGATCTCTTCCATCATCTATTTATCCCCAGGACTGTGACTGACGAGGGGACATCCTCTGCGTCTGGAGGAAAGAAGGTTTGTACACAAAGATAGAAGTTGGATTCTTTACGGTAAGAGCAGTGAGACTATGGAACTCTCTGCCTGAGGAGGTGGTGATGGTGAGTACAATATAGGAATTTAAGAGGGGCCTGGATGTATTTCTGGAGCGTAATAATATTACAGGATATAGCTACTAGAGAGGGGTCGTTGATCCAGGGAGTTATTCTGATTGCCTGATTGGAGTCGGGAAGGAATTTTTTATTCCCCTAAAGTGGGGAAAATTGGCTTCTACCTCACAGTTGTTGTTTTTTTACCTTCCTCTGGATCAACTTGCAGGATAACAGGCCGAACTGGATGGACAAATGTCTTTTTTCGGCCTTATGTACTGTTACTATGTTACCTTTATACTTTTGGTTCCCCACATGGTTTTGGCTTCCATATACTGATGAAAAATACTGACCAAGACATTGCCCTATGAATGTGGCCTTAGACACAGCAATGACCATCTGACATGACAATAGACCTCTCCATTTAAGTCAAGATAGTATGGACAACCTAGTGGTGGTCAGAGGAACATTGGCTGCACAGGTAGGTATAGTGACCAGTACCCATTAGATATTAATTTAAAGGCTTAACAATAAGGTACATAGAATGTTAAAAATGTAAACTCACAAGATAAAAATAATTTCAGCATGTTTCTTTATCTGAGCAGAAAGGTCTCTTAGGAAGTCCAATTTATTTGTCTAACTCCCTAGGCAATATGAATAGGATAGGGAGTAGCTTCTTTTCCAAGGAAGATGCTGGTAATCTCTTTAAATGGGTCAGCAAAGCATGTAATGCAGTTAAGGCCTCATGCACACGACCGTTGTGTGCATCTGCGGCCGTTGTTCCGTTTTCCGTTTTTTTTCGCTGACCCATTGACTTTCAATGGGTCCGTGGAAAAATCGGAAAATGCACCGTTTGGCTACCGCGTCCGTGATCCGTTTTTCCAGTCCGTGAAAAAAATATGACCTGTCCTATTTTTTTCACGGACAACGGTTCACGGACCCATTCAAGTCAATGGGTCCGTGAAAAATCACGGATGCACACAAGATAGTCATCCGCGTCCGTGATCCGTGTCCGTGATCCGTGTCTGTTTTTCCTATCATTTTCAATGCAAACTTGACTTAGTTTTTTTTTTTCACTTTTCATGTCCGTGGATCCTCCAAAAATCAAGGAAGACCCACGGAAGAAAAAACGGTCACGGATCACGGAACAACGGAAATCCATTTCGCGGACCGCAAAAAAAAACGTTGTGTGCATGAGGCCTAATTAAGGCATACATGGGAAGGTTTATTGCCTTTATAATGTGCATGTGCTGTAAGTGTTATAGGTGTATTACTATTATATCGATATGCTGTAGGAAACTCAGGATGGTTGAAAAAGATATGCAAAGGGTCCCTTTAAAGTTATGAAATTATAGTTTGTGTAAAGCACAAGGACTGAAAAATTAAAACCTACAGTTCGGCAGTCACTACATCCTTTGTTCTCTCGTAAGGGTTGCCAACCGGAATTTTTCTTTTTTCTGGGCAAGTTAATCAAAAATCAAGAACAGACAACATATTTTACAAACAAATTGGAAAACCATAATGAATGATTAAGATTATGAGTAATATATGTCTATAGCTCAATATACTGACAAACCTTATTAACAGCATTTAACGTGAGCTTTAAAATGATAATTAGCGCCAAATAATGTAGTCAAATACTACCAGCCTAAAAAAAAAAAAATCACAGACACATCTATTTTTTTCTCAAGGACACAGGAAAAAAATGCCTATTTTTATGGATTTCCAGAAATTTCTGGATTGTTGCCAACTCTGGGCATCATGTGCTGCTGTATGGTGCTCTTTATAGTGCTGTATTATGAGGTTCTCCTATCGTAGAATAACTCATTATTTTGGCATTTGATGGAGTACACAGATATACAGTAGGCCTCAGGGGTTGTAAAGAAGCATAATATGGTAATGTATATGAGGCTGGACAACACTTTTAATGCTTGTCTGTGCCATGAAAACTGCAGAAAATTAGTATAAGTTCTTCAGCTCATATACAGAAGATGTGGCTCAGAGATGGAAGAAGTTTGCACCCAGTAAAAAAAAAATGCCTAGCTTGATGAAACTTGCCATATGTATATGTCATATGTGAATTTATCCTATTGTAGGATATTGGGTCTAATTGATGTTACATATCTACTGTATATTACAGACTTTTAAGGCTACTTTCACACTAGCGTTTTGGCTTTCCGTTTCTGAGATCCGTCATGGGCTCTCACAAGCGGTCCAAAATGGATCAGTTTTGCCCTAATGCATTCTGAATGGGAAAGGATCCGCTCAGAATGCATCAGTTTACCTTCATTCAGTCACCATTCCGCTGTGGAGGCGGACACATTCAGAATGCATTAGGGCAAAACTGATCCATTTTGGACCGCTTGTGAGAGCCCATGACGGATCTCAGAAACGGAAAGCCAAAACGCTAGTGTGAAAGTAGCCTTAAAAGTCTGTAATATACAGTAGATATGTAACATCAATTAGACCCAATATCCTACAATAGGATAAATTCACATATGACATATACATATGGCAAGTCTACGTCCCTCATTTTTTAGCCATTAGCTCATTTCTTTGAGAGCTGGAGTACTATTCCTGAAGAATAAGATGATTCTTCCTTATCCTCTCCATCATGCCTAAAATCCATCCCCAATAACTCAATGAACAATACAATACTAAGGAACAATAGATCTCAGGAAGAATGGGAGCAGTACAGGTGAAACTCGAAAAATTTGAATATCGTGCAAAAGTCCATTTATTTCAGTAATGCAAATTAAAAGGAATTGCATTCATGCAGCTTAAAATTAGAATATTGTGAAAAGGTTCAATATTCTAGGCTCAAAGTGTCACACTCTAGTCAGCAAATTAATCCATATCCCCTGAGCAAAGGGTACCTCAAAATTTAGACTTTGGGGTTTCATAAGCTGTAAGCCATAATCATTCAAATTATAACAAATAAAGGCTTGAAATATCTCGCTTTGCATGTAGTGATTCTATCTCATATATAAGTTTCACCTTTTAAGTTTCATTACTGAAATAAATGAACTTTGCACAATATTCAAATTTTTCGAGTTTCACCTGTACTTACCACTATGTAGATATGTTATATAATGTCTTTTTATATGAGAACTCATAAATCTGAAGACACCAGGTATATACAACCAGATGGATATTCTTTTACCTAGTGGTCATAATGCATAGATTGTAAATTCTGTAATGTGAAGTCACGTGAAAATTGTCCTGTTTCTCTCTTCTAAAGTATGGGTAACACTTCCCAGTGCTATCATGAACCAAACCGTTACTGGCTTTGTTATTCTGGGATTTTCAAGCTTGGGATCCTTGCGTCATCCGCTCTTTGGAATTTTGCTTTTCATTTATTGTCTAATAATTATTGGTAATGTAACCATAGCTCTGATCATCTGGATTGAGCCACGTCTGCATACACCCATGTATATGTTTGCAGGAATGTTGTCCTTTCTAGATATATGTTACACTGCGGTCACAATTTCACAAATCTTGGTCATCTTTTGGATTGGAAGAGTCCATATTGCCTTCAGTGGCTGCCTACTTCAAATGTATTTTTTCCATTCTCTGGGGATAACTGAAAATTATCTTTTGACCATTATGGTCTATGACCGTTACATCGCCATTTGTAACCCTCTGAGATACTCTACTATCATGACTTCTAGATGCTGCAAGTGTCTTGTATTTGCTTGTTGGTTATGTGGCTTTTTGAGTCCAGTGACCAAACAGATTTTGGTAACTTTTTTACCATTCTGTGGATCTAATGAAATACACCATCTTTTCTGTGACCTGTCTCCTCTTTTACATCTCGCTTGTGCAGATACTTTTCTCAATGTTATTACTGACTTTGTCATCAACTCTTGCATCATTTTTTTAACTTCTGCATTCATTGCCTTGACCTACACAAAAATCCTCATTACACTAATCTTGATGAACAGTGCGGAAGGACGTAGAAAGGCGTTCTCCACATGTGCAGCTCATATTACAGTAGTGCTGATATTTTTTGGAAGTGTAGCCTTCATGTATGTAAGACCGCAGAGAGTTTATGCACCTGAATATGACCAACTGGTAACTATTAACTATACCATATTGACCCCATTGTTAAATCCTGCAGTGTACAGTCTAAGAAACAAAGAGATAAAGAGGGCACTTAAAAAATATCTTCTGAGGTAGTAGTTGTAATTTATGGATTGGTCAATTTTTGTAGCTCACAGTAATATCCTAAAAAAAATATGTTGCCTCTGCTCGATTACCACCCCTCAAATCAAAGGCCAAACTAGCAAATAAAAATATCTTCAGCTCAGAGGTAATAGTTGATTATACTGTAGATTGGTTCCTCTTTTACTCTTTTCGGCTTTATCCAAGGAACGTCTTGAAGTTTCTCCACAGTTAAGAGTTAGCCCTCTACAGATGCAGTGGTCGATATGGTTACCAATAGTTGAACTGGTTCACAGTATTCTATTATATTCTAGTTTTGTAAAAAATTAGGCAATATGGGCCTGTTAAAAAATTCTCAACCCAAGTCACCACAAGGAGAACTTACTAAAAAAAAATAAAAAATTAAATAATCAGTTTGCTAAATATGAATTTATAATGAAGGAATATAATTTTACTGCACATTTGTCTGGATGACTACACTACAGGTGGACGTTCTGTTCAGTGCAATCTTTAATACAGTAGTCAAAGAATGATATTTCCGGGTACTTATACACATTAATTTGGTCCTGTTGTCTTTTTACCTGTAAAAAACACTTCTTTTTTTGTTTTTGTATTTTTACAACTGCTTTTTTTCTGCTGGATTCCAGCATTATTTCGGGCACTTTTTTTTCCCACACAATGTATTTGCTCATTAGTAGAGATGAGGGAATTTCTCCAAAATTTGATTTGGTCGGTTTGCCGAATTTTCCAAAAAGAATTTATTCGATCCAAATATATTTGTGGCGAATCGCGTTAAAAAACTGCTATTTCCTGGCTGCAGAGAACCTGTATAGAGGTGTAGAAAACTGTGCCTTGCAGTAACACGCATAGGGAGTCTGCTGTGGTAGTGAAACAATACTGTGAGTTAGTATGACACACACATGACAGGTGTCACTCTTAGGCCCCAGTAGTAAGAGGGTATATGTTTCGTCAAACTGCAAAGTGACAGGTACCACGCCCCCGTTTATACAGATACCCCCGCCCCTTTTATATTGCTTGATATTTAAATTTATATTGCTAGATATTAAATTTATATTGCTTGTTATTAAATTTATAGTGTTTGATATTAAAATTTATAGTGCTTGATATTAAATTTATATTACTTGATATTAAATTTATATTGCTTGATATTAAATTTATAGTGCTTGATATTAGCCTCCCAGGAATCCTTCTCAGATTATTGCTAATGCCCGGCAGTTTACAAATGAAGACAAAAGCCTACTGTAAGCAGGATGTTGAGGTTTGAGAGCTTCCTGACAGCTTACTACAGATTTTGACATCTACCCCTCGATAAACCTGATATTTGTAAACAAACGGGTTAGTTCATCATACATCCTTCTATCTATTTATCAATTATCTTTCTATCTACCTATCTATAGTCTATCTATCCATCTATCTGTTATCTATCTATCAATCCATTTTATCCATACAACTGTCTATCTATCTATCTATCCATCTATCTGTTATATATCCATTTATCTATCCATCTATCTATCCAGCTATCTGTTATCTATCTATCTATGTATCTATACATCCATATACCCCATCTATCTAAATTCTATCCTTCTATCTATCTATTATCTACCTATCTTTCTATCGACCTATCTATAGTCTATCTATCCATCTATCTGTTTTCTATCTATCTACTTATCTATAGTCTATCTTTCCATCTATCTATCTAGCAATCTATATTTCCATTTTTCTATCTATCTAGCTATCTATCTATACAGCCATATACCCCATTTATCTAAATTCTATCTATCAATTTATCTACCTATCTATCCTTCTATCTATCAATTTATCTATCTATCTTCTATCTATCTATCTATCTATAGTCTATCTTTCCATCTTTCTATCTTTCTTTCCATTTATCTATCTATCTATCTATCTATCATACAGCCCATATACCCAATTTATCTAATTATATATATCAATTTATCTACCTATCTATCCTTCATATCTATCAATTATATATTCTTTCTTTCTATCTACCTATCTATTGTCTAATCTTATCCATCTATCTGTTATCTATCTATCTATCTTTCTATCTATCCATCTATGTTTATATACATCCTTATACCCCATCCTATCTAAATTCTATCTATACTTCTATCTCATCTATCTACTATCTCTCCCATCTAACCTTTAGAGATGGCCCGTAATTGTTTGCGGCGAATAGTTCCACAGCGAACATAGCTTGTTCGCGTTCGCAGCTGCGGCGCGAACATATGCGATGTTCGGTCGCCCCTATACATCATCATTGAGTAAACTTTGACCCTGTACCTCACTTGTCAGTGGACTCATTCCAGCTCCAATCAACAGCAGACCCTCCATCCAGAACCTCCCACCTCCTGGACAGCATTCCATTTTAGATTCATTCGGTAATCTGACTTCTCAGTGAGAGGTGGGTCAGTGCTGCTGATGCTGATTCAATAGGGAAAGCGTTAGCTAGGGCAGTGTTCTGTATCCACAGACTCATCTGCTGTAAGGACAGCGTCCTGACAGCACCCCAAAAAGCCCTTTTCAGGGCTGGTACATCAGTCTGCTTTTTTTTTATATATATATATATATATATATATATTTTGCAGTTGCCTGCCCGTGTGTGAGAGGCTGCAGGCTCAGTCACAGACAGTACTGTGTGCACACCATTCATACAGGGTGTGACAGAAAATACCTTGCAGATAAAAAAAAATTCAATTTAATCTTTTTCTGTGATATAATCACAGTTGCAAGCCAGTGTGTGTCAGACTGTATTGTGGCCACTGGATAGGCCTCTACTCATACCGTTACAGGGTGTCAATAACTCAAATACCTTTCAGATAAAAAAAATTATATTTAATATTTTTCTGTGATATAATCACATTTGCAAGCCCGTGTGTGTCAGTCCCACACAGACTGTATTGTGGCCACTGGCTAGTGGCTAGGCCTCCACTTATACCGTTACAGGGTGTCACTCACTCTCAAATACCTCGCAGATAAAAAATAATTCTATTTAATATTTTTCTGTAATATAATCACATTTGCAAGCCTGTGTGTGTCAGGCCCACACAGACTGTATTGTGGCCACTGGCTAGTGGCTAGGCCTCCACTTATACCGTTACAGGGTGTTACTCACAAATACCTCACAGATAAAAAAAAATAATATTTAATCTTTTTCTGTGATATAATCACAATTGCAAGCCAGTGTGTGTCAGGCCCACACAGACTGTATTGTGGCCACTGGCTAGGCCTCCACTCATACCGTTACAGGGTGTCACTCACTCAAATACCTTTCAGATAAAAAAAATTATATTTAATATTTTTCTGTGATATAATCACATTTGCAAGCCAGTGTGTGTCAGGCCCACACAGACTGTATTGTGGCCACTGGCTAGTGGCTAGGCCTACACTTATACAGTTACAGGGTGTCACTCACTCACAAATACCTTGCAGATAAAAAAAATTATATTTAATATTTTTCTGTAATATAATCCCATTTGCAAGCCCGTGTGTGTCAGGCCCACACAGACTGTATTGTGGCCACTGGCTAGGCCTCCACTCATACCGTTACAGGGTGTCACTCACTCAAATACCTTTCAGATAAAAAAAATTATATTTAATATTTTTCTGTGATATAATCACATTTGCAAGCCCGTGTGTGTCAGGCCCACAAAGACTGTACTGTGCCCACTGCCCACCACTTATATAGGGTGGCACAGTACCTTGCACGCATAGTAAGACTTATCTAATAAAAAATGACAGGCAGAGGCAGGCCACGCCGCAGGGGCCGTCGTGGTCGTGGTGCTGTGATTTCCACTGGCCCTGGAATAATGCCCAGTGTTCAGAGGCCATGTACCCTGAACCCCAAAAATTCGGAGAAAATAGTTGACTGGCTTACACAGGACACCCAATCTTGTAACTACAACTGCTCCTTCCCATTCAAGTGCATAGGACAGAGGAGCTGTAATTACACTTATCATCACTGCAATTACCAACGGCAAGAAAGTAAACAGCGAAGACGAACTGTGAAAAGAGTAGCACTTATACAGTAGTGAGATCCCTCCATGGTGCTGTGAGGTAATGGGGCTACATAGAAAAGTTGATTAGAGAGGGTGTGGGGTGTCAGACCCCCTCCGATCAGCTAGTAATGGGCTATTCTGAGGAAAGGACATCACTTAAAGAGGACCTGTCACCAATCTGCAGGCAGCAGGTCATAGAGTAGAAGGAGCTGAGCAGATTGATATTTCGTTTTGTGGGAATAGATACAGTAAAACTTTATTCCTCTGCTAATTCTGACTCCACGTTGTTCAGGGTGGAGGCGTTATCAATGACCGAAAGCACTGTGGTGGTCATTTATCATGCTCGTCTGTTTTTTAGAGTGTGTTTAGACCGACATAGTAGATTAGCCTGTCACTATTTTGCATAGTATTTAGAAGTAGTCACCCAGCAGGTAATGAATTAGGTGAGGTGTCTTTATACTCCTCAAGGCACAAGTGGATCGTGTGCAATTAGACTCGTAGGTCGGCTCACGAAATTAGGCAAAAATGTGCTGCATATTAAATAAAAAGCTGCAGCCATATACACATGTTTTATGTTTGTACAAAGGAACACATCTACCGAAAGATGTGACTTTTAATATAAAATTGTCACACAATTGTCAGACAGACCCACACAAAGCTGATGAACAGAACTACTGTACACAAAGACTCATCTTTCGCCAAATTCATACTTAAAAAGGTGCAACTACATAAATAGGCCAAAAAAAAAAACTTACAGCTAGTCATGCCCGCAATATTCGCCCACACCTTGAAACTGTCTAACGAGTCTAAAAAGACTCTGAAACAGGCGCAGTATGATTAGTAAATGAGACTAAAACAATTAGTCTTTCAAACAAGGAAAAAGACAAAAACAGGCGCAAACTGCAATAATAAATGACCTCGTGTGTTTATAGAGATAGATGTACATGTGGGAGGTGTTATCAGTGATAGCGTTCTCTGTGTGTGTATAAGGAGATAGCTATCAATCACTGATAACACGTCCAAACCGCACACTGCCCCTGGGAGCATCTATTTCTATAACCACACAATGCTGTCAGATTCAGCAGAGATCTAAATTGTATAAATTTACATGTTTTACTGTATCATTATCCCATAAAACTATTTTTTTATGTTTGATGATATGTTCTTTCTTCAGACATTGGGGGTGTCGATGGGGGCTAGTTCTCTCCCTCCATAGCCAATATATTCATTGGCATGGTGGGATGAGAAACTTTCTCCTCATCGACACCAACCCTTTGCAGAGAACATCAGGTTGGTATGGCCGTTACATACAGATGACCTGATCTTCATTTGGTCTGGTGATGTGGCAGCCATACTCTTTCTCTTATTATCTAAACACATGTGTGAACAGCATCCAGTTTACTGTTCACTATGACACCACCAACATTGTGTTTTTGGATCTCCACCTGAGGGGGGACTCCACCGCAGCCTCCATTTACACAAGTACATACAGAAAGCCGACATCATGCATACCATTACTACACGCTAAGTCGTGTCACCCCATCCATACAGTTCGAAATATACCTAAAGGGGAACTCATTAGAGCTCGAAGAAACTGCAGCCAACAAGAAACTTATGAAACGGAGGCCCAAGATACTATTAATAGATTATCATGTAGAGCATGCTCAAAACAGATAATGATAAAATATAACAAGGAAGTTCTCGGTATGAACAGAGATAGACTGATCTCAGCTCACCCGAGAAATACAGATGTAAAGAAAATGGAAATGAATTGTGACACAAATTACACAAAAAAGAATATTTTTGTTACACAATTCAGCAGTGAATACACACAGATCTGCAACATTATTAAAAAAACACTTTCCAGTGTTAGCCCGTGACAAAAACTGGAATGAAGTGGCATTAAATGGTATAAAATGTGCGGCACGTAAAGCCCCTACAGTTGCAAGCACAGTTAGCCTGAGTCTGTTTCAGAAAAACAAAGGAATAATGCCACCCCAAAATACATGGCTATCCACCAAAGGCAACTACAAATGTGGGCACTCTGTGTGTACTTGCTGCAGATACATGAAAATGTCCAGATCGTTTGAATCCTGTGTCAATGGCCAAAGTTTTGTGATAAATCATTCTTATAACTGCAATACGACATATGCTATCTATTGATTACATGCACTAAATGCTTGTTACAGTATGTGGGCTGCACGTCGAATGCTATAAAAACCCGGATAAGAAAGCATATCTCTGATGTGTCGCACATGATAGCCGCAATGTTTCAGCGGCTAGTCTCCATTTCGCGTTTGTTCATGGTGGCGGTACCTCAGATATGCTTGTGCAAGGTATCGAAAGGGTCAATAAACCTGCGAGGGGAGGCGTCGCAAAAGGAAACTTATAAACAGAGAATCCTTTTGGATTTTTAGATTGGAAAGCCGCCAACCCCAAGGGTTAAATAAAAGTTTAGATTAGATTATACAATACTGAATATTGGATTCCCTTGTATCTTTAAGTTATTTATGAGGATATTTTATTTAAGTCTGTTTTATGTCGTCACCTTTGTGGGAGGGAGTGGCCACATGACCCCTTGATTGGTCCAGGTGTGGTCTCCTCCTCCTATTAAGGTGAGGACTAAGTGATGTTTAATGGTCACGTGTAAGGGCTGAAATTGTTTTGCTGCCTGAAAACGAGTTGACCAACGCAACCTGTACTGGATGCTTTTTTAAACTTGATATTGAATAAAGTGCAATTGGAACTTCTCAAAGAAAGGCTGGACAACTCTCCTTCACTTATCTCTAATTGCTCCCAGCCTGGGTGAGGGAGCGGTCCGTGTCCTCATGGTTGGAGGTTCCAGACAGGTGAGAGCTGCTCTAACTACCTTTGATAGTCTTATACCATAAAACTATATGTCAATCGTCTCAGCTCCTCCTGCCTCTATAACATGTTGCCTGCAGATTGCACTGCATTTCATGGTAACAGGTCCTCTTGGTCAACACCGCATCTTTAAAATAGACAATATTGCATCACTAACCACCAGAGAACATGAGTTAAGCCATTTCCCATTTCCATATTGAACCATACATTAAAGCATCAAGTTTCCCACCACTATCCTTTTCTTATCTATAAACTAATCTACAGGGTAAATATACAGACCGTTTCTCTAGTGATCCCCCATTGCACACAGCAGTAATAAAGATTAACTATCACTAGTGAGAGAATATCTTATATATTCCTGACAGATGGAGAAATAATTGCTTAGTCACTGTCACATTAAACGATCATTTTCAATTACTGTAGTTTTTTTCAGGGTGGTATATACAGGGGATCTTTTTGTGCCCCATATTATGGATGAAACACTCGGACTTCCCGCGGTTCATCAAAACCAGATGTATAGCGCTGCAACTTTTGTTTTGATGTAGACATGTGTGGTATGTATGAACTCCTCACATCTTACAGTTTTTTGCAGACCATATTTTATTTGACTAAGGGCTCTGCTAAGTATGCATTTTAGTCTAAATTGGAATTTTGTCCAGTTCGTGTAATAATCGCTGTTTGCTGCAACGTTGCATAAAGGCAGTTGTGTGCATTCATTATTAGGTTATATTTTGATAGAGACATAATTTGCATGCTTTTCCTTATGTTAGAAAGTGTTTGGTGTGGTGTACTTTGTTATAAAGTGCAGCAAATCATAAAGTACATTTTTTCTTTGAGATCAAGTTCCAGTGGCGGATTGGCCATAGACCCTACAGGGAAATTTCCTGGTGGGCCTATGCACAGGGGCCACTCAAGCCATTCTTGATGGCGCTGGCCAGGTACATAGTGATTTGTTGCTCAACGACCACAGGTGCCTTCCTGAACTCAACTGTATTACAGTCCTCATGACAGTGATACTGTTGAATGCTGTGGTTGGGGTGACAGTATTTTGTGCTGCCCTATGGTATTTGGTTCTGATGAGGCGTTATTCTGTGCTGCACTAACGGTATTGCAGGCCCTGCCTACTTCTGGTGTCCCGGCCCTACTTGTTTGTCCTGTTCTCTGTCAATTTGGACCCACTACAACATGGGGCGCTTTTTTTTTTTTTCAGGGCCACTTTAAGTTCCTTCTGTATCAATCGGCACCCAGGAATGAAATCGCAGGGTGCCGATGACAGGCCGTGACCAAGGTAGGCTCTTAAGCCCTGCCTCTAGCCATTTTCAGCAATGTACCTCCTTGGCGCAGCCTGCTAGTGAATGTCTGTATAGCACTGACATTCAAATATAATGATATATAAAAACAGTTGTATCGAATTTTATAAGCGATCAAAATATTGCCTATTATATCCCCTTGTGGGACTAATAAATGGTTTAAAAAACAGTAAAAATCCAAGTAAAAAATAAATATTTTTTTCCATTGAAAAAACAATTTTTCCCATTGAAAAAAATAAAATCTCCTCCACATATTTTGGTATACAACACATTCTAACGACCCATACTACACAACAGTCATGTAATATTAACACAACAGTCATGTAATTTATCCCGTACGATAATTGCCATAAAAAAACAAACACAAAAATGCCAGAATTGCTGCTTTTTTCTTAGTCGCCAACAACAAAAAAAAGAATAAAAAGCAATCAAATTGGGTTACGTACCCCCAAATGATACCAATGAGAACCACAAAAATCAAGCTCTCACAAAGCAACGTAGAAATAAAAAAATAAAAAATGGGTATTGGGATGCTGTGATGCTAAAACATTTCTACTGTAAAAAAAAAGGGGTTTTATTGTGGATATTACAGTAAAATATAATAAACTATAGGGGTCATTTATGAAACAGAAGTACACCCTTTATTAGGAGTATTACTGGCTCAGATTTCGGCGCAAGCAGGGCATGGCGTAATTTGAAGCCATCCATTGGCACTTGGGTCTTTTTCTTATGAGATGATTCATAATATATTAATCGTTTTAATGATGATATGTCCTTGGTGCACAATTTTAACAACCAGGATTGCATGCATTTAATTGTGGACATGACATTTTGCAGTGTAAAGAGATTATATTTTTAAATGGCTAATGTCTGTTAATATTCTCATTCATCCAGGTTATCCACCACCCTCCCCAACTTTATTAAGAACAAGGCCAGTGCACAGACCCCAGTGTATGATCCCTTGTATACAGACTCAGACACATATTACAATGTGTCAGCCAGATACCTATGGCCAATTGAATGAACCATAACAATTTAAAATGATCCTAATGACAACTTCATCTCAGATTGTGGGTACTACAATACAAAAGTTTCTATCTTACTTATACAAAAGTTTCTAACTTACTTAGTTGGGTGGTTCTTGCCATAATGTGGATTAGAACAATAGTAAAATAGGGCTAAACACTGTACGGAACATTGTACCATACCCTACTTCTGCACAACAACAACTTAGGCTACTTTCACACTTGCGGCAGGACGGATCCGACAGGCTGTTGGGTCCGTCCTTCCGCTATTTTGCCGTGCCGCCGGACCGCCACTCCGTCCCCATTGACTATAATGGGGGCGGGGGCGGAGCTCCGGCGCAGCATGGCAGTGCACGGCGAAAAGCCGCCGGAATAAAGGTCCTGCATGTCCGACTTTTTAGTCCGGCGGCCTCTCACCGCGAAATGCCGGACTGCGCTGGAGCTCCGCCCCTGTCCTCATTATAGTCAATGGGGACAGAGCGGCGGTCCGGCGGCACGGCAAAATAGCGGAAGGACGGATCCGACCGGGTGAACAGCCTGTTGGATCCGTCCTGCCGCAAGTGTGAAAGTATCCTTATGGAGGCAAGAAGTTCCCCAAATTAACACTTGACAAGGCATATCTGCTAATGGAAACCATTGCAGGTGATTACCTTATGCAGCTAATAGAGAGAACGCCCATGCCGGAGAATGCCATACGGGTGCAAAGCTATCATCAAAGCAGAAAAATCTAGATTATAAAATAGATTCTGGTTTAAAAATTTTTAGTTTACTACTTAATTCCATATGTGTATACTTCATCATTTTCACATGTTCAATCTTCAGACGGGCGTCCCGGATTTGCTCCGGATGCGTCCGGGTTTATTGCGGGAAACCCGCGCGAGTGCGCACCACAATTTCAGTCAGTTTTGACTGCGATTGCGTTGTTAGTTTTTATCGCGCTGGTGCAATGCGCTTTGCACGCGCATGATAAAAAACTGAATGTGGTACCCAGACCCAAACTTCTTCACTAAAGTTCGGGTTTGGGTTCGGTTTTGTGTAGATGTTATTATTTTTCCTTATAACATTCCCTTTTAAAATGTTGCTTGAGGGGTTAAAAATTTTTTAAAAATTAACTCACCTTATCCAATTTATCGCGCAGCCGGCATCGTCAACTTTCTTCTTCTTTGAGGACTTGCAAAAGGACCTTTGATGATGTAATTGCGCTCACCACGTGGTGAATAAAGATAGAAGATCCTTCTTTTACTTTTCTTCCTTTTCTTCCTATCCTTCAAACTTCTCCATAAATATCTTCCAATTATCCCATAATTTTAGATAAGTTTGCATTTCATTTACTTTGATTTAACCAGCTTTCTCGATAGAGCTTTGCAGGTTCATCATATTCATCCATTCTCTAATAGTAGGCACATCTGATCTCATCCATCTTCTAGCTACTGATAAGCAAGCCTGTCACGAGGGTGTCAAGAGCCACGCCTGACTCCGTTATACCCGGGGTCAGGAAGTCGCACCGGGTGGCTGCGCGCTCTATGCATGAAGATAGTGCTGTTCCTTAATGGGAGCTTTCTGGGTTTGCCTTGCAACCCTTTTTGGCTCACTCAGGGATCCGTAGCTCCTTCTCCCCAGCTGTTTCTTGTCCAGCACTCCCAACCTCCTTATATTCCCCTCTCCCACTTCTCTGGTTGCCAGATATAGAGCTTCCTGCCTGGACTTCTATACTGACCCACTGGAGCTGTGTAGCTGTGTTCCCTGGTTGTTGTTCCAGAACGTTACCCTCCGGATCCCTGTTGGGCCTTTGTGGTCTGCTGTTGTCGCCCACCTGGGATTATATGTTTGTCTGTATTGTCTGTCCTCTCCTTGGTGTTTTCCTTTTAGTGTCAGTGGTGCGGACTAGTGATCCCACCGCCCGGTTCACTACATAGGGCTCATCTTAGGGAAAGCCAGGGTTTAGGCACGTGATCGGCGTACGGGTGAGGAACCCGTCTAGGGACGTCAGGGCAGTCAGGTGCCAGCCTCAAGGTGAGTCAGGGGTCACCACCTTTCCCTCTCCCTTGGACAGGGCCTTCCCATTTCCCTCCCTTTGCGTGACGCCGGTCATTACAAAGCCACAACGAAGGATTTATACACCATAGTCTGATTCATTCTCGATAAGTTATGTGGAGTTTCGGCTAACACGCAAATAAATATCGAGAAGGATAACTTAAGTCCAAAAATGTCTCCAATCATTTCACTAAGACCCTGCAAAAATGGTTGTATCTTAGGACCACGCCACCACATATGGATAATATCTGCTTTAGAACTTTCACATCTTGGACATACAACTGTAGCACCCATTGAAAATTTTTGAAGCCAGGTGGGAGTCACATATAAACGATGCAAAATCATAAATTGGGTGACTCTATGTGCTGGATTCCTCAAGCATCTGCTTACATGCCAGTACCTCCTTCATTGGTCCTTAGTTATTGTGCCTAAATCATTTTCCCATGCTAACCTACTAGTGCATTTTTCCCCCTTGTCTATAACCACCCTTAACTTCTTATATAATATTGACACCCGTTTATAATTACCCCTCCACTGTAAAATAAAATCCAATATCGCATGTGTACATAACATCCTAAGTACCCTATTTTTAACTAGTTTAAATATTACCACTAATTGTAAATATCGAAACACACTGTCTATCATCACCTAAATTCCCTAATAAGGCTTCCTTTGACTTCAGTGCTCCATCCGTAACATATTGTGATAAATATAAAAAACCTTTTATTATACAATATTTAGCCTCTTCACCACAAGTGTTATCCCCCCAAAAAATAATTATACCAAAAGGGGCTTATTCGAATAAACCCCTCAAAACCCAAATAATGTTTAAACGTGACCCAGGCTCCCACCAAGGATTTAACCAATGGGATCTTATGTGCTTTTTTATTATATCATTGTCCTGATTCAAGGAGTACAAAGATGATTGGCAATGAACCTACATTATTATTCAACAAGCTTTTTAGAAAATCCACCTGCTCTCATTTCATTAGCAATTCAAGGTTAGAAACCAGACAATAAAGCTTCATATCAGATACCTCTAAACCTTCGTAATCATAAGCCCTGATAAACCAACTTAATTTTTTCCTCACTCTCTTACCTGCCCACAAAAAAAAAAAACATTAAACAATTTCGCAATTTCCTTAAATACAACGTTACCTAAACAAATGGGGCAATTTCTAATAACATACAATAGTTGAGGTAAAAAAAAAAAAAAAACATTTTAATTAGGCCTATCCTATCTGTCTTATTAATAGGTAATTTGTTTCAGATTTTAATCCTGTTGTTAATCTTACGAAACAATGGCTCAATATTCAATTCAATACATCTACAAGCATCTTTAGCTATTTCTAATCCTAAATATCTAAAATTGTCCTGGCAACCCAAAATAGTAAACCTTTCATCCAGTACCACCAACTTATTACATAATGAAAAAAGTATTGATTTACACCAATTAATTGTTATGCCAGAAAGACTGCCAAATTCCTCCATCAATGCCATCACGTGTTTTAAGGTCCCTCTGGTATCATCAAGAAAAAAGAGAAGATCGTCTGCATAGAGTGATATTTTATCCTCACTTCCCTTCACCCCTTCACTCTAATGTTGTTAGAATATAAAAAAACTTTCAACAATCTACTCGTCCAAAACTCTCTGTCTCTTTTGTATAACTCTATAGGTAAGCCATCTGGATCCGCTGTTTTACCAGGAGGAGCTTCAGCTATTGCCGATAACACCTCGCTCAATAAGATGGGGCTATCCAATGCTTCCCGCTGGGTATCATTCAGCCTTGGTATCTTAATATCCCTCCAAAAGCATTTCAGTCTGTTATAGTCAATTTAAATATGCGTAGAGTACAGATCATTAAAATATTCTCTAAACACATATCTGGCTAATTATGTACTATACCTCCTTTATCGTGAATTGCCGCAATATTTACTGCCTTTTCCATTTTACTAATAATCCCAGACAGAAACTTGTCAGGCCTACCCCCCTCCTAATATCTTATAGATTTAATAAATAAATCAATATTCTGTGCCTTTTCCCTAAGGCCTCCGAGTCCACCAGTTTATATGGCAGTAGTTGGCGGGCTAGCAGTTCCGACAAGCCAGCAGTCAGCCATTGGGCAAGAGGGTTATCCGGTGTCATCATCTTTTTACGCTCAAAGCCAAGCTTCTATTGATTCCAGTGTTTTTTGAGTTATAATTTTTTCCATTTTCTCCGATATTAACTTTAGATCATCTTCCTTCTTCTTAAATTCTATTTTTAATTCTATTATCTTTTTATTTAGTAGTCCTCTCACATAAGCCTTGGCAGTGTCCCAGACCACATTAACCCCAGCAGAGTCCTTATTTATTTCAAAAAAGGAAATCAACTCACTCCAAATTGCTTTCCGGTCCCATTAGGTTAAACCAAATAGGATTAACCGAATAAGGTTTACAAGTACCATTTACAACTTCTACCCTTGTACCCAACTTAATTAATACTGGGAAGTGGTCTGAGACACACCTTGGCTCATACGAGACTACCACTCTACTCTGGAGTGTCATCTGATTTCCAAATACCAGATCAATCCTAGAAAAAGAATCATAAGTTTTGCTATAACAAGAATACTGTTTCAGTACCAGATTTGAATCCTCCATATATCACACCAACCAAACTCTTGGGTTAACTTCATTAATGGCGTAAAACCCACCTTTTTAGACTCATCTTTTTTAGTCAATCTATCAAAGTCTTCGTTCAATGTGCAGTTGAAATCTCCCAGTAATTGCATTGTGCCAATGGCCACAAATTTTCTAAAGGCCTCCGAGTCCACCAGTTTATATGGAAGTAGTTGGCGGGCTAGCAGTTCCGAAAAGCAGTCAGCCATTGGGCAAGAGGGTTATCCGGTGTCATCATCTTTTTACGCTCAAACATTTTGGCCACAAAAGCCTGCCTTATGCCAGATGAACACGACAATGGCACGGTGGAAGGTGGAGTGGAGGACAAATGGGAGGAGAGAGGAGAAGAAGCAGGACGTGGAGCGCCCGGGAGTATGGCTTTGTGGGTTCTGACGGCGTTGCTCCCACTGGGCACGGTTATGGGAGGCCAGGTGCCTTCTGAAGGCGGTCATCCCTAGGTGAATGTTGGGCTTACCGCAACTTATGCCTTGACAGCACAGGCTGGAGATGCCAACACTATTGTCAGCAGCTGACACGTTAAAAAAAGCACACACTGCGGAGCCATGTGCCAGCATCCTGGAAGCGCCAGAAGTGACCGTGCATGGTGGATTGCTAGCTCCAGATACATTTGCAGTCTGCTTTTTGCCTCCTGTGCCCTGCGAGCTGTGCCTGCTTCTCCTCCTTTTCCTCCCTCTCTGCTGCTCCGTCTCTCCCTCTGAACTCCCCTCCTCTTCCTCTCTTGTAGGCACCCACATGATGTCCATCGACACGTCATCATCGTCACCTTCACCACCACTGACATTTGAGATCTCGGAGTAGGCAGCAACATTGGGGACCTCCCTCCTTGGGCTGATCTGGGTATTGTCATCAGACCGCTGGGTGGCAGCCGTTGCTACCTCCTCTTTCTCATCCGATGTAAAAAATGGCTGCTCATCAGTAAGGTCTGGGAATGAATGGGAAAATAATTCCTCTGACTCGAGTGGAGGGGCTATGGTGGTGGTGGTTGGGGGTGCACACAGCAGAGAGTGAGGAGGGTGCAGAGACAGAGGATGAGGAGGGTGCAAAAGTGGAAGGGTGAGTGAGCCACTCAACCAACTCTGGTGCGCCCTTTGAAGTAATCGCACACGCTTTCTCCAACTTCCCACTTAGGCTACGTTCTGGTGCACCTGCCCGACCCCTACCACCCCTGCGGAACGGCCTGCCTCTTCCTCTGCCTGTCATTTTCAAAATGACCCTTTGCCTTAGTCCCTAGAGAAGAGCAGTATTTGTGGAACACAGGTATATTGCAGGCCTCAATCAATATTTGGTGGAAGCTGGTATATCTAACCCCTTAATCAGTCTTTTGTGGAAGCAGGTATAACACACCCCTCAATCAGTTTTTTTGGGGGGCAACTGGTATATCACACCCGTTGCAATTAGTTGTTCCAATAGCGTTTGTCCCTCTATATAGCTGCGGTATTGCAGCAGAACTGCACACAACTGCTGCACAGTTCAAATGCACTATATAGAAAGTATATTATACAGTCAGGTCCATAAATATTGGGACATCGACACAATTCTAACATATTTGGCTCTATACACCACCACAATGGATAGCAACACCGCAGGAGAAATGCTAGCACAGGCTTCCAGTATCCCTAGTTTCAGGTGCTGCACATCTTGTATCTTCACAGCATAGACGATTGCCTTCAGATGATACGAGATGTGCAGCACCTGAAACTACGGATACTGGAAGCCTGTGCTAGCATTTCTCCTGCGGTGTTGCTATCAGTGTGTGAAGAGTGGGAGAAAAGGGTTGCATTGACAATCCAACACAATGGGCAGCACATTGAACACATTTTGTAAGTGGTCAGAAACTTGTAAATAACTCATGAAAGAATAAAGTTACGTTAAAACCAAGCACACCATTGTTTTTCTTGTGAAATTCCCAATAAGATTGATGTGTCAAATGACCCTCTTCCTATTGAAAAAACAAAAGTTGGATTCAAAATGGCCGACTTCAAAATGGCCGCCATGGTCACCACCCATCTTGAAAAGTTTCCCCCCTCACATATACTAATATGCCACAAACAGGAAGTTAATATCACCAACCATTCCCATTTTATTAAGGTGTATCCATATAAATGGCCCACCCTGTAGTTAGAAACAGACAAATAAAGTTAGCTTGTAGTTTCCAAACTGAAACTTCAAAGGGCAAACCCAGCGAGGAATAAAACTCCAGTGCGTTCCTTCAGGACACTGAGAGAGAGCCCTTGAGAGAGGTTTTCCTAGCTCTGTATTCAAGAAAAGCCAATGTTCCTTCAATTTAGGGCACTATAAATACCTCCATACAGACAATAAAGCAAATAGTTATCTGTGTTAGAGTGCAAAGGTGTTGGGCACTCTCAGGGTTACTAAAGTAATTGGGTTAAGCTGGAATTAGTTAGGCAGACATCAGTAAAGAATGTTAAAGGGGTTGTCCGGGTTTAGAGCTGAACCCGAACATACCTCCATTTTCACCCAGGCAGTCCCCCTGACAAGAACATCGGAGCAATTCATGCTCCGATACTCTCCTTTGCCCTGCGCTAAATCGCGCAGGGCAAAGGCATTTTCAGGAGTTCCGGTGGCGAACAGGCTCTCCTTGGGGCTGCCAGCAAGCCCGGTGACGCAGGCTTTAGCGCTGCTTTAGCCAGTAAAAGGGTTAGGGCAGTGCTAAAGCACGCCCATCCGAGCCGGTCACATCACCGAACACACTGCTGGTCAGAAGCCTCCGCCCGGCAGTGTGTTGTTGTAAATAAAAGAGCCCGTGCCGTGCGCGGTCTAGCGCAGGGCAAGGGAGCGCATCGGAGCATCTTATGCTCCGATGCTAGCATCAGGGGGGCTGCCTGGGTGAAAATATGGGTATGTCCGGGTTCAGCTCTGAACCCCGGCCACCCTTTTAAGTAAATCTTCTTGTATTTTGGTAGTTTGCTCCAACTCCCCTGAGACTCATTCTCCTTAACATCCCCAAAAGATATATATGCAGGAATTTATATGCCCTTTTCTAAAGTCACGCAGCTCCCCCCTTGTCATAGGAGAACAAAAACCATAATACACCCAGGCGGCTGCCCTCACCCGGGCAATCAACAGCAAACTTCTACACCTCAATAAAGGATAAGTCCTCCGCTGACCTCCAGAAAGTAATTTCTCCTCTTCTTACCACTTCGCAGCCACTGCCGGCTGCTTACCACGAAGTGGAGCACAACAGCCAGCCTTCATCAGAACAGCAGGTAAGACGGAGACACAAGCCTACCATACAAGGACAACCGAGCGGGAGCTTTCTCCGGGCCTGGGGACGGACGCCAAGGGTGAAACACATGGAGGGCACGCCAAGCAGCGGCAAGCACTTCAAACAAGCGAGCTCATCACGGAGCAGAGAAGGGAGGTGGAGCTACAGCCGACGTGCTACAACACCCACGTCATGCCGGCGTGCCTCCCTGATTTAAAAACTATTTTTAGAGGGAAAAAACAAGAAAAACCATGAAATAAAATGGTGCAAACTTTTCACTGGTAAAGTAGGTCTGGGTGATATGACCTAAAAATCAAATACCAATTATCTATTGGTGCTTTGGATGGCACGCCTTTAAATTAGCTAAATTAAGTCATATTACCCCTAACTTTGTGTCTGACTTAAAAAGTAACTTTTTAAACACCTTTATTAAAAACTATTCTATGCTGTATGTTTAATTTTTTGTAATATGCTTTATTTATTTTTTTACAATTTTACTGATATGGATTCCTAAGTGCTATAGACACCCTGAACTGTGGCTGCCTATTTTGTTAGTAAAATAGTAAAAAATAAAAATAAAAAATTAATCATAGGGTATTTAGAATCATTTTTTAAATAAAGTTGTTCCAAAGGTTACCGTAGTTACTCTGTAAATAAATTGTATATTCAGAGTAAGGGCTCTTTCACACGAGTGGATGCCGTGCGGGTAATCCGCTGCGTGAAAGAGTGCCAAGCCATGCTCCGGACATCAGAGACACGAAGCATTAGGGTCCATTCACACGTCCGTTTTTCCTTTCCTGATCTGTTCCGTTTTTTGCGGAACAGATCAGGACCAGTTCTGGACCCATTCATTTTCAATGGGTCCTGGAAAAAATTGGACTACACAATGTGTGCTGTCCGTTTCCATTGTTCCGTTCCGCATGTCCGATTAAATATAAAACTTGTCCTATTCTTTTCCGCAAAAATCGGATCCTGGTACAATACAGTCAGTCAATGGATCCGCAAAAAATGGAAGACATTCGGATGTCATTACGTATGTCATCCGTTTTATGCGGATTCCGTTCCTGGAAATTAAATTTTTATTTTATAAACTTTTATTCACTTTTTTTTTTCCAATTTTTTTCAAAGAAATCCAAACAACTTTATTTGCTTATTGAAATTTATACATGTTTCCATTTTTTGCGGATCCGCAAAAAACGGATGACATACGGATGACATATGGAAACATTTTCAGGAACAACGGATCAGCAAAAAAAGGAACGAAATTCGGGATATAGAAAAATACTGACGTGTGAATGTAGCCTTAACATGATTGATAATGCTCTTTGCCTCTCTGTGATCTTTTTACTACAAAATCACGGTGACAACAAACATGTTCATTGTGGTATGTTCAACGGTTACTAGTTATCAGACCAAGTAATGCTGTCATGTGACTATGATAATATCATCAACCGGAAAACCTGATAGACATCAATAGTATATAGGTTACTGATATTGCATGTGACTGCTACCTTCCACACATCATTCAAGTGAGTACTGCAATGAATTGGCAATGATATTTTATGTCTTTGTGCTCCTTAATTTCATTGTTCCCACTGGGATAAAAGAGGGAAAACTGTTCCAATAATATAGGGTGGTAGCTGAACTGTGCCATAGGGCAACTTGTACAGGGTATTCAGATATGTGTAGTCCCACCTGCCTGGCTGCACTTCTGTCATAACATGTATAATCAGCAATAGTACTGTATAGACAAAATTGTAATGTTTAGAACTTTTTGCACATTATTACACATATTACCTCTAGTGTCTTAGTTTGCTTTTAAAAGTTTCTTTAAAAAGCATGGACTAAACCGCAAATATTAATATATCCATACATCATGTGACAAAATCATTCATTGTGTAACCTATGTTTAATACAACCATTCAGTGATGGTATAATATAGGTCACTTGCTATTGATTTTGCAATGAATTTAACCCTATGTGTTACAAATCCGTGGTGGAAACTGAAGCATAAATTGATTTAATGTCCACAACGCAGGTGAATTTACCTTGTGGAGAACTGTTGCAGAGTGTGGATGAGATTTCTTAAAATCTGGTCAGCTTTGCAAAAGTCTATGGATTTGCTGCACACAAATCCACAGCGTAGTTTCCCCGTGTTGAAGTATGCTTAAAATGAATTTGATAGATAAGGGCTGTATTACACCAACAGATTATCTGACAGGTTTCTGACCAATCATTGGTGAGATGGCCTATTACACGGACAGATCTTTTATTATACACACCAACTATTGGTCTGATTGGACAGAAATTGGTCAGATAGTATGTTGCTGCAATATAGCCTTAACTGTGCTATTTAGATGGAGATAAGAGTTTTATAGGTTAATCTAATACATACATGCATACATAATTCATGAAGTTGGCCATACACATTTAATAGCTGTTGGCCAAATGCTCGTCTGCTGACAGCTACTCCTTCTGACCTCCTCATACATATGCATTCATGGTTTGGCCAAATATGGAGAGGAAAGTAAGCTGCTGCCGGACACCTCTGGTTTATCTCCCTGGATAACTAAGGTAAGATATGTTGAAATATAACCGAACAATACTTTTTCCCCAACTAAAGGCCGCTTTACACAGGACAAGAATCGGCCAGATAATCGGTAACATGCATTCATAGGAACGCTTGTTAGCGATTATCTGTCGGTGTAAAGATGCCGCCAATTACCCGATCATGCTTGTTCATCGGGTAATCGCATCATTCATGTGGACCCCTACATCGTGCCATCTAATCACTCCCTGCTGCTGTCAAACAATGATTCTGTATGGGGACGAGCGTGGCATTAGTGATCCCTCGTCCTCATACTGTGAAGGAGATTGCTGCATGTAATAGCAGCAGTCTCTTTCACTGCTGAGCAGGAGCTTGCCAGGAGGGAACTATTCCATCCTGACAATCCCCTGCAAAATTGTTCATTGTAAAGGGACCTTTAAGGGGTTCTCTGTGATTTTTATATTGATAACCTATCCTCAGGATCCGACACCCGACACCTCCGCCAATCAGCTGTATGGAAAAATGGTGCGCGCAGTGCGCATGTGCTGTCTCCCTTCTCTCTTCTTGTCCACTGCTGCTGTCCCATAGACATACAACAGAGAGCAGGAAGAGAGAAGGGAGATGGTATGTGCACACTGCACACACCGTCTCCTCAAACAGCTGATTGGCGAGAGTGCCAGGTGTCGGACCCCCGCCAATCTGATATTGATGACCTATCCTGAGGACAACCCCTTTAAGGCAAACAAACATCAGCTGAATATCAAATACACATTTTATAGTTGGCCAGTAGTCCCAAAGAAATTGTCAGGTTCGGAAGCCTTTAATGACAGATTGATTGCTTCTACAAGTATACGTGCCTCACCAGCATAGCTAACGAGATGGCCAGTACCGGAGAGATATGCTCATTAAATACTAGATTTTATGCTGTAAGAACACTCTTTTAATCTGAAGTCACTTTGCGAGGCTTACATAATAGAAACCACCCAAAAATCACCCATCTAAGAAACTACACCCCTCAAGGTATTCAAAACTGATTTTACATACGTCGTTAACCCTTTAGGTGTTGCACAAGAGTTATTGGCAAATGGGGATGAAATTTGAGAATTTCATTTTTTTTGTCTAATTTTCCATTTTAACCCATTTTTTCCACTAACAAAGCAAGGGTTAACAGCCAAACAAGACTGTATCTTTATTGCCCTGACTCTGCCGTTTACAGAAACACCCAATATGTGGCCGTAAACTACTGTACGGCCACACAGCGGGGCGTAGAGGGAAAGGTGCGCCGTTTGGTTTTTTGGAGGGCTGATTTTATGGACTGGTTTATTTACACCATGTCCCATTTGAAGCCCCCTGATGCACCCCTAGAGTAGAAACTCCCTAAAAGTGACCCCATCTAAGAAACTACACCCCTCAAGGTATTCAAAACTGATTTTACATACGTCGTTAACCCTTTAGGTGTTGCACAAGAGTTATTGGCAAATGGGGATGAAATTTGAGAATTTCATTTTTTTATCTAATTTTCCATTTTAAACCCATTTTTTCCACTAACAAAGCAAGGGTTAACAGCCAAACAAGACTGTATCTTTATTGCCCTGACTCTGCCGTTTACAGAAACACCAAATATGTGGCCGTAAACTACTGTACGGCCACACAGCGGGGCGTAGAGGGAAAGGTGCGCCGTTTGGTTTTTGGAGGGCTGATTTTTATGGACTGGTTTATTTACACCATGTCCCATTTGAAGCCCCCTGATGCACCCCTAGAGTAGAAACTCCCTAAAAGTGACCCCCATCTAAGAAACTACACCCCTCAAGGTATTCAAAACTGATTTTACATACGTCGTTAACCCTTTAGGTGTTGCACAAGAGTTATTGGCAAATGGGGATGAAATTTGAAAATTTCATTTTTTTGCCTTATTTTCCATTTTAACCCATTTTTTTCCACTAACAAAGCAAGGGTTAACAGCCAAACAAGACTGTATCTTTATTGCCCTGACTCTGCCATTTACAGAAACACCAAATATGTGGCCGTAAACTACTGTACGGCCACACAGCGGGGCGTAGAGTGAAAGGTGCGCCGTTTGGTTTTTGGAGGGCTGATTTTTATGGACTGGTTTATTTACACCATGTCCCATTTGAAGCCCCCCTGATGCACCCCTAGAGTAGAAACTCCCTAAAAGTGACCCCATCTAAGAAACTACACCCCTCAAGGTATTCAAAACTGATTTTACATACGTCGTTAACCCTTTAGGTGTTGCACAAGAGTTATTGGCAAATGGGGATGAAATTTGAAAATTTCATTTTTTTTGCCTTATTTTCCATTTTAACCCATTTTTTCCACTAACAAAGCAAGGGTTAACAGCCAAACAAGACTGTATCTTTATTGCCCTGACTCTGCCGTTTACAGAAACACCCAATATGTGGCCGTAAACTAATGTACGGCCACACAGCGGGGCGTAGAGTGAAAGGTGCGCCGTTTGGTTTTTGGAGGGCTGATTTTTATGGACCGGTTTATTTACACTGTGTCCTGTTTCAACCCCTCTGATGCACCCCTGGAGTAGAAACTCCCTAAAAGTGACCCCATTTGGAAACTACGGGATAAGGTGGCATTTTTTTGGGGACTATTTTTAGGGTAAATATGATTTTTGGTTGCTCTATATTACATTTTTGTGAGGCAAGGTTACCAAAAATTTTAATTCTGAAATTTCATCTCCATTTGCCATTAACTGTTGAGGAACACCTAAAGGGTTAATAAAGTTTGTATAATCAGTTTTGAATACCTTGAGGGGTGTAGTTTCTTAGATGGGGTCTGTTTTGGGGAGTTTTTACTCTAGAGTGCATCAGGGGGGCTTCAAAAGGGACATGGTGTCAATAAAAAAGGCCATCAAAATCGGCCTTCCAGAAACCATGTCGGTCCTTTCCTTTTGCGGCCTCCCTTTTACTGATACAGCAGTTTACGACCACAAATGTGGTGTTTCTGTAAACTGCAGTATCAGGGTAATAAATATTAAGTTTTGTTTGGTTGTTAACCCTTGTTTTGTTACCGGAAAAAACGGATTGAAATGGAAAAGTGCCAAAAATAGCGGTTTTGGCACCGTTTTTTTTTTTTTTTACCGTGTTAATCTGGGGGGTTAGGTCATGGGATATTTTTATAGAGGAGATTCTTACGGACGCGGCAATACCTAATAAGTCTACTTTTTTTACAATTATTTAGGTTTTTGACTATATTATCTTTTTTGATACAAATCTTTTTTTTGGGTATCTCTAAAGTCTAAGGGTCATTTTATTTTTATTTTTTTTATCCAATTATCTCATGTGGGGGCTCATTTTTTGCAGGAGGAGCGGACGGTTTTATTGGCACTATTTTGGGGGCTATATGACTTTTTGATCGCTTGCTATTAAACTTTTTATTATGTAAGGTGACAAAAAAAAACTTTTTTTGCACCTTTTTTTTTTTTTTTTTCTTGACCGTGTTAATCTGGGGGGGTTGGTCATGGGGTAGTTTTATAGATGAGATTATTACCGACGCGGCGATACCTAATATGTCTACTTTTAATAAATTATTTTAGTTTTTTTGGGTGTCTCAGGTCTGAGAACCATTTTTTTTTATCCGATGTCAGTGCTAAATTGGGATATAAATTTAGTACTCCATGGAAGTGTGATACTCCCTGAAGCAACCGTCAATGCAGAGGCCCGGATGATCGGGGCACGTGTCGCACTGAGTAGTCGTGTCCTTCCGTATCCCCCTCCTGCGACACACTCTGCACTTTTTTTGGGTTCGTCCCTTCTTTCCAGTATGGGGGACCACACCTGGAAAGTGTTGGCCAGGGACGATCCGGGCACCTACAGTTCCCGAGGTACTCCGGCCTGCTCTTTCCCGGTCCGAAAAGATCAGGGCCTTGAGGACTGCCTCATAGAACTGGAGGAATGTCCCTGTGCTGCCAGCGCTTCGGGATAGTACAAAAGAGTTGTACATGGCAACCTGCACCAAGTAGACCGCAACTTTTTTGTACCATGCCCGGGTTTTGCGCATGGCATTATATGGCTTGAGGACTTGATCCGAGAGATCAACTCCTCCCATATACCGATTGTAGGCGACGATACAATCGGGCTTGAGGACCGTTGCCGCGGTACCTCGCACAGGGACAGGGGTGATGCCGTTACCATGAATTGTGGACAGCATAAGGACATCCCTCTTGTCCTTATACCTGACCAGCAACAGGTTTCCAGTGGTAAGGGCACGGGTCTCACCCCTGGGGATAGGTACCTGGAGGGGGTGGGCAGGGAGGCCGCGTTGATTTTTCCGCACGGTCCCACAAGCGGACGTGGATCTGGCGGCAAGGGACTGGAACAAGGGGATACTGGTATAAAAGTTATCCACGTAAAGGTGGTAACCCTTATCCAGCAGTGGGTACATAAGGTCCCACACAAGTTTCCCGGTAACACCCAGAGTGGGGGGACATTCTGGGGGTTGAATCCGGGAATCTCGCCCCTCGTACACACGAAATTTGTAAGTGTACCCTGAGGTACTCTCACAAATTTTGTATAGCTTCACGCCATACCTCGCCCGCTTGGAGGGCACATACTGGCGGAAAATGAGTCTCCCCTTGAACGCAATGAGAGACTCATCAACCGCGACCTCCCTTCCAGGTACATAGGCCTCCATGAATTTGGCCCCAAAGTGATCGATGACCGGCCGTATCTTATACAGACGGTCATGGGCAGGATCACCTCGGGGGGGACATGCTGCATTATCGGAATAATGCAGACATTTCCGGATGGCCTCAAACCGGGAGCGTGTCATGGCTGTACTGTAAAGTGGGGCCTGGTATAGGACGTCCCCACTCCAGTACAGCCTGACACTGGGTTTTTTGACCAGGCCCATATGCAGCACGAGGCCCCAAAATATCCTCATTTCGGCTGCACTGACCGGCGTCCAGCCACCGGGCCTGGCCAAAAAGGAGCCCGGGTGTTGAGCGACGAACTGTTGGGCGTACAGATTCGTCTGCTCCACCATCAGATTTACCAGTGGGTCACTGAAAAAATGACAAAAAAAGTCATATTCAGTGTAGCCCACTGTGGAAATCTGGATTCCTGATTGGCCTACAAAATCAGGAATCACGGGCTCGTATCGCTCTGGGCTACACCAGACAAGTTCACCGGAAGGGGGCTCCGGTGGATTTAACTGGTGGGCCGGGAAACCAGTACGAGCCCCAGAGCTGCTCGTACTAGTGTGGGCCACAGGGTCCCTAACATGGCGGTCCCCTTGCTCCGCCTGGCGGCGTCTCCGCCGCCTTGGGGGCTCATCATCATCGCTAGATGATGAGGAGGATGCGGATGACAACAGGAATGTGGGGTCATCCTCATCCTCACTGGGACTCTCGGAGTCGGAGGCAAGCTGGGCGTATGCCTCCTCGGCCGAGAACGTCCGGCGGGCCATAGGGGAGTGTGTGTCTGCGTGTATATGTGCGTGTGTGTAACTCTTTATTTTGTGTGCGTGTGTGTGGGGGCACGGGTGTTCACGAACTCACCCTAAAACTAACAGAAAAAAAATAAAATAAACTAACTAAAAAAAGGGCAAAAAATGTGGGGGAAAAAAATCAAAACCGCTGATCAACTGTCCGAAGTTGATCAGCGGTGGGGTGTGCGATGCGCTAACAGTGGCCGGACACTAAGTGCCGGCCACAATCAGCGTACAAAAAAAAAAAAAAAAATGCACCCCAAAAAAGGTGGGGGGAGGGGGCGACAAGTGGCAGCACCCCTGGGGGGGTCTAGGGTCACACAGCTGTGCTGTGGACCCCAGACACCCTAACTTAGGGTGATGCAATCAAAGTAAGAAAAGTTCAGAAACTAACTTTCCCTTTTTTTTCCCTGCCTAAAACAAACTTTCCCTATGCTGTCCCTATGTACCTGATGGGGGGTGCTGGGGCACAGATCGGGTCCTGGGGGCACAGATCGGGTCCTGGGGGTGCTGGCAACGATGGTGGGCACACGTGCAGGCAGCTCCTCTCTCCTCCGGCTCCGGAACACAAAAGGAGGAGGAGAGGAGCGCCTGCCTCTTTTGAATTTGGCGCCGGACCGCCCACAGACCAATCGGAAAGCGATCCTAAGTGGTGATGTCACCATCACCACTCAGGATCGCTGGATGGTGATTGGTGGGGTGAAATCACACCACCATCACCATCCTGTTCCGGGTTATCGGGTCTTCAGAGACCCGAACAACCCGGAAACGCAGAAAACCGCAGGTCTGAATTGACCTGCGGTTTTCTCCGATCGCATACATGGGGGGGTCACCGGACCCCCCGGCGCATTTGCCCCAAGTGCCTGCTCAATGATTTGAGCAGGCACGGGGTTCCGATCACCGCCCGCCGCCCGGCGGTGATCGAAAATACACAGGGCGTACATGTACGCCCTGTGTCCTTAAGTACCAGGGCACAAGGGCGTACCTGTACGCCCTATGTCCTTAAGAGGTTAATAATGATTTTGTTGTAGTAGCAAGTGAGACTAGCATTCCTTTCTGGGAATGTGTAAGAAAACTGAAGCAAAAAGTCCCATTTAGGCCTCATGCACACGACCGTATTTTTTTGCGGTCCGCAAAAACGGGTTCCGTTTTGCCGTGATCCGTGACCGTTTTTTCATCCGTGGGTCTTCCTTGATTTTTGGAGAATCCACGGACATTAAAAAAAAGGCATTTTGGTGTCCGCCTGGCCGTGCGGAGCCAAACGGATCCGTCCTGAATTACAATGCAAGTCAGTGGGGACGGATCTGTTTGACGTTGACACAATATGGTGCAATTTCAAACGGATCCGTCCCCATTGACTTTCAATGTAAAGTCAGGAGTTAATATACCATAGGATCGGAGTTTTCTCCAATCCGATGGTATATTTTAACTTGAAGCGTCCCCATCACCATGGGAACGCCTCTATGTTAGAATATACCGTCGGATTTGAGTTACATCGTGAAACTCAAATCCGACAGTATATTCTAACACAGAGGCGTTCCCATGGTGATGGGGACGCTTCAGGTTAGAATATACTAAAAGAACTGTGTACATGACTGCCCCCTGCTGCCTGGCAGGTGCTGCCAGGCAGCAGGGGGCAGCCCCCCCCCCCTGTAGTTAACACATTGGTGGCCAGTGCCGCTGACCCCCCCCTCCCTCCCCTGTAGTTAACTCATTGGTGGCCAGTGGGCCCCCCTCCCTCCCCTGTAGTTAACTCATTGGTGGCCAGTGCGGCCGGCCCCCCTCCTTACCCTGTAGTTAACTCGTTGGTGGCCAGTGGGCCCCTCCTCCCTCCCCTGTAGTTAACTCGTTGGTGGCCAGTGGGCCTTCTCCCCTCCCTCCCCCTCCTAATTAAAATCTCCCCCCTATCATTGGTGGCAGCGGAGTATACCGATCGGAGTCCCAGTTTAATCGCTGGGGCTCCGATCGGTAACCATGGCAACCAGGACGCTACTGCAGTCCCGGTTGCCATGGTTACTTAGCAATTTGTAGAACCATTATACTTACCTGTGAGCTGCGATGTCTGCGTCCGGCCGGGAGCTCCTCCTACTGGTAAGTGACAGGTCATGTCACTTACCAGTAGGAGGAGCTCCCGGCCGGACGTCACTTACCAGTAGGAGGAGCTCCCGGCCGGACGCAGACATCGCAGCTCACAGGTAAGTATAATGGTTCTACAAATTGCTAAGTAACCATGGCAACCGGGACTGCAGTAGCGTCCTGGTTGCCATGGTTACCGATCGGAGCCCCAGCGATTAAACTGGGACTCCGATCAGTACACTCCGCTGCCACCAATGATAGGGGGGAGATTTTAATTAGGAGGGGGAGGGAGGGGAGAAGGCCCACTGGCCACCAACAAGTTAACTACAGGGGAGGGAGGGGGGCCCACTGGCCACCAATGAGTTAACTACAGGGGAGGGAGGGGGGGGGGCGGCCGCACTGGCCACCAATGTGTTAACTACAGGGGGGGGACTTGAATGGGTCCGTGAACCGTTGTCCGTCAAAAAAATAGGACAGGTCTTATTTTTTTGACGGACAGGATACACGGATCACAGTCTCGGCTGCAAAACGGTGCATTTTCCGATTTTTCCACGGACCCATTGAAAGTCAATGGGTCCGCGAAAAAAAACGGAAAACGGCACAACGGCCACGGATGCACACAACGGTCGTGTGCATGAGGCCTTAATATGCAATTTTTATATTTGTGCTAATAATCCATGTATTACTCCCATAAAAACTGCAGAATCCTGTCCTCCATCCTAACCATTGATAAGGCCATGAATTTTACGATTTATGTAGTAAATCAATAGGATTTATTAAAATGGAGCCTTATAATTTATTCCTTTACTGCACAGCGCCACCTAGTGACTATATAGAACATTCGATTGCAAAGAAAAATCTCCCTGAAGTAATTACCCAAACTGAAATGAAAAATAGTCTTCTAAAGATATGGCCAGCAGTGATGAGCGAATTTCACAAATTGGATTTGGCTGAATCAGTCAGGTGATTCGGGTCTGAATAAATTCCATCTGAATCTAATGTGCTCCAATTGCCGTGAAAAGTTGTCGATAACACACTGGGGTCTCTGAACGCCAAGCCAGCATTAGTCATCTTAAAGTGACAGCAATATATATGTAGGTATGGGTAAACACATGGCTAGTGGTGGTAACAAACAGATTTTTTTAAAACAATCTGCACTATAGGATTTTCTTATATTTTTTTAAAAAATGCTCTGAAAATGTTTCACTTTTTGGCGGCATATGCCACTGTAGATATACTTTCTTAATAGTAGAGAAATTACACGCATTCTTGTTCTTCTTACTGTTAGACCACGTTTAGCATGCCCCCTTGTCATGTACACAACTAGTTGATATTGTACTATTATTACTACAGTTTTGTATTTGTTTCTACTATATTAGTCATTTCATTCTATTCCAAAATGGACTTGTCTTTGTGAGCTTCAACTTTCTGTAAACGCTTATTTCTAGGATGCATCTGGAGAAACTTGCGCTGGTTTTGTCTGCTGTTATCGTATGCGCCCTTTCTTCACAGTTTCTTGACCAGGAATGGAAAGCGTGGAAATCTAAATATGGTATTACATCCTCCTTCTTGTATAGGATAAAATTATAGGAAAGGAAAATGGGGCAATTGCTCTGTGCCCGGCATCACCTAGGAGGGGGGTCTGCACAAAACATTGGGGGACAGTTAAAGTGAGGGCAAACCGAAGTTGCAAAAAATGTATCACGGTGACACTAACTGTATACTAAAACCACATTAGACACTATGGGGTCATTTATCAAACTAGTGTAAAGTAGAACTGGCTTAGTTCCCCGTAGCAACCAATTAGATTCCACCTTTCATTTTTCAAAGGAGCTGTCCAAAATGAAAGGTGAAATCTGATCGGTTGCTATGGGAAACTAAGCCAGTGCTACTTTACACCAGTCGGATAAATGACCACTATGCTCTTCCTTTACGCCGCCTCTTGGCTGGCCTACTTTTCACCAATATTTTATTCCAAAATAATGGAGTGCACCATTAAGAGACCTGACACATTTTATATTGCTTTTAGCCACACCTATTAGACACGCCTATTAGACACGCCTAGACACTTTTCAAAACTATCCAGATTATCAACTGACTGTCAAGGGGCTGAAAATTAAAGCAATTAAGATTTTTTGTCCACATGAAAGATGTCTATATCCTTTTAGAAATGTTACATGTGCAGCCTGTACTGTAGTAATCCATAAACGCATGCAGTAAATGGTCTAACTACGTATTTTAATTTCATAAATTCAATATAGAAAAGAATTATAGCACTTTTCGTGATGAGATGTTCCGGAGAAAGGCTTGGGAGGCAACCTGGCAAAAAGTCCAGAAACACAATAGACTGGCTGACCAGGGTCTGTCCAGATACAGAATGGGCATGAATAAGTTTGCAGATATGGTAAGTTTACAAAAACCAGCTTAATAATAGGTAAAAGTTAAGAAGGTGAAGATGGAGAGCAGGAATATAGGGTTTCCAGACCTGTGTAGACATCTAAATAGCCCAGTGGACCCGATGTCGCTTGGCTTATTGTGCTTAGTAGTGTTAGTTACGGTAAATATTAGTTACCTCCAGATAAACCCCCAAAGAAGGACTTGAATGTGTATCCACAGATACAACAGATTATATTAGCATGATAACTGCTTTCTGTAGTATTAAATAGTTTTGATAACTTGTACATCATACTTATTTTTTTATCATTCCAGACACCAGAGGCACGTAGTTCTAGTAGCTGCTATCATTCAAATAGAAGGTCAACATCCAGGAACAACGTACCTCTTTGGTCTTACTCCGAAACTGACATACCAGAATCGATGGACTGGAGGGAATCAAATTGTGTGGGCCCTGTCAAAAATCAAGGGCTTTGTGGATCCTGCTGGGCATTTGCCACCGTAAGAAAAGCTTATCATTCACTATAAAAAATATACAGATAAAATATATATGCTATGACAACAAGCCAAGACTATGGGGAAAATGTATTGTGCCCTATACTTCAGAATTCTGGCTTCAAATAGTAGCAGAATAGGACTTTACGACTTTTGGGGGTTACTTGTGCAAAACTTTGGCAGTTGTGAACTCATTCCAGTAGGGGGTGCTGTTAAAATTAGAGTAACATTTCTACAAAAAAACAATGAGGAGACTAATCAAAACTGGAAGAAAGGAAAACTGGCTTAGTTCTCATAGCAAGTTTAGCAACCAATCCGATTCCACCTTTCTTTTTCCTAAGGAGTTCTGAAAAATGAAAGGTAGAAACTGGATGCTAGAGGCCACTAAGCCTGCTCTCCTTTGCACCCGTTTTGATAAATCTCCCCCAATGTGTGCCGTTTGATAAATTTAGTGCAAAGTATGCAAATACAGATCCAAGCAAAACGGACTTCAGATGTTACCCTCATGATAAATTCCCCCCCAAAGTGTTTATAGTGAAAAGGTATGAAGCAATGTGTAGTCATTGGGGTCATTTATTATACTGTAGCTCTATGTCAGTTTTCTGGTGTAGAAAGTCGTAAATTGTATTGCAAGTGCCAGTTTGTGACAAAATGTGCAACACTTTTACAGACTGTGGGAGGAGCATGGGCAGGAGGAGGTGCGCCAAAGTGTGGGACCTCTGCGGGCCAGCAAACTGGTGCACATCACATCAGAAAATCACAACTCCAGCTCCTGGCTGGGGTAAATTCCAGTTCTGGTGCACACACAGCATACGCCTCTTAATAAAGTGGTCAGATCTTCCTCCAGCGGAGTCTTTAGTAAATTCTCTTTCATTCTCTATGCTACTGGAAATGTATATGAATTTGGCAGGAAGTCATAAATAACTTTTTTTTGTAAATTACATTTCAGATAAATCATATACTAGGCATTTACTACTTTTAGTGTCAATTATTACAAAAGATTGTACACAACTTAATGAGAGTATTCTGTGGTCACCAGGGAGGACATGTTATCAGTGCTACATAGCATTATTATTTATTTGCACAGCATGGCAGTATTTTATGTGTACCACATGGTGGGATTAGTTATATGCACAGTGCAGCATTATCTACATACACAATGTGGTAAAGTTATTTATACACTATATCAGGGGTGGATTGGCCATAGACATTACAGGGAAATTTCCCGGTGTGGCCGATGCCCAGGGGGCTGCCTGGGCCCTCCTTCCGGCCAGCTAGTGGAAGTTATTGGGGATGTATTTTGTGCTGGTGGCAGTATTTTCTGATGTACTGGTATTTGGCTCTGTTGGGGCGGTATAATGTGCCACAGTATGGTATTGTTGGCCCTGCCTTCCATCAATTTGGACCCAACTACAAAACGGGGCCACTTTTAGTATTTTTTCCAGGGCCACTTTAAGTTCCCAGTCCGCCCCTGCACTATATAGTTAAGGCATTGAGTACTGCAGGTCTATCTTAGTGCATGCACATCGATTTGTGTGCAAGATACATATGCATGTTTAACAGAATCCTGTATATACTCTTGCTAAAGTATTTACCTACCTGCCTGAACTGCTTTCTGAATGGAGGCATCAATGTGATATTGCCAGAATGATAAACCGCCATTGAGTGTCACCCTTTTTATAAAAGTGTCAGTCAAGCATGCACACTGCCTCTCCATTCAAACTCTATGGAACTTCCAGAGATAGACTATATAAAAAGAATTTTTAAGAAAATACATAATTTCTAAGATGTAATGTTATATCTTCAAGGTGGGTGTATTCGAGACACATTATTGTCTCAAAGCCAAAAAGCTGGTTGAATTCAGTGAGCAGCAGCTTGTAGACTGTGATGGCGATAATGACGGTTGCTGTGGAGGATTTCCAGATACAGCCATGGCGTATGTTGCAAGTCACGGTATGATGAGTGCCGAAGATTATGAATATTCAGGGAAGGTAAGCTTTTTCCATATCTTTCACACTATTTTGAGATGAGAAAGTGATAAACTATGTACAAAAAACTACCTATTTCTTTTACAGAGGTGTTTCTAGACTTGAGTAGTTTAGTACAGTATATTTTTGTTTGACCTTATGACAAAAAAATATCCTGGGAAACAAGTATAGAAGAAAGGGACCCCATATGGGGACAACAGAAACCACCATCTGGAGAAATCAGGATTAGGGTCCATTCAGACGTCCGCACTTTGGGTCCGGATCTGTTCCGCAATTATGCAGAATGGGTGTGGACCCATTAATTTTCAATGGGGACGGCAAAGATGCGGACAGCACACAGTGTGCTGTCCGCATCTGCATTCCTGGCCCGGGGCCCCGAACTTCGGGTCCGCGGCTCCAGAAAAAAATAGAACATGTCCTATTCTTGTCCGCAGCTGCGGACAAGAATAGGCATTTCTATTGGGGTGCCAGCCCGGTGTTTTTGCGGATCCGCAATTTGCGAATCCGCAAAACACTGCGGACATGTGAATGGACCCTAACTGATACTGTACTTGTCTATCCCCAAGCTATGTAGACTTAGAGCTATAAATTCATAGGTATTTCATAATAAATTTAACAAAATATGTTACTAACAACACTTTGTAAATTATTTGCAAAAAATGGCTAAGAAAATACACAAAAAAAAGGGAAAAAGTGTCATATACAGTAGCTACATTAATCCTTAGACCATTAGGCATTCTAAACATGCACCACACTTATCAAAGTGGCTCCAGATGGATGACAAATTTAGTGCATCTTTCTACACCTTTGTGTAACTTTATACCACCTATTGGCTGGATTACGGTACTTTAAACCAAAATGTTGTCCCAGTTTGGCGTTTCTTAATAGTGTTGTCCCAATTAGGCTGAGTTCATACTTCCGTTATTTGTTCAGTTATTTCCATCAGCTATTGTGAGCCAAAACCAGGTGCAGGTCAAAAAAAAATAATAAAGAACAGGAGGACATTTTCCCATTATACCTTATCGCTGTGTAGGCTTCACTACTGGTTTTGGCTCACAATAACTGATGGAAATAACTGATCAAATAACTCAAGTGTGAACTCAGCCTTAATAAAAAGCTCAAACCAAACCCTGCAATGTCTTAAAATAAAAAATCACACGCTCACCTGTGTCTCCAGTACTGTTCTCTGTGGCGCTGGTCCGGTACTCCTACCACTGCTTGTGTACATATAGCATCAGTGACCCGCCAGGGTACAACACGTGATTGCTGCAGCCAATCGCTGTCCTGGATAAATGGGTGAATATATCATGTTTATTTGAAGTCATTGTAGTGGTTGTCCTATTTTTAATTATCTCAGACAACCCCTTTAACTTGGCCAACAACCCCTTTAACCAGTTTAACACTGGGCCATTTACTCCCTTCCAGACTAGACACATTTTTGTTTCTTTAGTTATTTATCTTTTTTCGGTGTTAAATAGGACTTTATGTTTATGTCATTGTTATTTTAATATTTTTGTTTTTATTTTTTTATCCCAAGCATAATATAAAAAAGGGGAAAACTGTTTTTCCCTTTTTTTTATTTTTGAATAGAACAAATTGTAACTAAAATGCAGGAAAAACGTGGATAGATCCGGCACCCAAATAAAAACGAATTACTTTATTAAATCAGAACATAGTAGAAAAATATTAAAACCACTGGTGCTTACGCGTTTCAGGCATACAAGCTCTTCCTCATAGCATACAAGACATAGAAAATGATAAAAATGTATATACTAACAGGCATGCTGGAAAAGCAGTAACACCGAAAATCTGGCATGGAGGGAATAGTAGCTGAACTGGAAATATCTTAATAAAAGAGTAATATAATATAATAAATATATCAAGCCCAGTACAGACACATATTACAAAATATGCATTTAACAAGAAGGCAAAATGCAGTGTGAATAAGGTCGTCAATATACAGTAGATATCACAAATTGGTCTTAAGGTTCATTCCATTTGGACTTCTTCACCGAACATGGTTATAAGGGAAAATAATAGCATTCTTAATACAGAATGCTTAGTAAAATGTGGATTGAGGGGTTAAAAAATAAAAAAATGTAACTCACCTCATCCAATTGATTGCACAGCTGGCATCGTCTTCTTTCTTCTTCTTTCAGGACCTGCAAAAGGACCTTTGACGTAAATAATACAGTGAATACCCTTTAATGGGGTCCGGGGTTGCTTTAATCCCTATCATCTCTTAGCAACCATGCGTGAAAATCGCACCGCATCCGCACTTGCTTGCGATTTTCACGCATCCCCATTTATTTCTATGGGGCCTGCGTTGCGTGAAAAATGCAGAATATAGAACATGCTGCGATTTTCACGCAACGCACAAGTGATGCGTGAAAATCACCGCTCATGTGCACAGCCCCATAGAAATGAATGGGTCCGGATTCAGTGCGGGTGCAATGCATTCACCTCACGTGTGAAAGGGGCCTTACAAGGTTTGATGTATTTGCATATACTACATCTGTTATGACCACATTTATACAGGCCTTTGCATGTGAGCCAGTCTTGTGCATTTCTGCCAATGTGACTGTTTGGAGACACATACATGGAAGGAGTATTACCTAGTGTGATGCCCCGTTTGGCTACAAATCTGCAGGCATTCTTGAGAATATTTTTGATTTGGGGGTCATCATCCAAAATAGTTAAATATTATTTGAGGAGATGAACAATCTGATCATATTCCAAAGAATAATTGGTAGAAAAAGTAACCAAATTAGTGTTACGTTTTTTGGGGGAATTTTTTGTGACAGTGCCATCGCTGAGTAAAGATTCTCTAGTTTTAGTGATCGCGATATTTTTGGCACAATTGAGAGACCAAATAGAATAGCCTCTTTCTTTGAGGCGGTTATCAATGATGACACATTCCTTATAAAAATCCTTGATGTCTGAACAAGCACGTAACGCCCTGATGTACTCCCCTGCTGGGATGCTGCAAATCGCGTGCTTGGGATGGCAACTGCTTACAGGCCAAAATAGTGTTACGTGCTGTAGGTTTTCGATGCAACTTGGTTATAACCCGGTTATGACAGGAATCTCCAATCAGAGTTAGATCCAGAATTTCATATGGGTGGCTATTGTAAGGGAAAATAAGCGAAAAACTATTGTTATTTAGATATTCAATAAAGGCTAGAAAGTAGCATTTCAACAAAAAAACTCATATGATCTAGAGAAATAAATGAGCTCTGAATTAAGGACATGGTGGGACCCCAAATCCCTACAAACATGTATATCCCACAAAATGATATCACATGGATTAAGAATAAATAAAAAAATACCTTTAATATATAATAAAGATTTCATGTCCAACTGGAATGCTATTTTATTGGACTGCTCCATTCGCTTGATGGAGTAGATAGTGAGCCATGGAGGCGTATAACTCACCGAGACACGCAGCAAAATTATTGCATTATCAACACAGATTACAAAAGAGAGGTTTCTCGAAAGGAATATTTGGAATGTGAGCAAATAATTAAGGATAACCTAGCAAAATTGGAAAAAATTATGACAGACGTAAATAGATCCAAATTTATTTGCGATCACTATAACTACGATCACAACATGGTTTATACCTGGAAACATAATGAGGATGACCCCCAAACATCGAAGTCTATTCTCAAAAATAGAAAATCATATAGGAAAATAGGAAATATAGGAAATCAAAAATGAATGTCAGCTTCAGTTCTACTGAGGCAGAAACTTCTGATAAACAGCGTTTTTGCCAATGTGACTCTTTGGAGACACATATATCTTGCAGAGATCTGTTAGTCTCTGGAACTTGAGGCCCAAGAAGAAGAAACTCCAGTCTAGGCTTACATCTAACCTTCTATGATGGCTAAGCCAGGGTTATTAACCCTGGGTTTGCCCTCCATACAGACTATACTGGTGAAATACATAGAATGGTATAATAAATAACATTCAAGAGCAAACTTATATACAGATGCACAAACTCTGCAGTGACATTCAGAAGGGTCCTTGCAGAGTTAAATGTGGAACACTAGCACATTATTAGTCTATAGGTGGTCTGCAGCATGCCCATTTCAAGTTAAGGGTACTTTCACACTAGCGGCAGGGGAGTCTGGCAGGCGGTTCCGACAGGTGAACAGCCTGTTTGATCCGTCCTGCCGCTAGTTCACATGTTCCCCTGGACTGCCGCTCCATCCCAATTGACTATAATAGGGCGGGGGCGGAGTTCCGGCGGCAGCATGGCAGCGCACGGCGAGAGGCAGACAGACTAAAACTAGCCTAAGCTTAACAACTTTGTTGACCGAGGCACAAAATTGTCTAAAACATAATCATAAATGTGATACAAAGCATGCACAACAGTTTTTGGGCACAAACAAAGCCAGAATTCTGGTTCATAAATTTCCCTCCATATCTGAAAACCACTTCCAGTAATGTGAAAATGGATTGGAGAAGGGCACTCACTATATGGGAATACACGGAAATTTAATAAAACTTCACTTAGAAGCATACAGGAATTTATTCAATAAAATGACACAATAATAAAACAATTGTAATGGCACAGCAAAAAAAACAATTGAAATAAAACAGCAAATCCACTAAATGAACTGCCTAGAATGGCCTGCCTAGAATTAGCCAACCTGCTGACTAGACTGTAATAACCATATACATCCACATCTGGTATATAGCCCGTATGTTTCCACTTGTAGGGTATCAGATATCCCTCATACGGTGCACACGCCTACTACGTCCAAAAGAACTCCAGGTTATTATAAGTAGACAACAGATGATTACTATCAGGATTAGTATGGTATGTTAGGGATGAACTTCAATGCACAATGTTAGTTGTATAAGGCCAGTAAGTCCACATTTATAAGGCCACGGATGGTAAGATATCTCTCATAAGTTGCATACACCTGCTATGTCCCAACCCCTCCAAGTTAATATGGATAAAAGACGCAAGTGGTTAGTAACATAATTAGTCTGGTAAGTTGCGGATATATTTCCCCTCAATGCACAGTATTAATTTGTACTGGTATTGTACATTACCGCTCCTGGATTCTCCGTCTGTGTCCTGTGAGGGTTTCTTCTGTCAGCCCGCCTGACACGGCATTCAGTGTGGCTGTTACCTGACGCGGCGTCCCGCGTGGTATCCGAGTCAGACGTAGCGTCCCACGTGACTCTGTAGCCGCTTCCTGGAGAGCGTCTCCAGTCTCCTGGGTCCTACTTTCCCTCCGCCTCTGCTCTCATTTGGTTTCAGAGATGCAGGTATCTGTAGGGATGTAGCATCAGGTTTCCATAAGTAATTTATATTTCATTGATGAAAGTCCAGTACGGCACCAAACGCGTTTCAGGGTCTACACCCCTTCATCAGTGGCTATCGAACTGGGCTGCTTGTGAGGGCTTTATATATCCCGCCGTATCTGGAATAATAGGTTATCCAAAAATCTTGGATCTGGATTTGTCACCTTAACATATAGTCATACAACAACTAGGAAGAAATGCCAAAATCCCGAGGGACCAACTAAATTTTTTGATGGAAGGAGTGAATCACATTCTCCGACACAATTATTTCGCTTTTGAGGATGATTTTTATGTACAGTTGACTGGCACCGCCATGGGCACCAGATTCGCCCCCAGTTACGCCAATTTATTTTTGGCCAATTGGGAGGAGGATCATATCCTACCCAAGCTGGGGACGAGTCTGGTGCCGTTTTATTGATGATATTTTGTTTATATGGCAGGATAATGAAGAATCATTAGAAATATTCTTATCAGAGATCAATGTGAACAATAGGGGTCTAATATTTACACCAAAAACGAGTAGGGATCAGGTCGAATTCTTGGATCTAAATATCAATATAAAAGACAATAGGGTCTGTTGTAACACCTACTTCAAACCCGTGGCGAAAAATAGCTACATACGTTTCACAAGCTGTCATTTGCCACGATGGCTTATAAACATACCAAGTGGCCAGTTTAGACGGCTTAAACGTAACTGTACAGAGAAGGAAAAGTTTGAAGAGGAAGCAAAAATCCTGAGCCAACAATTCCTAGATAGAGAATATCCTATGAAAGTGGTGGAAAAAGCTTTAGAAAAGGTGAGGAACATGGATAGAAAACAGTTCTTCGAAGATAAGGCCCCCGTACAAATAGATGACACATTGAGATTAATATTGCCATTTCATTCACAGTATCGTCAAATAGAGAGAATCTTTAAAAAGTATTGGTATATTCTATTGGAAGACAAAATAGTAGGTCCTCTTCTGAGTCATGAGCCAAAGATCACATATACCAAGGCAAACAATCTTGCATCCACAGTAGCCCCTACGGTAAAAAAGACCCTTATAAAATTAAATGGATCCAATTGGTTAACCGCAAAAGGCTTCTTTAGATGTGGTCAGTGAAACAACTGTAAAATTACCTCTTTCGCCAAAAAGACTATGGAGGCTAGTTCCACACAGAATGCGTTTAAATTATCTATTAGGGATGGTTTGACATGCAACTCCAGTTATGTGATTTACCTCCTCGAGTGTGCATGTCATAAACAATATATTGGGAGGACAAAGAGACTGTTCAAGAAAAGAGTGTCAGTCAGAACACATTTCCAATATAAAGAAGGGCTATGAACTACACTCTCTCTCTAGTCACTCTAAGCAGTTGCACAATTGTGACCCATTATCCCTTAAATTTTATGCGTTAGAAAAAGTGAAACGTCCATGGAGAGGTGGTAACCATATCAGACATATGTCCAGACAGGAATCAAGGAGAATTTTTGAGTTTGATTCACTGCTACCAAAAGGCCTTAATGCCGAAATTGAATTATTTGGCTTCCTATGAGTGTGGGGGCGTGTCCTGTGGTGATGTGTGGTCGAAGTCAGGCTGTTTATCAGCACTTCGACCCCACCTCCCTATGGGACTCTCCCCCCTAGTCTACAGAATTGACAATGAATATATTGGAAGATGCAGAGGTCTATATGTAAATATGTATATGCAGTTTTTTATGCGTTGCATGCGGTTTTTTGCATTTTTTAGGAATTTTATTATCATCATGTTTTATTAAATACATATTTTTATTTCAAATAAAGTGATTTTATGTATTTTATGTGAATATTATTATATGGTGATAAATATATGTTCTCCAAGAAATGGCAAAGTAATGTATGATTATATGTTAAGGTGACAAATCCAGATCCAGGATTTTTGGATAACCTATTATTCCAGATACGGCGGGATATATAAAGCCCTCACAAGCAGCCCAGTTCGATAGCCACTGATGAAGGGGTGTAGACCCTGAAACGCGTTTGGTGCCGTACTGGACTTTCATCAATGAAATATAAATTCCTTTGGAAACCTGATGCTACATCCCTATAGTCACCTGCATCTCTGAAACCAAATGAGAGCGGAGGCGGAGGGAAAGTAGGACCCAGGAGACTGGAGACGCTCTCCAGGAAGCGGCTACAGAGTCACGTGGGATGCTACGTCCGACTCAGATACCACGCGGGACGCCGCGTCAGGTAACAGCCACACTGAATGCCGTGTCGGGCGGGCTGACAGAAGAAACCCTCACAGGACACAGTCGGAGAATCCAGGAGCGGTAATGTACAATATCAGTACAATTAATACCGTGCATTGAGGGGAAATATATCCGCAACTTACCAGACTAATTCTGTAACTAACCACTTGCGTCTTTTATCCATATCAACTTGGAGCGGTTGGGACATAGCAGGTGTATGCAACTTATGAGAGATATCTTACCATCCGTGGCCTTATAAGTGTGGACTTACTGGCCTTATACAACTAACATTGTGCATTGAAGTTCATCCCTAACATACCATACTAATCCTGATAGTAATCATCTGTTGTCTACTTATAATAACCTGGAGTTCTTTTGGACGTAGTAGGCGTGTGCAACGTATGAGGGATATCTGATACCCTACAAGTGTGAACATACGGGCTATATACCAGATGTGGATGTATATGGTTATTACAGTCTAGTCAGCAGGTTGGCTATTCTAGGCAGGCCATTCTAGGCAGTTTATTTAGCTGATTTGCTGTTTTATCTCAATTGTTTTTTTTTTTGCTGTGCCATTACAATTGTTTTATTATTGTGTCATTTTATTGAATTAATTCCTGTATGCTTCTAAGTGGAGTTTTATAAAATTTCCGTGTATTCCCATATAGTGAGTGCCCTTCTCCAATCTATTTTCTATTTAGTTTTTTAAGGACGGGCGAGTCCATTGAAGTGTGCACCCATTTTATGGTGTCCAGCTGGTGAGCCACCGAATACATAATATTCATCACTTCCAGTAATGTATAACATAGAATAACCTTACAATTATTCTTTACTTATGGTGAACATTTAACTAGTGGCTGCATTCATAGCAAGAACATCTAATAAAGTAAAAAGAAGTAATAGGGTACAACTACACGGCAAAACTGGTAGTGTGACAGCTGTCGCAGACAGGTTCCCAAAGTAGCGGTGATCCCAAAGAAATTAATGGGATTGCCGCAAAAGTTGCAGTAATCCAACACTGCTGGATTTCTTGCGACTGGCGGGGCGATCCTATTAATTTCTATTGGATCACCGCTACTCTGTGAACCTAGCAGCGTCAGCTATCATTTGACAGTGCAGCTGTACCCTTATATTTTAAGGGTACGGTGTAAGCTAATGTTAAACTAATTACATCTAATAACTGTCCAATCAATTCTTTTGCTATATTCAGAAATCAAACTGTTTATTTGACTCTGATGATGCAGTATTCCTGAATGTGACCACGTATTACACTCTGCCTGGAGAACAGAATATGGCAATGTCCGTGGCAACTAATGGACCCATAGCAGTTGGAATTGATGCAAGTGATGACTTTTCACTGTATTGCAGTGGTAAGTTACCATATATATCTGATAAAATCCAAGATGTCAAATTTAACCCTTTCATGACCAGGCCCAAAAAGGCCTGAATGTCCAGGCAACTTTTTGTGATTTTGTGCACCTGTTGGTTTAGTGACCGTAGGTTTTTTTATTTGTTTGACTACAAAAATAATTTTTATTTTATTTATTTTTTTACTTGACACTTAGGACTTTTAGGACTAGAATGTTTTTTAAGAGTTTTTTTAAAAAATTTTTAGGTTTAATTTGGAGGAAAACTGCTAATTATTATTAAAAACTTTTTTTTTAATTCTAGTTTTTCATTTCTTAAATATTAAAACTGACACAAAAATGTATTATTGCAATGTGTTACCTAATTTGTGACGATCGTTTTCATATATAACATGTATAGGTTTGAGAGAACAGGGCGACTGTTTCTGTTGGCGACAGCATTTTTTATATTTAAAAAAAAAAATAAAATGTTGTATTTTTTTTTATTTTACTTATATTTAAAACATTTTTGGGCACATAATCTGATCCCAGGAGGTCATTAATGACCTCTGGAGGACACCGACTTTTTTTCTTTTTAACTTTTTTTTCCCACTGTTTCCACTGTAACTGGGGCATCCACAGGAGCTACAGGGGAACACAGCCCCCTGAGGGGGAATGACACACGTGACTGCCGGGACTAACAGAGGAAGAGGCTCTGCAGCTTCCTTCCCCCTGCGCTCGTACACCGCTGTCCTCCTGCCGGCACAGGAGAGGGTCTCTGCTCCGCCTGTCAGCCGGGACCCGAACTGCTCCTGCTAGATTTCAGGAGCTTTAATCCCAGCGCTGATCAGCGCTGGGATTAAAGCGCTGCCAGCACATGTATATACATGCTAGCTGCACGGGGCATGTGCAAATAGCACGTATATAGTCGTATGGCAGTGGGGAAGGGGTTAAAGAAGTTTCTGTGACTTTAAGGGTATTTTGGTTGGTAAAAGTTAGCCTCTATTTCCTGGATAGAGGATAACTAACTGAATGGTGGGAGGACAAATGCTGGTATCCCCACAATCATGAAAATAGGGGTCCGGAACCCCGTCTTGATAGTGTGGCAGGCTGATCCTTCCATTCTCTTATCAGCGCTGTGCTTGTCAGCGCTGCTATCTTAGGCAGTCCCATAGAGAATGAATGGAGTGGCAGGGCGCATGCTAAACCTGCTGCTCCATCAGGATAGGGCCCTCATTCTCATGATCAGTTACCCCTTATTCAGTGGATAGAAGATTACTTTTACCAATTGGAATGCCAAATAAATAGTCATGACTTATACTCAGGATAGATTGTGGGAGTCCACCATGATCAATGAGACACTAGTAGATCCTCCATTGGGCCCGAGCTTCCTGTGGACCTCCCTCCCCTGACTGCAGCTAGAAGACTCCAGCTGTACAACTATCAGTGATGGTAGCGCTCAGAGGTGCACCACCAATGAGGCCAGGTGAGGCAATCGCCTTAGGCAGCACCAGGTAGGGTCAAGAGGGGGGCAGCTGAAGGGAAGGGGTTAGGTTAAGAAATTTGAATTGGGAATGGGGGAGCCATTTCAGTTTTCGCCCCAGGCAGCAGAAAGGCTAGGTGCACCCCTGGTAGCGCTGCTCAGCTGCCACTACTTCACTTATTGTGACGCTCAGCAAATTCCCCACGCTGATAATGTCAACAGAAGTAAGTTGTGCAGTAATCATTTCTATTCTTTTATAGGAGACATAGTGTCCAGGAGCCCTGCTGTGTGCTTCCAGGCCCATGCCTCCTCACCGCAAAAGATAGGACATGCCCTATCTACTGAAGTCAATGGGTCCACACTTCAATGCGGGCTGCACACTACCGGTGTCCGTGGTTTGCGGATCCGCAGTTTGAGCTTCACAAAACGGACACAGCCGTGTGAATACACTCTTTTCCTGCCTCCTACTGGTGGGAGGCCCAGAAGTATCTGCAATACTTCCCTGGCTGTGAAGGAGAAGGAAGTGCCTGGAATTCTCCCCTACTACCAGTAGATGGGGCTGCGGTGCTGGGCTGATTTCAGAGGCCAGTGCCTGTACGCAGTAGTGAGTCATAGGAGGCTGTGTAAGAGGAATTGTTTTTTACAGTTTGCCAATATATCTGCAGAAATCATGTGCCTATAACTCTACAATACTACTGCATCCTTGGGGTAGCCAACACTGAGAGGCTGTGTAATGTGTAGCGCTGTATAAACTGTTTGTGCTTCATATTTCCTATGTATAAGTGGCATGTGTGGCATGTGTCCTGTGAGTGAGTGGATTCTGTGCAGTATGTTCCCTTGTGTGTCACATGTATGTACAAACCGGATTCCAAAAAAGTTGGGACACTATACAAATTGTGAATAAAAACTGAATGCAATGATGTGGAGGTGGCAACTTCTAATATTTTATTCAGAATAGAACATAAATCACAGAACAAAAGTTTAAACTGAGAAAATGTACCATTTTAAGGGAAAAATATGTTGAATCAGAATTTCATGGTGTCAACAAATCCCCAAAAAGTTGGGACAAGGCCATTTTCACCACTGTGTGGCATCTCCCCTTCTTCTTACAACACTCAACAGACGTCTGGGGACCGAGGAGACCAGTTTCTCAAGTTTAGAAATAGGAATGCTCTCCCATTCTTGTCTAATACAGGCCTCTAACTGTTCAATCGTCTTGGGCCTTCTTTGTTGCACCTTCCTCTTTATGATGCGCCAAATGTTCTCTATAGGTGAAAGATCTGGACTGCAGACTGGCCATTTCAGTACCCGGATCCTTCTCCTACGCAGCCATGATGTTGTGATTGATGCAGAATGTGGTCTGGCATTATCTTGTTGAAAAATGCAGGGTCTTCCCTGAAAGAGATGACGTCTGGATGGGAGCATATGTTGTTCTAGAACCTGAATATATTTTTCTGCATTGATGGTGCCTTTCCAGACATGCAAGCTGCCCATGCCACACGCACTCATGCAACCCCATACCATCAGAGATGCAGGCTTCTGAACTGAGCGTTGATAACAACTTGGGTTGTCCTTGTCCTCTTTGGTCCGGATGACATGGCGTCCCAGATTTCCAAAAAGAACTTCGAATCGTGACTCGTCTGACCACAGAACAGTCTTCCATTTTGCCACACTCCATTTTAAATGATCCCTGGCCCAGTGAAAACGCCTGAGCTTGTGGATCTTGCTTAGAAATGGCTTCTTCTTTGCACTGTAGAGTTTCAGCTGGCAACGGCGGATGGCACGGTGGATTGTGTTCACTGACAATGGTTTCTGGAAGTATTCCTGAGCCCATTCTGGGATTTCCTTTACAGTAGCATTCCTGTTTGTGGTGCAGTGTCGTTTAAGGGCCCGGAGATCACGGGCATCCAGTATGGTTTTACGGCCTTGACCCTTACGCACAGAGATTGTTCCAGATTCTCTGAATCTTCGGATGATGTTATGCACAGTTGATGATGATAGATGCAAAGTCTTTGCAATTTTTCGCTGGGTAACACCTTTCTGATATTGCTCCACTATTTCTGCGCAACATTGTGGGAATTGGTGATCCTCTACCCATCTTGGCTTCTGAGAGACACTGCCACTCTGAGAAGCTCTTTTTATACCCAATCATGTTGCCAATTGACCTAATTAGTGTTAATTGGTCTTCCAGCTCTTCGTTATGTTCAAATTTACTTTTTCCAGCCTCTTATTGCTACTTGTCCCAACTTTTTTGGGATTTGTTGACACAGTGAAAATTGGAATCAACGTATTTTTCCTTTAAAATGATACATTTACTCGGAATAAACGTTTGATCTGTCATCTACGTTCTATTACAAATAAAATATTGATATTTACCATCTCCACAACATTGCATTCAGTTTTTATTCACAATTTGTTTAGTGTCCCAACTTTTTTGGAATCCGGTTTGTATATGCATATGTATCTTTTTGTAGCTTTGTTGCCACTGAAGGCTCCTGGTCCTTGCACATAGGCCATTTTCCCCTTGTTTTTGTATAGATATGCAATGTGTGTATCTATAGTTATATAGGTGCATGTATATGGTAACAATCTATGTATGATATTTTTAATTCATAAAATACTGCATCACTGTAGAGTGAGTCCTCAGAAACGGTTATACTGGTGGTCCGTAATGACCCTAGTCCAACACCTATCAACCGTTTGAAGGGCTCTTTGCAGTGATCTAAGAACATGTTGTGAATACATCAATAGGGAGTCGCACTCGCCAGATCTTACGGTCGTCCGGAATGCAGCAGCCCACCTGGAGCCCTAGATCCACAGAGGCTCCTGAATGTGCAATCCAATAAACGATAACGGAGGCAGCATATCCGGTGAATATCCCTTTATTGGGAACTGCTTACATGCAAAACGTGGTTACAAAAGTTGCTACGTTCTGTTATAGCATAGCCTTTATCAAGCTGTACATTGTATGGTGGCTTTGCTTGGTATTGCAGCTCAATCTCATTCACTGCGATTGGAGTGAGCTGCCGAAAGGTCAAGTGCCGTGATGTTACAGGCTGACGGTAGTCAGACTCCCACAATCAGATGTAAATGAATTATTCTGAGAATCCGCCCTGAGGACAGCGACATAGTTGAATTCGGGAGGACACCGGCGGCTGCCAACCAGTTACCTGACAGCCCTGTGTTAATTTAGGCTGGGAGCATCGGCCCCCTGCGCATTCCTGGTGGGGTCTCTGGCCAGTCCGTCCTTGACTCAGTGGGTTGCTGGGGCACTGTTATGCAGGGAAAGCACAATGAAGAGGATACAGCTCTAAATCAGTCCTGCATCCCCTTCATTCTCAGGATTGTTAGGGGTCCCGGCATTCGGACCTCACCGATCCTAAAGAATACCATCTGCTAACAGTCCACTTTAGTGAACTCATTTATAACAATATTCTTTTTTACATTATCTGACATATCATTTTAAAAAATAATGATAATAATTATGGGTGTTTTATCAAAAAAGCTATTGGGGTCATTTATTAAACTGGTGTAAGACATTGAAAAAGCCAAAAGAACATGACGACTCTATGCTCTGCAATATCCTGTGTCAAATAAACAGTTCTAAGCAACAAACCATCCACACACTGTAGTAACGTGAGTGCATCCTATACACTGATGGAAGAATACATGTGGAATTAAGTTCAATATATGTCACTATTTCAGGTATTTTTGATGGCAAATGCACTAAAAAGCCAAACCATGCCGTCATTATTGTGGGGTATGGTACAGAACATGATGCAGAGTCCGATGAAGATATAGATTACTGGATAGTAAGGAACAGGTGAGTGTTGTCACAATGGCTGTCCAGAATCAAGTAGGGTCTTTAAAAAATTGCATGTACTGAATTATGATGAATATGAAGATAAGTATGAAGATTACTATATTGTAAAAGCTGTTGTCTGACTTCACAAAAAGCATGTATCATGTAGAGAGAGTTATTACAAGGCACTTACTAATGTATAGTGATTGTCCATATTGTCTCCTTTGCTGGCAGGATTCATTTTTAGTTTCCATGGTTACAGACCACCCTGCGATCCATCCGTGGAGGTCGTACTTGCACACTATTGGAAAAAAGGACCGGCCTTTCTGGTGGCCGGGACCACACATAGGCTGCTGCCTTTCCTATATTGCGCAAGCATGGCCACCGCTGATGGATTACAGGGTGGTCATAACCATGGAAACGAGCAGTGTATAATGTGATGGAAAAATGAATCCAGCCAGCAAAGGAAGCATTATGTACAATCAAAATACATTAGTAAGGGGCTTGTATTAACTTTCTCTACATAATAAAATGGTATTTGCTGAAGTGAGACAACCACTTTAAATTCATTCATCGGGTCATAGAAAGTTAAGCAGGATAAATTTAGACGTGTAATTTGAAGCACTTGGGCCACTATGCAAAATAGTTACACTAAGGGTCCATTCACACATCCGTGTGTGTTTTGCAGATCCACGGATCCGCAAAACACGGACAGCGGCAATGTGCGTTTCGCATTTTGCGGACCGCACATTGCCAGCACTAATAGAATATGCCTATTCTTGTCCGCAATTGCGGACAAGAATAGGACATGTTCTATTTTTTTCGGGAACGGAATTGCGGACCCGGAAGTGCGGGTACGCAATTCCGTATCCGGGCAGCACATCGTGCTGCCCCTTGGAAATGAATGGGTCTGCAATTCCGTTCCGCACAATGCGGAACAAAATTGCGGACGTGTGAATGGACCCTAAGGCATCCAAGTTATTGGATAGTGTGTGTTATTTCATCTTAGCTTTTTGGCCCCAGACTATTTGTCTATTTCAAGATCCACTTTATGATTCGATAACAGCAGTGTATATTTGTGGGCTCTTTTTAAATGTCTTCCTTTCATTGCTTGTCATACAGCTGGGGCGAAGACTGGGGTAATGATGGTTATGTGAAGATGAGGCGTAATGTGAACCTGTGTGGTATAGCAAAAGATGCTTCCTCTGTGGACCTGATACGCTAACTCCTCAGTGTCTGAAGAATCAACCTGATCAATTAGACATGTCATAAAGCAAATCCTCATACACAAGCTACAGTACCTTCGGCTGAATCTCCTTGAGCTTAGCAATATGAATTACATTAATTGGCATTGTTATTGTGCTTTTTGTAATGAATAAATAAAATGCATAAAAATGTTGATATTAAAGTTCACATTACCTTATTACAAATGTAATTAGAAACCACAAAATGTATTTCTTTCCAAAAATGTAATTATATCTTTACAATTATATTATAATGTAATTATATCTGCCAATTCTCTGGCCGAGGGCAATCCGGGAAGTGGGATAAAATGGGCCATTTTACTAAAACGGTCCACCACTACTCAGATTAACGTACTTCCAGAGGACCTTGGCAAATCTGTGATGAAGTCCATGGAGATGTGAGTCCATGGAGCCTGAGGAATGGGCAATGGGAGCAAAGTACCAGAAGGGGCGGACCGAGACGGTTTACATCGAGCACACACACTACATGCCTGGATGTAGGCCTTAACATCCACGGACATACTGGGCCACCAAACATGACATTTAACAAGGGCAAGTGTTTTCTTAACACCCAGATGCCCTGCAGACTTGGAGTCTTGAAGCTGTTGGATAATCTTTAACCGAAGGTTAACTGGTACAAACCATCGCCCCTCGGGCTTGTTAGGCGGACTCTCTGCCTGTGAAGCCTCGAGAAGAGAGGACAAGTCCTCCATTAACTCTGCGGTCCCTAGGGGAGCAAGAAAACTTTAGTGGGAAGAATAGTCTCTGGCTCAAAGCTCAGGATGGAAGAAGCCTCTGGGAAGCAGCGGGACAGAGCATCTGCCTTCACATTTTTAGAACCTGGCTTATACATGAGGCGAAAATTGAAGCGGGTGAAAAACAATGCCCATCGAGCTTGTCGGGAGTTGAGTCTCTTGGCAGTCTCTAGGTTCTCTAAATTTTTGTAGTCAGTGTAAACCGTAATGGGATGTTCCGCACCCTCTAGCCAATGTCTCCACTCTTGAAAGGCCAATTTTACTCCCAGAAGCTCTCTATTGCCGATGTCATAATTACACTCGGCTGGAGAGAGCTTCCAAGAGATGAAGGCACAGGGATGCAACCTCTCAGGGACCCCAGAATACTGTGAAAGAACTGCCCCAACACCAACCTCGGAGGCGTCGACCTCAAAAGGTCGGGAAGTGTCTGGATGAGTAAGGATGTCACCGCCAGCTCTCTGAGAAGCTGTGGCAGACATTCTTCTGTAGCTCTCGCATGATGTTCTTTGTTTTGGTTTCACTTTGTCATCTCTTTTCCTTCTCCCAGCTGTCATCTATTTACACTGATTGCCTCCCTTTATATTCCCTCCCATACTGCTTCACTTTGCGGTTTATACTAATTCCTGGATTGTGTTCACTGCAAGAGGCTGCAACTGCTGGTTCCTCAGATAAGTCTTTTCCTTTATTTGTGTTTCCATGCTGGCTTGATTCTAGGTGAAAAACAAATCACAGAATGAACATAACCCTGTTCAAGGGATTATAGTAGAATTAGGTCAATTAATCAACAGGTATCACAGAATAACCAATAATTCTAAGACATAACTTTTAATAACCGTAATTAAAATATTAGACCCTTATAGAAACAAAATAACAACGAAAATAAATCAAAAAGACTGAGTCACTCGTCTCCTTGGTTGTAATACGGACAGCCAAGTGTAGATGGTAACCTATAGGGGCAATATCCCTTGTGCTCCCCCTATTCTGGTGACCCTTCCTATAAACGGAATAGCCGCCCCGATAAGGGCGATCCTGTATCTCGTGCCTCCTGATGTACCCTTGGAAACCCTGGTGTGGGTGACGATTCCTGATGGCTGAGTAGGACTAGTCTAAAGATATACCAAAAATAACAAACAACATATATAGAACACCCCCAGTGTGGTGAATTTAACACCACCCCAAAAAGGATAGTGCATAGACAAAAGCATGAAAAATGTGCTAGATTAGTGTAGAGCGTCCCTACGCGTTTCGCCTTGTTTATATTAGGCTCCTCAGGGGACAATAAGAAAAAGACCAAAGTCAACGGAGTGTCCTACACCAAAGATAGTTATACAAAACTTACAAACACAAAGATTTGAGTGACCATATTATATTTCACTCTTGTAGAGTGATGGTCACTGAATATTAAGATTACATCAAAGTATATAATTTTGATATAAATTTCGATACAGCAGTCAGGTCAGGGACTCCGTCAAGGGCCGCAATTTACGGCAGTATTTATGGCGGCACCAATGAAGTTAGATTCAACCAGATATAACCTGTTACTCAAATTCATATAGTGTGACAGATGAAGTTTTAGGTCGCACTCAAGACACAACCTCTAGAACCTAAATCTATACAGTACAATAAGGAATATATTTTTGAATATATTTTTAAAGATGGTCTAAATGTAAATGGCAGCCCTTATATATATGCCTGTGACTTATATATATGCCTGTGAAACATGACTAATCAGAGTGGATGGACTGACTAGTGTCAGATATGTAAGAGGCACATAGAGGGACAGAATACTTGCGTATCCGCTGAGACACCCATAAGTATCGATGCAGTAGATGGTTCTGGTGGATAGTTGTGCCAGTCAGGAGAGGCTCATGATGCAGGCCAGTGGGGTCCCGGCGTGACCGCTGTTTAGGATAAGACTGCGGCAGCAAGTATTTGTTCCCGGCTATGTTATTTAAGCGTAACTTCCGGGTGTGACGTAAGAACATGTGACCGCATGGTCGCGGTCACGTGATTCAAGTTAGCGTCCCTGGAGACCGGATCCCCGCTTGATGTGTGTATCTATTGGAACGCATAGTTGAATGATGTAGTACTTCCGGGTATGACGTAGGGGCACATGATCGCGGTCATGTGATTTATATTAGCGTCCCAGATCTCCCTTCTATATGCAAGATTAGGTTAGAGCGGCTGTTCATGTGCTTAGTTCTGCTATGTATCTAGCCAACTAGATAAAGAGGCGTACATAATATGGCCCAACACTTATTATATATATTAATACACAGATGAATAGAGCATAATGAAGTAACATTTGAGCTATATGCCATATGATAGTATGGATGTATTTAATGGTATTATGTGATTGTATAAAATTAGAGCTAGATAAATGAGCATGGCTGAATAGTAGGCATGAGTATCAAATGTCATGGTGCATATATTTTATTTTATTTTATTTATTCGCCACGTAATCTCAATAATATTTTATTTTATTTTATTTTAGACGGTCCCTCATGGTGAATATGGAAATTAACCGATTGATTGGGGTCCAAATAATTAATTAGTACTGTATAATAAATATAGATATATGTATATATATAGGAGAACGGTCCCTATATAATAAATTGGCGAGATGCCACTGGTATATTCGTTCCCAGTTTTAGTGAGATATTTATGACCTTATCACAGAAAGCACGCAAAGTCAATATTTTCATTGAGTCCAGCCGGCGTAATGGTGTTTAGTCTAAAAATCCATTTAGACTCTTTTTGTCTGAGGAGTTTATCAATGTCCCCTTTTCTAGTGGTAGGTTTGAGTAACTCGATTGTAGAAAATTGAACTGCCTCTACGGCCCCAGCGTGTTTAGCCCATACGTGACGGGAGATTGGTTTGTCCCGTCTGTTACGGATGTCCCCAATATGTTCTAGGATTCTTATTTTGAATATCCTCTTAGTCTTTCCTACGTATTTTAGGCCGCAAGAACATGTGGCCAGCTATACCATAGCAGTGGTGTTGCAGTTTGCAAAGCTACGGATGTCAAACGTTTTATCATCAGAGCTGTTTTTAAAAGTATTCCCTGTGGCTATAAAGCTACAAGCTTTACATTTGCCACATTTAAATGTGCCTGTTTGTCTATTAGTCAGCCAAGTGCTGGTCTGCGGTGGAACAAGATGGCTATGGACCAGCGTATCACCTATACTGCGGCCTCGTCTAAAAGTGATAGACGGGTTTTCTGGCAGGACTCGCGTAAGGTCTGGGTCTGTTTTAATTAAAGACCAGTAGCGACTCAAGATATCTCGGATCTGTTGGGACTCAGAGTCGAAAGTGCTGATAATCCGGATAGGCCCTTGAGTCGTCGTCATTTCCTTTTTGGCTTGTAATAGGGAGGAACGGTCCCTCGATTCTGCCCAGTTCCAAGCCTCATAGAGGCACTGATCGGGATAACCCCTTTCTTTAAACCGGTGGAACAGTCTCGAGGCCTCCCTTGTAAAGGTTTCAGGGTCCGAGCAGTTGCGTCGTGCCCAAAAGGAACTGACCTTTAGGAATACCCTTTTTGAGGGATCTGGGATGAAAGCTCTCCCAACGAAGAAGGCTGTTTGTAGAGGTCTTTTTTCTAAATAGCGTGGTTTTGATGTAATTATTTGGATCTCGTTCCAGAGTAATATCCAGAAACGTTATTGTGTTGCGATGAATTTCTGATGTAAAGTAGAGGCCTATATGGTTGGAGTTTAATTTGTCCATAAAGAGATGGAACTCCTTTTCGGTTCCAGAGCATAAAAGCAAAACATCGTCGATGAATCTGGACCAAAGGGATATATATTTGGTCCATTCAGTCATGGTTTCCGAGAAGACGATCACGTCTTCCCACCAGCCCAGGAGCAAGTTGGCATAAGTCGGTGCACAAGGGCTACCCATAGCGGTGCCCCTGAGCTGGTGGTAAAGGCGATCCTCAAACACAAAATAATTATGCGTTAAGACAAATTTGAGTAGTTCAAGAACGAAGTTGTTATGATGATTCATATTAGTAGATCGAGAGTCAAGAAAGTATTTCGCTGCTGTTAAGCCCTTGTCATGGGGAATTGATGTATAGAGTGCCTCTACATCAATTGAGGCAAACCAGCTGTTTGGTTCTAAAGTAATACCCTCTAATCTTTTTAACAAGTCCGTTGTGTCACGAAGATAAGAAGGTAACGCAGACACAAACGGACGAAGAATATGGTCAATGTAGGTCCCTACATGTTGAGTCAGGCTGTCGATTCCCGAGACAATGGGACGTCCTTTTAGTGGGACCGTTCCCTTTTGGATTTTTGGGAGTCCATAAAAAGTAGCTATTTTCGGGTTGCTTGGTACCAAAAATTCAAGTTCTTTTTTGTCTATGCATCTATTTAGAAGGCCCCATTGGACAATTTCGGATAGTTCAGTAAGGTAAGTCATAGTGGGATCTCCTCTTAGTACTTCATAGCTATTTGTGTCTGATAAAAGAGTTCGACACATGTCCCTATATTGTTGAAGGGAAAGGATCACAATGTTCCCCCCTTTGTCTGATGGTTTTACTATAATTTTTTTATTTCTGCTAAGATTTTGTAATGCGGTCATTTCCAAATGGGTATAGTTTTTATTGGGAGTACTGAGTTCTAGTTTCTCTAAATCGCGCGTCACTGATCTCAGAAAGGTTTCAATGTTGGCATCATTAAGAGTTTTGGGTGGCATTTTGGTACTTGTATTTCTCAGAGAAGTGAATGGACCTTGTCCAGTAGGTCGTTCATTCTCATCAAGCAGGTGTATTAGATTGTCTAGATTTTCCAAATCTACACTATCTATGCCCAATTCAAGACATCTCTTGTTATCTGATGTGGCAAAGATTTTGTGCCAACAAAGTTTTCTGGTGAAGAGATTAATGTCTTTGATCCAGTCAAAGCAGTTAAAGCGCGTAGTTGGAACAAAGCTTAAACCCTTTCTCAGAATGGATATTTCATCTTTAGTTAAGATAACCTCTGATAAATTGATAATCAGGGTGTCAGACAAGGTTGAGTTTATTTCTTGCTTTGTTGTTGAGATGGAGGACGGTCCCTTAGTGCATAGGTGTTCCCTTGTGGTGGGCCTAAAAAAGGGAGAGAGTTGGATGCTGGTATACCAGAGTGAGTAGAAGGCCCAGACGTAGAGCCATCTAAAATTTGTTCCTGTGTTCTGTCGGTTCGTGTTCTCTCCCCATCGTCCCCCCTGTTTTGTGACTCCCATTGTCTCGAGTACTGAGTACCTGTATATTGGTCCCCTCTCCAGTTGGATCTAGGTCCCCAATATCTGTTGCGTCCCCTTGTGCGGCCTCTCCCCCTCCAATGTGTTCTCGGATAGGGGTAGGCAGGGCGATATGGAGTGGATTCCTGATCCGAGCTTTCTGCTTCTGAGGCAGATGTTTCAGTTACGGACCCCCTTTGATCTGTTCTTGTATTAATGTAGGCTGTATTGTTCCTAAACTCTGTGAGGTCTTTGGTGAACTGTCGGTGTTTTCTCTCTACCAAAGTGCTCCTAAATTTTTCAATATTATTTTGAAGTTCAAGTTCCTTTTTAGAAAATTCTGTATGATCTTTGAATTTAAGAGCTATCTCAGTCAAATTTTGTTTTCGTTTCTCTAGTTGTTCAATATTAATTTTTTCTTGATCTAATAATAGATGCATGAATCTTATTGAACTCGCCGTAGCCTCGGCCTCCCATTTCAACAATAATTCAGTATTGCTAATACGTGTTGCTGGACGTATAAAGATTCGCAGACCCCTCGGTACAATGGAATTTTTGATATAGTTATCTAGGGATTGAATTTCCCACCAAGTCTTTATATACTCTTTATGTATCTCATAAAGATCTTTGAATGTGGCTTTAATAGAGGGGCTAGTAATCGAGGGTAGGCTGAGTTCTTTATCTGAAAAGATCTCGGTGGCTTGTAATAGCCATCTATCCTCGTTGCTTTGCGTGCTAAGAAAACCGGCCATAACAAGTCAGCTAATGATAATAGATGTAAAAAAAGGCTAAATTAAGTGAAAAACAAATCACAGAATGAACATAACCCTGTTCAAGGGATTATAGTAGAATTAGGTCAATTAATCAACAGGTATCACAGAATAACCAATAATTCTAAGACATAACTTTTAATAACCGTAATTAAAATATTAGACCCTTATAGAAACAAAATAACAACGAAAATAAATCAAAAAGACTGAGTCACTCGTCTCCTTGGTTGTAATACAGACAGCCAAGTGTAGTTGGTAACCTATAGGGGCAATATCCCTTGTGCTCCCCCTATTCTGGTGACCCTACCTATAAACGGAATAGCCGCCCCGAGGAGACGAGTGACTCAGTCTTTTTGATTTATTTTCGTTGTTATTTTGTTTCTATAAGGGTCTAATATTTTAATTACGGTTATTAAAAGTTATATCTTAGAATTATTGGTTATTCTGTGATACCTGTTGATTAATTGACCTAATTCTACTATAATCCCTTGAACAGGGTTATGTTCATTCTGTGATTTGTTTTTCACTTAATTTAGCCTTTTTTTTACATCTATTATCATTAGCTGACTTGTTATGGCCGGTTTTCTTAGCACGCAAAGCAACGAGGATAGATGGCTATTACAAGCCACCGAGATCTTTTCAGATAAAGAACTCAGCCTACCCTCGATTACTAGCCCCTCTATTAAAGCCACATTCAAAGATCTTTATGAGATACATAAAGAGTATATAAAGACTTGGTGGGAAATTCAATCCCTAGATAACTATATCAAAAATTCCATTGTACCGAGGGGTCTGCGAATCTTTTTACGTCCAGCAACACGTATTAGCAATACTGAATTATTGTTGAAATGGGAGGCCGAGGCTACGGCGAGTTCAATAAGATTTATGCATCTATTATTAGATCAAGAAAAAATTAATATTGAACAACTAGAGAAACGAAAACAAAATTTGACTGAGATAGCTCTTAAATTCAAAGATCATACAGAATTTTCTAAAAAGGAACTTGAACTTCAAAATAATATTGAAAAATTTAGGAGCACTTTGGTAGAGAGAAAACACCGACAGTTCACCAAAGACCTCACAGAGTTTAGGAACAATACAGCCTACATTAATACAAGAACAGATCAAAGGGGGTCCGTAACTGAAACATCTGCCTCAGAAGCAGAAAGCTCGGATCAGGAATCCACTCCATATCGCCCTGCCTACCCCTATCCGAGAACACATTGGAGGGGGAGAGGCCGCACAAGGGGACGCAACAGATATTGGGGACCTAGATCCAACTGGAGAGGGGACCAATATACAGGTACTCAGTACTCGAGACAATGGGAGTCACAAAACAGGGGGGACGATGGGGAGAGAACACGAACCGACAGAACACAGGAACAAATTTTAGATGGCTCTACGTCTGAGCCTTCTACTCACTCTGGCATACCAGCATCCAACTCTCTCCCTTTTTTAGGCCCACCACAAGGGAACACCTATGCACTAAGGGACCGTCCTCCATCTCAACAACAAAGCAAGAAATAAACTCAACCTTGTCTGACACCCTGATTATCAATTTATCAGAGGTTATCTTAACTAAAGATGAAATATCCATTCTGAGAAAGGGTTTAAGCTTTGTTCCAACTACGCGCTTTAACTGCTTTGACTGGATCAAAGACATTAATCTCTTCACCAGAAAACTTCGTTGGCACAAAATCTTTGCCACATCAGATAACAAGAGATGTCTTGAATTGGGCATAGATAGTGTAGATTTGGAAAATCTAGACAATCTAATACACCTGCTTGATGAGAATGAACGACCTACTGGACAAGGTCCATTCACTTCTCTGAGAAATACAAGTACCAAAATGCCACCCAAAACTCTTAATGATGCCAACATTGAAACCTTTCTGAGATCAGTGACGCGCGATTTGGAGAAACTAGAACTCAGTACTCCCAATAAAAACTATACCCATTTGGAAATGACCGCATTACAAAATCTTAGCAGAAATAAAAAAATTATAGTAAAACCATCAGACAAAGGGGGGAACATTGTGATCCTTTCCCTTCAACAATATAGGGACATGTGTCGAACTCTTTTATCAGACACAAATAGCTATGAAGTACTAAGAGGAGATCCCACTATGACTTACCTTACTGAACTATCCGAAATTGTCCAATGGGGCCTTCTAAATAGATGCATAGACAAAAAAGAACTTGAATTTTTGGTACCAAGCAACCCGAAAATAGCTACTTTTTATGGACTCCCAAAAATCCACAAGGGAACGGTCCCACTAAAAGGACGTCCCATTGTCTCGGGAATCGACAGCCTGACTCAACATGTAGGGACCTACATTGACCATATTCTTCGTCCGTTTGTGTCTGCGTTACCTTCTTATCTTCGTGACACAACGGACTTGTTAAAAAGATTAGAGGGTATTACTTTAGTACCAAACAGCTGGTTTGCCTCAATTGACGTAGAGGCACTCTATACATCAATTCCCCATGACAAGGGCTTAACAGCAGCAAAATACTTTCTTGACTCTCGATCTACTAATATGAATCATCATAACAACTTCGTTCTTGAACTACTCAAATTTGTCTTAACGCATAATTATTTTGTGTTTGAGGATCGCCTTTACCACCAGCTCAGGGGCACCGCTATGGGTAGCCCTTGTGCACCGACTTATGCCAACTTGCTCCTGGGCTGGTGGGAAGACGTGATCGTCTTCTCGGAAACCATGACTGAATGGACCAAATATATATCCCTTTGGTCCAGATTCATCGACGATGTTTTGCTTTTATGCTCTGGAACCGAAAAGGAGTTCCATCTCTTTATGGACAAATTAAACTCCAACCATATAGGCCTCTACTTTACATCAGAAATTCATCGCAACACAATAACGTTTCTGGATATTACTCTGGAACGAGATCCAAATAATTACATCAAAACCACGCTATTTAGAAAAAAGACCTCTACAAACAGCCTTCTTCGTTGGGAGAGCTTTCATCCCAGATCCCTCAAAAAGGGTATTCCTAAAGGTCAGTTCCTTAGGGCACGACGCAACTGCTCGGACCCTGAAACCTTTACAAGGGAGGCCTCGAGACTGTTCCACCGGTTTAAAGAAAGGGGTTATCCCGATCAGTGCCTCTATGAGGCTTGGAACTGGGCAGAATCGAGGGACCGTTCCTCCCTATTACAAGCCAAAAAGGAAATGACGACGACTCAAGGGCCTATCCGGATTATCAGCACTTTCGACTCTGAGTCCCAACAGATCCGAGATATCTTCAGTCGCTACTGGTCTTTAATTAAAACAGACCCAGACCTTACGCGAGTCCTGCCAGAAAACCCGTCTATCACTTTTAGACGAGGCCGCAGTATAGGTGATACGCTGGTCCATAGCCATCTTGTTCCACCGCAGACCAGCACTTGGCTGACTAATAGACAAACAGGCACATTTAAATGTGGCAAATGTAAAGCTTGTAGCTTTATATCCACAGGGAATACTTTTAAAAACAGCTCTGATGATAAAACGTTTGACATGCGTAGCTTTGCAAACTGCAACACCACTGCTATGGTATAGCTGGCCACATGTTCTTGCGGCCTAAAATACGTAGGAAAGACTAAGAGGATGTTCAAAATAAGAATCCTAGAACATATTGGGGACATCCGTAACAGACGGGACAAACCAATCTCCCGTCACGTATGGGCTAAACACGCTGGGGCAGTAGAGGCAGTTCAATTTTCTACAATCGAGGTACTCAAACCTACCACTAGAAAAGGGGACATTGATAAACTCCTCAGACAAAAAGAGTCTAAATGGATTTTTAGACTAAACACCATTACGCCGGCTGGACTCAATGAAAATATTGACTTTGCGTGCTTTCTGTGATAAGGTCATAAATATCTCACTAAAACTGGGAACGAATATACCAGTGGCATCTCGCCAATTTATTATATAGGGACCGTTCTCCTATATATATACATATATCTATATTTATTATACAGTACTAATTAATTATTTGGACCCCAATCAATCGGTTAATTTCCATATTCACCATGAGGGACCGTCTAAAATAAAATAAAATAAAATATTATTGAGATTACGTGGCGAATAAATAAAATAAAATAAAATATATGCACCATGACATTTGATACTCATGCCTACTATTCAGCCATGCTCATTTATCTAGCTCTAATTTTACACAATCACATAATACCATTAAATACAGCCATACTATCATATGGCATATAGCTCAAATGTTACTTCATTATGCTCTATTCATCTGTGTATTAATATATATAATAAGTGTTGGGCCATATTATGTAGGCCTCTTTATCTAGTTGGCTAGATACATAGCAGAACTAAGCACATGAACAGCCGCTCTAACCTAATCTTGCATATAGAAGGGAGATCTGGGACGCTAATATAAATCACATGACCGCGACCAGGCGATCATGTGCCCCTACGTCATACCCGGAAGTACTACATCATTCAACTATGCGTTCCAATAGATACACACATAAAGCGGGGATCCGGTCTCCAGGGACGCTAACTTGAATCACGTGACCGCGACCATGCGGTCACATGTTCTTACGTCACACCCGGAAGTTACGCTTAAATAACATAGCCGGGAACAAATACTTGCTGCCGCAGTCTTATCCTAAACAGCGGTCACGCCGGGACCCCACTGGCCTGCATCATGAGCCTCTCCTGACTGGCACAACTATCCACCAGAACCATCTACTGCATCGATACTTATGGGTGTCTCAGCGGATACGCAAGTATTCTGTCCCTCTATGTGCCTCTTACATATCTGACACTAGTCAGTCCATCCACTCTGATTAGTCATGTTTCACAGGCATATATATAAGGGCTGCCATTTACATTTAGACCATCTTTAAAAATATATTCAAAAATATATTCCTTATTGTACTGTATAGATTTAGGTTCTAGAGGTTGTGTCTTGAGTGCGACCTAAAACTTCATCTGTCACACTATATGAATTTGAGTAACAGGTTATATCTGGTTGAATCTAACTTCATTGGTGCCGCCATAAATACTGCCGTAAATTGCGGCCCTTGACGGAGTCCCTGACCTGACTGCTGTATCGAAATTTATATCAAAATTATATACTTTGATGTAATCTTAATATTCAGTGACCATCACTCTACAAGAGTGAGATATAATATGATCACTCAAATCTTTGTGTTTGTAAGTTTTGTATAACTATCTTTGGTGTAGGACACTCCGTTGACTTTGGTCTTTTTCTTATTGTCCCCTGAGGAGCCTAATATAAACAAGGCGAAACGCGTAGGGACGCTCTACACTAATCTAGCACATTTTTCATGCTTTTGTCTATGCACTATCCTTTTTGGGGTGGTGTTAAATTCACCACACTGGGGGTGTTCTATATATGTTGTTTGTTATTTTTGGTATATCTTTAGACTAGTCCTACTCAGCCATCAGGAATCGTCACCCACACCAGGGTTTCCAAGGGTACATCAGGAGGCACGAGATACAGGATCGCCCTTATCGGGGCGGCTATTCCGTTTATAGGTAGTGTCACCAGAATAGGGGGAGCACAAGGGATATTGCCCCTATAGGTTACCAACTACACTTGGCTGTCCGTATTACAACCAAGGAGATGAGTGACTCAGTCTTTTTGATTTATTTTCGTTGTTATTTTGTTTCTATAAGGGTCTAATATTTTAATTACGGTTATTAAAAGTTATGTCTTTGATTCTAGGTGACCCTGACTCCCTCCGTATTAAGTGCAGGGAGCCGGTGGTTGTGTCCCCTCACTATTATAGGGTTTTCAGGTGTCACTCAGTCTAGGTACGAGGGCATGCAATTTTCTATCATAAAGATCTTTTCATGGGCAAAGCAGTCAGGGAGAGCTCTAAGGGTTTTATAGGGCTCACCCATATGTTCCTTAGTTTGGGATCAAGTCAGTCGGATGTTTATTTATAACTTCCAGTTTTCTGCAACACCATCCGTGACAAAGGATTGGCACAGTGCAAAAGGCCTGCTTTAGCATTTCAAAGGCTCTGTCTGCCTCTCTCGTCCACTTTGAAGGATTAGCTCCCTTCTTAGTGAGGTTAGTTGGAGGTACCACTATCGCAGAGAAATTCTTAATAAACTTGCGGTAGAAGTTGTCAAAGCCTAAGAAACTCTGCAGTCCCTTCAGATCCTTAGGCCGAGGCCAATCCAAGACAGCAGGAAGTTTGGATGGAACCATAGCCAGTCCCCTTTCTGAGATAATTTACCCCAGAAAAGGCAATTCTGTTACCTCAAACAGACACTTCTCTAGTTTGGCAAAGAGGCGGTTCTCCCTCAGTTTCTGGAAAACCAGAAACACACGTGTCTCCGATGAGACACCAGATCCAACGAGTAGATTAGTATGTCGTCTAAATAGACAACAACAAATCTACCTAAGAAATCCCTGAGGACATCATTGATGAACTCCTGGAAGACGGCAGGAGCATTACAGAGACCAAAAGGCATAACAAGATACTCGTAATGCCCGTCCCTGGTGTTGAATGCGGGTCTTCCATTCATCACCTTCTCTGACGCGTACCAAGTTATATGCACCCCTCAAATCGAGTTTGGTGAAGATCCGGGCCCCTGCTACCTGAGAAAGTAAAAGGGCGCGAAAGTCGATGCAGGGTCTCAAGCCTCCATCCTTCTTCTCCACGAAGAAGAACTCGGCTCCAGCGGGGGAAGTGGATGGACGAATGAAACCCTTCTCGAGATTCTCTTTAATATAATCACGCTGGGCCTGAATCTCAGGCCCAGTGAGATTATATAGATGTCCCCAGGGTGGCATGGTACCTGGCAACAGATCTATGGGACAATCATATGACCTATCGGGAGGTAACACATCAGCCCCCTGTGGACTGAACATGTCCTGGAAGTGATGGTAATGCTGGGGTAATGTACTTAATACTTCTGTGGAGGCTAGTGGCAACTCAGGACATATGCACCGAGTGAGGCATTCAGTACTCCACCTGCAAATCTGACCTGAGCGCCAGTCCACTATCGGATTATGTAGTCTCAACCAAGGGAGACCCAAAATCACAGGAGTGGGTGGCATGTCCAGGACAAGAAGGCTTTAGGTCTCCCGATGATCAGCCCCCACTGTTACCTGAATCCCGGGCGTCATCCACACGGCACGACCATTCTGGAGAGGATATCCATCAATAGCGGTCACCGACAGGGTGGTCTTTGGTTGGATAAGCGGGATGCCAAGTCGATGCACCAAGACTGAGTCCATAAAATTCCCTGCTGCTCCAGAATCAATCAGGGCAGAAAACACATAGACTTTGTCTTGCCCCTGTAGAGAAATGGGTACCATCACTCGAGTTGGAGGAGGGATAATAGCACCTAGGAGGTTCTCCTCTATGCCCCCTAGGTACATTTGTTTCCCGCCGACAGGAGGGAACAGGTCTCAACTAGATATCCTGCTTTTCCACAAAACAGGCACAGACCTTTCTGTTGGCGACGAGCTCGTTCTGCTTATGTAATATAGGCAGACCCAACCTCCATTGGCTCTTCTGCCGGATTGGTGGCCCTGGATGTGGCCGTGAAAGTGTAAAGCGAGTCGACCATTCTACCCGCCTCTCCCGGATCCGTCTGTCAGCATCGATTGCTTGGGAGATGGCCATCTCCAATGAGACGGGAGTGGGTAAGGCTAAAAGAAGATCCCGGACTGCATCAGAAAGTCCCAGCCGGAAATGATTGCGGAGGGCTGCGTCGCCCCAGGTGGTGAAAGCCTGAATTCTGCAGCGTATTATTCGGCAGGGCGGCGACCTTGCTCAATATGCTCGAGATGGTTCTCGGCAGTATGGATACGATCTGGGTCATCATAGATAATAGCCATGGCCTCAAAGAAAGCTTCAACTGACAAATAGGTGGCGTGGTCCTGGGGCAAATTAAACGCCCAACGTTGGGGATCTCCACGCAGCAAGGACATTATGATCCCAATCCTCTGTCTGATATTGCTGGAAGCTATCGGCCGCAACTGGAAATATAAAAAAGACAGGAGTCCCTGAAGTTTAGGAATTCCTGTGTATTTCCTGTGAAGGAGTCAGGCAGAGGAATCTTCGGCTCCACTTGGTGTCTTGCGATCGTGATGGGTAACGTGGAAGCTCCTTGGAGCAGCTGCTGAACCTCCCCCATCACATTAGACAGTTGCTCCTGGATTTGAGCTGCAGCAACTGACGGCACATTCGGGCGTTGTTGGGTTAACATATTAGCTGCTCCTGTTAACTCAGTTAGCTGCTGCTGGATTCTTTCCATGGCAACTGTTTGTTGGGCCCACTGTTCTGTAATGCAAGGCACCATCGAAACAGACCAGCAGTGATGGCCAGTTCACAGTGTTCGCCAGCGAACACATGCGATCTGCCATCTTAACTCACAAGTCCGGCGATGCACAGGTAAGTCCTTACCTGTGCGCGAGCCGGTCTGAAACAAGTACGGTCACCGGGAGCAGGCAGTTTCGAGAACAGCTGCTGGGGGCCTTCATCTGGCTGTTCTCGGAACTGCCTGCTCCCGGTGACCGCACTTCATTTCAGACCGGCTCGCGCACAGGTAAGGACTTACTTGTGCATCGCCGGACTTGTGAGTTAGGATGGCAGATCGCATGTGTTCGCTGGCAAACACTGCGAACTGGCCATCACTGCAGACCAGTGAGGATGAAGTCAAAGGGGTTTATTAACAAAATAAACAAAGTTCAGGTAAACTTCACTGGGCAAACATCAGTCAAACACAAAAACGAAGGAAAGCCAGGAGTAGTCCCGATCCGTGCTTAAGTCTCTGTGCAACTTGCCAGATAAACAGATGCGTCACGGAAAATCCCGGGTCCTGTGTCCCACTGGAACGGACGGAGTTCCAGCAATCTTCAGTCAGTAGTTAGCAGTACTGACCTGCACCTGGATAAGAAAGGATAACAGTGGGCACTGACCGACCTGGGAGGCCACCTTTTATGTGCCTGCTAACAAATCCCAGGGTGCCAAGTGTCCACTCCCCATAGGTCATGATCCTGCCCTACACCTGTGTACAAGGCTTTGGTCGGTCTTTAGTCATTTAGACCAATGCCAGCCCCCTAATCTCGTCACATATTGTACTTCATTAAAGGGGTAAATTTGAATCAAAATATTTCATTTTTATTTATTCAAAAAATACCAAACTTACCAAAAATTTGGAAAAATTTGCAACTTTCCAATTTTTTTTTTCCCCTGCTTGTAAACAGATAGTGATACCTCATATAATAGTTATTACTTTACACTTCCCATATGTATACTTAATGTTTGGATCATTTAGTGAATGCCATTTTATTTTTTGGGGACGTTAGAAGGCTTAGAGGTTTAGAAGCAAATCTTTTTTTCAGAAAATTTCCAAAACCCACTTTTTAAGGACCAGTTCAGGTCTGAAGTCACTTTGTGAGGCCTACATAATAGAAACCACCCAAAAATGACATTGTAGAAACTACACCCCTGAAGGTATTAAAAACTGATTTTACAAAAGTTGTTAACCCTTTAGGTGTTCCACAAGAATTAATGGAAAATGGAGATGAAATTTCTGAATTTCACTTTTTTGGCAGATTTTCCATTTTAATAATTTTTTTTCCGCATAAAAAAAGCAAAGGTTCACAGCCAAACGAAACTTCGAATTTATTGCCCTGATTCTGTAGTTTGCAGAAACATCCCCTATGTGGTCGTAAACTGCTGTATGGCCACACGGCAGAGAGCAGAAGGAAAGGAACGCCATATGGTTTTTGGAAGGCAGATTTTGATGGACTGGTTTTTTGATGCCATGTCCCATTTGAAGCCACCCTAATGCACCCCTAGAGTAGAAACTCCCAAAAAGTGACCCCATTTTAGAAACTACACACCTCAAGGTATTCAAAACTGATTTTACAAACGCTGTTAACCATTTAGGTGTTCCACAAGAATTAATAGAAATTGAAGATGAAATTTCAGAATTTCACTTTTTTGGCAGATTTTCCATTTTAATCATTTGTTTTTTCGCTAACAAAGCAAAGGTTAAGAGCCAAACAAAACTCAATATTTTTTGCCCTTATTCTGTAGTTTACAGAAACACCCCATATGTGGTCGTAAACTGCTGTACGGGCACACGGCAGGATGCAGAAGGAAAGGAACACCATATGGTTTTTGGAGGGCAGATTTCACTGGGATAATTTTAACTTGCCATGTCACATTTGAAGACCCCCGATGCACCCCTAGAGTAGAAACTCCAAAAAAGGTACCCCAACTACGGGATAAGGTGGCAGTTTTGTTGGTACGATTTTAGGGTACAGATGATTTTTGGTTGCTCTATATTCCACATTTTGTGAGGAAAGGTAACAAAAAAATAGCTGTTTTGGCACTGTTTTTATTTTGTTATTTACAACGTTTATCTGACAGGTAAGATCATGAGCTATTTTTTATAGAGCAGGTTGTTACGGACATGACAATACCAAATTGGTTGTTTGTTTCAGTTTTACATAATAAAGCATTTTTATAGAGTTTTACACAATAACAGCATTTTTTTAACAAAAAAAATCATGTTTTAGTGTCTCCATATTCTGATAGCCATAGTTTTTTTAATTTTTTTGGTAATTGTCTTAGGTAGGGGCTTAATTTTGCAGGAAGAGACAACGGTTTGAGTGGTATGATTTTGGGGTGCTTATGACTTTTTGATCGGTTGGTATTACACTTTTTTTAATGTAAGGTATCAAAAAAATGGCTTTTTTGACACAGCTTTATATTTTTTTTTTTACTGTGTTCAACTGAGGGGTTAGGTCATGTGATATTTTAATAGAGCAGGTCAATACAGACATGGAAATACCTAATATGATACTTTTTTATTTATTTAACTTTTACACAATAATATCTTTTTTTAAACAAACAAAAAAAAATCATGTTTTAGTGTCTCCATAATCTGAGAGCCATATTTTTTTTATTTTTTGGGATATTGTCTTAGGTAGGATATCATTTTTGAGGGATGAGATGACGATTTGATTGGTACAATTTTGGGGTGCTTATGACTTTTTGATCACTTGGTATTACACTTTTTGTGATGTAAGGTGACAAAATGGCTTTTTGACACCATTCTCATATTTTTTTTTTTTACGGTGTTCATCTGAGGGGTTAGGTAATGTGGTATTTTTATAGAGCAGGTTGTTATGGACACGGTGATACCTAATATGTATACTTTTTTACATTTAGCACAATAAAATCATTTTTGAAACAAAAAAAAATCATTTTTTAGTGTCTCTATAGTCTGAGAGCCATAGTTATTTTATTTTTTGGGCAATTGTCCTATGTAGGGGCTCATTTTTTGCAAGATGAGGTGACGGTTAGATACGCCTTTTTGATCGCTTGGTGACAAAAATAGCTTTTTTTTACACAGTTTAAATGTATTTATTTTTTATGGTGTCTATCGGACGTGGTGGATCATGTGATATATTTATAGAGCTGGTCGTTACGGACGCTGCGCTACCTAATTTGTGTCCTTTTTTTTCTATTTTTTATTATAAAATCAGGGGAAAGGGGCATTTTTTATTTTTTTAACTTGAAACTTTTTTTTATTGAAAACACTTTCTTTAACTTTTTTTAAAAATTTCTGTCCCACTCTGGGACTTCAACTTTTGGGGGTCTGATCCCCTCTGCAATGCATTACAATATATCTGTATTGTAATGCATTGCCGATTAGTGGATTACACTAAGTAATACACTAACAGGTTGCCTAGGAGACCCAGCCTGAGGCTGGATCTCCTGGGCAGCCGTAGAAGGCAGGTCTCCATGACGTGCAAGGCATTGGGCAGCCTCTGCAAGGCATCGGGCTGCCTTGTCACACATCGGGTCCCACACCACAGCAGCGCGGGGACCCGATGCACTCCTTCACCCGCCGCAAAGCACTTCTATGTCGTGGTCAGCGCTGACTGCGACATAGAAGGGGTTAATCCCTTGGCATCGCTGTAAATAGCGATGTCGGCGGTGTAGGGATTTGCTCTGGTAGGCAGGGTAAGCGGACGCAGTACAGAGGCAAGAACACGGTAGTAAAGCAAAAAGTTCAGTGTTTATTCACACCCAAGGAAAAACACCACAGGAATTCCTTGTGTTATTTCAAACGGCCAAAGTCCACAGAACTCAAAACAAACACGTCACCTGGATATCCACAGCAGGCTTTAGGGCGCCTGGCTTCCAGCTGGTGGCTCGCATGCAGCTCCCAGAGACACAGAGCCTTCACAGCTCCACTTTCACTTGGAGGAACATACCACACCCAGCTGAGCTGCTGGCTGGGTTTTTAAACCCCAGCCCAAAACCTGGCCTCGACGTGGGGAACAGCCACCCACCCTGCTCTTTGGCTGCTCCCAATAAGAACCGGCCCGGATCGGCTTTTCAGCCACACTAAGAATAAACAGTGTCAGCGAGCACTAGCTGCGGCTGACACATAAAATAACCGGTTCTTATCTCACCGAGGCCAGGAACCTCGGTGACAAGTACCTTCTATCAATGACGGACCCTTGCGCCTTCCTACAGTGGATACAGCAGGGGCCTGGCTTCCAGGGACTGCCGGACCCCTGCAGTGATCGGGCGGGCGCGGCTCCTGCACCTGCCCGATCAGCCCACCGTGCATGTATGGCGGAATGCGTTCTGGCACAGCTTCCCCTGCTGTACATGCATGGCATTTTGAGTTAAGTGGTTAATAGATGTCAGACTCTGCCAATCCGAATACATTTGGCACACAAATCATCAGGATTCGCTGCTGACAGCTCCTTTTGCAATAGCTGTCAAATGACGTCCCAAATGTGCTTCATGGTGACAAGTCCGGAGATGCTAAAGGCCATGGTGGCATGTTTAGGCCACACAGGCTGGCTCTGGCCTGTCAAGAAACAGCCCCCGGGACAGTTTGGAGAAATGTCCGTACAACTGGTTCGACGACCAAGCTGCCAGTGTACTTGAAATGAAGACTAGAGGGGTCTGTGGACTGTATATTATGTCACACCATACCATAATCCTGGGGAAAGGACCGATGTGATGTTCCCTTTGAAAGCTTCTTCATGGCGTTGCCCATGTGGTCTTCAGACCTCCAGATCTCCGGCTATCATTGTGTCCTAGACAAAAGCAGGACTCATCACTGAAGAGGACAGACCTCCATTTCAGGCTTCATTGCAATCTTGCTATGCACCATTATAGCCTTTGAAAGTGGTGGCTTGAGGTCAATGGAGCTCCTGTAGCTGGATGTCTGGCTCTTAGCCCAGCGGCATGCAAATGCCTTCTGATGGTTTGTGTAGACACTGTTTGCCTCCCTAGGCTTGGGATGTGATGTCAAATTTCACTTGCATTACACAATGGATCACTAATCGCCATTCTTCTAATCAGACAATTCGTCCGAGCACTTCTTCCAGTCATTCTACTTGTTATTCCAACCACAGGGACACACAACGTTGAATAGTGACATCTCTGCCTATGCAAGTAGCATTCTGCTGGACTGATAAACCAAGATCTCTCAGTTCAAGGATTCTGGCCCTCTCAGTTTGCGATTAGTGGTGGTAAATGGGACATCAATGAACAGGAGGCACAATTATCCCACATGATCTGATTCTTTCAGGATGTGGCTAAAAAAACTTTGCTTTCAATCTGGCTTTTATGCCCCTTCCACATGCTACAGACTGGAGCATAATCTTACGGCTTGGTGGTGGTGTTGCAATTTCAATGTTAAGGAGTATATTTAGGCTGGGTTTTCACATTCAGGTTTTTTTATGCAGAAATTAAAGCAAAAATCCAGGAAAGGTTCTTCTCCCCTTTTCAAACCTACCCTGGCTTAAAAAATACTGTGTTAAAAATCTTAAAAGTGGAAAGCCTGCCTACAAAGTTGATGCAAAGGAAGGGAAAAATTCTATGAGGTAGAAGCCAGTTTTCCTCATTTTAGGGGAAAAATTACTTCCCGACTCCAATCAGGCATGCAAACTGATTCATTGAATATTGTATTTTTTATCACATTTCTTTTAGGGTACTTTCACACTAGTGTTAGAAGAATTGCCAGAACTGCCTGCCGGATCCGGATATCCGTACACAAACGGATATCATTTGTTTCCGGGTGCGTATCCTTCTGACAAATGCATTGAAATACCAGATCCTTCTCTCCGGTGTCATCCGGAAAAACGGATCCAGTATTTATTTTTTTCACATTTTTAAAGGTCTGCGCAATTAAAGGTCTGCGCAGGTCTGCGTAAACAGTGCAATGTATTTTAGACATGATCAAAAGATCGCCTATTATATTCCCCTTGTGAGACTATTAAATGGTTAAAGAAAAAGTTTATTAACCCCTTAAGTAGCGGGCCCATTTTTGGTTTTGCATTTTCATTTATTTTCATCCTGCGTTCCAATAGCCATACTTTTTTTAATTTTCCATTTATATAGCCATATGAGGGCTTATTTTCTGTGGGATAAGTTGTATTTTTTAATGACACCATTTAATTTACCATGTCGGTATTCTAAAATGGGAAAAAAAAATCTTTGTGGGATTAAACTGAAAAAAAAAAAATTCTGCCAAGGTTTTTTTGGTTTTAATATTACAGCGCTCAATGTGCGCTCAATTTGCAGCTCAATATAAATACAGCTATACCAAACTTGTATCATTTTTATTTTATTATACTACTTTAAAAAAAATAAAAACCTTTATAAAAAAATCCAAATTTTCCTTGTATCACCATTTTCTGACAGCAGTAACTTTTTTACATTTCGGTCTACAGAGCTGTATGGAGGCTTGCTTTTTGCAGAATGAACACTGTAGTTTGTATTGGTACCATTTTGTGGTACGTACAATTGTTGATCACTGCTATTCAATTTATTAAACTTTTTTAACCACTTCACATCTGGGCTATTTGCCCCCTTCCTGACCAGGCATAATTTAGCAAATCTGACATATCTCACTTTATGTGGTAATAACTTTGGAAAACTTTTACTTATCCAAGCCATTCAGAGATTGTTTTCTCATGACACATTGTACTTCATGATAGTCATAAATTTGAGTCAATATATTTCACCTTTATTTATGAAAAAATCCCAAATTTACCAAAAATTTAGAAAATTTCAAATTCTCTGCTTTTAAAACAGAAAGTGATACCTCATAAAATATTTATTACTTAATATTCCCCATATGTCTACTTTATGTTGGCATCATTTTGGAAATGTCATTTTATTTTTTTAGGACGTTAAAAGGCTTAGAAGTTTCGAAGCAATTCTTAAAATTTTTAAGAAAATTGCCAAAACCCACTTTTTAAGGACCAGTTCAGGTCTGAATTCACTTTGTGAGGCTTACATAGTGGAGACCCCTATAAATGACCCCATTGTAGAAACTACACCCCTCAAGTTACTTAAAACTGATTTTACTAACTTTGTTAACCCCTTAGGCGCTCCACAAGAATTAAAGAAAAATGGAGATCAAATTTTTTAATTTTACTTTTTTGGCAGATTTTCCATTTTAATCCAATTTTTTCTTAAACACATCGAGAATTAACAGCCAAACAAAACTCATTATTTATTACCCAGATTCTGCGGTTTGCAGAAACACTCCACATGTGGTCATAAACCAGGTGACCCCCATTTTAGAAACTAGGGGATAAGGTGCCAATTTTATTGGTACTATTTTTGGGTACATATGATTTTTTGATCATTCATTATAACACTTTATGGGGCAAGGTGACCAAAAAATTTGTTGTTTTAGCACAGTTTTTATTTATTTATTTATACAGCGTTCAGCTGAGGGGTTCGGGCAAGTGACATTTTTATAGAGCAGATCATTACAGATGTGGCGATACCTAATATGTATACTTTTTCTTATTTATTTAAGTTTTACACAATAATAATGTTTTAATAATAATGTTTTAATGTGTCCATGTTCGGAGAGCTATAGTTTTTTATTTTTTAAATGATTTTTTTATGTAGTGGCTCATTTTTTGCGAGATGAGGTGACGGTTTTATTAGTAGCATTTTGTGGGACATACGCCTTTTTGATCACTTTGTGTTGCACTTTTTGTGATGTAAGGTGACAAAAATGGCTTTTTTTTACACAGTTTTTATTTTATTTTTTTACGGTATTCACCCGAGGGGTTACGTCATGTGATATTTTTATAGAGCTGGTTGTTACGGACGTGGAGATACCTAATATGTATACTTTTTTTATTTATTTCACTTAACACAATAATAGCATTTTTGAAACCCAATAAAATGATGTTTTTGTGTCTCAATGTTCTGAGAGCTATAGTTTTTTTTATTTTTTGATCGATTATCTTATGTAGGGCCTCATTTTTTTGCGAAATGAGGTGACGGTTTTATTGGTACCATTTTTTGGGACATACACCTTTTTGGTCATTTGGTGTTGCACTTTTTGTGATGTAAGGTGACAAAAATGGCTTTTTTCTACACAGTTTTTATTTTTTATGGTGTTTATCGGACTGGGTGCATCATGTGATATATTTATAGAGCCAACCGTCATGGACGTGGCAATACCAAATATGTCTATTTTATTATTTTTTTCTATTTTTAAATTTTTTTTATTCCTTACTTGGGGATTTTTTTATTTTTTTACATGTGAAACCTTTTTTTTTTTATTAACACTTTATTTTTTTATTTTACACTTTGCGTCCCCCATAAGGTCATACAAGACCTCTGGGGGACATTTAACTTCACTTCTTTTTTTTTTCACTATTGATTTTTCCTGTAACTGGGGCTGACATAGTAGCCCCAGTTACAGTGGAAATACACCCCCCAGAGAGGCTGTACAACACTATACTGTGCTGTACAGCCTCAGTGCAGGGCTGATCGAGGTCTGTAGAAGACCTCACAGCTCCTGCACTCTCCCGGCCCCGGCGGTCACATGACCACCGGGCCGGAACAGGAAGCGCATAGCACTTCCTGCTCTGTATACACAGCGCTCGGTGAGCTCTGTGTATACAGCGATCTAGAAGGCAGGGACACCTGGGAACTGTCCCTGCCTTCTCTAAGGGTTGCCTTGCTGTCACTGACAGCGGGCAACCCGATCAGCAGCTGCACGATTAGCATGCAGCTGCGATCTCTGAATGGACGTTTTAAAACGTCCATTCAGAGATAGAGAACCACCTCCCGGACGTTTATAGTGTATGGGCCGACGGGAGGTGGTTAACTGTAACTTTTAGCCCTCTTAGGAGGCTTGAACCTGACATCTTTTGATCCATTTTCTCATTGACACTAAGGGCTCATGCACACGACCGTATGTATTTTGCGGTCCACAAAAAACGGATCCGCACAAAATACGGATGATGTCAGTGTGCACTCCGTATTTTGTGGAACGTAACCCCTGGCCCCTAATAGAACAGTACTTTTCTTGTCCATAATGCAGACAATAATAGGACATGTTCTATTTTTTTGCGGAACGGATATACGGACATATGGAAACGGAATGCACACAAAGTAACCTTTTCCATTGAAAAAATGCTTTTCGTTGGAAAAATTGCAAAAATAAAATGTCAACATATGTGACATCGCCGCATCTGTTTCGACGAGCATTACACAATTATTATACAATTTATCCCACACAGTGAACAATATAAAAAAAAAGGTTATGGGTTTTGGATGAGGCAATGCAAAAACATTTCCTCTTTTTTTTAAGTAAGGGTTTTTTGCGTGCAAAAGTAGTAAGAAAGAAAGAAACTATGGTGGTCATTTATTATGTGTTATATGCCCCTTTTGGTGTAAATAGGTTGCATATTTTGTCCCAAAGGTGTTTTGCAACAAAATCTTTGACTTTACCCCCCTTATTCATCATTTTTCAAGGCAGTTTATAATGTGGAAATTGCCCTAAACTACGCCAGCAAGAGAGCTAGTGTAGATTAAAGCATGTCGCATGGCCAGCGGCAGCAAGTGTCAAAGTTTTGCAGATGCCTGTGGCTCTACATAACTTTGGTGCATCCACCAGCAGTTCAGAGGGATTAAGACCCAAGTCTAAATCGCAGATCTTGATAAATGTCCCCCTATATGTATATGTTATCACTGTAATCGTACTGACCCAGAAAATAAAGTTATCAAGCTATTTATGCTGAAAAATGAACGCAGCAAAATTTATAACATAAAAACTCACTGGCAGTATTGCTTTTTTTCCCCATACTCAAAATGAAAAAAAAAAACAAAAACTACAACCTGCCCTGCAAAATACAATCCCTCATATGGCTACATCCACAGAAAAAGAGTTATGAAAACATGAAAAAGATTGCTTGATCATTAGGACCCAAAACGGAGCTGGTCACTCAGGGGTTAACCCTTTTGCTACCTGCGCCGTACATGTACGGAGCTGGAGCAATGGGCAAACATGGCGTCCGCTGCATGCGCAAGGTCTCCACTGGCGGGTCTCCGCTGTTTTAATAATGACAGTCGCGGTCATTAAAGCCTTTAGATGCCTTGATCAAGTGTGATCACGGCACCTAAAAGGTGAAAACCCAGAAGCTCACAGCCAATAAGGATGACGGTAATTTGAAAAACAAAAAATACAAAGTTTTGTAGCTTCAAATACGGGCTACAAAACCATAAAAAAGTTTAAAAAAAACTGTTAAAAATATAAAAATTATAAAAGTTTAAAATCACCCCCCTTTCCATAAAATAAAAAAATAAATACATAAATAACAAAAAATATAAAAGATAGAAATCTTCTATCTTCATTCAGCAGGACCTGTGCTGACGTCACCGCGCTCACCATGTGGTGAGCGCGATTACATCATCAAAGGTCCTTTGGCAGGTCCTGAAAGAAAAAGAAAGAAGAAGATGCTGGCTGCACGAACAACAGGATGAGGTGAGGTAATTTTTTTCTATTTTTTAACCCCTAAAGCTACATTTTAGTAAGCATTCTGTATTAAGAATGCTATTATTTTCCCTTATAACCACTTGCGTGCGGATGCTTGTGATTTTCACGCATCCCCATTAATTTCTATGGGGCCTGCGTTGCGTGAAAAACGCAGAATATAGAACATGCTGTGATTTTCACGCAACGCACAAGTGATGCATGAAAATCAAAGCTCATCTGAACAGCTCCATTGAAGTGAAAGGGTCCGGATTCAGTGCGGGTGCAATGCATTCACCTCACGCATTGCACCCGCGTGGAATTCTGGCCTGTGTGAAAGGGGCCTAAGTAGGTCTAATTGCATAGGTCTGCAGACCTAAACCACAGGAGGCTTCAGGAACAGACAAGTATACTTATTTCTGGCAATATTTTCATGAGTTTAAAGTGACTAATAATATTTTTAGGGGCACTATCTGACATTATCTGTAAGACACAATTTTTGAGTGTGTTATATGTATAACACTAATATATGCTAGGCACTATGTGTATGACACATTTTAGAGGCACTGTGCTGTGGCATTAATGTTTTTGGGAACACTAAGAGATTTGGCCTTTGGTTTGAGGGGTGTTAGTACAGCAGAAGCAAAGTCTGGAAAACTGGAACTTTTTTTAGGACATTACTGTGATTTATACAAAAATTATTTGAATTTATGATATTCATTTATATGCTAGAAGAGTAAAATAGTCACCAATCCATAAACTATAACTAGTAAATCTGAAGATATTTTTTAAGTGCCCCCTTTATCTCCTTGTTTCTTAGACTGTACACTGCAGGATTTAACAATGGGGTCAATATGGTATAGTTAATAGTTACCAGTTGGTCATATTCAGGTGCATAAACTCTCTGCGGTCTTACATACATGAAGGCTACACTTCCAAAAAATATCAGCACAACTGTAATATGAGCTGCACATGTTGAGAACGCCTTTCTACGTCCTTCCGTACTGTTCATCAAGATAATTGTAATGAGGATTTTTGTGTAGGTCAAGGCAATGAATGCAGAAGTTAAAATAATGATGCAAGAGTTGATGACAAAGTCAGTAATAACATTGAGAAAAGTATCTGCACAAGCGAGATGTAAAAGAGGAGACAGGTCACAGAAAAGATGGTGTATTTCATTAGATCCACAGAATGGTAAAAAAGTTACCAAAATCAGTTTGGTCACTGGACTCAAAAAGCCACATAACCAACAAGCAAATACAAGACACTTGCAGCATCTAGAAGTCATGATAGTAGAGTATCTCAGAGGGTTACAAATGGCGATGTAACGGTCATAGGCCATAATGGTCAAAAGATAATTTTCAGTTATCCCCAGAGAATGGAAAAAATACATTTGAAGTAGGCAGCCACTGAAGGCAATATGGACTCTTCCAATCCAAAAGATGACCAAGATTTGTGGAATTGTGACCGCAGTGTAACATATATCTAGAAAGGACAACATTCCTGCAAACATATACATGGGTGTATGCAGACGTGGCTCAATCCAGATGATAAGAGCTATGGTTACATTACCAATAATTATTAGACAATAAATGAAAAGCAAAATTCCAAAGAGCGGATGACGCAATGATCCCAAGCTTGAAAATCCCAGAATAACAAAGCCAGTAACGGTTTGGTTCATGATAGCACTAGGAAGCAGGGTGGATAAAAATCAATGATTTTTTTTTTTAATCAGATTTTTTTAATATAAAATGCTTTTTGAGGAAAATATATTACCATCCAAAGCTTATTCCATCATGAAATAAAGATTCGTTTTTTAATTATGTAGAATAAGGCTGTATATGTTTCATTTTATTGGTAAATAAATTCCATTAATCCATTCACAATGTCATGCTCTTCCAGAGGTTTTTGTAAGATTATTAAGCAGTTTCTCTGCCTACAAGATATTATCACAGATGCTTGGTTTACTTTTGCAGTTCTCAAAACTGAATTTGACTCAGCAGAGATCACATGCCTCTTCTTCACAGCAAAAATGTTATAACATGAACAGAGTTGAGAAAAATACCTTAATCCTAACTTCTACAAACCTATGAATGCAGAATCAACCTAATCAAACTAATATGAAAAGTTGTTTAAATCTTCATCTACTTGCATATTATAAGTTATACCAGCAAGAATTAGTCTTTATGTAGAAAACTATGATTTAATTCAAGCCTTACTGACTAGTGATTTAAATTGTGATTTAAATCAGTTTGATTTAAATCAAATCCACCCTGCTAGGAAGTGTTACCCATACATTAGAAGAGAGAAACAGGACAATTTTTTAACGTGACTTCACATTACAGAATTTACAATCTATGCATTATGACCACTAGGTAAAAGAATATCCATCTGGTTGTATATACCTGGTGTCTTCAGATTTATGAGTTCTCACATTAAAAGACATTATATAAAATATTTACATAGTGGTAAGTACTGCTCCCATTCTTCCTGAGATCTATTGTTCCTTAGTATTGTATTGTGCATTGAGTTATTGGGGATGGAGTTTAGGCATGATGGAGAGGATAAGGAAGAATCATCCTATTCTTCAGGAACAGTCCTCCAGCTTTCAAGCTAATGTTTAAAAATTGATGGACAAGGAATATTACCACACGTCAGTTATTCCCAATATGCCACAATAGGATAAATTCACATATGACAAGTTTCATCAAGCTAAGTAATTTTTTTACTGGGTGCAAATTTCTTGTATTTTTGAGCCAGATCTTCTGTGTATGATCTGAATCATGTATAGTTAGTTGAACAGTATTAACTATGTAACTGTTTATACTAATTTCCATTGCACAGACATGCATTAAAGGCGTTGTCCAGCCTTTTGGACTGTTTTAACTGTCTCCTACAGCATGTTGCACCTATTGGAAAAAATCATGCTCACCTGCATCCTGCTGGTCTGCTCCGGATCCCTGACTCTGTTCCACAATCTTCTGGTACCCGCACTGTAAACTTCAGAATGGGGTCACATGTGCCACTGAACCCGGTGACTGGCTTTAGAAGTGATGTGTCACCAAGCGGTCATGTGCAGATTGAAGACACATCAGTGCTAATACTAATGATTGGCCACAGCAGCGTATGTGACCCTGTTTGAAGATTCAAAGGCCATAGGAAGGACAATCCCTTTAAGACCTCATACACATGTCCATATTAGGGTTCTGTACAACCACTGAGCTGTAAGATGCCATAATACACCATTTACTTCTACTGAGGCCTACTATACCTCCATACACCCCTTCAGATGACAAATTATGGAGTTATTCTCCCCTAGGCGTACCCCATAATACAGCACTATAAAGAGCAACGTACGGCAGCCCAAGAGGCCTTAAACATACACCCAGTGGATAAAGGATGTAGTGACTGTCCAACTGTTGATTTCAATTCTTGAGTCCTTGTGCTTTACATAAACTATCATTACATCACTCTAAAGGGTCTTGGCGTAACTGGTCTTCATCAACCATCCTGAGTTTCCTACAGCATATCTATATAAAAGTAATATACCTATAACACTTACAGCACATGCACATTATAAAGGCAATAAACCTTCCCATGTATGCCTTAATTAACTGCATTACATGCTTTGCTGCCCCATTTATAGAGATTACCAGCATCGTCCTTGGAAAATAAGCTATTCCCTATCCTATTCCTACTGCCTAGGGAGTTTGACAAATAAATTGGACTTCCTAAGAGGCCTTCCTGTTCAGATAAAGAAACATGCTGAAATTATTTTTATCTTGTGATCTTACATTTTGTACATTCGATGGCCATCATTGCCAATCCTTTAATATCTAATGGGCACTGGTTACTTCGCCTACCTGTGCAGCCAATGTTCCTCTGACCACCACTAGGTTGTCCATACTATCTTGACTTAAATGAAAAGGTCTATTGTATGTCAGCTAATGTATTGGTCAGTATTTTGCATCAGTATATACATAGTAACATAGTTTGGAAGGTTGCAAGAAGATCTCTGTCCATCCAGTTCAGCCTGTTAGGGTCCATTCACACGTCCGTAGTGCATTGCGGATCCGCAATACATCCGGCCGGCACCCCCATAGAAATGCATATTCTTCTCCGCAATTGCATGTTCTATTTTCTTCCGGAGCCGCGGACCGAAGTCCACCCATTCCAGTTATTACTTTAGTTGCCCTCCTCTGAACACTCTCCAGCTCTGCTATGTCTGCCTTGCCTTGTAAATGACAGGAGGTTGCTACACAGTATCTCCTATGGAGCCCTTGCCTGTATTAGGGCTCCATAGGAAACTAGCATTTTTCTCATAGACTCCAATGCTAATGATTGCTTGTTATAGTTCTATAGTTTTTAAAAATAAAAAGACATAAAAATTCTAATCACCCCCCTTTTTCCAAAATAAAAATAAACGCAAAATAAACTATACATATAAGGTATCGCCGGATTCGTAATGACCTGTAGAATTTAAGTTACTTACATCAAATGTCGTAAATAAAAAGAAAATGTAAAACTGTGGGGACATTGCTTTTTTTGCAATTTCACACCATTTTTTTCCCACTTTCCACTACATCATATGCAATATTAAATTGTGGCGTTGGGAAGTACAACTTGTCCCGCAAAAAACAAACCCTCATAAGGATATGTGAACAGAAAAATAAAAAAGTTATGGCTATGGGAAGGCAGGGAGTGCAAAACGAAAACGCAAAAACAAAAAACCTCCGGGGTAGAAAGGGTTAAACTTACTGGCCTGCAGTTTCCAAGCTCTGTTCTTGACCCTTTTTGAATATTGGTACCACATTTGCTAAGCACCAATCCTTTGGAACACTCCCTGTCACTATAGAGTACTTAAATATCAGAAATAAGGGTCTGTCTATTACATTACTTAATTCTCTTAGGAGACAGCCATCTGGTTTCGGCGATTTGTCTATTTTAATCTTTTTAAGACGCCGCTGCACTTCTTCCTGGGTCAGACAAGCCACTTACAATGGAGAATTTACTTGTACATTCTGCATTTCATCTGATGTTTCACTTTATGTGGTAATAACTTTGGAACACTTTTACTTATCCAAGCCATTCTGAGATTGTTTCCATAGTTTGAGAGCTTTAGCTATTTTATTTTTTGGCCGATTGTCTTATGTAGGATCTCATTTTTTGCGGGATGAGGTGACTGTTTGATTGGTACTATTTTGGGGGGGCATACACCTTTTTGATCGCTTGGTGTTGCACTTTTTGTGATGGTAGGTGACCAAAAATATATTTTTTGGCACTGTTTTTTTTTTTTTTTACAGTGTTCACCTGAGGGATTAGGTCATGTGATATTTTTATAGAGAAGGTTGTTACGGACGTGGCGATACCATGTTTAGGGTATTTTATTTTCTTCATTTTTACCCAATTATAAATGTCCGTATATGGGAAAATGTTAGTTTTTTTTTTTTACACTTTTTTGACTCAGACCCACTTGGTTCTTTAAGATCCAGTGGATCTGACAGCTCTACAATACACTGCAGTGTATTTTAATTTCCATTCTCTGCCAGGACCCTGTCAGGCTTACATACCATAACCAAATGTAAAAACAGTCTCTGATACATTGCCTGGACTTTCGGCGCTGAAGCTCCCAAAAATGACGTGGGTCAATTCACACTATAGTTACAGTGGGATGCGAAAGTTTGGGCAACCTTGTTAATCGTCATGATTTTCCTGTATAAATCATTGGTTGTTACGATAAAAAAATGTCAGTTAAATATATCATATAGGAGACACACAGTGATATTTGAGAAGTGAAATGAAGTTTATTGGATTTACAGAAAGTGTGCTATAATTGTTTAAACAAAATTAGGCAGGTGCATAAATTTGGGCACCACAAAAAAGAAATTAAATCAATATTTAGTAGATCCTCATTTTGCAGAAATTACAGCCTCTAAACGCTTCCTGTAGGTTCCAATGAGAGTCTGGCTTCCGAGCATGGACAGCTCTCTTTAAGTCACACCACAGATTTTCAATTATATTCAGGTCTGGGGACTGAGATGGCCATTCCAGAACGTTGTACTTGTTCCTCTGCATAAATGCCTTAGTGGATTTTGAGCAGTGTTTAGGGTCGTTGTCTTGTTGAAAGATCCAGCCCCGGCGCAGCTTCAGCTTTGTCACTGATTCCTGGACATTGGTCTCCAGAATCTGCTGATACTGAGTGGAATCCATGCGTCCCTCAACTTTGACAAGATTCCCAGTCCCTGCACTGGCCACACAGCCCCACAGCATGATGGAACCACCACCATATTTTACTGTAGGTAGCAGGTGTTTTTCTTGGAATGCTGTGTTCTTTTTCCTCCATGCATAACGTCCCTTGTTATGGCCAAATAACTCAATTTTAGTTTCATCAGTCCACAGCGCCTTATTCCAAAATGAAGCTGGCTTGTCCAGATGTGCTTTAGCCCACCTCAAGCGGCACTTTTTGTGCTGTGGGCGGAGAAAAGGCTTCCTCTGCATCACTCTCGCATACAGCATCTCCTTGTGTAAAGTGCGGCGAATGGTTGAACGATGCACAGTGACTCCATCTGCAGCAAGATGATGTTGTAGGTCTTTGGTGCTGGTCTGTGGGTTGACTCTGACTGTTCTCACCATTCGTCGCTTCTGTCGATCCGAGATTTTTCTTGGTCTGCCACTTCGAGCCTTAACTTGAACTGAGCCTGTGGTCTTCCATTTCCTCAATATGTTCCTAACTGTGGAAACAGACAGCTGAAATCTCTGAGACAGCTTTCTGTATCCTTCCCCTAAACCATGATGGTGAACAATCTTTGTCTTCAGGTCATTTGAGAGTTGTTTTGAGACCCCGATGTTGCTACTCTTCAGAGAAAATTAAAAGGGGAGGGAAACTTACAATTGACCCCCTTAAATACTCTTTCTCATAATTGGATTCACCTGTGTATGTAGGTCAGGGGTCACTGAGCTTACCAAGCCAATTTGAGTTCCAATAATTAGTTCTAAAGGTTTTGGAATCAATAAAATGACAACAGTGCCCAAATTTATGCACCTGCCTAATTTTGTTTAAACAATTATAGCACACTTTCTGTAAATCCAATAAACTTAATTTCACTTCTCAAATATCACTGTGTGTGTCTCCTATATGATATATTTAACTGACATTTTTTATCGTAACAACCTACGATTTATACAGGAAAATCATGACGATTAACAAGGTTGCCCAAACTTTCGCATCCCACTGTAAATGCATTTCTATATAGGACCGGGCTGCAAGTTTTCTTGGAATCCTTTCCTCCACCCAAGGCTTTCCTCAGTCCGTCCGGACATGGAAAACACATGATTTCCTCAGGTAACCTCCCCTCCTCCAACAGAAACCTGCAGGATATAAAGGGGTCGCACTGATAGTGAAGCACTATTTTCTCCGTCCTAAATAAAATAATTTATTGTACTCACAAACAATGACTTGTAAAAGGCATATCACAAATACAAATCCTCCAGTTGCCCGACCCGGGTTTCGCTCACGCGCTTCATCAGGGGCCTCTATCCTGCCTCCTACGAGGCTGCCTTTAATCCACAAATCAATCCCACCCTCCCCAAGTCCCACCCATACATCAACAAAAATACAGACAACATGGCATTAAAACCACATAAAACAACCGAAAAATGAATTAATAAAACAGGATCCATTCCCCCAATATTCAATTAAGATTTTTTTTTACTAATATCCCCCTACAATCACTTCAAAGATACTCCCCATTATCATTCATAAAACTCTTTCTTCAGGGTTTACTACCAATCACTAGCACAATTCCATCTGCCCAAGGTCCTCAAACCACCAGTCATATGTAAACAGGGTTTACCGATATTGTGCTTATCGCAAATTTATTTCAAACAATACATGGCTTGATCTCACATTCTATATTCAATCCCTGAGGTTGGAGGGTCCCCAACTTAAACATCCATTCCACCTCTCGCTTGATGATGTTAGCAATGGGGTCACCACCACGTACATGTGTCTTCACTAATTCGCCCTCCATAAACCGCAACCCACTAGGATTTTTCTGGTGCACCTGTTTAAAGTGCAGAGACACACTGTGCGTCTCCAGACCTTTTTTTATGTTGCGTATATGTTCCTGTATCCTGGTTTTTAATCTCCGGGTCATCCTGCCCACATACTGCAGGCCACATGTGCACTCCGGCACATACACTACCCTATATTGTTACATGAGATATTACCTTCAATTTTATTTATTTTTTTAAACTAATTTTATTTTGGGAAAATACATGTATGGTTCATGACAAAATATAATCATCATTGAGATCACCAGATCTTGAAGGTTACATATCATAGCAGTATAAGACATTAGTACATGGAACAGGTTGATGGTTTTGTGTACCATTTACTGGAGAGTAAGTGATCCATACAATATGTTTCCCATTTTTCCCTTTTTCCAATACCCCCCTCCCCTCCCCCCATCCCCCTCCCTCTTCCCGAACCCCGCCCCCTCCTTCCCTAACCCCCCCAACATTTTTCAACCTAGTAAATATCCTGCTCGAGAACCAAATACAACTTGGCATATTCCATATATCAAGACAGGAATAGCAAAAATATGTGTTGATCATATAAATTTTTCCCCTGTACTGTTGCAAACTGAGTATCATTGTGCTAAGTGGCCTAGCGGCCCTTTCAGCTGTTCCTTTAAGTACCATTCTGTAAGAGTGAAAGGTTTCATTATGTTCTCTATTTCTGAGTCAGAAGAATTGTGTCAGAAAACCCCGCCATCTTTTCAGAAACTTGCCTCCTTTTCCTTCTTTACTTCTTTCCGCCTCCCTACGCTCTAAAGCCAATAGATCTTTTAGGCAGTATATAATGTTATCTCTAGAGGGAAAAGAGCTGGCAACCTACGTTCCGTGGGGACCCCATCCTTCGTTTCCTCCCAGTAATGGAACAAAAATGTGATGGGATTTAGTGGGACTACAATGTTCCAGACATCCCTAGATATCTGAGCTACATGCCTCCATAAACTAGGGATCTGGGGGCAGGCCCATAAACCATGGAAAAGATCAGTGTGCGGCGTACTACATTTTGGGCAGCTAGTGAGCCTGTCAGGCCTGCTGGGAGCTGATGGTAGGTTAAAAGCGTAAATGGCATTATGCATTAGCCTAAAGTGAGTGTCCCTCCATGCTTTATTTACTATAGAGTTCCTTAAAGCCCACCAACCTTTCAAGATCTTTTCCCCTGCCTCTTCATCCACCAAAATTTGAGCCCATGGTCGAAAAGCCTGTTGCGGCAGTCCATCTCCCAATATCTCCCGTAGTTGGGAATACAAAAAAGAGATAGACTGGGGGCCTGTACCTCTTAATAGTATCTTGTCCAAATCATTTTTAATTATCTCCTTAGAGACATCCCTTAGTCTATCAATCAAGAATTTCTTGATTTGTGCATATTGAATGCTCTGAAAAGGACTCAATTGATAGATGTCCCTTATTTCTTGACACGATAGCCACCTATTCTCAGTTTTATGCAGCAATTGTTGGGCTGTTACTATTCCTTTCTGTTTCCACTCCCTAAACAGAACATTACATCTACCTTGTTCGAATTCCGGGTGTCCCCATAAAGGTATATATTTCGACACCCTTTGGCAGAGACGTAGGTTTTTTCTAAGGGTTCGCCAAGCTGCCCAAGTATGTCGGAATAGAATTGAGGTTCGCAAGTGCATGGGGAGAGACTTGAAAGTCGTGTGCAACAAGGTGCAGAGATCCCAAGGGGCACATAGGCTCCTCTCTAGTACATAGTCAGAGTGAAAATTGGTATGGCGTACCCAGTCAATAATATGTCTGACCAAACACGCTTGATTTTATATTCTTATGTCAGGCATATTCATTCCCCCCTTGGTCTTAAGGGCCATAAGCTTCCTCAAACTTATTCTAGGTCTTTTACCTTTCCAAATAAAATGTGTCACTTCACTATGGAGTCTGGTAATGTCTATGTGTTTAATTAGTAAGGATAATGTTAGCAGTAGATAAAGAAGTGGAGAAACTTATCATCTTGACTAGATGAATTCTGCCCAGGAGGGATAGAGGTAGATTTTGCCATTTGCGCAGTTCATGTGTCACCTTGCTAAGGAGAGGGGTATAATTAAGTCGATACATGGACTCAGTCCTAGGTCCTACTTTAATCCCTAGGTAGGTTATGTAATCTTTAACAATTGGTATATTGCATAGGGTCTGTTCTCAGCTCAATCTTTTCCCCTCCCCCCGTAATTGCAAAAGAGCACATTTTGTCGTGTTGATCTTAAAACCTGATAGCTTACCAAAATCTGCTATAGTACTTAGGACCTCCTGTAGCTCTTCTTTGGGGTTCACCATAAACAATAGTATATCGTCAGCAAAGAAAATAGCTTTCAATTTGATATTTCCCACTTTGATGCCTTCAAATTTCCCACTAGAATTTAAAAGGCGAACCAGGGGTTCCACCGCGAAATTGAACAGAAGGGGGGATAGAGGACAGCCTTGTCTTGTTCCCCTATGCAGGTTGAAAGACTCAGATAAAAAACCCTGCGTGCCTATCCTGGCCATTGGGGGTGTGTACAACTGTGACAGGTACTCCCTGAAAGAGCCCCTTATGCCAATCTTGTCTAGTACCCTCCCTAGCCATTCCAAGTGTATATTATCAAAAGCTTTTTCAGCATCTAGGGTGACTAGGGAGGGTGTTGACTTTCCCCCTCCTCTCCGGCTAACCTCATCTAAAACCGCCAGAACTCTTCTGATATTGGTAACCGCCGAACGCTCTCTTACAAAACCAACCTGCATTGGCTGATCAGGCCCGGAAGAAAACGAGCTAGCCTATTTGCCATTAGTTTTGAGAGGATCTTCAGATCCTGGTTAATGAGGGAGATCGGACGATACGACGCCGGGTCTTCAGCTTGTTTTCCCTCTTTTGGGAGCATGCGTATATGTGCCATGTTTATTTGTGATGACAATTTTCCCCCATTTACAAGAACATTTCCCAGTTTAGACAACACGGGCGAAATTTGAATTTTTAGGGCTTTATAAAAATCCCCTGAATATCCATTAGGCCCTGGCGCTTTATTCCCGGGCAACTGGGAAATCGTATTTTGTATTTCCATTTCCGTGATGGGCAAATTAAGTAGGGCTAGATCTTACTAAAAGATGCTCGGGAGGTTTAAACCATCCAGAAAATTGGATTCACTCTCTATCTGATCTGATGGTTTGCTATATACAAAAGGTTAGAGTAGTAATTTCTGAAGATTTTCAGAATTTCTGCGGGTTGTGACACTATATTTCCTACTGGATCTCGCAAATGACTCACTGGGGCTGTCTGGAGGCGGCTTTTAGCCAGATTAGCCAAAAGTCTACCGGCCTTGTTGCCAAATTTGTGCAGATCTAGCTCACATTGAGCCTTATGAAAGCCCTCTCTTCTCAGTGCCCACATTTCAAAATCTCTTCTGGCCTCTATCCAATTCTGTTTGTTTTTTGGGTTTGCACAAAAGCCCTATATCTTCTATGAACCTCTTGGCTGCTTTTAATGAATTGGGTTTTAGTGGCTCTTTAAAGTCCTGTCATATATGCTATCAACCTGCCCCTTATCACTGCCTTGCCCGCTTCCCAGAAAAGTAAAGGGTCTGTCTCATGCTCCTAAATGAGAGTGCTATATTCCAGCCACCATCCCCTTAACAGTTCAACAAAGGTCTCGTCATTCACTAAGAAGGACGGGAACTTCCAGATTAGCTCCGATCCTTTCGGTTCTGTATCCGCCAGTACCAGAACCACTGGCGAGTGATCTGAAATTACCAAGTTCTCAATGGACACTTCTCTAATTCTGAGTACAAGTTCAGATTTTGCTAACTAGCAATCTATACGGAACCATGAGTTTTGCGCATGGGAGAAGTGGGTGTACTCCCGATCATCAGGGTGTGAAATCCTCCAAATATCCACTAGTGCAGAGTCATTTGTAAAAGAAGACAGAACCCCTCTTCTCCCCTGCGCTTTTGTCCTCATTTTTCCCAGGTGATTACGGTCCTCTATTTCGACCATTGTGGCATTGAAATCTCCTCCTACAATTTTATCCCCTATTGCATCTGCTAAGATTCTATCTCTCAGGGAAGCAAAAAAACGGCCTTGTGCTACATTAGGGACATAGATATTGTAAAAGCTGAGACTTCTGTTTACATCTTTCATTGTCAGAACCAGCACCCTGCCTTCGTCGTCTGCAGCTTGTCCTTGAATTTTATGTACTAATTTCCTATGTACTAGAGTGATCACACCCGCTTTACCTTGCACTGCCGGAGAACCGTATACCTTCCCCACCCATAGCTTCGACAATCTCGAATCTTCCTCCAAAAGGTGTGTTTCCTGCAGAAACGCAATGTCCGCCCCCAGGCGTTTGAGGTGACGTAACACCATCATGCGTTTCTGGGGGGAACGTAAGCCCTTGACGTTCTAAGTGATTATTTTAACCATTATACATCAGTATAGCAACTTCTTCTGCAAATCTATCACATGGAAATGCACTAAAGATTGGCAGGATAATTCTAACAGAACTGAAACTTGCATAAAAAATGTATAAGAACAGCATTATAGATCCTATAATCCCTCTGAAAGGATGTGCAAAGTAATTGTAACATCTATCGTGGACTTCTGGTGTCATATTATAGTCCACAATCTCCCCTTTTTGCGTTTAATTGGGAGAGCGAAATACTGTAGCATAACAGTGCCTCTCTTGGTTTTTAGCTTGTTGAAAGTGTTCTTACAGTGCATCTGGAAGACTTTTACTTTCGGTGGCGCCACTGGTTACTTGATGATGAGGTGATGTCCTCAGGTCTGCGCTGTGACTTATAACGGAAAGTTTCAGGTGAGGCGCGTTGGGTGCTTTGTGGTCTCTGGCTTTCTTTCCCCCAAGGATCGTCATGATCTGAAAGATATGGACCTTGAGCAAAAAAAGCTGTAGCATCTGAAGCAGAGTTAAAGTTCCTGTACATGCCATCAGCACACTTCACCCGCAATACTACAAACCGGATTCCAAAAAAGTTGGGACACTAAACAAATTGTGAATAAAAACTGAATGCAATGATGTGGAGATGACAAATGTCAATATTTTATTTGTAATAGAACGTAGATGACAGATCAAACGTTTAATCTGAGTAAATGTATAATTTTAAAGGAAAAATACGTTGATTCCAATTTTCACGGTGTCAACAAATCCCCAAAAAGTTGGGACAAGTAGCAATAAGAGGCTGGAAAAAGTAAATTTGAGCATAACGAAGAGCTGGAAGACCAATTAACACTAATTAGGTCAATTGGCAACATGATTGGGTATAAAAAGAGCTTCTCAGAGTGGCAGTGTCTCTCAGAAGCCAAGATGGGTAGAGGATCACCAATTCCCACAATGTTGCGCAGAAAGATAGTGGAGCAATATCAGAAAGGTGTTACCCAGCGAAAAATTGCAAAGACTTTGCATCTATCATCATCAACTGTGCATAACATCATCCGAAGATTCAGAGAATCTGGAACAATCTCTGTGCGTAAGGGTCAAGGCCGTAAAACAATACTGGATGCCCGTGATCTCCGGGCCCTTAAACGACACTGCATCACAAACAGGAATGCTACTGTAAAGGAAACTTTACTTCCAGAAACCATTGTCAGTGAACACAATCCACCGTGCCATCCGCCGTTGCCAGCTGAAACTCTACAGTGCAAAGAAGAAGCCATTTCTAAGCAAGATCCACAAGCTCAGGCGTTTTCACTGGGCCAGGGGTCATTTAAAATGGAGTGTGGCAAAATAGAAGACTGTTCTGTGGTCAGACGAGTCACGATTCGAAGTTCTTTTTGGAAATCTGGGACGCCATGTCATCCGGACCAAGTTGTTATCAATGCTCAGTTCAGAAGCCTGCATCTCTGATGGTATGGGGTTGCATGAGTGCGTTTGGCATGGGCAGCTTGCATGTCTGGAAAGGCACCATCAATGCAGAAAAATATATTCAGGTTCTAGAACATATGCTCCCATCCAGACGTCATCTCTTTCAGGGAAGACCCTGCATTTTTCAACAAGATAATGCCAGACCACATTCTGCATCAATCACAACATCATGGCTGCGTAGGAGAAGGATCCGGGTACTGAAATGGCCAGTCTGCAGTCCAGATCTTTCACCTATAGAGAACATTTGGCGCATCATAAAGAGGAAGGTGCAACAAAGAAGGCCCAAGACGATTGAACAGTTAGAGGCCTGTATTAGACAAGAATGGGAGAGCATTCCTATTTCTAAACTTTTTGTTGACACCATGAAATTCTGATTCAACATATTTTTCCCTTAAAATGGTACATTTTCTCAGTTTAAACTTTTGTTCCGTGATTTATGTTCTATTCTGAATAAAATATTAGAAGTTGGCACCTCCACATCATTGCATTCAGTTTTTATTCACGATTTGTATAGTGTCCCAACTTTTTTGGAATCCGGTTTGTAGTTGGAAACGTATTTTCCTCTGGAATAAGGATGTGCAAATTTCACTGAAGCCCCTTCTTTTTTTTGTGACCACTGCGGAGTAGTCGTTGAAAAGCATAATCTTTTGACCCCTATAGGTCAGTGGCTCTTTGCGGGCCCTAAAAGCACGCATTATGTCCTCTTTATCAGAGAAATCTAGGTATTTCATAATAACCTGTCTACCCCTTTGAGAACGGGCAGGAGAGTCCTTGGATCCCCCTGGAGGGTTTTGTAGTGACCCCAGTCTATGTGCCTGCAACGGGGTTCTGAAGGTGCACTCGGTCCCCCATTACCCGCAGACCTGTTGCTTAGCTTTGGGAATGAGGATCTGTGTTTGACCTCATTCCCAGGGCGGCTTTACTAGCTGGGTGGCTCCCTGCTCCTAGTCTGCCTTGAGTGCCGAGCTGATCACTCGGTGCTCAACTGGTTGGTCTGTCGGTCATGTGACGCTGGCCACGTCACATGACCCTCACTCCCCACTATAAATACAGGCAGCCTGCTGGCCACAGGTTGCCTGTTAATTTAGGTTCCACCTGTGATTTGGTCTTTCCTGGCGTACTTACCTCCTGCTGAATTCCTGACGATCCTCTGCCTGCTCCTTGTGTACTTTGCTGCTATCCTGGTATTCTGACCCCGGCCTCCTCCTGACGTTCCTCTGCTGACTCCTTTGGTACTTCACGTCTCTCCTGGTATTTATGACCCCGGCTTCTCCTGACAATTCTCTGCTTGCTCTATTTGTACTTTGTAGCTTTCCTGGTATTGACTCGGTCCGTTCACGTCCTGTTGTTTGTCTGTCTGTCATCCCTGCACTTATTCCAAGTTAGGGATTGCCGTCCAGTTGTCCCCTGTCATTAGGACTCGCGAGGCAAGTAGGCAGGGCCAGGGGTAAGGGTGGAGCGCAGTGGTCACTTCCCTCCCCCCTGTGTGTGTGTGCACGCGACCGTTACAGAGCCCTTTCAACTCTGCGAGGAACAGACAGTCCCAATGCTCTGGGGAGGTCCGATTCACAAATATGCTTAAGTTTAGAGCCCAGTATCTCCTTCGGGAGACCCACTAATCTGAGGTTACTACAGCGGGAGCGGTTTTCGAGGTCGTCTACTTTATCCCTCAGCTCACTCACCGTTTGTTGTAGTTTTGACATCCGCGATTGTGTGCCATTTAGATCTTCTTCCACACAGGACGTCCGCTGCTCAAGCTCATCTATGCGGTACCCTTGTTGATTGTAAGCTTCCTGTAGCTCTGTAAGGGATTCTTGAATCGTTGTCGCAAGTGTGGTCTTAAGGTCAGGCGCCAAATGTGCGGCTACTTTAATCGCCAGGCGCTTGAGATCTGCAGCTGAAAGCGGAGTAGGGCCGAACATATCCTCCTGCGAGGAGGTTAAATGTTGATTCATATCAGCGTTTTGCGGCAGAGCCTTGTGTTCGGCCGCCATTTTGACTGCGTGGTTCATCTGCTCAGGCCACGGTTCATCGCCGTCTTCCAACTTTTTCCCGCTACGAAGCAAGTACTTCTCCATGCAGGGTGGATGGTAAAGTAGCGCTTACCACACTTTGTGTGGATATAAGAGCCCGTGGGCTGCAAGCGGAGGGCATTGGTGTCAGGGAGAGTGGCGGAGCTCCGCTAAACGCGTCTCCTCATACCAGCGCCGGAAGTCCGTCTGATTTTTCTTATTAGAATATACTGCCTCCGCTTTTATCATATAACGTTCTCAGGTTCTATTCTTACATAGTGGGCAAAATCCACACCACATAAATTTTATTCTTAAAATTAACTCCTTGCTGCCCAGTTATAGTTGTAGGTCTGTACTGTACACCAACCTGTAGGTTTGCAGCCCTCTTAACCCCTTAGGGACACAGCCTTATTTCACCTTAACCACCTCAGCCCCCAGTGCTTAAACACCCTGAAAGACCAGGCCACTTTTTACACTTCTGACCTACACTACTTTCACCGTTTATTGCTCGGTCATGCAACTTACCACCCAAATGAATTTTACCTCCTTTTCTTCTCACTAATAGAGCTTTCATTTGGTGGTATTTCATTGCTGCTGACATTTTTACTTTTTTTGTTATTAATCGAAATTTAACGATTTTTTTGCAAACAAATTACATTTTTCACTTTCAGTTGTAAAATTTTGCAAAAAAAACTACATCCATATATAAATTTTGCTCTAAATTTATTGTTATACATGTCTTTGATAAAAAAAAAATGTTTGGGTAAAAAAAAAATGGTTTGGGTAAAAGTTATAGCGTTTACAAACTATGGTACAAAAATGTGAATTTCCGCTTTTTGAAGCAGCTCTGACTTTCTGAGCACCTGTCATGTTTCCTGAGGTTCTACAATGGCCAGACAGTACAAACACCCCACAAATGACCCTATTTCGGAAAGTAGACACCCTAAGGTATTCGCTGATGGGCATAGTGAGTTCATAGAACTTTTTATTTTTTGTCACAAGTTAGCGGAAAATGATGATTTTTTTTTTTTTTCTTACAAAGTCTCATATTCCACTAACTTGTGACAAAAAATCAAAAGTCCTATGAACTCACTATGCCTATCAGCGAATACCTTTGGGTGTCTTCTTTCCAAAATGGGGTCACATGTAGGGTAGTTATAATGCCCTGGCATTCTAGGGGCCCAAATGTGTGGTAAGGAGTTTGAAATCAAATTCTGTAAAAAATGGCCGGTGAAATCCGAAAGGTGCTCTTTGGAATGTGGGCCCCTTTGCCCACGTAGGCTGTAAAAAAGTGTCACACATTTGTTATCGCCGTACTCAGGAGAAGTTGGGGAATGTGTTTTTGGGTGTCATTTTACATATACCCATGCTGGGTGAGAGAAATATCTTGGTCAAATGCCAACTTTGTATAAAAAAATGGGAAAAGTTGTCTTTTGCCAAGATATTTATCTCACCCAGCATGGGTATATGTAAAATGACACCCCAAAACACATTCCCCAACTTCTCCTGAATACGGAGATACCACATGTGTGACACTTTTTTGCAGCCTAGGTGGGCAAAGGGGCCCACATTCGAAAGAGCACCTTTCGGATTTCACAGGCCATTTTTTACAGAATTTGATTTCAAACTCCTTACCACACATTTGAGCCCCTAGAATGACAGGGCAGTATAACTACCCCACAAGTGACCCCATTTTGGAAAGAAGACACTCCAAGGTATTCCGTGAGGGGCATGGCGAGTTCCTAGAATTTTTTATTTTTTGTCACAAGTTAGTGGAAAATGATGATTTTATTATTTTTTTTTTCTTACAAAGTCTCATATTCCACTAACTTGTGACAAAAAATAAAAACTTCCATGAACTCACTATGCCCATCAGCGAATACCTTGGGGTGTCTTCTTTCCAAAATGGGGTTACTTGTGGGGTAGTTATACTGCCCTGGCATTCTAGGGGCCCAAATGTGTGGTAAGGAGTTTGAAATCAAATTCTGTAAAAAATGACCTGTGAAATCCGAAAGGTGCTCTTTGGAATGTGGGCCCCTTTGCCCACCTAGGCTGCAAAAAAGTGTCACACATGTGGTATCTCCGTACTCAGGAGAAGTTGGGGAATGTGTTTTGGGGTGTCATTTTACATATACCCATGCTGGGTGAGAGAAATATCTTGGCAAAAGACAACTTTTCCTATTTTTTTATACAAAGTTGGCATTTGACCAAGATATTTCTCTCACCCAGCATGGGTATATGTAAAATGACACCCCAAAACACATTCCCCAACTTCTCCTGAGTACGGCGATACCAGATGTGTGACACTTTTTTGCAGCCTAGATGCGCAAAGGGGCCCACATTCCTTTTATGAGGGCATTTTTAGACATTTGGATCCCAGACTTCTTCTTACGCTTTAGGGCCCCTAGAATGCCAAGGCAGTATAAATACCCCACATGTGACCCCATTTTGGAAAGAAGACACCCCAAGGTATTCAATGAGGGGCATGGCGAGTTCATAGAAATTTTTTTTTCTTAGCACAAGTTAGCGGAAATTGATTTTATTTATTTTTTTCTCACAAAGTCTCCCTTTCCGCTAACCTGGGACAAAAATTTCAATCTTTCATGGACTCAATATGCCCCTCACGGAATACCTTGGGGTGTCTTCTTTCCGAAATGGGGTCACATGTGGGGTATTTATAGTGCCCTGGCATTCTAGGGGCCCTAAAGCGTGAGAAGAAGTCTGGAAGATAAATGTCTAAAAAATTTTACGCATTTGGATTCCGTGAGGGGTATGGTGAGTTTATGTGAGATTTTATTTTTTGACACAAGTTAGTGGAATATGAGACTTTGTAAGAAAAAAAAATATAATTTCCGCTAACTTGGGCCAAAAAAATGTCTGAATGGAGCCGTACAGGGGGGTGATCAATGACAGGGGGGTGATCAATGACAGGGGGGTGATCAGGGAGTCTATATGGGGTAATCACCCCCCTGTCATTGATCACCCCCCTATAAGGCTCCATTCAGATGTCCGTATGTGTTTTGCGGATCCGATCCATGTATCCGTGGATCCGTAAAAATCATACGGACATCTGAATGCAGCCTTACAGGGGGGTGATCAATGACAGGGGGGTGATCAATGACAGGGGGGTGATCAGGGAGTCTATATGGGGTGATCATCCCCCTGTAAGGCTCCATTCAGACGCCTGTATGTGTTTTGCGGATCTGATCCATCTATCAGTGGATCCGTAAAAATCATGCGGACGTCTGAATGGAGCTTTACAGGGGGGTGATCAATGACAGGGGGGTAATCAATGACAGGGGGGTGATCAGGTAGTCTATATGGGGTGATCACCACAGTCATTGATCACGCCCCTGTAAGGCTCCATTCAGACGTCCATATGCGTTTGGCGGATCCGATCCATCTATCAGTGGATCCGTAAAAATCATGCGGACGTCTGAATGGAGCTTTACAGGGGGGTGATCAATGGCAGGGGGGTGATCAATGACAGGGGGGTGATCAGGGAGTCTATATGGGGTGATCACCATAGTCATTGATCACGCCTCTGTAAGGCTCCATTCAGACGTCCGTATGCGTTTTGTGGATCCGATCCATCTATCAGTGGATCCGTAAAAATCATGCGGACGTCTGAATGGAGCTTTACAGGGGGGTGATCAATGACAGGGGGGGTAATCAATGACAGGGGGGTGATCAGGGAGTCTATATGGGGTGATCACCACAGTCATTGATCACGCCCCTGTAAGGCTCCATTCAGACGTCCGTATGCGTTTTGCGGATCCGATCCATCTATCAGTGGATCCGTAAAAATCATGCGGACGTCTGAATGGAGCTTTACAGGGGGGTGATCAATGACAGGGGGGTGATCAATGACATGGGGGTGATCAGGGAGTCTATATGGGGTGATCAGGGGCGATCAGGGGCTAATAAGGGGTTAATAAGTGACAGGGGGGGTGTAGTGTAGTGTGGTGCTTGGTGCTACATATTGCTGAGCTATCTGTGTCCTCTGGTGGTCGATCCAAACAAAAGGGACCACCAGAGGACCAGGTAGCAGGTATATTAGACGCTGTTATTAAAACAGCGTCTAATATACCTGTTAGGGGTTAAAAAAATAACATCTCCAGCCTGCCAGCGAACGATCGCCGCTAGCAGGCTGGAGATCCACTCGCTTACCTTCCGATCCTTTGAACGTGCGCGCCTGTGTGCGCGCGTTCAGAGGAAATCTCGCATCTAGCGAGAGGACGCGCCGGCGCGTCCACCCAGAAGAGCAGGGCCGCCGCAAAGACGCAATCCTGCGTACGGCGGTCTTGGGGTGGTTAAGGACCAGGCCATTTTTTGCAAATCTGACCAGTGTCACTTTAAGTGCTGATAACTTTAAAAAGCTTTGACTTACCCAGGCCGTTCTGAGATATTTTTTTCGTCACATATTGTACATATTGACACTGCTAAAATTGGGTCAAAAAAGTAAATTTTTTTGCATAAAAAAATTCCCAATTTACCAAAAATCTGGAAAAATTAGCAATTTTCAAAGTTTCAGTTTCTCAACTTCTGTAATACATAGTAATACCCCCAAAAATTGTGATGACTTTACATTCCCCATATGTCTACTTCATGTTTGAATTATTTTGGGAATGATATTTTATTTTTTGGGGATGTTACAAGGCTTAGAAGTTTAGAAGCAAATCTTGAAATTTTTCAGAAATTTTTAAAAACCCAATTTTTAGGGACCACTACAGGTCTGAAGTCTCTTTGTGAGGCTTACATAATAGAAACCACCCAAAATGACCCCATTCTATAAACTACACCCCTCAAGGTATTCAAAACTGATTTTACAAACTTCGTTAACCCTTTTGGTGTTGCACAAGAGTTATTGGCAAATGGGGATGAAATTTGAGAATTTAATTTTTTTGCCTAATTTTCCATTTTAACCCATTTTTTCCACTAACAAAGCAAGGGTTAACAGCCAAACAAGACTGTATCTTTATTGCCCTGACTCTGCCGTTTACAGAAACACCCCATATGTGGCCGTACACTACTGTACGGCCACACAGCGGGGCGTAGAGTGAAAGGTGCGCCGTTTGGTTTTTGGAAGGCAGATTTTGCTGGACTGGTTTATTTACACCATGTCCCATTTGAAGCCCCCCTGATGCACCCCTAGAGTAGAAACTCCCTAAAAGTGACCCCATCTAAGAAACTACACCCCTCAAGGTATTCAAAACAGATTTTACATACGTCGTTAACCCTTTAGGTGTTGCACAAGAGTTATTGGCAAATGGGGATGAAATTTGAGAATTTCATTTTTTTGCCTAATTTTCCATTTTAACCAATTTTTTCCACTAACAAAGCAAGGGTTAACAGCCAAACAAGACTGTATCTTTATTGCCCTGACTCTGCCGATTACAGAAACACCCTATATGTGTCCGTACACTACTGTGGGGGCTAATGTGGGGGCTAATTTTTTGCGGGGTGAGAGGACGGTTTTATTGGCACTATTTTGGGGGCTATATGACTTTTTGATCGCTTGCTATAAAACTTTTTATTATGTAAGGTGACAAAAAAAAATCTTTTTTTGCACTTTTTTTTTTGGGACCGTGTTAATCTGGGGGGTTAGGTCATGGGGTATTTTTATATAAGAGATTATTACCAACGCGGAGATACCTAATATGTCTACTTTTAATAAATTATTTTAGTGTTTTTGGGTGTCTCAAGTCTGAGAACCAGTTTTTTTATCCGATGTCAGGGCTAAATTGGGATATAAATTTAGTACTCCATGGAAGTGTGATACTCCTTGAAGCAACCAATAAGGCAGAGGCCCGGATGATCGGTTCACGTGTCACATTGAGTTGTGGTGTCCTTCCGTATCCCCCTCCTGTGACACACTCTGCACCTTTTTTGGGTTCGTCCCTTCTTTCCAGTATGAGGGACCACACCTGGAAAGTGTTGGCCAGGGACAATCCGGGCGCCTACAGTTCCCGAGGTACTCCGGTCTGCTCTTTCCGGGTCCGAAAAGATCAGGGCCTTGAGGACTGCCTCATAGAACTGAAGGAATGTCCCTGTGTTGCCAGCGCTCCGGGACAGCACAAAAGAGTTGTACATGGCAACCTGTACCAAGTAGACCGCAACTTTTTTGTACCATGCCCGGGTTTTGCGCATGGCGTTATATGGCTTGAGGACTTGATTAGAGAGATCAACTCCTCCTATATACCGATTGTAGTCGACGATACAATCGGGCTTGAGGACCGTTGACGCGTTACCTCGCACAGGGACAGGGGTGATGCCGTTACCATGAATTGTGGACAGCATAAGGACATCCCTCTTGTCCTTATACCTGACCAGCAACAGGTTTCCAGTGGTAAGGGCACGGGTCTCACCCCTGGGGATAGGTACCTGGAGGGGGAGGGCAGGGATGCCGCGTTGATTTTTCCGCACGGTCCCACAAGCGGACGTGGATCTGGCGGCAAGGGACTGGAACAAGGGGATACTAGTATAAAAGTTATCCACGTAAAGGTGGTAACCCTTATCTAGCAGTGGGTGCATAAGGTCCCACACAAGTTTCCTGGTAACACCCAGAGTGGGGGGACATTCTGAGGGTTGAATCCGGGAATCTCGCTCCTCGTATACACGTATAATCTCGCCCCTCGTATACATATTCAGTGTAGCCCACTGTGGAAATCTGGATTCCTGATTGGCCTACAAAATCAGGAATCACGGGCTCGTATCGCTCTGGGCTACACCAGACTAGTTCACCGGCAGGGTGCTCTGGTGGATTTAACTGGTGGGCCGGGAAACCAGTACGAGCCCCAGAGTTGCTCGTACTAGGCTGGGCCACAGGGTCCCTAACATGGCGGTCCCCTTGCTCCGCCTGGCGGCGTCTCCGCCGTCTTGGGGGCTCATCATCATCGCTAGATGATGAGGAGGATGCGGATGACAACAGGAATGTGGGGTCATCCTCGTCCTCACTGGGACTCTCGGAGTCGGAGACAAGCTGGGCGTATGCCTCCTCGGCCGAGAACGTCCGGCGGGCCATAGGGGAGTGTGTGTCTGCGTGTGTATGTACGTGTGTGTAAATCTTTATTTGGTGTGCGTGTGTGTGGGGGCACGGGTGTTCGCGAACTCACCCTAAAACTAACAGAAAAATAAATAAAACTAACTAAAAAAAGGGGCAAAAAATGTGAAAAAAATAATCAGCTGTGGGGTGTGCGATTCGCTAACAGTGCCCGGACGCTAAGAGTGCCGGCCACAGTCAGCGTACACAAAAAAAAAAAAAATTTAGTGGGTGGGGGGGCAGGGGGGGCAAGCAGCAGCACCCCTGGGGGGTCTAGGGTCTTACAGCTGTGCTGTGGACCCCAGACACCCTAACTTAGGGTGATGCAATAACAGTTTGTCAAACTAACTTTATTTTCCCTGCCTAACCCAAACTTTGCCTATGTACCTGCGATATAGATGGGGGGTGCTGGGGCACAGATCGGGTCCTGGGGTGCACAGATGGGGTGATGCTGGCACCGATGGACGACGACGTGCAGGCAGCTCATCTCTCCTCCGGCTCCGGAACACAAAAGGAAGAGGAGAGGAGCGCTTGCAACTTTTGAATCTGCCGCCGTCCCGCCCACCAACCAATCAGAGGCGATCCTGAGAGGTGATGTCACCATCACCTCTCAGGATCGCAGGATGGTGATTGGTGGGGTAAAATCACACCACCATCACCATCCTGTTCCGGGTTATCGGGTCTTCAGAGACCCGAATAACCCGGAAACTCAGAAAACCGCAGGTCTGAATTGACCTGTGGTTTTCTGCGATCGCCGACATGGGGGGGTCACAGGACCCCCCGGCGCATTTAGCCTAGGTGCCTGCTCACTGATTTGAGCAGGCACCGGGTTCCGATCACCGCCCGCCAGGAGGCGGTGATCGGAACCATACATGACGTACCGGTACATGTGTCCTTAAGTGTCCTGAAGAGGTTAAAGACCACTACTGGCTGGTTTGGGATTTCATCGCCAATGACGACAATACTCTGGTATGGCGATGGGGGCAAAATTTGCCCCCAGTTTCTCTAATTTATTCATGGCTTTGTGGGAGAGAGAGAATATCAACCCAGTCCTGAACAAGAAGATGGAGCATGGAGAGTTAATTAACTGGTGGGGATTTATTGATGACTGCTTGCTTATTTGGCGGGGGACAGGAAGGGATTAGAGGAATTCATTGGAGAGTTGAACAACAACCACTGGAACCTTAGGTTCACAAGTACCATCAGTGATATTTCAATGGATTTTTGGATTTGACAATTTTTGTAGAGAATGGGTGTTTTAAAACTAAAACAACTGATGTGAACGCTTATATTAGTACGGCTAGTTGCCAATATGGACCGTGGTTGGATAATATCCCTAAGGAACAATTTAAAAGGATACAACGTAATTGTACAGAATCTAGTGACTATAAGAAACAAAGCCAGGTTATAAAAGAGAGGTTTTAGGAAAAGCTTTATGGTGAGGAAGAATTAGAGAGATGTAAGAAAGAAGTGGAGGAGAATGGAAAGAGTGGGGTGGTTACTACTGAAAGGAGGGATAGAGATTTTAGATTTACGTTTTTGACACAATTTAATACAAAAGCTGATCTATTGAAAAATGCAATCAGGAAAAATTAGAACATTTTGAAGAATGACCCCGTCATTGGCGATGTAATCCCAAACCAGCCAGTAGTGGTCTTTAAAGGGGCTGCAAACCTACGTAACAGGTTGGTGTACAGTGCGGGACCTACAACTATAACTGGGCAGCAAGGAGTTAATTTTAAGAATAAATTTACGTGGTGTGGATTTTGCCCACTATGTAAGAATAGAACCTGAGAACATGAAATGATGAAAGCGAAGGCAGTATATTCTAATAGGAAAATCAGGCATTTAAAATTAAAGGTAATATCTCATGTAACAATATAAGGTAGTGTATGTGCTGGAGTGCCCATGTGGCCTGCAGTATGTGGGCAGGACGACCCAGAGATTAAAAACCAGGATACAGGAACATATACGCAACATAAAAAAAGGTCTGGAGACGCACAGTGTGTCTCTGCACTTTAAACAGGTGCACCAGAAAAATCCTAGTGGGTTGCGGTTTATGGAGGGCGAATTAGTGAAGGCACATGTACGTGGTGGTGACCCCATTGCTAACATCAACAAGTGAGAGGTGGAATGGATGTTTAAGTTGGGGACCCTCCAACCTCAGGGATTGAATATAGAATGTAAGATCAAGCCATGTATTGTTTGAAATGAATTTGAGATAAGCACAATATCGGTAAACCCTGTTTACATATGACTGGTGGTTTGAGGACCTTGGGCAGATGGAATTGTGCTAGTGATTGGTAGTAAACCCTGAAGAAATCACCTGACTTAGGACGTAGGGTAGGAGTTTTATGAATGATAATGGGGAGTATCTTTGAAGTGATTGTAGGGGGGATATTAGTAAAAAAAAATCTTAATTGAATATTGGTGGAATGGATCCTGTTTTATTAATTAATTTTTAAGTTGTTTTATGTGGTTTAAATGCTGTGTTGTCCGGATTTTTGTTGATGTAAGGGTGGAAATTAGGAAGGGTGGGATTGATTTATGGATTAAAGGCAGCCTCGTAGGAGGCAGGACAGACGCCCCTGACGAAGCTCGTGAGTGAAACCTGGGTCCGGCAATGGGAGGACAGACTAAGGAGAGCCTTGTGTGGAGGAAAGTATTCCAAGAAAACTTGCAGCGCGGTCCTATATATAAATGCTTACATACGATGTCAAGGCTGGATGCCTGTGTAAGGCGTCCAGTTGCCATGGCAACCATCAGGATGCTGCCACAGCAGAGCAGCGGCCCAATCGGAAGGGGGAAGGAGGGAGCTCCCTCCCTCTGTTATGATCAATTGGGACGCTACAACAAATATATAACGCTAAGTAACTACACTTGACAGGTTACTCCCAATAATAAGTGACAAAATGTACTGATCCCCTAAGGGACAAAGGGGTAAAACTTAACATTTATTCCTATGTCTAAAAAAGTGAAGCAATAACATAAAGCATCGGCCTGGAGGGCCTCTAAACAGACTAACATGAAGACAGCCCATTAAGGCCAGGACATACAAACACAAATGGGTAACACTGATGGAAAGCAGACAAAAAAGGAACGTTCTCACCCATCAGGTGCTGTAGGCGTAGATGGTGGAGTCACTTGAATGCATGCGGCCTCCCATACGATGGATTGCATAGATGTGTTACCAACGGAGATGATTCCAACATAGAGACCTCAGCAAGGCAGGTGTCATGCCCTCCTTAGGCTATGTGCGGAGGTCTGCCAGGTTAGCAGCACTTGTGTAGCCTTTTGTTTTGCTTTGGAGTTGAGCTATATCCGCCTCTCTTCAGGTGCACTGGGTGGGGTCGTTGGTTTGAGTTTAAATTACACCCACTCCCAGTGTCCTGTGCGGGTTATAGCTTCTGTCTGGCTCTTTGAAAGGAAGGAAGGATTTGCTGTTCCTGCTCAGAAAAGATAAGTTGGTTTTTGTTTTCTTGTGGTTGGCTGTCTAGGCTGTTAGAGAGACGCCTGTCCCCTCCAGGTTCTGAGGGAGCAGGCTGCCTCTATCCCCCTTTCACCATCTTAGGGATTTTAGGGAATTTTCAGCCCAGGCACAAGGACACGTTATTCCCACCTTCAGGGTCTGAACGTGGGCATAGAAGAATAGGGAGAGCTGGTAGGGATTTGTCAGGAGGTGACCTTGATCCCCAGCTTCTTGCCTAGACACTTGTTTGTTTATTTTCTGTGTATCTGGTATCCTGTCCGCCGTGACATTATAACCCGCCAATACTTTGACAGCCATTGCTCAGCGGTTTTAAGATGGAGTCAATTGATGCCCTAGTTGATCGCATGCAGGGTATATACCTAAAGGTTGCGGATCTGCGTAATTCGGTCACACGGTGTCAGAATGCTCTGGCATCAGGTGCAATAGGAGGAAGTCAAGTTTATGGGGAGCCTAAAGTCGCTCTCCCTGATAGATTTGCAGGGGGTGTGGATGACTTTATCCGCTTTAAAGAGTCATGCAAGTTGTATTTTCGGCTGCGTCCATCTTCGTCTGGTGATGACAGTGAGAGGGTAGGGATAATCATTTCTCTGCTTAAAGGGGACACGCAATCCTGGGCATTTTCTCTGCTGTCCGGTTCTCGGCCCTCCTGGAAGAATTTTTTAAAGCCTTAGGATTAATTTATGATGACCCAGATCAGGTCTCGATGGCTAAATCTAAATTGCGTAATTTATTACAAGGTGAACATACTGCAGAGGCTTACTGCGTTGAGTTTAGGAGATGGGCTACCGAGTCAGAGGGGAATGACCCCGCGTTACATAGTCAGTTTTGTCAGGGGTTATCTGAGAGATTGAAAGATGCCCTTGCTTTTCATGAGTACCCGGATACATTGGAGAATGCTATGTCTTTGGCAGTACGGTTAGATAGACGTATTAGAGAGAGGTGTAAGTTCCCTCCGTGCAAGGGATCCCTTCGGTGAGTGGTTTCGTTTCACCTGCTCCCCAGGGTGATATGACATGTAACTCTGGAGTAGGGGAGGAACCCATGCAGCTGGGTCAGGTATCTTTCCGTTCTGGTAGTAGGAACTTTAGGAGGTTGCATAAACTATGTTATTACTGTGGAAAAAGTGGTCATTTTATTTTTGCTTGTCCTTTTGTTAAACCGCATGTTGATGAGAAAGAATTACAAAGAGGTTTAGTTAAATAAAAAAATAAAAACATCCCTGACTCTTGGTAGTGTGAATAGAGTGGTGGAGCAAGCAGGTATGCAAGCTCCCTGTAATACTCATTTTCTCCTTCCAGCTATGGTGGCGCTAGACTCAAGAATTTTTTTTGTTGAAGTATTCATTGACTGTGGTGCTGGGGTAAACCTTATTGATTTTCTTTTTCTTTAAAATCTGGGTCTAAGTACTTGCACTTTAGAAAGAGAGATTCCGGTTTTTGCAATTGATTCTTCCCCTCTTTCTCAAAGGAGTCTCACACATATTGCTCATGGTATTCTGTTAAGGGTGGGTGATTCACATGTTGAGATTATGTCTTGTTTTGTCATGAAGGACTTGCCCGCTCCTATAGTCTTAGGGTTACCGTGGTTGACAAAACATAACCCAATTATAGATTGGCAAGCAAGACAGATCATTGGTTGGAGTGAATTTTGTTCGGATAATTGTCTTGGCACATATATCTCTGGTGTGTCTACTACGGCTCTACCTCAGTATCTCTCAGATTTTGCAGATGTCTTTTCGGAGGGTGGGGCTCAGGAATTGCCCCCTCATCGTGACTATGATTGTCCAGTTAATCTCATCCCAGGGGCTAAATTGCTAAAGTCTCGGCTTTACAATCTTTCTCAACCTGAAAGAGAGGTCATGCGGAAGTATATTGCCGAGAGTTTGGCAAAAGGTCATATTAGGCCATCTAAGTCTCCGGTGGCAGTGGGTTTATTCTTTGTAAAGAAAAACGATGGATCGCTGAGACCTTGTTTGGATTTCCGGGAATTGAACCATATTACGGTCCGTGATCCGTATCCCCTTCCTTTGATCTCCGATCTTTTTGATCAGATTGTTGGAGCCAAGGTGTTCTCCAAGTTGGATTTAAGAGGGGTCTACAATCTGATCAGAATCAAGGAAGGGGATGAGTGGAAAACGGCCTTCAACACGCACGAGGGTCATTTCGAGAATCTGGTTATGCCTTTTGAGTTAACTAACGCGCCAGCGGTATTTCAGCGATTCGTCAATGGCATTTTCCATCATTTTGTGGGGAGGTTCGTGGTAGTTTACTTGGATGACATTTTAATTTACTTTCCTGATCTGAAGACCCATCAGGATCACGTGAGACAGGTCTCGACGATCCTTCGGGAGAATAAATTATATGCCAAATTGGAGAAATGTTTTTTTTTCTGTGCAGGAGCTTCCATTTCTGGGATATCTGCTTTTTGACTCTGGTTTTCGCATGGACCCCAAAAAGTTCTGGGCGGTTCTGGAATGGGACCGACCGGAGAATCAGAAAGCTTTGATGCGGTTTTTGGGGTTTACTAATTATTATAGAAAATTTATCTTGAACTATTCTACCATTGTAAAACCTGTGACCGATATGACTAAGAAGGGCGCCGACGTCTCTGTCTGGTCGGATGAGGCATTGCAGGCCTTTTCGGCTATTAAGGAATGTTTTGCGTCTGCTCCCATTCTGGTGCAGCCCGATGTGTCTCAGCGATTCGTGGTGGAGGTTGATGCATCAGAAGTGGGGGTTGGAGCAGTGCTGTCGCAGGGTTCATCTCCTGGCAAATGGGTTCCGTGTGCTTTTTTTTCCAAGAAGCTCTTGGTCGCCGAGAGGAATTATGATGTAGGAGATAGGGAATTGCTGGCCATCAAATTGGCCTTTGAGGAATGGCGTCACTGGTTGGAGGGGGCGTCTCACCCCGTTACAGTATATACGGATCATAAGAATTTGGCTTACCTGCAATATGCCAAGCATCTGAATCCTAGACAGGCCAGATGGTCACTGTTCTTTACCAGGTTCAATTTTGTGGTTACTTTTCGCCCGGGGGTTAAAAACGTCAAGGCAGATGCGTTGTCTCGCAGTTTTCCTGGGGGATGTGATTCAGAGGATCCTGCTCCAATTTTGGCTGATGGGGTGGTGGTCTCCGCTCTGTATCCTGAATTGGAGATGGAGGTGTTGGGAGCCCAGGAGGGGGCTCCTGGTTCTTGTCCCCCAGGGAGGTTGTTTGTTCCTGATGGACTGCGATACAAGGTATTCAAGGAACATCACGATACTGTCCTTGCTGGACATCCTGGTGGTAAGTCCACCTTTGATCTTGTGTCCCGGAGGTTTTGGTGGCCCGGGTTACGTAAGAGTGTTGAGGATTACGTAGCAGCTTGTGAAACCTGTGCACGGTCAAAGGTTGCTCATACTCGACCTGCTGGTTCACTTCTTCCTTTGTCAATTCCGTCTCGTCCTTGGACGCACTTGTCTATGGACTTTATTACGGATCTGCCGAGTTTCTCCGGGAAAACAGTAATTTTGGTGGTTGTTGACCGTTTTAGTAAAATGGCTCACTTTGTATCGTTAGCCAGTCTGCCCAATGCCAAGACTCTTGCTCAGATTTTTGTTAATAATATCGTGAAATTGCATGGCATTTCTTCGGATGTGGTTTCTGATAGGGGCACGCAGTTTGTCTCCAGGTTTTGGAGGGCGTCTGCTCTTGGCTTGGCATTCAACTTTCGTTCTCTTCGGTGTTTCATCCGCAGTCGAATGGGCAGACAGAGCGTACTAATCAAAACCTGGAGACCTACTTGAGGTGCTTTGTGGCTGAGAATCAGGAGGACTGGTCCTCATTCTTGTCCCTAGCAGAGTGTGCTTTGAATAACCGTAGGCAGGAGTCCACGGGTAAGTTGCCATTTTTTGGCGCATACGGTTTTCATCCTCAGTTTGGTACCTTTTCTGGGATTAGTTCCTCTGGGATGCCAGAGGAGGAGAGATTTTCTTCTGCCTTGTCTTCTATCTGGCGGAGGATCCAAGTGAATTTGGAGAAGATGGGTGAGAGGTATAAGTGAATGGCTGACAAGAGACGTATGACTGGTCCGGACCTGTGTGTGGGTGATCTGGTGTGGTTATCTACTAAAAATATTAAACTGAGAGTACCATTTTGGAAACTGGGTCCAAGATTTATTGGACCTTACAAAATATCTGCGGTGGTCAATCCAGTAGCATTTCGTCTGGATCTGCCGCAGACTTGGAGGATCCATGCTGTGTTCCACAAGTCTTTACTGAAGAAATATGTGAAACCGGTGGAACCATCGCCATTGCCTCCTCCCCCTGTTCTGGTTGATGGAAATTTAGAGTTCGAGATCTCCAGGGTTCTCGACTCAAGAGTTCTTCGGGGTTCCCTTCAGTACCTGGTATACTGGAGGGTATACGGCCCTGAGGAAAGCATGTGGGTTCCGGCTCTGGATGTTAGTGCCAGCCGACTGGTGAGGGCTTTTCACAGATCCCATCCGGATAAGGTTGGGCCGGGGTGTCCGGAGGTCACCCGTAGAAGGGGGGGTACTGTCATGCCCTGCTCAGGCTATGTGCGGAGGTCTGCCAGGTTAGCAGCACGTGTGTAGCCTTTTGTTTTGTTTTGGAGTTGAGCTATATCCGCCTCCCTTCAGGTGCACTGGGTGGGGTCGTTGGTTTGAGTTTAAATTACACCCACTCCCAGTGTCCTGTGCGGGTTATAGCTTCTGTCTGGCTCTGTGAAAGGAAGGAAGGACTTGCTGTTCCTGCTCAGAAAAGATAAGTTGGTTTTTGTTTTCTTGTGGTTGGCTGTCTAGGCTGTTAGAGAGACGCCTGCCCCCTCCAGGTTCTGAGGGAGCAGGCTGCCTCTATCCCCCTTTCACCATCTTAGGGATTTCAGGGAATTTTCAGCCCAGGCACGAGGACACGTTATTCCCACCTTCAGGGTCTGAACATGGGCATAGAAGAATAGGGAGAGCTGGTAGGGATTTGTTAGGAGGTGACCTTGATCCCCAGCTTCTCGCCTAGACACTTGTTTGTTTATTTTCTGTGTATCTGGTATCCTGTCCGCCGTGACAGCAGGAAACGGGAGCAAGGAGTCCCTAATCAACCCTGGTGAAGGGGTAGGGGCTAAATCACCCTTCCTACCTATACGAGGTACTTGCCCCGCAAGGAGCGTCCCCGTCTGGATACCTTTCCCTAATAACGGGCGGAATCCCTAGTACACCCTATAAAAGGTAGACTCCCGACGTGTCACGTTTCATTCAAGACGAACTCATCAGGGGAGATGTACAAATGCAATGTCAGGCTGATGGTAAAGCCTGCATTGGAAAAAACAAAAAATGGGGAAAAAGGAATGAGCATACGGTGGTTGAAGCTGGTATACAAATATTCCAGCAGGTATAGAGCGGGCCAGGCCAGTGGAGCCAAGACCACCACAAACCACAAGTAGCTTAAGTACAGGCTCACCAGTGGTTGACGCCCGTGAAGGACCGAGGATATAGGTTATCCATACACGGCTGTCAGCAAAGGACGCTTACCTGTCACCGCTTTGAAAAAACCCAGAGCCAGTGTCCCGGACCTGCCCCACTTCCGCCCACGTGACTCCGAGTAGGCCGGTGGAACGCAGGAAGAGGCGGCCCAGCGCGGCGATGAGTGCCAGGAGACGCGACGTCATGACGTGACGCCGCGGGTCACGCGACTACCCCAAGATCGGGCGCCCTGCAATGACGCCACAGACCACATGACAGGATCACGTGATCGGACCACTCCGACCCAAGGGAAACAACGCCGCACTCCAGCCACACCCCCCAAGGCGCATGCGTGCCAAAGTGGAGACGGTTTAATATCAGGGGGCGGGCTGTGTCTGTAGCAACCCAGATGCCAAAGGCTAGTGAGCCGGGCATCACGGGTGGCAATTGGAGCCTGTAATGTAACAATGCCCCTGGTAACATTTTTAAATAATCATAGTACAGAGCTATGAATGGCTGGCTAGAAGGACACCAGCCCCAATCAAGAAACTAATTAGCTAGAATACAATATGAGAACCAGAGCGACAAAGAGAACCCAGAACAATACATATATTAAACAAAAAGGGGATATCATATGTAGCAGCTGAAGTTAAAGGGGATATCATATGTAGCAGCTAAAGTTAAGTTGTTCTTTTATGCCTAATGGGGCCATAGTTTTCAAGTAATAAATCCAACAAAGCTCACGTTGGAGAATGGCGCGGTCCCAGTCCCCCCCACGCCGTGGAGGGAAGACACGGTCTATGCCCATTACTGTTATACAGGCTTTCCCATTGTGATGGCTATGAATGTGATTGGCCACAGGTGTATCTTTGGCCTTAGGGATGTCACTTAAGTGTTCGCCAACCCTTCTGCGGAGCTCACAGATAGTTTTACCTACATACCCCCTGCCGCATTCGCATGTCAGGAGATATATCACCCCACGGGTACGACAATTGATAAAATGGTGAATGGAGTATTCCTTGCCGGTAACAGAACTGCGAAACGTCTTCCCAGTACGTAAATGACTGCAAGCAATACAGCCACTGCACCTGTAGCAGCCTTTGACATTAGATTTTAACCATGCAGAATCAATAGAAATAGGCGGAATGAATTCACTGGATACTAACCTGTCGCTGAGACTACACCCGCGGCGGTAAATAAGGTGTGGGTGTTTACCCACCACCTCTCTTAGATCAGGATCCAGCAAAAGAATTCCCCAATTTTTCCGAAAGATCTCACGAATCTCACTTGCAGCCCTATCAAATGTAGTAATTGGAGGAATCACTTTGGTAGTCTGCACTTGATTGGATTTAGGAGTCAGGAGAGTCGTTCTATTCTCATGGAGTGCCGATCTAAAGGCTCTCCTCAAGACTTTATCTGGATAGCCTCGCTGTTGAATCCTCACCCGCAAGCCCTTCGCCTGCCTAATAAATTCACACCTGGTAGAACAGTTCCTCCTACCCGGAGGTACTGTCCCTCCGACCGAAGCAAAGTATTAGTAGATGTGGGTTTTCTATAAACAGACGTTTCAAGTTCACCGTCATCGGTCTTTGAAATGAGAACATCCAGAAGCGGCAACCGTTTGCAGTCTGCCTCACAGGTGAAGTGCAAGCCGATATTGTTATTGTTGAGCAAATCCACCAAGGAACGGAACGAATCCACGCTACCGTTCCATATAATAAAGATGTCATCACATTGTGGCCAATCACATTCATAGCCATCACAATGGGAAAGCCCGTATAACAGTAATGGGCATAGACCGTGTCTTCCCTCCACGGCGTGGGGGGGGACTGGGACCGCGCCATTCTCCAAAGTGAGCTTCGTTGGATTTATTACTTGAAAACTATGGCCCCATTAGGCATGAATGAACAACTTAACTTCAGCTGCTACATATGATACCCCCTTTAACTTCAGCTGCTACATATGATATCCCCTTTTTGTTTAATATATGTATTGTTCTGGGTTCTCTTTGTCGCTCTGGTTCTCATATTGCATTCTAGCTAATTATTTTCTTGATTGAGGCTGGTGTCCTTCTAGCCAGCCATTCATAGCTCTGTACTATGATTATTTAAAAATGTTACATGGGGCATTGTTACATTACAGGCTCCAATTGCCACCCGTGATGCCGGCTCACTAGCCTTTGGCATCTGGGTTGCTACAGACACAGCCCGCCCCCTGATTAGATATTAAACCGTCTCCACTTTGGCATGCATGCGCCTTGGGGGGGGGGTGGCCTGAGTGCGGCTTTGTTTCCCTTGGGTCGGAGTGGTCCAATCACGTGATCCTGTCAAGTGGTCTGTGGAGTCATTGCAGGGCGCCCGATCGAGGGGTAGTCGCGTGACCCGCGGCGTCACATCATGACGTCGCGTCTCCTGGGACGCATCGCCGGGCCGCCTCTTCCTGCGTTCCACCGGCCATGTGACTTCCTCTACTCTGAGTCACGTGGGCGGAAGTGGGGCGGGTCCGGGACACTGGCGCGCTGGTCTGGGTTTTTAAAAGCGCTGACAGGTAAGCGTCCTTTGCTGACAGCTGTTTTTGGATAACCTATATCCTGGGTCATATCTGGACCTTCACGGGCGTCACCCACTGGTGAGCCTGTACTTAAGCTACTTGTGGTTTGTGGTGGTCTTGGCTCCACTAGCCTGGCCCGCTCTATACCTGCTGGAATATTTGTATATCAGCTTCAACCACCATATGCTCATTCCTTTTTCCCCATTTTTTGTTTTTTCCAATGCAGGCTTTACCATCAGCCTGACATTGCATTTGTACATCTCCCCTGATGAGTTTGTCTTGAATGAAACGTGACACGTCGGGAGTCTATCTTTATAGGGTGTACTAGGGATTCCGCCCATTATTAGGGAAAGGTATCCGGACGGGGACGCTTCTTGCAGGGCAAGTACCTTGTATAGGTAGGCAGGGTTATTTAGCCCCTACCCCTTCACCAGGGTTGATTAGGGACTCCTTGCTCCCGTTTCCTGCCTTGCTGAGGTCTCTATGTTGGAATCATCTCCGTTGGTAACACATCTATGCAATCCATCATATGGGATGCCGCATACATTCAAGTGACTCCACCATCTACGCCTACAGCACCTGATGGGTGAGAACGTTCCTTTTTTGTCTGCTTTCCATCAGTGTTACCCATTTGTGTTTATATGTCCTGGCCTTAATGGGCTGTCTTCATGTTAGTCTGTTTAGAGGCCCTCCAGGCCGATGCTTTATGTTAGTGCTTCACTTTTTTAGACATAGGAATAAATGTTAAGTTTTACCCCTTTGTCCCTTAGGGGATCAGTACATTTTGTCAATTGGGACGCTGCCACAGCAGCGCAGCGCCCGATGGGGGAGGGAACTTCCTCTCTGTTAACCCCTTCCATACAGAGGTCCCTACAGACTGCGGCATGGAAGGGGTTAAACGGCCGACATTAGTGCCAGCACCGATGTCGGCCGTTACAGTAGATTCTCAGCTTAAGGTGGCTACTGGCTTCACCTCAGAAAGCCAGACCTCACCGACCACGCCCCAAAACCAATACGCCACGCCCACCTTTGTGAAGCCATGCACCGCCTCCATGAAGCCACGCCCCCATGGCCAGCCGGGGGGGGGGAAACGGGGGGGGGGGGGGAGAGGGAAGAAGTTTATGAATGGAAGATGAGCTGGGGGAAGCCGGAGTGCTTCTCTCCCCCTCAGTCACCACAGGGAGCCATGTCAGCGGCTCTAGTGACTGACTGGGTGTGAGATAAGCCTCAGTCAGTTGCTGCAGCTCACGCTCAGACAGCGCAGTGCTGCTTTCTGAGCGTGAGCTACTGCAAGGGTGGACATCCCTGTGTCTTTCCAGGCCCTGCGCCAGACGGAGGACAGGGAGCCAGAAAACTGGGCTGTCCGCCGGCCTAAAACCGGACGTCTGGCCACCCTATGTCAGCTGTATGTTACAGCTGACAATCTACTACCGCTCCACCATCCTGAAGCATTGTGGGGGCGAGGAGGGGTGGAGGGGTCAGCCCCATGATTATTACCTGGTCGCTCGTGTAATGTCACAGAGTGCCATTGCAATGAACAGGACCGTTAAACGGTTACACGGATGCCAAAATATGCAATGGGTCCGGATATGGGTATAATAGTCTATGTTTTTTGTTCATGACACCAATTGCAGCATGCGCAGGGTACAGTCTCAGGGCCCTTTAAGGTGTTGCAACTCACGTACCAGGTGAGGAATGCCAGAATGGTGTAATGTCTCTGTGTGGTAGTAGGTATAGTGTCAACGGTGTCTCCCATTTTGGTAAGGCTGGACTCCTGGATCCTGGCTCACTTGCAATAAAAGAGTGTGTTGCTAGTGCAGTACGCAGCCCTGCAGGGTGAGCGAATGTGAGGTCACGGTTAATAGGCAGAACGAGGGTTGCTCTTGGTACTCACTGTTTTTTATATACCCTGGGCAGGCGTACAGCAGTGATGGAGAGGTTGGCACATGGATCCTCTGGGGCACTCTCTGTGTATAGGGACCAGGCCAGGTGGTAGGTGAGGTGCCCTAGGTGTTGTAGGTTTAGTGTGCCTGTGGCAAGATCTCTTAAAGTTCGTGACGCCAGTGCCGGTAACGGTGGCACACCGATTTCTTGTAGTAATAATTGAGGAACACACGTTGCAGTGAACCAAAACTTCCTTTTACTGAACAGTTTAACTATTTACAGTCTTTGGTCAGTTCCACATGTAAAAGGTGGTGACAGGCAGGCTTTACATCAAATGGCAGGCAATGTTCTTTGCAAGATACTCAGAGGGTTAAACACTTACAGATCAGGCTGCACTTTTCCTCAGGATCCTGTCTGTCTTTCTCCAAGGCCCGTATGCCCTATTGCTTGCTTTATCCTTGGTTAGGGAAAACTTCCTCTCGTATATGTCTCTTTGCTTCAAATATATCCTTCTGCCCTTCAGCTCTCTGTTTGGCTGGAATAAACTTGGCTCTGCACTGTACTTTTATAGGAACTTTGTCTCTCAGGAGGCAGACTCTTCTCCTGGTGCAACTTCAGAGCTTCTTTTACTCAGGAACCCTCAGGCAGGCTAGACTGTACTCACTAACCTCCTGGAATATACTGCACTAACTCCTTCCTGTCTGGGCCTAACTATATATACTAGGAGGTTCCCTAGCTCCCTCTACAGCTTGGGAGGAGAAACTACACCCCTGACAGGACTGGTACACAGGAATTAACATGGCATTACAATGCAATACAAAATACCATTCTCCCACAGGAGGTGGGAGCAACATAACCCTTAGTAGTGCCCACCTTTACGTAGTGGGACACTACACTGGTAGGAGTAATTGAGGAACTTAGTAGCAATGAATGAGATCCAGACTTGGAATATAATTCAACTTGTCTTTACTGGAGGCAGCATTAATCCATATGAGGTACAGCAATAGTCTTTGGTCCCAGCAGGTATTGGCAATGTATGGCACGGATCAATATCTCTTCTGCATCTATCATGTGCCTGGAGAATATGGCAGGAATCTATCTAGCTGAGGAGGAATTTGGCTTCTCCTGGTCTCTGGATAGTTACTCACAGTTATGCTCACAGGGAATGGTTCGTCCTGGAGATGGCTGCTTGCTTGTCACCAGTTGAGGCTGCAGGCTCAGACTGGGAATGGTGATTTTTGGTCTCAGCCGAGACACAATCCTGGGTTGGGATCCCTAGAACTGGGAGCTCCTACCAGCACAACCTTCCCCTAGCTGGGGTGGCTGGCACACTAACTGAAACTTCCTTTCCTCCCCATGAGGCAGGATGTGGGAACATTCCACACCTCCTCAAAGAGGGGGGGGGAGCTAAACTGGAATGAACTATTCCAGTCTAGATATGCTAAACTGTTACTAAGGTTCTGCTAAACATTGCTGCCACCTGCTGGTGTACATGAAAATTACAGCAAATATATACACTCACCTAAAGAATTCTTAGGAACACCTGTTCTATTTCTCATTAATGCAATTATTACCAATCACATGGCAGTTGCTTCAATGCATTTAGGTGTGTGGTCCTGGTCAAGACAATCTCCTGAACTCCAAACTGAATGTCAGAATGGGAAAGAAAGGTGATTTAAGCAATTTTAAGCGTGGCAAGGTTGTTGGTGCCAGACAGGCCGGTCTAAGTATTTCACAATCTGCTCAGTTACTGGGATTTTCGCCGCACAACCATTTCTAGGGTTTACAAAGAATGGTGTGAAAAGGGAAAAACATCCAGCATGCGGCAGTCCTGTGGGCAAAAATGCCTTGTGGATGCTAGAGGTCAGAGGAGAATGGGCCGACTGATTCAAGATGATAGAAGAGCAACGTTGACTGAAATAACCACTCGTTACAACTGATGTATGCAGCAAAGCATTTGTGAAGCCACAACACGCACAACCTTGAGGTGGATAGGCTACAACATCAGAAGACCCCACCGGGTACAACTCATCTCCACTACAAAAAGGAAAAAGAGGCTACAATTTGCACGAGCTCACAAAAATTGGACTGTTGAAGACTGGAAAAATGTTGCCTGGTCTGATGAGTCTCGATTTCTGTTGAGACATTCAAATGGTAGAGTCCGAATTTGGCGTAAACAGAGTGAGAACATGTATCCATCCTCTGATGGCTACTTCCATCAGGATAATGCACCATGTCACAAAGCTCGAATCATTTCAAATTGGTTTCTTGAACATGACAATGAGTTCACTGTACTAAAATGGCCCCCACAGTCACCAGATCTCAACCCAATAGAGCATCTTTGGGATGTGGTGGAACGGGAGCTTCGTGCCCTGGATGTGCATCCCTTAAATCTCCATCAACTGCAAGATGCTATCCTATCAATATGGGCCAACATTTCTAAAGAATGCTATCGGCACCTTGTTGAATCAATGCCACGTAGAATTAAGGCAGTTCTGAAGGCAAAAGGGGGTCCAACACCGTATTAGTATGGTGTTCCTAATAATTCTTTAGGTGAGTGTATAACAGGCTTTCAATATGCACATTTGTGAGGAATGTTAAATAAAATCACATTAGATGACAAGGCACATGTTACCAACAAATAGTAGTGGGGAAAAAGAGTTTAGTAACATAACTCTGGGATGTTACATTCCCCTTTACTTTGAGTTAAGCCGTCCTCGGCTTGTGCTTAGGAGGGAGAGGAAGAACCAGCTCTGGGGTACCCAATAAATACAAAGTGCTGCATGAATTACATATAAAGACATACATAGACAAAACATGAAACGGCTTTCCCCAGGTTCCTGCCCGCTAGAGTAAGGTGTCCAACACACAGTTTCCTTCTCTTGGTATAACCAGGTAACCTAAATACTGCACAAAGCAAACATTACTAACTGACCTTGAAGTTTTCTGAGCTCTGTAAACACCAAAGAAAGCATGGGGGTGTCTTTACTCTGTAGTCCCGCCATTGTGTAATGAAATGCCCGCAAATGAAAGGGTGGCTTTATCCTGTATTCCCTTTCCTGCGCCAAAGCCTGAGAAATTTGGCTTAAAGCACGATCACTATGGTGACTATGGGGTAGCTAAATTATGGCTCTAAGGTTTGAGGCGCCTTACCTTAGGCAAAAAAGCTCAGAAGGGGAGGTATTACTGTCTCCATGCACTTCTGGCAATGTCACAGGAGGAGGGTTTTACGATCCCATGGATCTCTTGGAAATAAGACACCTCAGGATGGGAACAATCCTGAACATGAAACAAGCGGGAAGGAGCGGTCTATGACTTCTAACGATTTCCGAAGCAGCGGGGTACCTGTGTAGTTACTGGACCTGCCAGGACTTACCACTTGGTCCTACCCTGGGTACCTATGGGTATATAACACCGGGTGTAGGCCATTAGTTTTAAGCGTCAGCATGAAGACAGTCCGTATAAAGGAAGGAGAGAACAAGAGCTGTAAATTGAGGCATACTGAAGTTAGTTGCTACATTTTTGGTTAAGTGCAATGGTAAGTGCAATAGTCACAAATAGTGTAGGAAGGTCACATTGTAGCACCTAGGAGAAGAATACACATAATGGGCATGTTATCTTAAACGTTGCATAACAGGTAACTGGTACAATTAGTGCAAAAACATTATGCAAATATCAATGTAATAATACGCTCAAATATCACTTGAGTCCTTTTTCTTGAAAAGCTTGACTGTGGACAGGAACAAAAAGTCCATAAGTCACTTGTAATCCAAACAAGGTAGTGGTTAATTTCCACAGTGGGTAGTTTTCCTCACAGGAAAGTCTGGAAAACATCCTCCTAGATCCCATGTTTGAGGATGCAAAAGTTATTTCTTAACCTGGGTGCTCTCAACAGCTGTAGTGGTGCACCACTGCCCTCTTGTGGTGTCTTTTGGAATTGGCTGAGCAGTCAGCCTGGTGAATGCAACTGTGACAGGCTGCAAGCCGGGATTCCTAGCCAGTGCAGAGGTGGACAAAACCTCTGGCTGAAGGGGCTCTGGTAGGTAAACTGAGGGTGCCTGTGGCAGCTTCCAGGGCAGTACGTAGGGTTGCACTCTGGGATTGAAAGTCAGGACAGAGTTTTTTTTATTTGTCCCACCTGTAGAGTTGGAGCCGCCGGGATTTCAGGGCTCAATGGGTTTAAACATCCCGCTCTGGCGGTATTAGCTCTGGGCGGTGAAGTGGAAGTTCCGACCGCCTCCGCCGCACCAGTATGGTGCCTATCAGGGGTATCGGGACCCACAGGGAGCAGTGCAGGGGCAGCTTCGGATCGGGCCTGGGCCTCAGGGAGCGTGGCTGCTCCTACCTGGTGTCGCGGCCGGGCGGCCGGTTCCGGTGCCTCCTGGTAGTCGTTGCGGGATCCAATCGCCGTCCGCGGTGCAGGCTGGTCCATAGCCTGGGCGACTGTGTCGGCGGCGTCCTCCGCGGGGATAGGTTCAGCGTTCGCGGCCATCTTGCGTGACGTCTCGCCTTCAAAGCTGACAATCATAGAAGCGGAGGGATCCACAGCCTCCGAGGACTTGATTGGAGTCCTGTCTTCTTCTGCGGGGACTGGAGTGGTAACAGCGGCCTTCTCGGGTAAGTCATCCGCAGCTGTCCCGTCTTTGCTTGCAGCAGGCACTGGCTCTGGAGACGCTTTAAATGCGCAGGGGCCATCTCTCCTCACGAGCTGGGAAACTCGGATTTCAGGCACAGTGGGCTCGTAGACGAGTTCTCCCTGTATTGCCATCTGGTCCCATTTTGGTAGAGGGAGCGCCATCTTCTTTGCTTCTTCTGTCATGAAGAGTGCAGGAGGTAAGGGTGGAGCCCAGAGGGAGGAGTCTGCACTCCCTTGGCTCACAATGAAAAGTTCTTGGTGGGCAGTCTTTAGTTTTCCCGCTTCTAGGGGGGCGTATTCGGCATCTTCGCGCTCTTGAGAGGGCGTTCTTGACTTGTCCTGCTTCCGACAAGCATGGAGAGGGGGCGCCATTTTGCGAATATGGCAAATTAACCCTTTGAGTACTCGTGGGCACCGCATGGTGCTTTCTGGCACAGCAACAAAGCAATAAAGTAAATTTTCAGGGTTTTTGCACAATCTGTAAAGCTTGCAGTACTGTAAAACATGCAATTTGATCCGGTTAGGCACACAATTGGATCCGGTTCTGTTGTAGCACACAATTGGATCCGGTTCTGTTGGCACACAATTGGATCCGGTTCTGTTGGCACACAGCTCGATCCTGTTGGCACACAGCTCGATCCTGTTCCAGTGACGCCAAAAATGCAATGAGCCGGGGCCGTGGTACGGTTACACGGACGCCAAAATATGCAATTAGTCCGGATATAGGTATAATAGTCTATGTTTTTTGTTCGTGACGCCAATTTCAGCGTGCGCAGGGTACAGTCTCAGGGCCCTTTAAGGTGTTGCAACTCACGTACCAGGTGAGGAATGCCAGAGTGGTGTAATGTCTCTGTGTGGTAGTAGGTATAGTGTCAACGGTGTCTCCTACCTTGGTACGGCTGGACTCCTGGTTCCTGGCTCACTTGCAATAAATGAGTGTGTTGCTAGTAGGAGTAATTGAGGAACTTGGTAGCAATGAATGAGATCCAGACTTGGAATATAATTCAACTTGTCTTTACTGGAGGCAGCATTAATCCATATGAGGTACAGCAATAGTCTTTGGTCCCAGCAGGTATTGGCAATGTATGGCAGGGATCAATATCTCTTCTGCATCTATCATGTGCCTAGAGAATATGGCAGGAATCTATATCTTCTACTCTGTCTTCTGCTGTGTATGGGACTGACTAGCTGAGGAAGAATTTGGCTTCTCCTGGTCTCTGGATAGTTACTCACAGTTATGCTCACAGGGAATGGTTCGTCCTGGAGATGGCTGCTTGCTTGTCACCAGTTGAGGCTGCAGGCTCAGACTGGGAATGGTAATTTTTGGTAACAGCCGAGACACAATCCTGGGTTGGGATCCCTAGAACTGGGAGCTCCTACCAGCACAACCTTCCCCTAGCTGGGGTGGCTGGCACACTAACTGAAACTTCCTTTCCTCCCCATGAGGCAGGATGTGGGAACATTCCACACCTCCTCAAAGAGGGGGGGAGCTAAACTGGAATGAACTATTCCAGTCTAGATATGCTAAACTGTTACTAAGGTTCTGCTAAACATTGCTGCCACCTGCTGGTGCACATGAAAATTACAGAAAATATATATAACAGGCTTTCAATATGCACATTTGTGAGGAATGTTAAATAAAATCACATTAGATGACAAGACACATGTTACCAACAAATAGTAGCGGGGAAAAAGAGTTTAGTGACATAACTCTGGGATGTTACACCATTATCACTTCTTTTGGCACCTTGCTACCATTTCCTATATGCTAACATATAATATCTAATGTATTTTATGTCATCGCCTGATAATGTGCATATTTATTACTGAAACTGTTATCTTCAAGTACGATTACTTGGTCCACCAGCAGATGGCGGCAGCAATTGGCAGAGATATTTTCTCTGGAGAGGAACCTTCTGCTTCCTTCCAGCCTTCTGTAGCTAGAGGGAGGAGTTCTGTGTTAGGGAGAAGTTAGTGGCAGTTTAGCCTTCCCCTCATGGGGGACAGGTCGAGTCTAGTCTATCCTCCTTAGGGAGAGATTGTGTGCTGTCTAGCAGAGCACTGCCTGCTCTGCTAGGCCTGCAGGCCCTGCCTGCGATATTTACATGGTTGCTTGACCCCTCCTGGGCTTGCATTGCCTTCACCCAAGCTGAACCGAAGCTTGAGGTACTCTAAAGCCAGGACAAGAAGTTCTTAGAATCACAGTAAGAGAGAGACTACAGATAACTTAAGTTCCAGCAGAAGAGGAAGAGTTTCCTATTTATCCAGCCAAGCATAGCAGAACTGAGAGAGCTACCGCATAGAAGAGCTGAGATTGTTGCAGAGAAGTATTTGCCTGCCAAAGCTAAGCCAATACCTGCTGATGACCAAGATATCGTTTGGAAGCTGTTTGGATTACCAATTTATGCCAAGTAAAAGCAACTGTTGAACTTCCATACAACCAAGTCTGGACTCCATTTATTCCACTTGTTCTTCATCCAAATTCACCTATCCCTTTTGCACTACTTCGGACCACATCACGTCTGGGATCCATGGATATCCAGGTAGGAACACTGTGACACGTGTACATAACATCTACAGAGACTGTAGGCCACCCTGCACCACTCTGGCAATCCTACCTCTGGGTACCAACATTACCATCTACAAAGGGAGCTTTGTGCTTCCGCTGCTTAACCGCAGCTGGCATCACGTTTACTTGCTCTATAAGAGGGACATATTTCGTAGAAACCTCCGAAGGGGCAAGGGATTCCCCAGGCATGGCCTTAGTGGGGCCGTTGCACTCAGCCATCCTGAAGGGGGGGATCAGGGCACAGTAAACACAGCAGCGCAGCCCCGATCTCCTCAACACTCACTGACATCGGAGCTGCGCTGCTGAATGCTGCGATTGGTCAGTCAAATCTGACTGACCAATTGCAGCGATCCAAAGTCATGGACCGCTGTGATTGGTCCCCTGCCGGGTGCCTGGACAACTCAGCTGTCCGTAGAACCCGTCTAGATGCCGGTGTCACCACAAGTGTACTTGCTGTGACACTTTCATCTCATGACGTACTGTGCACGTCATGATGCGGTAACTAACACCACATCATGACGTACACAGAACGTCATTAGTCACTAAGGGGTTAATAGCTTTGATTTTTCGTCATCGCTCTCTGCAACTCCCCCCTCATCACTCTGTAAAGGGCCGACACCTTCATATGTAAGCCAAAACCATGTGTGGAACTTACAGAGAGCAAAAGATTTGCACTTTGTCTGCATTTTGGACCTATTCCTGCTTTTGGCTTACAAATACTGATGCAAAAGTACGGACATGGCTGTATCATTACGCCTAAGGCTGCTTTAACACAAGCATATTTTTCAAGTCAATAATACAGATATGCAACACAAATTACAGACATCAGTATGTCATCAGTATATAGTAAATGTTGTATCAGTATTATTTATTAGGAATACTGATGGGCTGTCTTCTAAGCAGGAAATTGAACTCCATATGTAGTGGCCTGAAGCAAGGGTACTTGGCAGTGGCGTGCCTAGGGTGTTTGGCACCCGAGGAGGGTCTTTTCTCTGGTACCCCCCTCCCCCCCAATACTTAAAAAAAAATTGTACCCCCTCACAGTAGTATTGCCCTCATTGTACAGCCTTCACAGTAGTTTTGTACAGATGTGTTCCCCCTGTGGGATTTTGCTACGGTAGACAGGCTAGCGGAGGCAGTTTAGAGGCAATCACAAAGTCTTTAACTTAAACAGTTCGGTGTTTATTCACACATAAGGAAAAACAAAATGACCGTTCACAGTCATAGTGTTTGTTCACACCATGCAATGTCCATAGAACAAAGTCGTCACCTGGTTAGCAGTTTTCCCCCCTCAGTCCACAGCAGGCTTTAGGTGCCTGTTTCCCAGCATGCGACTCTCAGCCCTTTAGCACGGCACAAATTCACAGGTCCCAAAACACAGACACTCTCCAGCTTCTCTGTCAGATGAAGGATAAACCACACCCAGCTGAGACTGCTGGCTGGGTTTTATATAGGCCAAAAAAGACCCGGCCTGGAGCGTGGGGAGAAGCCACCCACCCAGCACTCACCGAGGCCAGGAATCTCGCTGACACATACCTTCCATCAATGACTGTCCCTTGCGCCTTCCTACACCCCTCACAGTAGCTATGCCCACATTGTGCCCTCTCACAGTAGTTATGCCCACATTGTGCCCCCTCACAGTAGTTATTCCCTCTCTGTGCCCCTTTCACAGTAATAATCCCCATTGTGCCCCCTTCACAGTAATAATCCCCATTGTGTCCCCTTCATAGTAATAATCCCCATTGTGCCCCCTGTATAGTAATAAGGCCCATTTTGCCCCTTCACAGTAATAATGCCCACTGTGCCCCCTTAATAGTAGTAATGCCCACTGTGCTAGTAATGCCCTCTGTGCCCCCTCCATAGTAGAAATCCCCATTGTGCCCCCTTCACAGTAATAATGCCCACTGTGCCCCCTTCACAGTAATAATGCACACTGTACCCCTTAACATTAGTAATGCCCTCTGTGCCCCCTCCATAGTAGTAATGGCCTCTGTGCCCCCAGCTGTTTGAAGAGAGGGCAGCGCTCATATGAGAGCTGCTTTCTCTGTTCTGTTCACCTGCTCGCCGTAGCATTTGCAGTGATGAGCAGGTAAACAGAGCAGAGAAGGCAGTGCTCATACAAAAAGAAAGCAGACAACCCCTTTAAAGACATACTTGGAAAACATTACATACAGCGCTGCAGAACATACAGTGTAATACAGCCCCATATGCCTCTTACATCCAGCGACTTCTCTTCTCTGATGTAGATATTCTCTTTCCTATTCTTCTCCTGTTAGACCACCTTGTCTCTGCAGAGTTTAACAAACACACTTCTTACTTTCCTACTTTTCCATCATCCTCCCACCTTCTCAACACCCCATCCTGCCACCCCCAATACTGTGTCCACTGTGCTCCCCAATACTTTAACATTCCCCATGAAAATACTGGTACCACACACCACTTTATATTGTGCGCTAGTACAAAAAAAAAAAAACCTTCCTTTCAGATCAGACTCCCATATAAAACCCTAAATGAGATCCCCCCATCTCAGACCAAACCCCCTTTAGACCTCTATGTCATACCCCATATAAGACCCCAATTTTAAACATCATATCAGACATCCATTAGACCTCCATATAAGACCCCGACTCAATATCAGACCTCAGATAAGACCCCCATTAGACCTCCAGACCCACATATCAAACCTCAGACCAGACTCCCATATCAGACCTCCAGACCCCCTATTAGACCCCCAGACTCCCATTAGACCTCCAGGCCCCCATATCTGACCCCCAGTCAGACCTCCAGACCCCCCAGTCACAACTCCAGACCACCCCAGTCAGACCTCCTAACCCCCACCTCATTCAGACCTTCTGACCCCCCCAGTCAGACCTCCAGGCCCCCCCAGTCAGACATCCAGATCAGACCTCAGATCAGACTGTAAAATAATAAAGTAACTTACCTCTCCTGTCGCCACTCTCCCTGTCCTGGCTGTCTTCTCTTCTCAGGGCCCGCACTTCAGTCACCTGACCTCCCGCAGCGTCAAGTCAGAGTGCGCTCTGTACGTCCTGACGCTGCAGGCAGCCAGGACACAGCAGCGCGGGCCCTGGGAAGAACAAGCAGGAGGAGGGGTAAGTACTGTACAGCGCTCACAGTGCTTCTCTCCCCCTCCTCCTGCACACTCGTATTCCCTTTATAAGATGCACTGCATCTTATAAAGGGAAAAGCAATGACCGCTTCCATCTATATTGATGGAAGAGCTCATTGCTTCTGTTCTGGCCCCCCCCAAGAGTCGGCACCAGACCACCACAGCGACATTACCTGTGGTATTTCTCCTGTGTAACGTTTCCACATCCCAAATACCTGTGACATTCCCTGTAATTTTATATTATCCGCTGCTGACATCAGCGACATTATCTGCGGTATTTCTCCTGTGTAACGTTTCCACATCCCAAATACTTGTGACATTCCCTGTAATTTTATATTATCCGCTGCTGACAACAGCGACATTATCTGCGGTATTTCTCCTGTGTAACGTTTCCACATCCCAAATGCCTGTGACATTCCCTGTAATTTTTTATTAGCACCTGCTGACATCAGAGACATTATCTGCTGTATTTCTCCTGTGTGACGTTTCCACATCCCAAATACCTTTTTTATTTTTTTTGCGCATACACTTACAAATCCTACGCTACTGTACGTGTGACATACTTTCAAGCATATAAAACATTTAATATGAAGAAGGTGAGCAGTAAGGGACAGGAAAGTGGCTGTGAGGCTGATGGTGCACGCAGAGGCCGTGGCCCTGGGCACGTTGAAACTGTGCCTGCTGCCAGAGCACAAGAAAAACAATCATCCATGATACCTAGCTTCATGTCCCAGTTTGCAGGGCGGCGCAGGACAACGCTCTCGAAGTCAGACTAGTGCGACCTGGTGGTCGGTTGGATTGCAGCAGATAATGCTTTCAGTCGGTTAAGCATCACCCTGTCTTCCACCAAGTCCAGTGTCAGTAGCCCAGAGTCTGGTCAACACAATCCTCACCCTGATCCTCCTTCCTCCCACCATGGAGGGTCTTGCCAAACAAGTGATCCCACACTCAGATATTCCGAGTAGCTATTTTCAGTGCCATTCCTTCATTTGGGCCTCTCGACAAGCCCGCTTGAAGAGGGACCTGAAATCTTGTGCCCTGATTCCCAAACTCTTGAGCATACACAGCCACAAGAAGATGACAGTGGGAAATGGCAATTAGTGTTTCACGAGGTGGATGATGATGATGAGACACAGTTGCCAATAAGTCAACGGCAATTAGTGTCTCAAGAGGTTGATGATGAGGATGAGACACAGTTGTCAATAACTGAGGTTGTTAGGTCAACAAGTCAGGTGGATGAGCAGAGTGATGAGGTGGAAGAGGAGGTGGTGGACGATGAAGTCACTGACCAAACCTGGGAAGGTGGAAAGCCGAGCAAGGAAAGCAGTACAGAGGGGGAGGGATCCGCAGCATCTCAACAAGCTGCAAGAGGCAGTGGGGTGGCAAAAGGGAGAAGGCGGGCCACACCAAACAGGCCCACAACTGTTCCCCGGAGTACACCCTTGCGGCATTCTCCCTTGCCAAGGGGTAGGTGTTCCGCAGTCTGGCGCTTTTTTGAGGAAAGTGCGGATGACAAAAGAATTGTAATTTGCAACCTGTGCCATACAAAAATGAGCAGGGGCCTGAACACTAGCAACCTCACCACCACCAGCATGATCCGCCACATGGCATCAAAGCACCGTAATAGTTGGGCCGAACGCATATGTCCACAATCTGTGTCTGCGGGTCACACCACTGCCTCCTCTTCCCCTGTGTTACGTGCTGGCCAATCCCCTGTCGAAGACGCAGGCCCGGATACCTCCCACCCTGTACCTGGACCTTTGTAAGCACCATAAGCGACCACATCCACTTCCGTGTCCCAGCGCCTCGTACAAATGTCCTTACCCCAGGCATTTGAACGCAAGCGCAAATACCCAGCCACCCACCCACAGGCCATAGCACTAAATGCACAACTTTCCAAATTACTGGCCCTGGAAATGTTGCCATTTAGGCTTGTGGACACTGAGACCTTCCACAGCCTGATGTTGGCGGCCATCCCTCATTACGCAGTCCCCAGCCGCCACTATTTTTCACGGTGTGCCGTGCCTGCCTTACACCAGCAGGTGTCCTGTAACATCACCCGTGCCCTGACCCAGTTACTGGGAAGGTCCACTTAACCACTGACACATGGACAAGTACTTTCGGCCAGGGACGCTACATTTCCCTAACGACACAGGGTGAACATTGTGGGGGCCGGGAGTGAGTCATACCCTTGGATGGCACAGGTGCTACTGACACCAAGGATTGCAGGCCCTAATTCCATCAGGGTTTCCGCCACCACCAACGTTAGTGGCTCCTCCTCCACTTCCACCTCAGAATTATCCTCTTTCAGCACCGTTCAGCCACCAGTCGGTAGCCAGAAGCAGTGTTGGGGAAGCGTCAACAGGCCGTACTTAAGCTGATCTGCTTAGGTGACAAACAGCACACCGCCGCAGAACTGTGGCAGGGGATAAGAGACCAAACCGAGCTGTGGCTCTTGCCACTCAACCTAGAACCAGGCATGGTTGTGTCTGATAATTGGCGTAACTTGGTGGCGGCTTTGGAGCTTGGGAAGCTCACACACATCCAATACCTACCCAAATTTGCCTGAGCTACTGGTGAAGGTGCACTGTGTGTGTGCCCATTTCCACAAGTCATCAACAGCTTCCGCCGGTTTGTCAACGCTGCAGCAGCGCTTACAATTGCCAGCTTACCGACTGTTGTGCATCATGAGCACGCGTTGGAACTCGACGTTCCACATGTTGGCCTGGCTTTGTGAGCAGCAGAGGGCAGTAGTGGAATATCAGCTGCAACATGGTCGTCAGCTTCCGCTATTCACAAGCGACGAGTGGGCAAGAATGTCTGACCTCTATGAGGTTTTAAGCAACTTTGAGGAATCAACACAGATGGTGAGCGGTGATAACGCTATTATCAGCGTCACCATCCTACTTCTGTGTCTACTCAAACACTCTCTGCTTACAATTAAGGCCGATGCTTTGCATATGGAAATGGAGGAAAACATTACACAGGGTGATAGCCAGACCACCCTCAGTTCATCTTCTCAGCGCAAATTAGATGATGAGGAGGAGGAAGAGCAGGAGACGGTTGCTACAGAGGGTAGTACCACAGCAGGTTTATTCCATCTGTTCAGCGTGGATGGGCAGAAGATGAGGAAGAGAATGAGGAGATTGAGAGTCATCCTCCTGATGATGACAGCAAAGTTTTACCTGTTGGGACTCTGGTACACATGGCTGACTTTATGTTAGGCTGCCTTCCCCGTGACCCACACGTTTTACGCATTTTGGACAACACCGATTACTGGTTGTTCACCCTTCTTGACCCCCGCTACAAAGAGAACTTCTCATCTCTCATTCCTGTGGTGGAGAGGACGAGCAAAATGGTGCAATACCAGAAGGTCCTTGTGGAAAAATTGCTCCAAAAATTTCCAGCTGACAAGGCTGGCGGCAGAGTACGTAGTTTCTTGGGCAACTGAGGAGGGGAGGGAAGGGGAACACACAGCAGTTCCAACAGAGGCAGGGCAACACTCTCCAAAGCTTGGGACAGTTTCATGACACCCCGCCAGCACCCTCACCCTGATGCACGGCCAAGTGTCATAAGGAGGGAAAATTTTTGGAAGATGGTAAAGGAGTACGTAGCAGACCGTGTCAGCGTCCTCAATGATCTCTCTGTGCTTTACAACTACTGGGTGTCCAATCTGGACACGTGGCACGAACTGGCGCTCTACGCCTTGGAGGTGCTAGTCTGCCCTGCCACCAGTGTTTTGTCAGAGCGGGTATTTAGTACTGCTGGGGGCATAATAACTGATAAGTGCATACGCCTGTCAACTGAAAATGCTGACAGGTTGACTCTTATAAAAATGAACAAGACCTGGATTGCCCCTGACTTCTCTACTCCACCAGAGGAAAGCGGCTGAACATAAAGGCACTTTAAATGTGTTTTTTATAATGTACTGAATACACTGTATTCCCATGCACCCCTTCCACCACAAAAAAAAAAGGTATATGGTTCAATCTTCCTTTTCTCATCCTCCTCCTCCCTCCTCTTCCATCATATCAACATGCTTATTAGTGTGCCATCGCTCCTAATGTTGTAGAGGGTCAGCTCACCTGTAGGCCCTCGCATATAATGTTTTAGAGGGTCAGCTCACCAGCAGGCCCTCACCTACAATCTTTTAGCGGATCAGCTTACCTGCAGGCCCTCACATATAATGTTTTAGAGGGTCAGCTCACCAGCAGGCCCTCACTTACAATCTTTTAGAGGGTTAGCTCACCTGCAGGCCCTCGCATATGTTTTAGAGGGCCAGCTCACCAGCAGGCCCTCACCTACAATCTTTTAGAGGGTCAGCTCACCTGCAGGCCCTCACATGTAATGTTTTAGAGGGTCAGCTCACTAGCAGGCCCTCGCCTACAATCTTTTAGAGGGTCAGCTCATCTGCAGGCCCTCGCATATAATGTTTTTGAGGGTCAGCTCAACAGCAGGCCTTCAACCATAATGTTTTACAGGGTCAGCTCAACAGCAGGCCCTTACCTACAATCTTTTAGAGGGTAAACTCACCAGCAGACCCTCGCATATAATGTTTTTTAGGGTCAGGTCACCAGAAGGCCCTCAACCATAATGTTTTACAAGGTCAGCTCACCAGCAGGCCCTCACCTACAATCTTTTAGAGGGTCAGCTCACCAGCAGGCCCTCGCATATAATGTTTTTGAGGGTCAGCTCACCAGCAGGCCCTCAACCATAATTTTTTACAGGGTCAGCTCACCAGCAGGCCCTCGCCCATCATTTTTTCAATGGTTAGCTAAGCAGCAGGCACTCGCCCATAATTTTTTCAATGGTCAGCTTAGCAGCAGGCACTCGCCCATAATTTTTTTGATGCTCAGATCAGCTGCAGGCACTCGCCCCTAATGTTTTAGAGAGTCAGCTCTGCAGCAGACCCTCACCCCTAATGTTTTAGATGGTCAGCTCAGCAGCAGGCCCTCGCCCTAATGTTTTATAGGGTCACCAGCAGGCGCTTGCTCCTAATGTTTTTGAGGGCTACCAGCAGGCCATCAATCATAATTTTTCAAGGGTGTATGATGCCCTCCTTTATGTGTAATAAAGGATGTATTGGAGCGCCAGTTCCTTGTAATTTTTGGAAGCCCTTTCACTTAGTGCATAGGCTTTATGAGTGTAGGAGTCCCACTACCTGAACAATTGTACCACAATGTGAATGAGGCCCTCCATTATGTGATATACAGGTTGTATCGGAGTGCCTCTTCCTTGTAATTTTTGGCAGCACTTGCACTTTATATACAAGTAAATATACAGGAAAGAATATTTCCTAACAATTTTTCCTCTAAAATCCATTTTATCTTCGGTTTTGTACGTATTATTGTCAGTCTGTAAAAGTGGCGTACTACTCGGACAACATTGTTTCCAGCATCGACCTGGGAGTCCAAGATGCATCCAGACATCCTCCTCATGCTGTTCCCAAACCATTTTGGTGGTGTTCCCATCAATTTCTGACCTTTCCCTATGAACCAGGCACCCTCCCCTCTTCAGAGAGGGGGTGCCTGGTTTAATGCTTGGGTTCTCCCATTGACTTCCATTGTGCTCGGGTTCCTGGTAGAGCACCCGAGCATCCCGAGGTGTTCAACCCGAGCACCCAAGCATTTTGGTGCTCGATCAACACTAATTAAGACCCTTTTTTAGACCTGGTGTTAGCGGAGAAAAGTCGCAGATTGTGACGCAACTAAATGTTGCTTGAACTGTTGTCTTAAAGGGAATCTGTCACCTCCAGCAAGCCATGTTAAGTACAGTAATAGATGTGTAGAACACCTGTTGCTGACTCCAGATCAGTAATGTGTATGTCTATACTAACCCACTTTCCCCCGCTATGTTTCCTAGAGTCCTCTCTATTATGTGTGCATGGACAAGAGTCCTCTCCTTTCCATGGCAGGTTTGCAGGCGCACAGCAAAGGAATGGGAGTGCTTCTCGACATTCAAATTACTGATCCGAGTCAACGGCAGGGGTTATATATATCCGTATGCGGATCCATTGTAACAATGCCTAAAACCGACAAGAATAGGACATGTTCTATTTTTTTTGCGGGGCTATGGAACGGACACACTGATGCGGACAGCACACGTTGTGCTGTCCGCATTTTTTGTGGACCCATTGAAATGAATGGATCCACATCCTATCCACAAAAAAAACGGAACGGACACGGAAACAAACAACGTTCGTGTGCATGTAGCCTTTAGCTATGGCCCTGGGCCTGCTGACAGATTATCTTCAATCAATGCAGAATGCTTATCATAAGGCCTCATGCACACGGCTGTGTTCCACGGCCGAGAGCGCTCTCGGCCGCGGAACACGGCCGTGTGCATGAGGCCTAAACCAGAGAAAAGACAAATCAATCTTTTCCTTTATTTTCTTTTTTCTGTCTCATCTCACCCTCATCCTTTATCGTTTCCATTTCCCTCTCTACCTTTTCTCTAGTATACCCCTGGTCAGTGAATTTACTCACTATACGCTGCGCACCTTCTTTCTTTCCCTCTGTATCTGCGATCCTATGTGACCTCATTAACTGACCGCGTGCACACGTCGAGAAGTTGCTTCAGGGTATACATTCTCAGATTATACCTAGAAAAATGTGAAAGGTCCACTTGAGCTGTTTGAGTAATAGCAGCTAAGAAGGAATCCAAGTAAATAAACGGCAACCGTCAATTAACCCCTTCAGTGCCAAGCCTCTTTTCACCTCAAATCCCAGGCTGATTTTTGCTAATCTGACAAGTGTTGCTTTATGTAATAACAACTTTGGAACGCTTTTTCTCGTGACACATTGTACTTCTTGTTAGTGATCCATTTGAGTCAATATGTTTTATCTTTATTTATTAAAAAATCCAAAATTTACAGAAAATTGGGAAAAATTTGCAATTTTCAAAATATGAATTTCTCTGCTTTTAAGGTAGATACAGACACCTCATAAAATAGTTGTTACATTCCCCATATGTCTACTTTATGTTGGCATTGTTTTCTAATGTCATGTTAAAACCCACCATTTTAAGTTATGAAGTCACTTTGAGGGGCTTGCATAGTAGAAACCACCCATAAATAACCATTTTAGAAACTACACCCCTTCAAAAATGTTTTTACAAACTTTGTTAACCCTTTAGCTGTTCCGCAAGAATTTAAGGAAAATGGAGCTGAAATGTTAAAATTTCACATTTTTTGCAGATTTACCATTTTAATATATTTTTCCTGTAACACAGCAAGAGTTAACAGCCAAACAAAACTCAATATTTGTTACCCTGATTCTGCAGTTTACAGAAACACCCCACATGTGGCCGTAAGCTGCTGTACAGGCACAACGGAGGGCTCAGCAGGGAAGGAGCACCATATGGTTTTTGGACGGCAGATTTCACTGGGATAATTTTAAGTTGCAATGTTGCATTTGAAGACCTCTCGATGCACCCCTACAGTAGAAACTCTTAAAAAGTGAGTTACATATGATTTGTGATCGCTCAATTTTATGCTTTTTGTTAGACAAGGTAACCAAATCGCTGTTCTAGCACAGTTTTTATTTTAGTTTTTTGTGGTATTCACCTGACAGGATAGATCATGTGTCATTTTTATAGAGCAGGTCGTTAGAGGCGCCGCAATACCAAATTTGTGTATTTTTATTCTTTTTCTTTCAGTTGAAAAAAAAATCATGTTTTTGTGTCTCCATTTTCTGAAAGCCATATTTATTTTTTATTTTTCTGCCAATCGTCTTGTGGCTTGTTCTTTGTGGGAAGAGGTAACGTTTTTATTGGTACCATTTTTGGTTACATATGATTCTTTGATTGTTCAATATTACACTTTTTAGGGCAAGGTGACCAAAAAATAGCATTCACCTGAGGGGGTAGATGATGTGATATTTTTAGGCTGCACCACGCTGAAGAGCTATAGTTCCAATTGAGCCCTGCAGGTGGCAATGCTCAATTGGAAAATAGTGCAAGTCCCTTAAAACGCTATAGTTTTTTGTTGCAATGTGAGGGACAAGCAATCTAATGCCTCATTCACACTGATTTTGAGCAAAAAACAAATGCGGCTTTAAACATAGAACAGATGCAGATCTTTCCCTTATACCTTATCTCTGTGGAGGCTCCAATCCTGGTTTTGGCTCACAATCACTGATGGAAATCACTGACCAAAACATTGACGTGTGAATGAGGCATTAGGCTACGTCTACACGGCGACATTTGTCGCGCGACATTTTGTTGCACTAATGTCGCGTGATAATTTTTATAATGGCAGTCTATGGTATCGCACTGCAACATGCAGCATGCTGCGACTGCGATGCAACAGTCGCAGAAAATCCATTCGAGATGGATTTTTCTGCGACTGTTGCGTCTCAGTCGCAGCATGTTGCATGTTGCAGTGCGACACCATAGACTGCCATTATAAAAATTGTCGTGCGACATTAGTGCAACAAAATGTTGCGCTACAAATGTTGCAGTGTAGTTGTGCCCTATCTGTCGCGCGACAAATGTCGTCGTGTAGACGTATTATTAGGATCTCATGTCAAAAGCCCCTAAGGGGGCTTAATAAAAAAATAAAAAGTGAAAAACAAGTTTTTTTTTAAATATATAAAAATTTACATCCCAGCATTTTCACCATAATAAAATAAACAATAAAAAATAAGGATCATAGTCATAGCCGTGTCCCAAAATTGCCTGTACTTTAAAAATATAAACATATTTATCACATATTGTGAATGCTGTAGCAGAAAAAAAAAAAGATAATGATCGATTTGACATTTTTTTCGCCGTGCTGCTTCACCTCCCCAAAAAAAATTAATAAAAAGTGATCACAAAGTCATACACACTCCAAAATGGTACCAATTAAATCTACACACAAAAAAGCTGCATGCTGCAGTCTTTGTCCGGCCAGCTCTCGGCATGTTTGCCGTGCTGCGGCCGGATCTCTGACCAGTCCCCATTATAGTGAATGACCCAGTGGACGTCCGGCAGCACACGTGTGCAAACAATAGTACGGATCCGTCAGGCTGTGTGAAAGCAGCCTTAAGCCTCATGCACACGACCGTTCCGTTTTTTGCGGTCCGCAAACTGCGGATCTTCAAAAAACGGAAGCCGCACGTGTACCTTCCGCAATTTGCGGAACGGAACAGGCGGCCCATTGAAGAAATGCCTATTCTTGTCCGCAAAACGGACAAGAATAGGACATGTTATATTTAGGGGTGCACCGAAATGAAAATTCTGGTCCGAAACCGAAACCGAAAATTCAGGATGCCCTTGACCGAAAACCGAAACCGAAACCGAAACTGCCTTTTTGCCCAAATACTTTTAAAATACTTTTTTTTTAATGATTTTATTAATAATTCTTTTTCATGAATGAAATTCATCTGTGGGTGGCGCTGTTATGGAGAGGGGGATCTGTGGGTGGCGCTGTTATGGAGAGGGGGATCTGTGGGTGGCTCTGTTATGGAGAGGGGGATCTGTGGGTGGCGCTGTTATGGAGAGGGGGATCTGTGGGTGGCGCTGTTATGGAGAGGGGGATCTGTGGGTGGCGCTGTTATGGAGAGGGGGATCTGTGGGTGGCGCTGTTATGGAGAGGGGGATCTGTGGGTGGCGCTGTTATGGAGAGGGGGATCTGTGGGTGGCTCTGTTATGGAGAGGGGGATCTGTGGGTGGCGCTGTTATGGAGAGGGGGATCTGTGGGTGGCGCTGTTATGGAGAGGGGGATCTGTGGGTGGCGCTGTTATGGAGAGGGGGATCTGTGGGTGGCGCTGTTATGGAGAGGGGGATCTGTGGGTGGCGCTGTTATGGAGAGGGGGATCTGTGGGTGGCGCTGTTATGGAGAGGGGGATCTGTGGGTGGCGCTGTTATGGAGAGGGGGATCTGTGGGTGGCGCTGTTATGGAGAGGGGGATCTGTGGGTGGCGCTGTTATGGAGAGGGGGAGCTGTGGGTGGCGCTGTTATGGAGAGGGGGATCTGTGGGTGGCGCTGTTATGGAGAGGGGGATCTGTGGGTGGCGCTGTTATGGAGAGGGGGATCTGTGGGTGGCGCTGTTATGGAGAGGGGGATCTGTGGGTGGCGCTGTTATGGAGAGGGGGATCTGTGGGTGGCGCTGTTATGGAGAGGGGGATCTGTGGGTGGCGCTGTTATGGAGAGGGGGATCTGTGGGTGGCGCTGTTATGGAGAGGGGGATCTGTGGGTGGCGCTGTTATGGAGAGGGGGATCTGTGGGTGGCGCTGTTATGGAGAGGGGGATCTGTGGGTGGCGCTGTTATGGAGAGGGGGATCTGTGGGTGGCGCTGTTATGGAGAGGGGGATCTGTGGGTGGCGCTGTTATGGAGAGGGGGATCTGTGGGTGGCGCTGTTATGGAGAGGGGGATCTGTGGGTGGCGCTGTTATGGAGAGGGGGATCTGTGGGTGGCGCTGTTATGGAGAGGGGGATCTGTGGGTGGCGCTGTTATGGAGAGGGGGATCTGTGGGTGGCGCTGTTATGGAGAGGGGGATCTGTGGGTGGCGCTGTTATGGAGAGGGGGATCTGTGCACTGTTATGGGCATAACAGTGCACAGATCCCTTTCCCCATAACAGTGCACAGATCCCTTTCCCCATAACAGTGCACAGATCCCCCCTCCCCATAGCAGTGCCATAGACCGATCCCCCTACCCATAACAGCCCCGGCCCTGCTGCTCACAGCAGACTAATCACTCACTGCATCTTTATTTTACCTTTACAATCGTGACGCTCCGGTAACAACTCTGCAGGCAGAGCGGAGGGCGGCGTAACGTCACTTACTCACGTGACGCACCTGCTCCGCCCACTTTATGAATGAAGGAGGCGGAGCAGGCGCGTCACGTGAGTAAGTGACGTTACGCCGGCCTCCGCTCTGCCTGCAGAGTTGTTAGTTACTGGAGCGTCACGATTGTAAGGTAAAATAAAGATGCAGTGACAAAGTAAACCGCCCGCCCGGCGCCCGCCCGCCCGCAGATGGTGGGTGACAAATCCCACACCCCATATTTTCGGCCGATATGTAACAATATCGGCCGAAGTGGATTAGGTGCATTTTCGGCCGATATTTTCGGCTGCCGGAATTTCGGTGCACCCCTAGTTATATTTTTTTTGAAGGGCTACGGAACGAAGCAGCCCCATTTTGCAGCTCCATTGAAGTGAATAGGTCCGCATCTGAGCCGCAAAAATTGCGGCTCGGATGCGGACCAAAACAACGGTCGTGTGCATGAGGCCTTACACAGCATTATAAATCAGTATTAGTCTTTGTTCACATCTTCGTTCTGAGATCCAGTAGGCTGTTCCGGCACAGAGCGTTGCCGGATCCTCTACTTCACCGCCAGATCCCCATTGACTGCAATGAGGTCCAGCAGTGATCCTGCTGATTTCCGTCATAAATGCCAGGTTTTCAGCCAGACAAAAAAAAAACGAGCAACTGATACTGCTGTACAGTGTGCAAAATAACAGCCATATAGTTATTTCATCTATAAACCACAAAAATGTTCTTCTCCTTTTTTCATACTTCCCACTACATCATATGCAATATTAAAGGGGTTGTCTGGGTTCAGAGCTGAACCCGGACATCCCTCCATTTTCACCCAGGCAGCCCCCCTGACATGAGCATCGGAGCAGTTCATGCTCCGATGCTCTCCTTTGCCCTGCGCTAAATTGCGCAGGGCAAAGGCATTTTTAGGAGTTCCGGTGACGTACCGGGGCTCTCCATGGGGCTGCCAGGAACCCCGGTGACGTCACCAGCACTGATGGGCGGGATTTAGCTCTGCCCTAGCCAGTAAAACGGCTAGGGCAGAGCTAAAGCCCGCCCCTCAGAGCCGGTGACGTCACCGAACACACTGCCGGGCGGAAGTTACCGCCCGGCAGTGTGTTATTGTAAACAAAAGAGCCCGTGCCCTGCGCGATTTAGTGCAGGGCAAGGGAGCGCATTGGAGCATAAGATGCTCCGATGCTAGCCTCAGGGGGGCTGTCTGGGTGAAAATAGGGGTATGTCCGGGTTCAGCTCTGAATCGTGGCGTTAAAAAGTACAACTTGTCCCACAAAAAGCAAGCCCTCATACAGCCATGTAAGGCCTCATGCACATGGCCGTTGTTTTGGTCCGCATCCGAGCCGCCGTTTTGGTGGCTTGGATGCGGACCCATTCACTTCAATGCATGAGGCCTAAGGCTACTTTCACACAGCCTGACGGATCCGTACTGTCCGCATCCGTTGCTCCGTTCCGTGGCCCCGCTAAAAAAATATAACATGTCCTATTCTTGTCCACACTTTACGGATAAGAATAGGCATTTATATTAAAGGCTGTCTGTGCCGTTCCACAAATTGCGGAGCGCGCACGGACGCCATCCGTGTTTTGTGTATCCGCTATTTGCGGACCGCAAAACACACCACTAGGCCTAAGGCTCAGTTCACATCAGCGTTCAGCCTTTCCGTTCTCCTGCTCCGTTATAGGAGCAGGAGAACGGAAAGGACGGATTCGGCACATAACTGAGCCCAAGGACCCCATAGACTATAATGGGATTCATTAGGTTTCCGCTCAGAGGAAGTCCTGCGCGCACAATTTTTGTCTCCGCTCCAAAATCACCTTCTAAGCGTAAACCTAACGGACCCCATTATAGTCTATGGGCTCCGTAGGCTCCGTTATGTGCCGAATCCGTCCTTTCCGTTCTCCTGCTCCTATAAAGGAGCAGGAGAACGGAAAGGCTGAACGCTGATGTGAACGAAGCCTAAACGGAAAAAAAAAGTTATGACTCTGGGAAGGCAGGAAATGCAAAACGAAAATGAAAAAAACAAAAACAAACGCTGGATAGAAAGGGTTAATCGTCTAATTATGTCAGAAACCGTGCATTTTTACACTAAAGCTTTTAGATATTGCTTTTTAAAAAGACAAAATACCCCTATTCCACATAGAAACCAATCAGAACACAGTTCTCAAGTATCAAGAGCACTGTGAAAAATGAAAGCTGTGCTGTGATTGGTTTCTATAGACAAAACTTTTTTACTTTTTCACAAATCTCTTCTTGAAGTTCCGCCATGAGATTTCCTTGCAGCCCGTTTACCCCTCTCAGCCTCCTTCTCCGAACTCTAGGAATGTTAATATTGCTCGTGTGAATAAAGTTTATTTAAAGGGAAGACGTTGGGGAAGATCACATGACCGCTGCCTGGTCAGCTGACCGAAGAGGCTTTAGATTCCGATATGGTGAGGCTTGCGCCGTCTAGTCATGTGTCTCCCGTGATAACGGCTTATAAATGGCGTTGTGTCAGTGGTGTGTACCTCTGCGGTTTGTTCTCCTCACTCTATGGGCCCGAACAGCTGTGGTTCCGGTACAGTGTGACCGGGGCCTGGCGGGGTGTCCCCTGTGTGTGGCCATAGCTCATCAGAGACATGGTTCTGACCTGGACCTGGCTGCATATCAGTCCGGCTTACAAAGGGTTGTCCTGATCATAGTGTCCCCTATGGATACAGCGGGCCATGTGTGGTATATCAGAGGTTTCATACATGAGCCTTAGGGTCCACTCACACCACCGTCTCCATTTTATAAAACACCCATCGACTTCCGTGATCCACATGTTGCAGCCATACATATGGCAAGGACCCGCCTGGGTCAGTGCAGCCGTACCGCAGCATTGAATAAAATGGGTGCGCACTGCCATCCGGGGTGCCCATATTTTGCCGATCTGTGGTTTATGGTCCACAAAACGGACACGGTCATGTGAATAGACCCTTCGGTAGGAGCTACGTGGTGATCTTGGTCGCTGTGTAGCAGTGCAGCTATTGAACAGACTGGGCTTGCAGCGCGACATTCAAGTTGTTGCCATTGCAGCCCGAGAATCACAAAAAAAATCCAACCATATTTGCACTGCTAGACAGCAAACATTGGTCGTGGCCAAGGTCACCATGTAGCCACTGCCACGCCACGTTTTCCAGGTGTGCTCCAAGTAGCAGTGCTCACAGCACGCTGGGGCAAGTGTGCCGTTGTGATTGTGCTGAGACAAAAATTTGGTGCATAATGTGAAATCAAGTTGCGGCAAATGTGCGTCTAGCTTGTCTCCATTAGTCCTGCTAAATAAGGGGACGCGACAATGTGCGCAGTTTTCGCCAAGGGATAGTTGGTACAAATGTATTTTACAGGAATGTGGGGCTTTTACGCTGTCTACGTTTGAAGTAGAACCAGTCGGCCTCACAGTCCCCACACTAGGGACAAATAGCGCCCATACAGTGGAGCCACCTTGTGCCCTTCTGCTGTTCCTTGAGGAAGTGTAATAAAAATAGTAGTGCTGGCGAAGTAACAACGTAAATGAATCCCCCGCACCACTGTGCAGGCTACATAGTAGGGCTGGGCGATATGGCCTAAAATCTATATTGCGATATAATTTGAGGCATGTGCGATATAACAATATATTATTTTCTTCTGTATGTATACAAATTACATGGCCATCATCATCCATGTCCCCAGCCAGCGCCATCTGCCCCATGCCATATCATCCACGTCCCCCAGCCTGCGCCATCAGCCCCATGCCATTGTCATATCATCCACATCCCCCAGCCAACGCCATCAGCCCCATGCCATAGTCATATCATCCATGTCCCCCAGCCTGCGCCATCAGCCCCATGCCATTGAGATATCATCCGTGTCCCCCAGCTTGCGCCATCAGCCTCATGCCATTGTCATATTATCCATGTCCCCCGGCCTGCGCCATCAGCCTCATGCCATTGCCATATCATCCATGTCCCCCAGCCAGCGCCATCAGCCCCATACCATTGTCATATCATCCATGTCCCCCAGCCTGCGTCATCAGCCTCATGCCATTGCCATATGATCCATGTCCCCCAGCCTGCGCCATCAGCCCCATGCCATTGCCATATGATCCATGTCCCCCAGCCAGCGCCATCAGCCCCATGCCATTGCCATATGATCCATGTCCCCCAGCCTGCGCCATCAGCCCCATGCCATTGCCCCCCCCACATTTTCCGGTCAGTTCGGGCCCCTGCTAATATACTTACCTTTCCTGTAGGGTGCGCGGCTGGCTGATGGAGTCCGCAGGAGACGCACTAGGAGGGACCTGATGTCACAGCCAGCGCGCTGACGCTGTGTACACACAAGGCCCTGGCCAGCGCAGTGCAGAGTCGGGAGGCCACGGAGCGGTGAGTGAGAAGCTTCTTCAATTCACTACCGCTCCGTGGTCATCTATCGCAATATAACTATAATCTATATCGTTGCCCGAATGTATGACGGTAATATCGTGTATCGTTTATAACGCCCACCCCTACTACATAGCTAAAGCAAATGTTCCCTGGTTTTATATAAAGTTTATTCTTTGTATAATCAGAGGTCGTAACTTTCTTATATTCTAAACCAGGGGTAGGGAGCCCCCGGCACCCCAGCTGTTGTGAAACTACAACTCCCAGCATGCATACTTGCTTTGCTCTTCTAAGAGCTCACATAGAAACAAATGGAGCATGCTGGGAATTGTAGTTTCACAACAGCTGGAGTCCCGAAGGTTGCTGACTTCTGTTCTAAACCTTACTTCCTCACCATTGTCAAGATCGCTGCTTGCGCTCAGTGAATGGAACAGACAGGTGCAGGACAAGCATGCGCCCATTGGATGTGTCTAGACAGATTTTAGTATGTTTCCGTTCATTGACAGCAAGCAGAGATGATGGAGATGAACTGAAACACGTGTATATTAGAAAGCTGCCTAATCGTCTTATAAGGTTGGTTCACCACCGGTATTTGTTTCTCGGTAATAGAGAATCTGAATAATGAAGATAACGGTAGTGTTGGATCCAGAACCGACCCGAAAGGAGCAGAGCAGATCTCGCTATAATGGGGGCTGCTCGGTTTCTGTTTGGGATCTCTATCCTTCAGTTTGTATTCATTGTCATACTGGCTGTATAACTTCTCTGATTCTCTCTTTCCAGAGGTTCCGTTTCTGTGGGGATCTGGATTGCCCGGACTGGGTTTTGGCAGAGATCAGCACCTTGGCTAAAATAGTTGAGTAATACTTGGCTGTCTTTTTAGCTGGGGGTATGAAGTAAGCAGCGATTAGTAGGTGTCTTGGCCATTGCACCAAATTCCAACACTTTCCAGCAGGGAAACAAATATCCATTGAGGTTATATCTTTGAAAATGTTGTACCCTTTAAAGGGAACCTTTCTCTTGATTCGGGGGCCCCTAAGCCACCATCATGTCTTTATGCCGCTGGGGTTTAGCTTTCTGTCCGAGCCCCTGTGAATCCTGGCTGTGGCGGGATTACCTAAAAAAGAAGTTCTGTTTAGTGGAACTTAGTCCAGGACCCTCACCAATGTCTTCGGGCACATGAGCATTGGAGATATGAAGCTGCGGACAGTGCACCATGAACGAAAGTGTAAAGTTCTTGGCTTCGTATGCATAATGTACATGAGCCCAATGCAGATGAGTACTGGGCTAATTTCCACTAAATTCTTGCCTCCATTTCTAGATGAGCCGAGTTTCACAGGGGCAGTGTTAAAGGGAGTCTGTCACCACATTTGGACATTATTGACCGCTTACATAGCGTTCTGGCATAACTTTAGATGAATCAAATGGTACCTTTGTTGCATTCTTCTGCGGTTCACCTGCGGCAAAAACTGGCTTTTATTCATATGTAAATGAGGCCTCGCAAGAGCCCAGGGGCGGCGTTAACTTCTTTGGAGCCCAGGCTGGTCATCCTCTTTTGTTAATACCCCAGCCTTTGCCTCTGCCCGCCCTTCTCTTCCCTTGCGTCCTCCTCCTCGCCCAGCGAAATCCCGCGCCTGCGCTCTGCCTCGCTCGGTCGGGGCATGCGCATTGCTGTAGCTACTGCGCATGCTCCAGCCAAGCCGTGCCCACAGTGGGCATCGCAGTGCGCATGCCCCGGCAGAGCGTAGGCGCGGGATTTTGCTTGGCGAGGAGGAGGACGCAAGGGAAGAGAAGGGCGAGCAGAGGCAAAGGCTGGGGTATTAACAAAAGAGGATGACCAGCCTGGGCTCCAAAGAAGTTAACGCCACCCCTGGGCTCTTGCGATCCCTCCTTTACATATGAATAAAAGCCAGTTTTTGCCGCAGGTGAACCGCAGAAGAATGCAACAAAGGCACCATTTGATTCATCTAAAGTTATGCCAGAACGCTATGTAAGCGGTCAATAATGTCCAAATGTGGTGACAGACTCCCTTTAAAAAGCTAAACCTTGGCAGATGCAAAGAAAGTGACAGGTTCCCTCTAAGGGCTGTATTACACCAACAGATTATCTGGTCAGATATCTGTCAATCACTGGTCAGGTGGTCTATTATACACACCAACTATTGGGATGCTTGGTCAGATAATCTGCTGGTGTAATGCAGGACAGCTAGACACGATAGTTTGACGAGTTGATATCCACTCCTGAAAGAGGTGCCTTCGTGTGAGCAATCGCCTACCATTTAGATGAACTGGAGGTTATTCTGAGGGACAGGGCTCCTCTAGGAACCCTCCTGCCTCGTGTCCTTCTCATTATGGTTGAGGCAGCTTATACAGCCCCTCGTGAAAGTGGAGCTTGAGTGAGGTAGTGAAATTCAGTTTAAAGGGGTTGTCTGAGTTCAAATGAATTTGTTGCTAAATGCTAAATACAGAGTGGTGGCATTTGACTGAAGAAAGTATGAACCGGTGAGAGTAGCGTGTTTTACTATTTTAATTCCCTCCCTGCCGTTTAACCATTTTTATTTTAACTTGGACAACCTCTTCGGGGTACAGGGCTTGCAGCAGTCCCATAGAAGTGAAAGGCGCGGCGGACATGCCTGCACACCCCTGCTGTATTCTCTTATTCAGCAGCACTTGTGGACCTCCATTCCTGTGGTGGTCCCAGTGGTCGGATGCCCAGTAGTCAAACACTTAGCCCCTATTCTGTGGATAAGTGTTATTAGTGGCACAACCCCTTTAAAGGGGTTGTCTGTTTTTTTTTTATACTATTGATGACATATCTTTTGGACAGGTCATCAATATCAGATCGACTGTCACCTCCACCGATCAGCTGTTTAAAGAGAAGGCAGATCTCTGGAGAAATGGCGGTGGTGGTGAGCAGGTGTAAATTCACTTCTATGGGACAGCTCCTTCCTATGCACTTGAACAGACGGAGTCCTCCCATAGAAGTGAATGGGGATGCCATACTTCAAATTGCTGTGGCGAGCAGGTAAAAGGAGCAGAGAAGGCAGCGCTCTCTTCAGCGGAGACTCTGGGTGTTGAACCCCACCGTTCAGATATGGTTGACCTATACTGAGGATAGGTCATCAATAGTAAAAAGCAGACAACCCCTTTAAGGCAGTACTTCTCAGATTGCGAAACGCCCCATGGATGTAGATGAGGCACATCTCGGGAGCAAGCTTTTACAGATGAGGTCTAAGCTATTTCATCAAACTTTACCGACTATAAGTGATGGTCTAGGTCCTGGGGGCCATGAATAGGGAAACTGAGCAGTATTTTCCATTTTGGCTTGGACTTCAGCCACAGATAGCGATGCTCAGAGATGGCCATGTTCTTGCTGCTGAGACCTTATAGCTGTGTTCTCAGTGTCTTATTTCCTTTCTTAGTCTTCTGTTAAGTTGAAGTTGATCTGTGTCCAAGTTCTGAAGGAGCAGCTGGGAGAAACAATTGATGTAAGTGTTCATAGAAGAAGAAGAAGATAATTCCTGACGATGGTCTTGGAGGACTGACTAACCTGTTTCTGTGTGTTTACTTGACAGTATGAAAAGATAGTGAAGCTGACCGCTGATGCCCGCTTTGGTGAGACATCTCACTTGGTTTGGTGACTTCTGTTATGTGCGTTAGTGTCTTATGACAGATTATGGAAATCCTTCAGTTGGCAGATTATTAAAGAATGGTTCTTTGCGCAAAATCAGCAATTTATAAAGGGTTCTACCCATCTGAAGAATGCGTGCAACATTAATAGAATATGCCGAGGCTTCATTATTGGTGGGGTCTGACCTCTGGGAACACTGCTATTCCCAAGAATAAAGGGGCAGAAGCTCCTTTGACAGCTCTGACCCGTCCACTAGCTGCGCTGTGGCTCCTTCCTTCCTGGGATCATGGAAGTTACAGCAGTTAGACCCCCATCGGTGAGCAAGTAATGGTGTATCCTAGCGGTATGACATCAATTCTACTGTGTTTGAGAAGATAGTTTATACACTTTATAGAGGGAAAATAATTTAGACATCAGAAATGAGACCTCTCTTTAACTAAATGTAGTTGCCTATACCTATTACTTCCCCCGGAGGCAGTTACAGACTACCCATAATCTAGTACAGGCATCGGCAACTTCCAGCACTCTAGCTGTTCTGAAACTACAACTCCCAGAATCCTTCTTTCACCTCGGTGGGAGCTACAAGAACAGCTGAGTAAGTTTGCATGCTGGGAGTTGTAGTGTCACAGCAGCTGGAGTGCCGAAGGTTGCTGATCCCTGATCTAGTATGACACGATGCTCTATCAAATGAATTGGCAACCAGTGTAATGCATGGTCCTGTTGAGTCCTCCCGAGCATGGAGTCTTCTGTTGGGAATCTCCTCTATGACAACCGTTTGCATTTTTACTTCAAATGGAAAGGGGTTTTCTAGATGCGACACCCTCTTTACATGGCAACACATCATATTACAGTTCTGTATTACTCATTTATTTCTCTGCACGGTTCCTTACATATTCTCTGTGTATGGCAACTCGTTTATTGCATTGACCTGATTAAGAGAGATTTGTTGAGCTGATATTGAAGAGCTCGCCTGGTGTCTGAACAAAGTGAATTAAGGAGGAGGAAGTGAGATTAAATAAAAAAAAAACTTTACTCGGATGATAAATCGCAGGCCGCCCCAGTGATCCCCGCCAGTCTTTTTTCCTGCAGCAGTAATGGGCCTTACATGAATGCCTCATCAGTAATGCTGATATGTACAGCACGTCGCCGCTGCAGGCAAATTAAGACTGGCAGGAGCCATGGGGGATTGCTCAGGTGAGTAAGGTTTTTAAAATTTTCTTTTATTGCATCTTCTGTTGTTTTAAAAGGGTTGTCCTTTCTAGACATCTATGACAAATTAATAAGATGGGTCATAAACAGGCTCGGACTGGCACACAGGGGTACAGGTGAATCCCCTGGTAGGCCCCTGAGCAAGGTGGGCCCCTAATCTCCCACCCCCTGCACAAGTGGCACATAACAGAGTAGACCTACTGCACTACAGACATATACAATGTACAGCACCTCAACCAGCCTATGTTCATATAAAAGACTTGATAGATTAAGAAACTCCTCAGTTTATAATTATAGATGACTTCTAGGTATAGAGGAAAGCTAGCCAGTGTCCTCTTCTCCACAGGACCTACCTTCTCAAAGTTGCTGCAGGGACCCCCATATTCAATCATCTGGTAGAAACTTGCTGCTGTGTGAGCAGGTAATATTTGATTGTATCCGTACGGTGGACCCCCAAAATAAATTTTACTGGTGGGCCTTAGGCACCCCAGTCCGACACTGGTCATAAATATCTGATAAGTGTGGGCCCCACCTCCTGGACCTGTTCCTATCTCAAGAATGGGGTCCCACAGTGACTCGAGAGCAATCTGCGTATGCTTGGCTTTCTCCATTCCCTGCTATGGGACTTCTGAAAATAGCTGAGAGGTGGCTTGGCAATTTTCGGAAGTCCTATAGCTATGAATGCAGGGGTAGCCACGCATGTTTGGTGTCCTCTCCGTTCACTGCTGTGGGACTTCTGAAAATAGAGGAGCATACTCATGCCGATTTCTGGAAGCTCCATAGCAGTGAATGCACAGGATGCCGCAAATGCACTGCATGCTCTCCATGCACAGTGGGGCCTCGATCTTGAAATAGGAGCAGGTCCCAGAGATGAGAGATGCACCTACTCGATATTTATAGCATATCCTATTAAGCCATAAATGTCCAGATAGGACAGCCCCTTAAAGGGGTAATCCAAGACCTCCCAGAGGGGCCGAGCCATACTTTCCACTTCACCACCATGACGGCCCAGAGAGATTGACCCCTGACCTCTGTAGGGGCAGGAACAGAGATAGGTTTAAAAGGACCCCTCCCACCACCATTCACCAGTGTGTTCCTGCCCCTATAGCGGCCAGGACAGAGTAAAGTCCTCTCTGGCTTTCAGGGAGGTGAAGTGGACCTCGTTTTATTATTTTTAAGTACCTGGGTGACCGCATCGGTGGTGTTCCTTGCCTCCCTTGCGGGTCCTTTTCACCCAGAGATGCGTCCCCTGCTCTCCGGCGGACTTTGTTCCTAAGCTGACAGGGAGACGCCAGGGTCACGCTCCCTGTTGTGGGAAGCCTGCCCTGAGCTGCCGCTGAGTCGCCTGCCTCCAGGGAGGTAGCCGACCGGAAAGACGCTCAGCGCTGTCGCGCGCGTCTGACGTCACTTCCGGGCCGCCGGCGGAACCCGGAAGTAGACGGAGCTCCTATAAAAAATGCTAACAAGCACCTTCCCGTTGCGCTCTCTGCAATCGTGCTCTGACCGGAACATGTCGGACCAGGAGAAGGAGCCACAGCAGCAGCAGGAGCAGACCGCTCCCGAGCGCCCCTGCGTGAGTAGCCCACCTGGGCAAATCGGCAGCTTCACAGGTGGCAGGGGGGGGGGGGATGTGTGCTTAGAGTAACCGCTTTTCCCCTCCCCCTGGTGTGTCTGCTGGTATACTGCATCAAATTATGCTCCTATACTAGACTGACATAAATTTAATGGGCTGCCTCTCTCACTTTAGGGCAAACTTACCTTAAAAAAAGGAAAAAGGACCGCCAAATGCATCCAGTGCTCCGTCAGGCTTCCTGAGGACTATACTAAAAAGCTTTGCAAGCATTGCATTTCTAAAATAGTGAGAGACGAACAGCCCTCAATTATGCAGGAGTTTAGATCCATGATTCAGGAGGAGGTTAGGTCCTCACTGGCCTCCCTCCGTGAGGATTCCAGGGGGATCCGCCCACCTAAAAGACCCAGGGGGGCGGACATTCCCTCTGACTCCGAGGATTTAGAAGATGATGCCTCATCCTCTAGAAAAGAGGACGACGACCCCCTTTCTGAAGGAGAGATCGTAGAGGACTCTAGGAAATTTTTCTTCACTCCCAGTGAAATGAGTGACCTTTTAAAGGCGGTCAGGGATACCATGGGGGTGGAGGACATTCAGCAACCCCACACAGTTCAGGAAGAGATGTTTGGGGGATTGAGGGTCAAACGCTCCAGGGTATTCCCCATAAACGGAAACATTAAGGAGATGGTGATGGATGAATGGGCCCATCCTGAAAAGAAGCTAGGAATTTCCAAAGAATTCAGAAACCGCCTTGTATTTGACCCGTCAGACTCAAAAATTTTTGACGAGGTCCCTAGAATTGACGTCCAGGTGGCGAAAGTCAATAAGAAAACCTCACTTCCATTTGAAGACTCCTGTCAGTTAAGGGACACTATGGAAAGGAAGGCGGACAGCTTATTAAAAAGGTCCTGGGAGGCAGCCATGTTTAGTGTCAAGACAAACATAGCCGCTACTTCAGTCGCCAGGTCTATGTACCTGTGGCTGAATGAGTTAGAGGGTCATCTAAGCAGTAAAACTCCCAGGGAACAGATACTAGACTCTATCCCCTTGCTAAAATCTGCCACGGGTTTCTTAGCGGACGCTTCCGCAGAGACAATTAGATTTTCAGCCAAGGATGCAGCCTTGTCCAATGCGGCCCGAAGGGCACTTTGGATGAAATCTTGGTCGAGAGACATCTCTTCCAAGATGAAGCTGTGTTCTATAGCCTTCTCGGGTGAATACGTGTTTGGTCCCGTATTAGACACGATCCTCGAGAAGGCTACTGATAAAAAGAAGGGGTTCCCTGAGGATAGGACCCCTAAAAAGAAACCCTCCTTTCGTGGTCAATACACCCAGAATAGTTCCTTTCGTGGAAAAGGAAAAACCGGACGTTGGAGTTACCCAAAAGGGGGGAGGGGTAGAGGGTACCTCCTTAATCCCCAAAACAAGGGTGGCGAGAAACAGTGATGCCAGGATAGGGGGAAGACTATCCCAACATTTTGCTCAGTGGCAGCAGACTTCTCCGAGCCTCTGGGCGCAAGATCTTGTCAGGTCGGGATACAGGATAGAGTTATCTTCCCCCCCCTCCAGATGTATTTCTGATTTCTCACCACCCTTCTCCTTTTCAGCACAGCCAGATCTGGAAGGAGGTCCAGAATCTCCTGGACCTGGGAGTAGTAATTCCGGTTCCCGTGCCTCAACGGGGGCGGGGGTTCTACTCCAGCCTTTTCTTGGTAAAAAAACCGGGGGGCTCCTTCCGCATGATCATAAACCTCAAGAGGCTAAACAAATTTGTGATCTACAAAAGGTTCAAGATGGAATCTTTAAATTCTACCATCCCCTTAATTCAAAGGGACGCGTCCCTCTGTACAATCGACCTGAAGGACGCATATTATCATGTTCCCATTCACTCCCAGTCTCAGAAGTTCCTGCGTTTTGCAGTAAGGGATCACAGAGGGTCTGTTCACCACTTCCAGTTCGTGGCTCTCCCCTTCGGGCTGGCTTCAGCCCCAAGGATTTTCACGAAGCTGGTGGTAGAGATGGTCGCCTCCCTGAGACCTCAGGGGGTGACGGTCGTTCCTTATCTAGACTACTTTCTACTAATTTCAAACACGGTGGATCAATCTATAGCAGATCGAGAAACCTTCTGTTCCCTTCTGACATATCTAGGTTGGGTTATAAACCTAAAAAAGTCATCCCTAGTTCCGAATACCAGGGTAAAATTCCTGGGGGTTTTGCTGGATTCGGAAAAACAAACTACCTTCCTTCCAGCAGAAAGAATCCAGAACCTACAGTCATCAATCAGGGCCTTCCTGAGACGTCGCTCCTTCTCGTTCAGAGAAACGATGAGCCTTTTAGGTTAGATGACAGCCTGCATCGTAGCAGTCCCGTGGTGCCAGGCCCATTACAGAGCCCTTCAGTCCTGGCTCCTAAGAAAATGGGACAAAAATCTGACCTCTTTAGACAGGAAGATCCTGATCCCGGGCCACATAAAATCTTCAGTCCGGTGGCGGCTTCAAACAAAAAATTTAAAAAAAGGCATGGTCTGGTTCAAGACCCCGGCAGTACATATTCAGACCGACGCCAGCCTAAAAGGGTGGGGTGCAAAAATCTACTCCAATCTCTACCAGGGAGACTGGCCTCTAGAAATTGCAGCTCAGTCCTCCAACTACAGGGAGCTCAGGGCAGTTTGGGAAACAATACGAGCAGCTGCTCCAAAACTAAGGAACCAACATATAAAGGTCTATTCAGACAATGTAACGACCGTGTCCTACCTCAAGCATCAGGGGGGCACACGGTCTCAAAAACTGGAAGGTCTGTCCAGAAAAATCTTCCTCTGGGGGGAAAAAATGTAAGATCAATATCGGCAGTTCATTTAAAAGGAAGCCTAAACTGTGCGGCGGACTTCCTCAGCAGGACTACCATAGACCAGGGAGAATGGTCCTTAAACATCGAGATCTTCAATCTGATTGTCCAGAGATGGGGCCTTCCAGTGGTAGATCTCTTCGCTACAAAGATAAACACAAAGGTATCAACCTTTTGCTCCCTAAACCCAAGGGACAGGCCCCTAACGATCGACGCCTTCTCCCTGCACTGGGACTGGGATCTTGCATATGCTTTCCCCCCGTTCCCATTAATCCCAAGGGTTCTACAAAAAATCATCAGGGACAGAGCCAGAGTCATCCTGGTCACCCCGTACTGGCCCAAGAGAAGCTGGTTCTCGATTCTAGCCAAGCTCTCCCCACAGGAAGCATTTATTCTCCCAGCGAGAAGGGATATCCTGATCCAGGGGCCGGTTCTCCATCCTCATCCGGAAATCTTCAAACTCTCGGCCTGGATCCTGAGTCCAACCTCCTGAGACAGAGAGGTCTCTCTGAGGGCGTTATATCTACCTTGAAGGCCAGCAGAAAAAAGGTGACTAACGCCATTTATTTTAAAATCTGGAAAAGATTCTGCACCTGGTCAGGCAACGAGGCCCCAGACCAAATATACAGAAAATTCTGGATTTCCTTCAAAAGGGACTAGAATTAGGGTTAAGTCCTTCCACCCTGAGAGTCCAGGTCTCAGCGCTTAGTGCCTATTTCGATTCCGAATTAGCCAGCCATAGATGGATCCAAAGATTCCTGAGGTCCGCAGCCAGACTAAGACCATCTCTCAGATCAAAGGTGCCTACCTGGGACTTAAACATTGTCCTTAGAGGACTCACAGGTCCACCCTACGAACCCGTGGACGCATGTTCCTTGAAGAATCTTTCTCAGAAGGTGGCTTTCCTTATAGCCATAACATCGGCAAAAAGACTGAGTGAGATTCAGGCATTGTCAATAAGACAACCATATCTCACAATACAGGAGGATCGTATTACCTTGAGGTTAGACCCGACTTTTTTGCCAAAGGTAGTAACAGACTTCCATAGAAACCAGGAGATCATTCTTCCCTCCTTTTGTGTGAATCCTAAAAATCCTGGAGAGGAACGTTTCCATACCCTGGACGTCAAACAAACGGTACTAAAATACCTAGAGGTCACCAGAGACCTGAGGAAGGTGGACAACTTACTAGTGCTCTTCTGTGGTAAAAATAAGGGGAAGGCAGCTTCCAGATCTACCATTGCCCGATGGGTAAAACAGACTATTACAGACTGTTACAAGATCGAGGGCATCAATTGTCCAGAAGTCATCCGGGCTCACTCCACAAGAGCTATATCTGCCTCTTTCGCTGAAAGGGCAGGCGCTTCCCTAGATCAAATATGCCGGGCTGCAACTTGGTCAAATGTAAACACCTTCATTAAACATTATAGGCTTGACTTATCCAGGTCTTCCGACCTCGCATTTGGTCGCAAGGTCCTACAGGCCGTTGCCCCACCCTAAGACGTATAATCTGTTATGTCTCTCTGGGCCGTCATGGTGGTGAAGTGGAAAGCCGGAATTAGACTTACCGGTAATTCATTTTCCACGAATCCACCATGACGGCATGATATCCCGCCCTATATATATAAAAAAAAAAAAAAAAAAAGGAAAATTTTTTCCAATGACTTGGTATGAGTTAATACCAAAAAAAAAAAAAAAAAAAAAAAACTTGGAGTTGTTTCACTCGTAACCGGTGGTTGTAGCACTATAATCTGGAACTCACTGGTGAATGGTGGTGGGAGGGGTCCTTTTAAACCTATCTCTGTTCCTGCCCCTACAGAGGTCAGGGGTCAATCTCTCTGGGCCGTCATGGTGGATTCGTGGAAAATGAATTACCGGTAAGTCTAATTCCGGCTTTCCTGGTCCCCGTTGCTGGGTTCGGTCTCTATCGCTCCACAGCCGACTCTTTGTCTCCCTGCTCCCCATGAAATCAGATTTGGGAGGGTTTTTTTTGTGGATACATGACCACTAATCGCTGGCCGCAGCGGAGACCTGCTCCCCTCGGTCAACAGTCTCTGATAACCCCCTTTAAATGTTTTTTTTGGGAGTTGAATACGGTGCAACCCTGGGCACCCTCGCAGATTTAAAGAGGCCTGGGCTCTCCAATGAGCGCTGCAGCCTGCTCCTTAGCCAGTTAATGCACATTCATTGGTCACATGGCTTATGTGCTGCTCAGTCCCAAGTGAATGAGCCTGGGCTACAATGTCGGCACTGTGCTTAGTATGCTGTGAGGAGGCCACAATGCTCACAGGAGCACCACAGTCTCTACAAACAGCTGATTAGTGGGGATGCTGGGTGTCGGATCCCCATGATCAGATATTGATGACTAGTGTTGAGCCAACTTCTGTTTTCAAGTTCGGCATACAAGGTTCGGGTTATCTAAGAATTCTATTATGGATTCCACTATGGTCCGTGGTAGATAACCCGAACCTTGTATGCCGAACTTGAAAACAGAAGTTCGCTCATCCCTATTGATGACTAATTCTGAGGATAGGTCCTCAATATTCAACTCCCAGAAAACCCTTTAATTCCTTCAAATGCTGGTCAAGCTCTACACATCAGCATAGTGATCAATACAAGGAGCCAAAAGGGTCTTGTAAGCAGTCGCTAAAGATGTGCAACTATTAAAACAGACTACTTTCCCACCACCATTTCATAAAAGGCTCTTAAAAGTGCATGAAAATGATGTGACATACTTTTCTTTACACCTTACAGAGGTTGGCTGGTGATTGGCCGAGGAAGCCAAGACCAACTGGGTCCCAGTGAGCACAGAATGGGAGCCCAACACTGACTTAGGCACGACTGGGATCAAGGAAAACTCTGATCCTTGCAGTGTAATCCCCTAGATGCCTCAGCATCCCTCTGTCCATCTCTCCCACCCCCCATCTAACCCACCGCATAAATGCAATCCCAGGGTGCTGATGCATTGCCATAGCAGCCGTTGACCTGACAAAGGTCTCCATGCCTGCCACAACTGTATGCCTATGAAACTATGTCACAGGATGAGCTTAAAGAGGTTATCCGAAACTATTAACTGCCCCCCATGTGCCGGGCCCCTCACACGGAATATACTTACACCTCTCCCTGCGCCGCTCCTGGTCCCCGCACCTCCGCTGCTGCTTCTCCCCGTGCGGCAATGAAAACATCCGGTGTCTGCAGGGGGAGGGGTGTTGGGCTTTTCAGCCAATGGCAGTCTGGGACAGGGATGAGCCTCCCTAGCGTCACTCGCATTGCTAGGGAGGCTCATCCCTGTCATTGGCTGCTCCCCCGGACACTGGATGTTTTCATCGGTGTGCGGGGACCACAGAACTGGGTAAGTATATTCTGTGTGAGGGAGGGGCCCGGCACATGGGGGGCAGTTTATAGTTTCGGATAACCCCTTTAATAAATATTGGATTAGGCCAAAATTCCGCCGACAGCCATGCTTTCAATGGGAGGCAGCACTGCCGATTGCCTAGAAGGCACATGTCCTATCTTGACGTGTTGTTCAGACAGCTGCCGCTTTAAGACACACTGCTGTCCACTCACGGCTTAGCTCCATTGAATTGGACCAGGATTTGAAGGAATTAAAGGTGTTTTTCGGGAGTAGAATATTGAGGACCTATTCTCAGAATAGGTCATCAACAGGGATGAGTTAAGGCCAGAAGTATTGTCATGTGAACACAGAAGCAAAAGAGTTGCAAGCATTGATAAGCGGGCCAATAATTTGGCTAATAAAGGGAATCTTTTACCTTTTTCGTGTACTCTGAAGGTTGTGATAATCTTTCAGGTCTGAACATGTGTTTTCTAAGCACGCACACTGTATGAACCAGGTTTCCATGTCGTCTGCAGAGTCTGGTGACATCAAAGCCACGGTTGCTGTCCTCTGTTTTATCCTCTCGAGTGCTGCCAAACATAATGTGAGCGGTGACAACTTGTCCAGTGAGCTCCAGCAGCTGGGTCTCCCCAGAGGTGAGGATCAGTCTTAGCATTTTACCCATGTGTCCATTGTGACATGCTGTATACAGAAGAAGTTCAGTGAAGTCTATTTCTTTCACAGAACATGCTGTCTCCCTTTGCCGCTCTTATGACGAGAAGCAGACTGCCCTACAGGAAACCCTGAGAGAAAACAGTCTCCGCTGTGAGTATATAGCTGTGTGCTGGTAATCTCATATCTTCTCGTGTCGGGACGCTAGCTTTCCTTTGACAGCACAGCATATTTTATGGACTAACCACTGCTGTGACGTGATGTTCAAGCAGATGTGATTGGCCGCAGTGGTCCGAGGGCCATACGACTTCCCTGTCTGCGGGGACCGGGGCAGCAGCGAGAGTACAGCTGGACCGTGGACAGGTGAGTGTGTGTTTTTTGTTTTTTCTCTTATGGGGCACAGGTTAAGTCAGACAACCCATTTAACCACCTGCCATCTGGGCCATTTGCCCCCTTCCTGACCAGGCCAAATTTTGCAAAACTGACATATCTCACTTTATGTGGTAATAACTTTGGAACGCCTTTATTTATCCAAGTCATTCAGAGATTGTTTTCTCGTGACACATTGTACTTCATGATAGTCATAAATTTGAGTCAAAATATTTCACCTTTATTTATGAAAAAATCCCAAATTTACCCCAAAATTTGAAAAATTCGCAATTTTCTAAATTTCAATTTCTCTGCTTTCTAAAACAGAAAGTGATACCTCATAAAATATTTATTATTTAACATTCCCCATATGTCTACTTTATGTTGGCATCATTTTGGAAATGTCATTTTATTTTTTTAGGACGTTAGAAGGCTTAGAAGTTTAGAAGCAATTCTTCAAATTTATAAGAAAATTGCCAAAACCCACTTTTTAAGGACCAGTTCAGGTCTGAAGTCACTTTGTGGGGCCTACATAGTGGATACCCCCATAAATGACCCCATTGTAGAAACTACACCCCTCAAGGTATTCAAAACCGATTTTACAAACTTTGTTAACCCTTTAGGCGTTCCACAAGAATTAAAGGAAAATGGAGATCAAATTTTTAAATTTCACTTTTTGGGCAGATTTTCCATTTTAATCAATTTTTTTCTTTAACACATCGATGGTTAACAGCCAAACAAAACTCAATATTTATTACCCAGATTCTGTGGTTTACAGAAACACCCCACATGTGGTCATAAACTGCTGTATGGGCACATGGCAGGGCGCAGAAGAAAAGGAACTCCACATGGTTTTTAGATGCCATGTCCCATTTGAAGCCCCCTGATGCACCCTTACAGTAGAAACTCCCAAGAAGTGACCCCATTTTGGAAACTAGGGGATAAGGTGCCAGTTTTATTAGTACTATTTTTGGGTACATATGATTTTTTGATCATTCATTATAACACTTTATGGGGCAAGGTGACCAAAAAATTTGTTGTTTTAGCACAGTTTCTATTTATTTATTTTTACAGCGTTCACCTGAGGGGTTTAGTCAAGTGACATTTTTATAGAGCAGATCGTTACGGACGTGGCGATACCTAATATGTATACTTTTTCTCATTTATTAAAGTTTTACACAATAATAGCATTTTTGAAACAAAAAAATTATGTTTTAATGTGTCCATGTTCTGAGAGCTATAGTTTTTTTATTTTTTGGGAGATTTTCTTATGTAGGGGCTCATTTTTTGTGGGATGAGGTGACTGTTTTATTGGTACTATTTTGTGGGACATACGCGTTTTTGATCACTTGGTGTTGCACCTTTTGTGATGCAAGGTGACAAAAATTGCTTGTTTTGACACAGTTTTTTTTTTTTTTTTTTTTTTTTTTTTTTACGGTGTTCACCCGAGGGGTTAGGTCATGTGATATTTTTATAGAGCTGGTTTTTACGGACGCGGCAATACCTAATATGTATACTTTTTTTTATTTGTTTCACTTTAACACCATAGCATTTTTGAAACCAAAAAAATGATGTTTTAGGGTCTCCATGTTCTAAGAGCTATAGTTTTTTTATTTTTTGAGAGATTTTCTTATGTAGGGGCTCATTTTTTGCGGGATGAGGTGACGGTTTTATTGGTACCATTTTGTGGGACATACGCGTTTTTGATCACTTGGTGTTGCACCTTTTGTGATGCAAGATGACAAAAATTGCTTGTTTTGACACAGTTTTTTTTTTTTTTTTTTTACGGTGTTCACCCGAGGGGTTAGGTCATGTGATATTTTTTTCATTCCTTACTTGGGGACTTTTTTTTTTTTTACATGTGAAACTTTTTTTTATTTATTTTCAACCTTTTATTTTTATTTTTTTTATTTTACACTTTTCGTCCCCCATAAGGTCATACAAGACCTCTGGGGGACATTTACTTCACTTTTTCTTTTTCACTGTTGATTCTCCTGTAACTGGGGCTGACATAGTAGCCCCAGTTACAGGACAAATACACCCCCCAGAGAGGCTGTACAGCAGCAATCCAGCGCTGTACAGCCTCAGAGCAGGACTGATCGAGGTCTCTGAGAGACCTCACACAGCCCCTGCACCCTCCGGTCCCGGCGGTCACATGACCGCCGGGCCGGAACAGGAAGCGCATAGCGCTTCCTGCTCTGCACACACAGCACTCGGTGAGCGCTGTGTCTGCAGCGATCTACAAGGCAGGGACACCTGAGCACTGTCCCTGCCTTCTCTAAGGGTTGCCCTGCTGTCACTGACAGCGGGCAACCCGATCAGCAGCTGCACGATTAGCGTGCAGCTGCTATTTCTGAAAGGACGTTTTAAAACGTGCTTTCAGAAATAGAGGTCCACCCATAGGACGTTTATATCCTATGGCGGACGTAAAGCGGTTATCATGCACTTTCAGCAAGATATAAATCTTGCTAAAAATTGTATGACTGCTTTTAGATATTGGTCGGGTAAAACGCTAATTAAACGTTTTGTGAAATGTGTGGCTGTTCACGGCGGTTTTCCTCTCTCCTTACTCGGCACTGATCTGTATGATTAGGAAGGGGAGCTGAATCCGATGTGCTCACCATAACACAGCAGGAGACATCGATGGAGCCTGGGGAGGTGAGTGAGCCATCATGTATTAAAGCAGTTATCCTATTAAAAGTATTTATCACTTATCTATAGGATAGGTTATTAATTTCAACTCGCAGGGGTGTAGACTTCGGATGCCAAGAACAAGGGGTCTTTAAGTCCCCTGCCAGAATAGAGCTGTGGTGTTCCTGTACAACCACCGCCCCCATTCATTTCTATGGGCGTGACATAGATCGCACTCCATGAGTGGAATTTTGGACCGACCTGCAATACCATTCCATTTAGGCTGCATGCACACGACCGTGGTGTGCTTTGTTGTCCGCAAATCGTGGATCCGCAAAACACGGATGGCGTCCGTATTCTTGTTCGCAAAGCGCGGACAAGAATAGGACATGTTATATTTTTTTAGCGGGGCCGCAGAACGTAGCAACGGATGCGGACAGCACACAGAGTGCTGTCCGCATCTTTTGTGGCCTTATTGAAGTGACTGGGTCCTCATCCGAGCCGCCAAATGGAGATGGTTACCACAGCTGCAGGTGTGCAGCACTGACTTCCAGAACTAGTACCGAACAGCTGATCGGAGGGAGTGACTCAGGATAAACCATCACTTGTACAGCAGATTTTAATTCATCTGAAATATTTTTTTATTTCCTGTTGTCTAAACCTGTGTCTTTCCTGCTTGTTTTATAGTCTAAGATTTGGTCATTGTGAAATACTCTGTTGCGCTTTTCATTTAGTCTCTTCAGTTCGCTGCTTGTTTTTTCTTTATGTTGCTGGATTTGTGATTGCAGATATCCATCTGCTTTTCCATATGTTCATAGCTTCCCGATTTTACCTTTGCAGTATCACGACTATCTTCTCTGAGCTGGCGGGTAGACCAGACCCTCAGCTCCAGTATACTACAAGAGGTGAATGAACCAGTAGTCCATCTAAACCTGGGCGTGAAAGATTCTGATGGCTCCAGACCTGTCAATGTGACTATGTCTGCCAGTAAATTAAGAGTTTTGTTAACAGGTAAGATGAAAATGACTTGGCTATAACCTTATTTTGCTTAGTGACTAGACATTTAGATGCTGAAATAATTATTTGCCTCAATCTAGATAGTGACACACACTGCCTGTCCAAAATAAAAAGTCGCCACCTATTTCATTGGACCGCCTTTTGCTTTGATTACGGAATGCATTCGCTGTGGCATTGTTTCGATAAGCTCCTGCAATGTCACAAGATTTATTTCCATCCAGAGTTGCATTAATTTTTCACCAAGATCTTGCATTGATGATGGTAGAGTCTGACTGCTGCGCAAAGCCTTCTCCAGCACATCCCAAAGATTCTCAGTGGGGTTAAGGTCTGGACTCTGTGGTGGCCAATCCATGTGTGAAAATGATATCTCATGCTCCCTGAACCACTCTTACACAATTTGAGGCCGATGAATCCTGGGATTGTCATCTTGGAATATGCCCGTGCCATCAGGGAAGAAAAAATCCATTGATGGAATAACCTGGTCATTCAGTATGTTCAGGTAGTCAACTGACCTCATTCTTGGAGCACATACTGTTGCTGAACCTAGACCTGACCAACTGCAGCAACCCCAGATCATAGCACTGCCCCCACAGGCTGGTACAGTAGGCACTAGGCATGATGGGTGCATCACTTCATCTGCCTCTCTTCTTACCCTGATGCGCCCATCACTCTGGAACAGAGTAAATCTTGACTCATCAGAACCACATGACCATCTTCCATTGCCCCAGAGTCCAATCTTTATGCTCCCTAGCAAATTGAAGCCTTTTTTTCTGGTTTCCCTCACTGATTAGGGGTTTTCTTACGGCTACACAGCTGTTCAGTCCCAATCCCTTGAGTTCCCTTTGCATTGTGCGTGTGGAAATTCTCTTACTTTCACTATTAAACATAGCCCTGAGTTCTACTGTTGTTTATCTTGGATTTGATTTCACCAAACGTTTAAGTGATCGCCGATCACGATCATTCAGGATTTTTTTTCCCGCCACATTTCTTCCTCGAATGCGATGGGTCCCCACTATCCTAGTTTTTAATAATGCGTTGGACAGTTCTTAACCCAATTTTAGTAATTTCTGCAATCTCCTTAGATGTTTTCTCTGCTTGATGCATGCCAATGATTTGACCCTTCTCAAACAGACTAACATCTTTTCCACGACCACGAGATGTGTCTTTCGACATGGTTGTTTAAGAAATAATAAGCAACTCATTGCACCAGTTGGGGTTAAATAACTTGTTGCCAGCTGAAAGATAATCGCCCATGTAGTAATAATCTAATAGGAGGTGCATAGCTATTTACTTAGTTAAATCCAGGTGGCGACTTTTTTTTGGGACAGGCAGTGTAGTTTATAAGGCTGAAAAAAGACATCTGTCCATCCAGTTCAGCCTGTTATCCTGCAAGTCGATCCAATCTGTATTTAGAAGACTGTATACTGTTTAATACCTGTAAATATGTCTCACATAATATATTATATATACTGTTAAAATATTTCAGGAGTACTTATCTTTTCCACCAATTAAATAATACCTGCTAATCCTACATTAACAGAACCTGATGGGTACCTCATTCTTGAAGGGGTTGCCCAGCCTTTACTAAGTGATAGGCCATCACATTTTGATCGTCAGGAGTCCGACATCACGCACCCCTGCCTACCAGTTGTTCGGTGTGGCTCCTTCGTCTTAAAGGGGTATTTTGGTTTTACCATTTTATCACCTATCCACAGGGTAGGGGACATCTATCAGATTGGTGGTGGTCCTACCACTGGGACCACCACCAATCACGAGAACGGGGGCACCTGTACCCCGTGGAGCACCCTTAGTTTGACGGAGAGGCTGGTCAGAAAAGTGTGCCGCTTGTCCATTCTTTTTGATAGGAGTGCCGAAGTGTTGTACTCGGCTATCTCTGGCTCTCCCATACAAATTAATGGACGACAGCAAGCTTTACTGACCGGCCGCTCTGTCCATTTCAGGTGGGCTCCACGGATGCGGGCCACCCGTTCTCGTGATTGGTGGTCACCCCAGCGGTAGGACCCCCACCAATCTGATAGTTATCCCCTATGCCGTGGATAGGGAATAACTTGTTTTAACCGGAATATTAACTGAATTTTAGTACACAGCCCCTTCAACTTTGTAGTAGAGGGAGCTCTTATTTTTTGCGGGACAATCTGTAGTTTTTATTGATACCATTTTGGAGTGTGTTTGACTTTTTGATCACATGCAATTTTTTCATTGCTGAAAAAATAAAATATGTATCAAATCGTTTTTTTTCCACAATAAAAGCACACAGAGCTATGGGGACTGGGTATTGCGGATTTGCTAGTGGCGATCTAGCAGCCCATGTCTTCAGCTCTATACCCAAAATCCCGGTGACAGGTTCCCTTTAAAGAGGACCTTCCACCACTCCTGACATGCCTGTTTTAGGCTACTTTCACACTGGCGTTTTGGCTTTCCGTTTGTGAGATCCGTTCAGGGATCTCACAAGCGGTCCAAAACGGATCAGTTTTGCCCTAATGCATTCTGAATGGAAAAGGATCCGCTCAGAATGCATCAGTTTGCCTCCATTCCATCTCAATTCCGCTTTGGAGGCGGACACCAAAACCCTGCTTGCACCGTTTTGGTGTCTGACGAAACTGAGCCAAACGGTTTCTATGACACAATCTGGCACAATAGAAAACGGATCCGTCCTCCATTGACTTTCAATGGTGTTCAAGACAGATCCATCATGGCTATGTTAAAGATAATACAAACGGATCCGTTCTGAACGGATGCAGACGGTTGTATTATCTGAACGGATCAGTCTGTGCAGATCCATGACGGATCGGCACCAAACGCGAGTGTGAAAGTAGCCTTAATAGCTTCATGCATTCCCCACGTACTAACAATTTTGGAGCATCTATTCTTCTGTCTGTATATTGTCCCGTTCTTCTTTCTACTAGAAGTTATGAGTAATTGCTATTAGCCTTCAGTAAGGGTACAGAGGGGAGGTAACAAGTTGGGGGTGTGTACCTGCACAGTCTGAACATGGCAGTACTGATTGGATAGAATGAGTCTGTGCAGGTACACCCCCAAATGGTGACCACCCCTCTGTACCCTTACTAAAGGCTAATTGCAATTCATTCATAACTTCTAGTAGAAATAATAAAGGAATGGCACAATATAGAGCCATAAGAATAGATGTTCCAGAATTGTTATTACATGGGGAATGCATGGAGCTAATAAAACAGGCCTGTCAGGAGTGGTGAAAGGTCCTCTTTAAGCTAGACCTGGGGCATTGAATTCAATTACCGGCATCCTCATTGGCCGCAGAGGATACCTTCACTACAGATTACATCATGTTTCTTTCCAACAGGTTTCAGAACTAAAATCTTTCATTTACAGGCCCAATTATAATTATAGCTTTTTATTTCTTAAATATTAAAACTGACACAAAAATGTAATATTGCAATGGGTTCCCTATTTTGTGATGATCGTCTTCATATAGAACATGTATAGGTTTGAGCAAACAAGGGTGACTGTTTCTGTTAACGACTCCATTTTTATATATATATATATATAAAAAAAAAAATGTATTTTTTATTAGTATTTTTTTTACTTAGATTTTAATTTATTTTTAGCACATATGTCCCCCGGGAGCTCATTAAAAGACCTCTGGAGGACACTGATTTTTCCCCCCCTCTGTTTCCACTGTAACTGGGGCATCCACAGCATTACACATAGGCAGAGCCGATCAGGGTCTCCTTAGACCTTGCAGCTCTGTCTCTGCTCCAGACCCCCGTTCACGAGACTGCCGGGCATAACAGAGCGAGCGGCTCTGCCTCTTCCTGCTCTCCTTCTGCGCTCGTGTAGCGCTGTCCCCCTGGCACAGGAGAAGGCAGAAGCGGTAATAAACTGCCCCATGTCTTCTCCTCAGGGTCCCCGCTGTGTCTCACAGCTGGGACCCGACATGCTCCTGCTAGATTGCAGGAGCTTTAATCCCAGCGCTGATCAGATTAAAGCGCTTCCTCACCATTTATATACGTGCTGTCTGCACGGGGTATGTGCAGATAGGACAAATATATCCAGCGGGCAGTCGGGAAAGGGCTAAAGCTGATGTTTAGCGAGTGCCTATTCCTCTCTACAGCAGAATAATTCTCCATTCATCCTTTATTCACACGAAACAGGGTTGTAAGGGCCCTTGCAGATGAGCGAGTCCATTGTAGTCATGCACTATGGGTGAGAGTGATCCTCCATTCTGAACTGCAGGAGCACACGGCATTATCATGATTTATAATGCTATGTGCCTCTGCTTGACCTTACTTCCACAGAATCATACTGACAGCTTTCTGTAGCCATAAGGTCATGCACATAGTATTCTAAATCATGATAATGCGGTGCGCTCCTGCAAGTCCAGAATGGAGGATCATGCTCACACACGGAGCGCTATTCCCCCAATGGACTCGCTCCTCTGAAAGAGCCCTAATGCAGCAGAAGGATGAGGGGAAACCTGGCAGGACAGATCTCACTATGCTGGCCTGAACAGCCTAAATTATGAATATTTCATAATTAAAGGGGTTGTCCGGGCTTTTAATATTGATGACCTATCCTGAGGTTAGGTCATCAATATCAGATCGGCGGGGGTCCGACACCTGGCCCCCCTGCCGATCAGCTGTATGAGGAGACGGTGTGCACATGCCGTCTGCCTTCTCTATTCCTGTTCTCCTCTGCTTTGTCATAGACAGCAGCAGTGAACAGGAAGAGAGACAGCACGTGCACACTGTGCGCCATTTTCTCATACAGCGTTTGTCGCCTATTGCATGTAGAGGACAGGTGATAAATACCGGTTTATCATTGCTGGGGGTTGGAGTGGTAGTGTGCATGCTTGATCACCGTGAATACGGTATGGGACTGCACTCGCCTCAACAAGAGACCCCCATTCTCATTGTAGGTGAACTTCCCATCAGTTGAACCCCCCCGTGTTCATACATTTATCACCCGTACTATGGATAGTTAATAAATGTACTTTATCACTTGTTCTTGTAATTGTTTTAATTATAATCTTTTCTTGTATTCCTAGAACTGAAACAAGCTCTTGAGATGATGAACTCCCTGAACTGAGCTAGATTTTGCTCAGAAGCCCTCGGTGGATGAGAAGACCATGAGGTCTGTGAAAAAGCACTTGGTTCCTGAGAACAGCTGTCATCCACAGAAAATTGAGGAAGATGGATACTTCTGGACTAGATAAACGTTCATGGTTTACTGTGTCACTTGTACACATGTTCTCTGGCCTGTTCGTATTGTGTAGATCTTTATCCAGAACAGGTTCTGGTCTGATAGCCACAGCGCTTCCAGCTATATTCAATGATATATGTGAACTAAGGAAAAAAAATACATACTGGATATAGGATGGGGAAAAAACATTGGGGGTCATTTATCAAAGATTAGCGGTTTTACCTTGGTCTTTGATATCCTCTGCTCATCTCGGACATTGTGCACTGTGCACTCTCCTTTGCTTTGGCGGCCGCGTTCTGGAGGTGGGACCCGCACCTATCTGACATTGGTGGCATATCCTAGTGATATGCCACCAATCTCTGAGATGACATTACCCCTTTAATTTATGACAAGACGCAGACCGTATCATAAATTAGGAGAATCTTCCGCCAGTCTCTGCACCTAGATTTCCTGCTTTAAATATTAGTAAATTTGCTAGGACTGAAGGCCCCATCCCCCACACTGCCCTTGCCACTCTCCAGTGTTGAGGACGGTATGAGAACCATATATGGGGTGGTGTGACCTTTTTTTCCGGCAAAATCTGTCATAGGGAGACATAATAAATGACCCCCATAGTGTCTTGTCTCATGTCATCCTAATGGTCAGTATTTAAAGTATTATTTTTCATGTTACGTTTTATCAGGTTCACACGTCGCTGAATGGAGATTGTTTTCCAGTTTCCTAAAATGAACAATTCTACTTTCCACATAAAATGGTCTGCTGGCAATGAATAAAGTGTTTACAAAAATGATTTGCAGAAGTGTGGCACCCAGTTTGTCATCTCTCTTGATTGTAAGAGTAACCTCAAGTGCTTGTTAGTTTTGATTAATCCCTTTTTAAAAGGCTTGCCCAGAATTAGAAAAATGTGGTGTTTTTCTTCCCAAAACATGATGACCCTTATTATCCACAGGTTGGTTGTGGTGCTGTAGGTCATTCACTTCAATGGAGCTAAGCTGCAATACCAGACACAACCCATTGATGGGTGTGGCGCTGTTTATGAAAGAAAACCATGTTTTTGTATTACTACTTTTGTATTTCATACTTCACTTTCATAAGGCATTCTGCAAATGAATTGATACATTTTGCTACTGATGACCTATCCTCATGAGTAGTATCTGATCGGTGGGGGTCCGACACCTGGGAACCCCTACAGATCAGCTGTATGTGAAGGCATCGGGTCTCGCGTGAGCGCCGCAGCTTTCTCACACGGCTATACAATGTACGGTTCTGTGCTTGGTATCACAGCTCAGCTTCATTCACTTCTCTGGAGATGAGCTGCGCCTAGGCCACGTGACACATGAACGGCAGAGAGAAGGCTGCAGCGCTCACAGAAGCGCTGCTGCCTTCTCGAGCAGCTGATCGGCGGGGGTCCCAGGTGTCCGACCACCACCGGTCAGATACTGATGACCTAAGGATAGGTCGTCAGTAGTAAAATGTAGGAAAACCCCTTTAAGTAAGTTCTAACTAAATGGCGATGTATATCACAGGGAAAATCTGAGTAGTTTCCTAAAGCAACTGCCCAGGCCTCTGACAAATGACGGGTAAAACTTTTCCCTTGTTCTGGTTTTGATAAATCTTCCTTCATATTATATTTCCCCAGTCGTCTCCATGACCGCACACACCGAGATTGACTTCCTCTGATAGAACAGGAAAAAACAGAGAGGTTTAAAAACCCCACCCTTTACCCTCATCGCCTGTGTTTTGTCCTGTTCTGTAAAGGAAGGAAGTCCGGAGAGGTGCTGGGAGCTCTTTGAGTTCCTAGCCTTTATTACCTAGATCATCTTGCACTGCAGACCGGAGGCTGGTTCCAGCGGTCCGGCTCTTCCCTCCTCCTGTGTGGTCTCCGCCCAGGCCTCCCCCCCCTTTATTGTACGGTGGCCCCGGCGAAGCTCCCTCCTGCGGCGGTCCAGGAGGGCTTTATGTGGCGTGGAAAGGCGGCTAGAGTGACGCTAGGGTGTGCTTCCCTCCAGCCGCCGGGTGATGATGTCAGACGCCGAGGGGGCGTGGCTTAAAGTCATGACATCACGCGGCGCGCGGCCGGCGCATGCCTAACGTTTAAAGAGGGCAATGCCGGTCCCAACATGGCGCCCAGCGTTCTTACTCTACCTGCAGTCTATGGCGTTTTTGTGGACGGGAACTGGAAACATGAGTGCCCCTACCACCACTGGCTCTGGATGTGAGGCCCCCACTACCCTGGGTTCTCTGAGTAGCCTGTGCCAGGCACCCTCCTTATGTTATACTTACCCTGTAGTGGTTGACCCTTCTCTCCCTTGTTATGTTGCAGGGAGAAAAAGAGTGTTCCTCTTCTGCCAAGGTTAAACCCAGGAAGTGTGGTCTCTGTTCTAAATGTCTACATTCCTCTGGGTCTAAACCTTTATGCAAGGAGTGTACCGCGTCTGTTGTCAAGTCCGAATCATCTAGTCTGCTGGAGGATATTAAGTCCATAGTTAGAGTGGAAGCTTAATCTGCCCTGGCCGCCCCCGGGACTAACCCCCCCCCCCCCCCCTCCCCATAGACCGGGTTCTTCTAGAGATCTTATGTATGTGGGAAGTGATTCCGATTCCGTGAATCCTGAGCTATCGGATCCTGAGATCTTGGAAAGATCTCAAGAATCCGATGAAGATAACGAATCTAAAAGATTCCTTTTTAATCCTGACGATATTGAGGAGCTAATCAAAGCCATAAGAGCTACAATCAGAATGGAGATTCCCAGGAAGTCCAGATCTGTTCAGGAGGAAATGTTTGGGAAAGAGGCAGAGATCTGTATTCCCAGTTCCAGGTAACATACAGAAGATCATAAGAGCAGAATGGGACAAACCTGAAAAAGGCTCCTTTATTCCCCGTGGCATAAAAAGGCGGTATCCCTTTGATGAGGCAGATTGCACAGACTGGGAGTCCATTCCCAGAGTCGATGCCCCAGTGGCCAACGTCGCAAAGTGCACGGTCCTTTCTTTTGAGGACGCTGCACAGCTAAAGGACCCTATGGACAGAAAGGCAGAAAGCCTCCTTTAAAAAAAAAAATTGTCGGGGATATAAAGCAAAAGGCTTTATATAAAAGAAAGGATCAAAGAAAAATTTCAAATGATTTTGATCCTCGAGGTGGATATATATAACACCCCAAAAAGAGTTTGATCGTTTATTTAATTATATTGTGCAATCAGTAAAGCAAGGTACAAGCATCTATGCAAAAATATCAATGATTTATTACACAATAATTTATATACAATCAATAACAATGAATATAAGACCAATGATAGTTAATAAAATGTAGTACCCAAAATCCGCACCAACACAAATATCAGCGTATACACAGTACCTTTCAGACATAAGAATATAATACAATCCGTCTTGACTACAATTTTAGATATAAAAGCTCAATAACGTTAATAAAAGATACGAACCCTTGCTCTTCACCCAACTATGACAAATCTCGGATAATGAGGTAGCAATATAAATGATCAAGCCTGGTATTGACTATGGAATGAAATTATTCCAATCAGAGAGTTACTTCTGAAATCAGTATTTAGGTCTTTTATTCAGCAATATGCATCTTTGCTGAAAATTAACAATATTGATGTAGCACTTTTAACAACTACACATCCGCTAACAGGTTGATTAATTTATATCAATACTACACGAAACAAAGTTATATATTACTGAGAATAAAGATGATGTGCAGGGACTAAGGGAAGTCAGCTCTAAGGTAAGTTCTGGTCATTGGGATTTTTCTCCTGGGGTCTCTCCTTTCTTTCTTGTTGGTGGTCCTTTTTTTTTTTTTTTTTTTTTCTACCTCTTCTATGTGGGTTATTATCCATAAACGTATCAGTTAGACTCCCCTTCCTAGTTTGGAACTTTCCAATCACTGTCGGAAAGGTGTGTACATGTGATAAGGGTGGTGATGTCACTACATGACCCAGAATGCACTTCTGCTCCTGTTGTAATGTCACCTACTCATACGTAGGTGGCACTGTTGTATAAGCTATTAGCATCATACTATAAAGAGTTAACTACGTAAGTCTGACTTCATCTTGCATTCTATACATTTGACATCTAGGACCTAAATAAAAGCTAGAGGGATTAATTCTGACACTTTTTGCCAATTAAGGACTGACTTCTAGGCGCCCCTTGAATGTTTCTCACACTTCAAAATTTATGTTATAGATAATAAAATGATGAGCTTTTTTTCTCAGAGATATCTGTGCCTCCTCTGCTATACCAACGGTTAATTGATTGTGAGTAAAAACACCAGATCTTTACAGATACTCATTAACAAAGTCCATACCCAAACTGTCGTCATCATATAATAGGAATATATGCTTTTCTAAGAATATATATACAATAACAAATACATAAATGTCCTTAATAAGACGTAACAATATAAAACAATACATATGTCTTACTGATTTTCTTGTACAAAACTAAGCTTACTCTTATCTCAGTCATAAATTTATATGGAGACAAGAAGGCCTCTTTTTAGACTGGTACATCCATGAGAAGAAATTATCTGAACTGTCCTTCCCATGAACTTCTATTCCACTCTACATGAAGATTCATACAAGATGGTGAATATAATCCAACATGGCTTCTTATGGATATATATAATCAAATCCACTATAACTAGGATATTTAGATAAATGTTTTATACACTTATGAAAAAGCACAACAACGTGGGAAGCTATGGCTGCTCTTTTAAATCCTGGAGTGGCGGAGACGTGTAGCTCGTACCATATCGGTGTGGCTGGAGCAATTAGAGCTCCACTTAATTAACAAGACCCCAAGAGAGCAAATCTCGGACAGCCTTCCCCTGCTTAGAAAGGCCACTAATTTCCTGACAGACGCCTCCGCTGAGTCTGTAAAACTTTCTGCCCGTACTGCAGTACTCTCTAAAACCATCAGAAGAGTCTTGTGGTTTAAGGCCTGGTCCGGTGATATGACATCTAAAAAGAAATTGATATCCTTACCGTTTCATGGGCAGTATGTGTTCGGCCCCGATCTGGATAAGATCTTAGAAAATGCTGCAGACCACAAAAAAGGTTTTCCTGAAGAGGGGTGCAGCGTACTCAAGTTAGGGTTAATAGTGTTCCTGGGTGTTGTAGTGCAATCATGACACTAACCTGAGACGGCTGACTCTCTGCTAGGGCAGGTGATGATAGGAAATGTTCGTGACGCCAGTGCCAATTAAACGGTGGCACGCCGTTTGCTGATAGCAGGAATAACTGAGGAACCACGTGATGTTAAAGCAGAACTCAAACTTTAGTAGTCATCAAACATGGCCATAGCTGGAAACGCAGTTCCTTTGCAGACAGTTTGTTGCAGTACATTTGATGCAGGCAATACAGATATAGCAAGGCGACTTCAGAGTGTTAAACACAGGACTTGCAGTACAGGAGCTTGCACTCTATTCCTGACTGATCCTGGGACATAGAAAATCTTCTCCAAGGCCCAATACCCTAGCTCTGGCGTATATCCTTGGTTTTATCTTTATAAAGTACCTCCTCTGTAGTCTTGAGTACCTCTTGCTTTTCTGAGCTTTGCCTCTGTCTCTCTCTCAGCACTGACTCTGGAAACTTCTGAACTCTCTTCCTGGCTAGGCCCTAGCCTATTTATACTGAACTGGGGGGCTCCCTCTGCTGGCTGGAATAAAGATTGCCTGCACCAGGCCTAACTGGCTTAAAGGGAAACACACATTACATTCTAGCAGTGTCGGGTAACCTACCCGTATGCTGCACACCCCCAGACTTTAACGTGAGTAAGGCCTCGTACTCACACTCGCCTTCCTGAACCGGCATAACATGATACATAACATTGGCATTACATTATAATATGATAAATAATTATTTCACACATAAAAAACATAACATTGGTAACTTCATGAACAAATGACACAAGGGAAAGGGGCGTCTTCTTACTTCTTAGGCACGGCCGCTGACCTGGCACAGCGGACTTAGGGTGAACCAGGTTAGTCCATTTTTCTTTGGTGGCAGTATAATAACAGAACTACCCAGGGGTTTCCTGTGGATGTATCACAGGCAAGGGCTCACGTGGGGGAGTCCATTCTTGCGCACAAATGTCCAGCAAGGTATTTCCAGTAGCAACTGTTTGGAAGGAGACACCACCAGAATAGTCAAAGTCTCCTAAACGGACTGGCGGACGTCCCCTAGTCATCCGGGTAGACCTTCTCAATATAGGGGTCTCTTCTTCCCTTAGCAACGAGGTAGAAGAGAGAGAAACAACAGGAGGATCTCCATCAGTGAGATCTTGGTCAGGAACAACAGGAACAACTAGATCCACTAGAGGGGGAACTGGATCCAGGTCATCTTGAACCGGCTCTTCTGGAGGTGAAGCTACAGTAGGTGCCGGAGCAGGCACCAGCAAGTTCAACCATGGTGTCAGAAGCCAATGCATGGGATCAGCGTCATACCTTAGATTACTGACAGCCTGCATAGGATCCTCGGGCTGTATTGCTGACTCTGACACAGGATATTCAGATCCAGAACTCTCGGCACTGGGTTCTGGTGTCAGGCAGAGCTTCAACCGGTTTCGGTGTACAATTTGGGATCCCTTGCCTTCCCGGGTGATCTCATAAGTGTGAGTTCCAACATTTGGGATTGCAGTGACAACATAGGGACTTCGCTCCCATTTACTGTCCAGTTTACTGGTACGGCGGTTATTCTTTAACCATACCACGGCCCCTATTGTCAAGGGTTCTGCATGGGCTGCTTGATCATAGTCTCTCTGCTGTCGGTCCCTAGCATAGTCCATACGTTCCTGAACAATGGCTTTGGAGGTATTCAATCGCCTTTGATGTTCAGCAACCCAGTCGGTGTTAGGTAATGGGTTAATGCAATCAGGTACGTGTATGTCCAATGAATGATCAGCAGGCAATGTCCCTTGGCGCCCAAACATCAAGTAAAAAGGGGTATACCCGGTGGAACAATGTATGGTATGATTGTATGTGAACATGAGCTGTGGCAACAGACTGGGCCAATCTCCTCTGTTTTCAGGAGGCACGGCCCTCAGCATCTCTATCAAGGTCTGATTCATTTTTTCACATAATCCATTACCTTGAGGATGGTAGGCCGTTGTCCGGATCTTCTTACAGTTGTGTAAGCGGCACAGTTCATGGAACAGATGGGACTCAAAAGCAGGTCCTTGATAGGTGAGGATCTTTTCTGGACATCCGTAGGGCAGGAGGAAGTGCTTCCAGAACAGTTCGGCTGTAGTCTTGGCTGTCTGGTCTCTCACAGGCACCGCTACAACAAACTTAGTGAAATGGTCAATAATAGTCATGGCATAAGCATACCCTGAGCGACTAGACTCCAGTTTCACATGGTCGATGGCGACCAGTTCAAGAGGACGGGTACTTACAATGGGTCTCAGTGGTGCCCTCTGATCATGGTGCTCACTTCGTTTTAAGGCACAGGCTACACACTCCCGACACCACTTTTCCATGTCTTCTCTCATGCCCACCCAGTAAAACCGCTGGCGGATAGTAGCCTCAGTCTTTTGGACCCCAAAGTGCCCGGATTGATTGTGATACATCTCCAACACCATACCTGCATCTCGTCGGGGTATGAGAATCTGGTGTACTCTTTCGTTGGACACTGGGTCTAGGCTTCTCCGTAGCAATAGGCCCTTTTGTATGAAGAGTTGATGGCGCTGTCTCCACAGTTTGATGAGCTCAGGATCTGCACTCTTACGCCGAATCCTCTCAGGGGCTCTGCCACTAGTAATGAAGTCCAACAACTCACCCAGCACTCTACTTTCAGACTGTAGTTTCACCCACCTTTCTTCTTTAGGTTCAGGCCTACTGGAGGGTGAAGGAACTGCAGCTCTGTCCATTGGTAGCTCGAGCCTGATCCTGTTGAGCAAATTTGTTATAGAAAGCCGGCATCTCTACATCTTTCGCCAAGCATCTCGCCACATCATCAGGAGCTGTCCTCTGTGGGAAGCCTGGATTAAGCATCAGCATTATCATTAGTACGTCCAGCACGATATTTTACAGAGAAATCATAGTTGGCGAGGCGAGAGGCCCATCTCTGCTCCAAGGCCCCCTAATTTAGCAGTATTTAGATGTGCCAGAGCGGTTATTGTCAGTGAATGCAATGAACGGGGGTGGCGGCTAGATAATCCTTGAATTTTTCTGTCACTGCCCACACTTATGCCAGGAACTCTAGTTTGAAGGAACTATAATTTCTGGTCATTTTTCTCGCTCCTCTTCAGGGAGCGGCTTGCATAAGCTATCACTCTTTCTTTTCCTTCTTGGATCTGGGCTAACACAGCCCCCAGGCTCGCTTGCTAGCATCCAGTATACAGATGGAAGGGCTTGCTGTAGTCTGGATAAACCTAACACAGGAGGCCTCCGGTCAGTTTCTCTTTTCAGCAATTGGAACGCTATCTCTCTTTCCTCATTCCACTCAATAGGCACAGGAGTTCTAGGACTTTTCTTGGGTTGCCCCCTCAAGGTTCCTGGATAGGTCAGCTATTTGAGCAAAATGGGGGATAAACCGTCTATAGTAGCCTGCAAAACCAAGGTAACCCCTCAACTCCCTTGACAGTAGTAGGAACCGGCCCAATTACGGGACAGCCGCTACTTATCAGGATCAGGGTGCACCGCCCTCTCCGCTTACCACATGCCCCAGGTATCTTACTGCAGGTTTGAGCAGGTGACACTTGGATGGCTTTACCTTCAAGCCATATTTGATAAGGATTTCATAATACTTCTGCTAAATGTTTCAGATGGTCTTCAAATGTTTTTGAGTACACAATGACCGTCATCTAGATACAGTAAGCACTGTTTCGAAGTTTTTTGTGACCCAAACACCGTTCCATTAGTCTCTGGAAAGTTCCTGGGGCATTACATAGCCCGAACGGCATACAATGAATTCGAACAGGCCCATGGAGTGGTGATGAGCAGTCCTTTTCCCTATCTGCAGGGGCCATGGGTACTTGCCAGTAGCCACTGGTCAAGTCCAGGTGGAGAAATAGGCAGAGGAGCCAGAGCAGTTAGCGACTCCTCAATGCAGGGCGTGGCAGTGGGATGCATCTTTGTGGGTTATTTGATTAATTTTCCTATAATCCACACAGAAACGGATACCACCGTCCTTCTTCTTTACAAGGACTAGGGGTGCAGCCCACGGACTACGGCTGTCCGGATTACATTAGCAGTCTTTCATCTCTTGGATCATTTCCTTTACAGTCTGTTATGAAGTAGGCCGGTAAGGGTCTGTATCTCTCCTTGATAGGAGGATGAGAACCAGTAGGTATGGTGTGTTGTATGGCACTCACCTCTCCATATCCGTAGCATGCTTTATGAAGGCCTGGTGGTACTCTTTGACAAGCTGTATACTCCCTTCTTGTTGTTGTTGGGGGGTAGTCCTCGTCCCCCACATGGAGCTCTTCCCACCAGGGCACTTGTGGCTGGGTCACCGGCGAACATCCGCTGACTGCAGCTGGCGGCTTTTCTGTCACTGGGAGACGAATGAAGTCTTGGAAGGACACCTGGGACAGCTGGGCAACACGGCAATGCTAGTAAGCGCAACAGGATGATACACTCAGGTTAATCAGACGGACAGGTTACTTTACCTTGGGAGACGTTCACCAGGCCACTTAGGCAGCTCTCACATAAGGGTAATCCTCCCATCTGGATTGGTTCACCAGGGCTGGATTAATCTCGGCCTTGGACTCCCAGGACAGCACGACACCATAAAAAGAGTTTGAGAATTAGGAGGCAAAGTCACAGGCTTATATCACTAATCCTGGCCGTACAAATTTCTCCTTTCCCATTAGCAAACCTCTGCAGGGCACTTAACACAGTAATAGTCTTTGAATCACCCTCCTGGATGCAGAGGAAGCGGTGGGCAAAGTCTGATGTAATAACGGCAAGTAATTTTGAATAACAGTTTTTGAAGACATTGGTGCTAGAATGACAGGATGTCCTGCTCTGTCGCCGGGCTGTACAACTATCACCCCCCTGTTGTGGTTAAGGTTACTTCTCCCACCTGCAGGTGGGTTCCCAGTATCCATGAATCTTTACTGGTTTGCCATTGCTGGCGATAATTTCCACCCAGGATTCAGGCAGCTGGGTCAATTGGTTGGTGTCCCAGAATCTTTCAAAGGCGGGCAGCTGAATAAGTAGTGACCTGAGACCCAGTATCTAATAGGGCTTCAAGGGGACCCCGTTGATCTCTATATTGATTTTAGGATGGGATACCTACATAACGTGGCATCCAATTTGGATCCTCTGGACCTAGTGTTCTACCTCCCGAGGGGTGGTCACCAGCCCTCAGGGGTTGCACGTTTAACTGCCCAGCACGTGGATTCCTGTGTGTCCCAGCTTTTTTGCAGTATGTACACCACGGGCCGCTTGCGATCTCTATTACGCCTCCAGGATCCCTGGGGTGAGTCTCTTGGTAAGGAGGTGGGAACGGCCTAGGAGGTGACAGGAATTCTTCTTCTGTCATTATGGGTTTTTCCCATTCCTCTATTTTTCTGCACACTTTCTCTAGACTTTTAGTGAGGTGATTTACCTGCTCTGTCAGCATGGCAATAGTATCGGTAGTTGACACTTGAACAGCTTGGCCGGCCTCAGCTCGGTTAGTGATAAGCGGTTTTGGCCTGCAGGCTGATGACTCAGGTGGGGTGCTCAACTCCGTAGATACTGCTGACCCCAGAATTTTTATAGCCAGTTCTTTAAAGTCCAGAAAGGCACTGTTAGGGTGCTGGGCGGACAGCATCTTTAATTGGGTCCTTATTTGTTCAACTAGACACCCCGTTGATAAATTGTTCCCTCAGGGTCTGGTCCTGGTCATCAGCCTCTTTGGGATCTATCTGAATTACAGCCCCTAAAGCCTCCTGAAGTGATAGGGCAAAGTCACGGAGGACTCCTCACCGGACTTCTGTTTCTTGCAAAGAAGTGCATCTTTATCTCTGAGGCAGTCCTAGTTTCAAAGTGGCCCTGAGGCGGGTTGAATTATCTGTTCTAGAGTACTCCGCTCAGTAGCAGGCCAGGATAATACCTCCCTGCGGGCAGTCTCCAGTCTGCGCTAGCAGGATTTCATTTGCTGGTCGGCATTTAATGGGGTACAGTTTGAATAATGCCAGCAACTTTCTTTAAAGTCCTTAGGGTATGGGTCTCTCCTCTGTAGCGGGGGGAACCATGGGGCCCCGAAATAGTAAGGCATGGTAAAGGGCATCATGCTGGGGCTGTAGGATGATTAGGAGCCGCAAGCTCTCCCGGGGCCGGCTGCTCAGGCACTCCCGGTTCTTGACATGGTAGTCCTATTGAGATATGGCCACTGGCGACTAAAGGGGCTGGAACATCCCCTTCCCCTCCGGTTACAAGTTCTTACCGGTATCGCCGGGTTTGCGCAGTCCAAGTCTCGAGAGATTCCGGACGTCCTGAGTACGCGGGTGACGTTAGAAGAAGCCAGGGCCGCGGCGGTGCCGATGATGACGAGGGGCGGGATTCTCTGTGACTTTGCAGGATCCGCCCACGAACGGTCCGTCTCAGCGCGGGAGAAACATTAACCTCCAGGCGGCCGGAGGCCATCTTTAGCAAAACGCCTGTCATTCACTGACAGCAAGCAGGATTGTAAAAAGTCCACAAAACCACACTCCGATGTGGCGATTTCCTTCCTCTTGATAGCGCAACACTGCACAGCGCTTTTGGAGGTTTTAGGTACACTTTGGGTAGGATTTTCAGTCCACAAAGTCCACTTTAAATAAACAGGCAATTTGTCACTTTGGTCAAGGGCAACTGTATAAGGCACAAGTTCACGCTTCTTGCACTATAAAGCGTGCGTATCCTGTTCGTGACGCCAAAAGAGAGGTGCAGCGTACTCAAGTTAGGGTTAATAGTGTTCCTGGGTGTTGTAGTGCAATCATGACACTAACCTGAGACGGCTGACTCTCTGCTAGGGCAGGTGATGATAGGAAATGTCGTGACGCAGTGCAATTAAACGGTGGCACGCCGTTTGCTGATAGCAGGAATAACTGAGGAACCACGTGATGTTAAAGCAGAACTCAAACTTTAGTAGTCATCAAACATGGCCATAGCTGGAAACGCCAGTTCCTTTGCAGACAGTTTGTTGCAGTACATTTGATGCAGGCAATACAGATATAGCAAGGCGACTTCAGAGTGTTAAACACAGGACTTGCAGTACAGGAGCTTGCACTCTATTCTGACTGATCCTGGGACATAGAAAATCTTCTCAAGGCCCAATACCCTAGCTTGGCGTATATCCTTGGTTTTATCTTTATAAAGTACCTCCTCTGTAGTTCTGAGTACCTCTTGCTTTTCTGAGCTTTGCCTCTGTCTCTCTCTCGCACTGACTCTGGAAACTTCTGAATCTCTCTCCTGGCTAGGCCCTAGCCTATTTATACTGAACTGGGGGGCTCCCTCTGCTGGCCTGGAATAAAGATTGCCTGCACCAGGCCTAACTGGCTTAAAGGGAAACACACATTACATTCTAGCAGTGTCGGGTAACCTACCCGTATGCTGCACAAATCCAAAAATAGAAGGCAGTTTTTTCATTTTTTGTAAACAACAGCAGGATACCAGATCAGATAGAGGAAAATCGGGAAGGTAGAGCTATGCCAAGGGCGGTAAAGGAAGGAAATTTCTTTTTAACCCCAATAAGGGAGATCCTTCCTCCTCCTCTTCCAAGCAATGACACCATTCGTGTTGGGGGAAGACTCAGTTCCTTCATAAATTCTTGGGAGCAAGTCATCGCAGACCCGTGTATAATCAGTATCAGAAAAAACGGTTATGCTATAGAATTGGATTTTCTTCCCCCCACAAAAGTTTCATGATAACCCAACTCCTCTGGCCTAAGAGGTCACCCTGTCATCGTCCGAATGCATAAAGGAATTATTATGTCCTAGGGGCAATAGAGAGTGTTCCCAACAGGGAAATAGGAAGGGGTCACAATTCCCCATTGTTCCTAGTTCGGAAATCGAACTGCAAATTCCAGACCATTATAAATCTAAAGCCACTAAACAGACACATAACATATCGCAAGTTCAAAATGGAGACTGTTAGATCCGCCGTGAAGCTCATCAAAAAGGGGGCTAAGATGGCCACAATAGATCTCAAGGACGCCTATTTTCATGTTCCAATCCATCCCCTATCCAGAAAATATCTGAGGTTTGCAGTGAAGCTGAAAGAGAAGATTCATCACTTTTAATTCAACTGTCTCCCTTTTGGAATATCTTCTGCTCCTCGCATCTTCTCCAAGATTATGGCAGTAGTGGCCTCCCTAAGCCAAAAGGGAATATTAATTATTCCATATCTGGACAATCTGTAGTTTACAGCAGAAAACGTTGGATCTCCTACAAGCTCATCTCAGGTGGTCCTCTCTCATCTTCAGAACCTGGGCTGGATAGTCAACTGGGATAAATCCAATCTTATCCCAAACCATAAAATAATTTTTTTAGTCATCCTCCTGGATTCTGTTCTCCAAAAATCCTTTCTTCCATGCCTGAAGGTCCAGGATCTAAGTTAGGGATTAGAGTTGAGCGAACACCTGGATGTTCGGGTTCGAGAAGTTCGGCCGAACTTCCCGGAAATGTTCGGGTTCGGGATCCGAACCCGATCCGAACTTCGTCCCGAACCCGAACCCCATTGAAGTCAATGGGGACCCGAACTTTTGGGCACTAAAAAGGCTGTAATACAGCCCAGGAAAGAGCTAGAGGGCTGCAAAAGGCAGCAACATGTAGGTAAATCCCCTGCAAACAAATGTGGATAGGAAATGAATTAAAATAAAAAAATAAAAATGAACCAATATCAATTGGACAGAGGTCCCATAGCAGAGAATCTGGCTTCACGTCAGCAGAGAATCAGTCTCTTCATGCCATAGCAAAGAATCTGGCTTCATGTCAGCAGAGAATCAGTCTCTTCATGCATAGCAGAGAATCTGGCTTCATGTCAGCGCAGAATCAGTCTTCATGTCATAGCAGAGAATCAGGCTTCACGTCACCCACCACTGGAACAGGCCACTGTCCACATTTAGGCCCGGCACCCAGACAGAGGAGAGCGGTCCCGTAACAGAGAATCTGCCTTATGTCAGCCGCAGAATCTGTCTTATGTCATAGCAGAGAATCAAGCTTCACGTCACCCACCACTGGAACAGTCCACTGTCACACATTTAGGCCCCGTCACCCAGACAGAGGAGAGAGGTCCTGTAACAGAGAATCTGGCCTTATGTCAGCACAGAATCTGTCTTCATGTCATAGCAGAGAATCAGGCATCACGTCACCCAACAACTGGAACAGGCCACTGTCACACATTTAGGCCCAGGCACCCAGGCAGAGAAGAGAGGTCCCGTAACAGAGAATCTGGCCTTATGTCAGCACAGAATCTGTCTTAATGTCATAGCAGAGAATCAGGCTTCACGTCACCCACTACTGGAACAGGGCCACTGTCACACATTTAGGCCCCGGCACAGGAAGAGAGGTCCCGTAACAGAGGATCTGGCCTTATGTCAGCGCAGAATCAGTCTTCATGTCATAGCAGAGAATCAAGCTTCACGTCACCCACCACTGAAACAGGCCACTGTCACACATTTAGGCCCCGGCACCCAGACAGAGGAGAGAGGTCCTGTAACAGAGAATCTGGCCTTATGTCAGCACAGAATCTGTCTTCATGTCATAGCAGAGAATCAGGCATCACGTCACCCACCACTGGAACAGGCCACTGTCACACATTTAGGCCCAGGCACCCAGGCAGAGGAGAGAGGTCCGTAACAGAGAATCTGGGCCTTATGTCAGCACAGAATCTGTCTTAATGTCATAGCAGAGAATCAGGCATCACGTCACCCACCACTGGAACAGGCCACTGTGACACATTTAGGCCCAGGCACCCAGGCAGAGGAGAGAGGTCCCCGTAACAGAGAATCTGGCCTTATGTCAGGCGCAGAATCTGTCTTCATGTCATAGCAGAGAATCAAGCTTCACGTCACCACCACTGGAACAGGCCACTGTCACACATTTAGGGCCCCGGCACCCAGACAGAGGAGAGAGGTCCTGTAACAGAGAATCTGGCCTTATGTCAGCACAGAATCTGTCTTCATGTCATAGCAGAGAATCAGGCATCACGTCACCCACCACTGGAACAGGCCACTGTCACACATTTAGGCCCAGGCACCCAGGCAGAGGAGAGAGGTCCCGGTAACAGAGAATCTGGCCTTATGTCAGCACAGAATCTGTCTTAATGTCATAGCAGAGAATCAGGCATCACGTCACCCACCACTGGAACAGGCCACTGTCACACATTTAGGCCCAGGCACCCAGGCAGAGGAGAGAGGTCCCGTAACAGAGAATCTGGCCTTATGTCAGCACAGAATCTGTCTTAATGTCATAGCAGAGAATCAGGCATCACGTCACCCACCACTGGAACAGGCCACTGTCACACATTTAGGCCCAGGCACCCAGGCAGAGGAGAGAGGTCCCGTAACAGAGAATCTGGCCTTATGTCAGCGCAGAATCAGTCTTCATGTCATAGCAGAGAATCAAGCTTCACGTCACCCACCACTGGAACAGGCCACTGTCACACATTTAGGCCCCGGCACCCAGACAGAGGAGAGAGGTCCTGTAACAGAGAATCTGGCCTTATGTCAGCACAGAAATCTGTCTTCATGTCATAGCAGAGAATCAGGCATCACGTCACCCACCACTGGAACAGGCCACTGTCACACATTTAGGCCCAGGCACCCAGGCAGAGGAGAGAGGTCCCGTAACAGAGAATCTGGCCTTATGTCAGCACAGAATCTGTCTTCATGTCATAGCAGAGAATCAGGCATCACGTCACCCACCACTGGAACAGGCCACTGTCACACATTTAGGCCCAGGCACCCAGGCAGAGGAGAGAGGTCCCGTAACAGAGAATCTGGCCTTATGTCAGCGCAGAATCAGTCTTCATGTCATAGCGGAGAATCAAGCTTCACGTCACCCACCACTGGAACAGGGCCACTGTCACACATTTAGGCCCCGGCACCAGACAGAGGAGAGAGGTCCTGTAACAGAGAATCTGGCCTTATGTCAGCACAGAATCTGTCTTCATGTCATAGCAGAGAATCAGGCATCACGTCACCCACCACTGGAACAGGCCACTGTCACACATTTAGGCCCAGGCACCCAGGCAGAGGAGAGAGGTCCCGTAACAGAGAATCTGGCCTTATGTCAGCACAGAATCTGTATTCATGTCATAGCAGAGAAATCAGGCTTCATGTCACCCACCACTGGAACAGGCACTGTCACACATTTAGGCCCAGGCACCAGGCAGAGGAGAGAGGTCCGTAACAGAGAATCTGGCCTTATGTCAGCGCAGAATCTGTCTTCATGTCATAGCAGAGAATCAAGCTTCACGTCACCACCACTGGAACAGGCCACTGTCACATATTTAGGCCCCAGCACCCAGACAGAGGAGAGAGGTCCTGTAACAGGAATCTGGCCTTATGTCAGCACAGAATCTGTCTTCATGTCATAGCAAGAGAATCAGGCATCACGTCACCCCACCACTGGAACAGGCCACTGTCACACATTAGGCCCAGGCACCAGGCAGAGGAGAGAGGTCCCGTAACAGAGAATCTGGCCTTAGGTCAGCACAGAATCTGTCTTAATGTCATAGCAGAGAATCAGGCTTCACGTCACCCACCACTGGAACAGGCCACTGTCACACATTTAGGCCCAGGCACCCAGGCAGAGGAGAGAGGTCCCGTAACAGAGAATCTGGCCTTATGTCAGCGCCAGAATCTGTATTCATGTCATAGCAGAGAATCAGGCTTCATGTCACCACCACTGGAACAGGCACTGTCACACACTTTAGGCCCCAGGCACCCAGGCAGAGGAGAGAGGTCCCGTAACAGAGAATTCTAGCCTTATGTCAGCACAGAATCTGTCTTAATGTCATAGCAGAGAATCAGGCATCACGTCACCCACCACTGGAACAGGCCACTGTCACACATTTAGGCCCAGGCACCCAGGCAGAGGAGAGAGGTCCCATAACAGAGAATCTGGCCTTATGTCAGCGCAGAATCAGTCTTCATGTCATAGCGGGAGAATCAAGCTTCACGTCACCCACCACTGGAACAGGCCACTGTCACACATTTAGGCCCCGGCACCCAGACAGAGGGAGAGAGGTCCTGTAACAGAGAATCTGGCCTTATGTCAGCACAGAATCTGTCTTCATGTCATAGCAGAGAATCAGGCATCACGTCACCCACCACTGGAACAGGCCACTGTCACACATTTAGGCCCCGGCACCCAGGCAGAGGAGAGAGGTCCCGTAACAGAGAATCTGGCTTATGTCAGCACAGAATCTGTCTTAATGTCATAGCAGAGAATCAGGCATCACGTCACCCCACCACTGGAACAGGCCACTGTGACACATTTAGGCCCAGGCACCCAGGCAGAGGAGAGAGGTCCCGTAACAGAGAATCTGGGCCTTATGTCAGCGCAGAATCTGTCTTCCATGTCATAGCAGAGAATCAAGCTTCACGTCACCACCACTGGAACAGGCCACTGTCACACATTTAGGCCCCCGGCACCCAGACAGAGGAGAGAGGTCCTGTAACAGAGAATCTGGCCTTATGTCAGCACAGAATCTGTCTTCATGTCATAGTAGAGAATCAGGCATCACGTCACCCACCACTGGAACAGGCCACTGTCACACATTTAGGCCCAGGCACCCAGGCAGAGGAGAGAGGTCCCGTAACAGAGAATTGGCCTTATGTCAGCACAGAATCTGTCTTAATGTCATAGCAGAGAATCAGGGCATCACGTCACCCACCACTGGAACAGGCCACTGTCACACATTTAGGCCCAGGCACCCAGGCAGAGGAGAGAGGTCCCGTAACAGAGAATCTGGCCTTATGTCAGCGCAGAATCAGTCTTCATGTCATAGCAGAGAATCAAGCTTCACGTCACCCACCACTGGAACAGGTCCACTGTCACACATTTAGGCCCCCGGCAACCCAGGCAGAGGAGAGAGGTCCCGTAACAGAGAATCTGGCCTTATGTCAGCACAGAATCTGTCTTAATGTCATAGCAGAGGAATCAGGCATCACGTCACCCACCACTGGAACAGGCCACTGTCACACATTTAGGCCCAGGCACCCAGGCAGAGAGAGAGGTCCCGTAACAGAGAATCTGGCCTTATGTCAGCGCAGAATCAGTCTTCATGTCATAGCAGAGAATCAAGCTTCACGTCACCCACCACTGGAACAGGCCACTGTCACACATTTAGGCCCCGGCACCCAGACAGAGGAGAGAGGTCCTGTAACAGAGAATCTGCCTTATGTCAGCACAGAATCTGTCTTCATGTCATAGCAGAGAATCAGGGCATCACGTCACCCACCACTGGAACAGGCCACTGTCACACATTTAGGCCCAGGCACCAGGCAGAGGAGAGAGGTCCCGTAACAGAGAATCTGGCCTTATGTCAGCACAGAATCTGTCTTAATGTCATAGCAGAGAATCAGGCATCACGTTCACCCACCACTGGAACAGGCCACTGTCACACAATTTAGGCCCAGGCACCCAGGCAGGGGAGAGAGGTCCCGTAACAGAGAATCTGGCCTTATGTCAGCGCAGAATCAGTCTTCATGTCATAGCGGAGAATCAAGCTTCACGTCACCCACCACTGGAACAGGCCACTGTCACACATTTAGGCCCCGGCACCCAGACAGAGGAGAGAGGTCCTGTAACAGAGAATCTGGCCCTTATGTCAGCACAGAATCTGTCTTCATGTCATAGCAGAGAATCAGGCATCACGTCACCCCACCACTGGAACAGGCCACTGTCACACATTTAGGCCCAGGCCACCAGGCAGAGGAGAGAGGTCCCGTAACAGAGAATCTGGCCTTATGTCAGCACAGAATCTGTATTCATGTCATAGCAGAGAATCAGGCTTCATGTCACCCACCACTGGAACAGGCCCCCTGTCACACATTTAGGCCCAGGCACCCAGGCAGAGGAGAGAGGGTCCCGGAACAGAGAATCTGGCCTTATGTCAGCGCAGAATCTGTCTTTATGTCATAGCAGAGATCAAGCTTCACGTCACCCACCACTGGAACAGGCCACTGTCACACATTTAGGCCCCCAGCACCCAGACAGAGGAGAGAGGTCCTGTAACAGAGGAATCTGGCCTTATGTCAGCACAGAATCTGTCTTCATGTCATAGCAGAGAATCAGGCATCACGTCACCCACCACTGGAACAGGCCACTGTCACACATTTAGGCCCAGGCACCCAGGCAGAGGAGAGAGGTCCCGTAACAGAGAATCTGGCCTTAGGTCAGCACAGAATCTGTCTTAATGTCATAGCAGAGAATCAGGCATCACGTCACCCACCACTGGAACAGGCCACTGTCACACATTTAGGCCCAGGCACCCAGGCAGAGAAGAGAGGTCCCGTAACAGAGAATCTGGCCTTATGTCAGCGCAGAATCTGTATTCATGTCATAGCAGGATCAGGCTTCATGTCACCCACCACTGGAACAGGCCACTGTCACACATTTAGGCCCAGGCACCCAGGCAGAGGAGAGAGGTCCGTAACAGAGAATTCTAGCCTTATGTCAGCACAGAATCTGTCTTAATGTCATAGCAGAGAATCAGGCATCACGTCACCCCACCACTGGAACAGGCCACTGTCACACATTTAGGCCCAGGCACCCAGGCAGAGGAGAGAGGTCCCATAACAGAGAATCTGGCCTTATGTCAGCGCAGAATCAGTCTTCATGTCATAGCGGAGAATCAAGCTTCACGTCACCCACCACTGGAACAGGCCACTGTCACACATTTAGGCCCCGGCACCCAGACAGAGGAGAGAGGTCCTGTAACAGAGAATCTGGCCTTATGTCAGCACAGAATCTGTCTTCATGTCATAGCAGAGAATCAGGCATCACGTCACCCACCACTGGAACAGGCCACTGTCACACATTTAGGCCCAGGCAGAGGAGAGAGGTCCCGTAACAGAGAATCTGGCCTTATGTCAGCGCAGAATCTGTATTCAAGTCATAGCAGAGAATCAGGCATCACGTCACCCACCACTGGAACAGGCCACTGTCACACATTTAGGCCCAGGCACCCAGGCAGAGGAGAGAGGTCCGTAACAGAGAATCTGGCCTTATGTCAGCGCAGAATCTGTATTCATGTCATAGCAGAGAATCAGGCTTCACGTCACCCACCACTGGAACAGGCCACTGTCACACATTTAGGCCCCGGGAGAGGTTCATTCATCTTTGGGTTGCCCCACAATATAATGGTAAAATGAAATTAAAAATAGTATTGAATGAGGAAATGCCCCTGGAGTAGAATAATATATTGTTAAGGGGAGGTAGTTAATATCTAATCTGCACAAGGGATGGACAGGTCCTGTGGGATCCATGCCTGGTTCATTTTTATGAACGTCAGCTTGTCCACATTGGCTGTAGACAGGCGGCTGCGTTTGTCTGTAATGACGCCCTGTCATGGTCTTACCTTCTTGCTGTTCTCCTTCGTTTGACATGTGCTGGCGGCCATCTTGGTTTCTGGGTTTCTTGTAGCCTTCCACCCTGCGGCTCCTCCTTCCCACTGGGAGGAGCTGGATGCCTAGCTCATATATATAGGAGGTCTGTGGCTTCAGTTCCTTGCTTGGTCCTCTTGTGTTCACATGCTTCTAAGACTGCTGCTGCTTCTGGTTCCTGATCCTGGCTTCGTCTGACTACCCTGCTGGTTCCTGATCCTGGCTTCGTCTGACTACCCTGCTGGTTCCTGATCCTGGCTTCGTCTGACTACCCTTCTGGTTCCTGACCTCTGGCTTCGCAAAGACTCTGCTCGGTTTCACCATCCGTTTGGACTTTGCTTTACAGCTTTATTTTCAATAAAACCTTCTTATTTTCACTTATCTCTTGTTGTACGTCTGGTTCATGGTTCCGTGACATTAGGACCAAGCCATGAATTCTGACGGTACAGGGCCATCCTCGCTACCCACGCTGGTTGCCAGACTTGATCAGCAGGATCACCTGTTGGGTCGGTTCGCTGTGGCGTTGCAAACCCTGCTTGAACGCACGGCTCATTTCGCTCCCGTTGCCGATGGGTCGGTTGTCGCTCCTGGGCTCGCTCCTACTGCCGCTCCGGTTGTTGCGCCAGAGTCTACCCCGACACCTGTTGTTGCGCCTGCGGTGTTTCGGGGTATGACCGGTTCTGCCCCTCTTCACAGCGCTTTGGGGGAGAGCCAACTCAGTGCGAGGTTTCCTTAACCAGGTGGGCATTTATTTCGAGTTGCTGCCACATGCCTTTCCCACTGAGAGATCAAAGGTGGGCTTCTTGATCTCGCTGCTCTCGGACAAGGCCTTGGCCTGGGCCAGCCCTTTATGGGAGAACAACAATCCGGTGGTTGCCGAGTTTTCCGGTTTTGTTGCTTCTCTTCGGAAGGTATTCGATGTGCCGGCTCGTGCTGCCTCTGCTGCGAAGCTCCTTATGTCCATCAGACAGGGTTCACGATCCGTAGCTGAATACGCCATTGAGTTTCGTACCCTGGCAGCAGAGGTGGGCTGGAATAATGAGGCTCTGGTCGCTGCTTTCTCTCATGGTCTCTCGGATGCCTTGAAGGATGAGGTTGCAGCTAAGGACCTACCAGTTGAGCTCGAGTCTCTTATTTCTTTCCTGATTTTGATTGACACCAGACTCAGGGAGAGACCTTCCTTTAAGGAGAACCTGCGGAGGTCTTCTAACAGATTGGTGCCTACGTTTGCTGTCCCACCCGTGCCTCCCTCTCCTCCCACGCCTCCTGGGGATGACTTGTCTGGGGGTGAACCCATGCAGCTGGGGTTTGCTCGCCTGTCCGAGGGGGAGAGGGCACTCCGGAGACGCGAGGGCCGATGCATGTACTGTGGTCTCGGTGGACATTTTCGGTTGGCATGTCCGAACCGTCCGGGAAAAACGCTCGTACCTGAGATCCTGTCGGGGGCAGATCTTGGGTGGAGTCTCCTCGTCCCCGGTTTCCCGTGTTGACAAACCACTGATCACTGTTGTCCTCTCCTGGGTCGGGGGCTCGGTGACGACCCAGGCGTTGGTGGACTCTGGTGCTGGTGGTTTGTTCATTGATAGTGTGTTCGCTGCCCGCCAATTCCATTCCTCTGCAGCTCGAGGTTCCCCACTGGCTCTTGAGGCGATAGACGGCAGACCCCTTCTGCCGCCACACGTGACTCATGAGACCCTTCCAGTGGGGATAGCCATTGGTGCCGTTCACAGAGAGTCGGTCTGCCTCCAGGTTATTTCGTCTCCACACTACTCGGTGGTCTTGGGGTACCCCTGGCTCCAGAAGCATAATCCGACTTTCGATTGGAGATCGGTCGAGATCCTCTCGTGGTCACCGCAGTGTGGGGCTAGTTGCATCCATGGGTCTGTCAAGTTGCTGTGTACTTCCTCGGACTCTCTGTTGCCTCCTGAATACGAGGAGTACCGGGATGTATTCGATAAGGTGCGCGCGGTTGCCCTACCTCCGCACCGCCCATACGATTGTGCCATAGAGTTACAATCTGGTGCCGTTCCTCCTCGTGGCAAAGTCTATCCACTGTCGGTAGCGGAGAATGAGGCCATGGAGGAGTACGTGAGGGAGGCGCTTTCACGCGGACACATTCGCAAATCTTCGTCCCCGGCAGGGGCTGGATTTTTCTTTGTGAAAAAGAAGGGCGGTGAGTTGAGGCCTTGCATCGATTACAGGGGTCTCAATCGCATCACGATCAAGAACGCTTACCCGATACCCTTGATTTCCGAGCTGTTCGATCGCCTTAAAGGGGCCACGGTCTTTACCAAACTCGACCTGAGGGCGGCATATAACCTGGTAAGGATCAAGGCGGGCGATGAGTGGAAGACCGCGTTTAACACCAGGACCGGTTATTACGAATCCTTGGTTATGCCCTTTGGGTTGTGCAATGCGCCCGCAGTCTTTCAGGAATTCATCAACGATGTTTTCCGTGAGCTGTTGCAGCAGTGTGTGGTGGTCTATTTGGATGACATCTTGGTATATTCTGAATCCATGGAGGCCCACATTCTGGATGTCAGACGAGTGTTGCAACGGTTACGAGAGAACAAGCTGTTCGGTAAGCTTGAGAAATGCGAATTTCACCGATCCAGGTAACCTTCTTAGGTTACATCATTTCCGCTGAGGGGTTCTCCATGGATCCTGAGAAGGTTTCGGCTGTCTTACAGTGGCCCCAGCCCAGTGGTCTTCGTTCCCTGCAGCGCTTTTTGGGCTTCGCCAATTATTATCGGAAGTTCATCAGGGGACTTTTCCATGCTGGCCAAGCCTCTCACGGATCTGACCAGGAAGGGCAGTAATTCCCAGGTCTGGCCGCTCGAGGCCATCCGAGCTTTTGAGGCCCTAAAGTCCGCCTTTGTGTCGGCTCCGATTCTGTCGCATCCCAACCCTGGGTTGCCCTTTGTCCTCGAGGTGGACGCGTCTGAGACGGGAGTAGGCGCCCTTCTGTCTCAGCGTAGAACACCAGAGGGTCCTCTGCTTCCTTGTGGGTTTTACTCCCGGAAACTGTCTTCCGCGGAGTGCAACTATCAGATTGGTGACAGGGAGTTATTGGCCATCGTGCAGGCCCTTAAAGAATGGAGGCACTTGCTCGAGGGTTCGGTGGTTCCGGTTCTCATCCTGACGGACCACAAGAATCTGACCTACCTTTCTGAGGCCAAGAGATTGACACCACGTCAGGCCAGATGGGCTCTGTTCTTGTCACGTTTTAATTACGTGGTCTCCTACCTACCCGGTTCCAAGAACATCAGGGCGGATGCCTATCACGGCAGTACTCCGAGCTGTCCAGGGAGGAGTCGATTCCGACTTCGGTCATACCTCCGAATCAGATCCTGGCCGCCATTCGCACCAGCCTGACCTCTCCCCTGGGTGAGCAGATTTTGGCGGCTCAATCTGGTGCTCCCTCTGGGAGACCCAACGGCAGATGTTTTGTGCCTGAGGAGTTGCGCACTCGGTTGTTGCGAACCTACCATAACTCCAAGACCGCGGGGCATCCTGGAAAGAATCAGCTGTCCTGGGCTGTTTCACGTCTGTTCTGGTGGCCTTCCCTACGTTCCGACATCGCTGCATATGTAGCGGCATGCTCCGTTTGTGCCCAGAGTAAGTCCCCTCGGCACCTTCCGTTGGGCCTTCTGCAACCCATAGCCACCGGGGAGCGCCCATGGTCACACCTGGGGATGGATTTCATTGTGGACCTCCCTGCATCCCGAGGCCATACGGTCATTCTCATGATTGTGGATCGGTTTTCCAAAATGTGCCACTGTGTTCCTCTCAAGTAGTTACCCTCTGCACAAGAGTTGGCCACGATTTTTGCCAGGGAGGTCTTCCGGTTGCACGGTTTGCCCAAGGAGATTGTGTCGGATCGGGGGAGTCAGTTTGTGTCCAGGTTCTGGCGCGCCTTTTGCTCCCAGTTGGGGATTCATCTCTCCTTCTCCTCGGCCTACCACCCTCAGTCCAATGGGGCCGCAGAACGATCCAATCAGGCCTTGGAGCAATTCCTTCGTTGCTATGTCTCCGATCACCAAGACAATTGGGTTGACCTCCTGCCTTGGGCTGAGTTTGCCAGGAACACGGCGGTGAACTCTTCCTCTGGGACGTCTCCCTTCATGGCCAATTATGGGTTCCAACCTGCCGTGTTACCGGAGGTATTCTCTCCCCAGGATATTCCGGCTGTGGAGGATCACCTTTCCGTCCTACGTGCTTCTTGGGTACAGATCCAGAAGTCCCTTGAGGTCTCTGCGCAGCGCCAGAGACTCCAGGCTGATCGCAGACGAGCGCCTGCTCCTTCCTACCAGGTCGGAGACCGTGTATGGTTGTCCACCCGCAACCTCAACCTTCGAGTGCCCACTCCCAAGCTGGCGCCTCGCTTTGTTGGTCCCTTCCGAGTGCTTCGCAGGGTAAACCCGGTAGCCTATGCCCTTGCGCTTCCTCCTGGCATGCGGATCTCCAACGTGTTTCATGTCTCCCTGTTGAAGCCACTGGTGTGTAATCGTTTCACTTCCTCGGTTCCTCGGCCTCGTCCGGTCCAAGTGGGCAATCGTGAGGAATATGAGGTGAGCAATATCCTGGACTCACGCCCGGTCCGCGGTCGGTTGCAGTTTTTGGTCCATTGGCGTGGTTATGGTCCAGAGGAGCGTTCCTGGGTTCCCTCCGCAGATGTCCATGCTCCTGCCTTGCTCCGAGCCTTCCACGCACGCTTCCCTCAGAAACCGTTTTGTGCTCCGCGGAGGAGGGGCCCTTGAGGGGGAGGTACTGTCATGGTCTTACCTTCTTGCTGTTCTCCTTCGTTTGACATGTGCTGGCGGCCATCTTGGTTTCTGGGTTTCTTGTAGCCTTCCACCCTGCGGCTCCTCCTTCCCACTGGGAGGAGCTGGATGCCTAGCTCATATATATAGGAGGTCTGTGGCTTCAGTTCCTTGCTTGGTCCTCTTGTGTTCACATGCTTCTAAGACTGCTGCTGCTTCTGGTTCCTGATCCTGGCTTCATCTGACTACCCTGCTGGTTCCTGATCCTGGCTTCGTCTGACTACCCTGCTGGTTCCTGATCCTGGCTTCGTCTGACTACCCTTCTGGTTCCTGACCTCTGGCTTCGCAAAGACTCTGCTCGGTTTCACCATCCGTTTGGACTTTGCTTTACAGCTTTATTTTCAATAAAGCCTTCTTATTTTCACTTATCTCTTGTTGTACGTCTGGTTCATGGTTCCGTGACACGCCCCCTGCCGTGCTGAATACACGTTCAGACAAAACGCTGGCCGCCGGGCAGGCCAGCACCTCCAAGGCATAAAAGGCTAGCTCTGGCCACGTGGACAATTTGGAGACCCAGAAGTTGAATGGGGCCGAACCATCAGTCAGTACGTGGAGGGGTGTGCACAGGTACTGTTCCACCATGTTAGTGAAATGTTGCCTCCTGCTAACACGTTCCGTATCAGGAGGTGGTGCAGTTAGCTGTGGCGTGGTGACAAAACTTTTCCACATCTCTGCCATGCTAACCCTGCCCTCAGAGTAGCTGGCCGTGACACAGCTGCGTTGGCGACCTCTTGCTCCTCCTCTGCCTTCGCCTTGGGCTTCCACTGGTTCCCCTGTGACATTTGGGAATGCTCTCAGTAGCGCGTCTACCAACGTGCGCTTGTACTCGCGCATCTTCCTATCACGCTCCAGTGTAGGAAGTAAGGTGGGCACATTGTCTTTGTACCGGGGATCCAGCAGGGTGGCAACCCAGTAGTCTGCACACGTTAAAATGTGGGCAACTCTGCTGTCGTTGCGCAGGCACTGCAGCATGTAGTCGCTCATGTGTGCCAGGCTGCCCAGAGGTAAGGACAAGCTGTCCTCTGTGGGAGGCGTATCGTCATCGTCCTGTGTTTCCCCCCAGCCACGCACCAGTGATGGGCCCGAGCTGCTTTGGGTGCCACCCCGCTGTGAACATGCTTCATCCTCATCCTCCTCCACCTCCTCCTCATCCTCGTCCTCCTCGTCCTCCAGTAGTGGGCCCTGTCTGGCCACATTTGTACCTGGCCTCTGGTGTTGCAAAAAACCTCCCTCTGAGTCACTTTGAAGAGACTGGCCTGAAAGTGGTAAAAATGACCCCTCTTCCTCCTCTTCCTCCTGGGCCATCTCCTCTTCCATCATCGCCCTAAGTGTTTTCTCAAGGAGACATAGAAGTGGTATTGTAATGCTGATAACGGCGTCATCGCCACTGGCCATGTTGGTGGAGTACTCGAAACAGCGCAACAGGGCACACAGGTCTCGCATGGAGGCCCAGTCATTGGTGGTGAAGTGGGTCTGATCCGCAGTGCGACTGACCCGTGCGTGCTGCAGCTGAAACTCCACTATAGCCTGCTGCTGCTCGCACAGTCTGTCCAGCATATGCAAGGTGGAGTTCCACCTGGTGGGCACGTTGCATATGAGGCGGTGAGCGGGAAGGCCGAAGTTACGCTGTAGCGCAGACAGGCGAGCAGCGGCAGGGTGTGAACGCCGGAAGCGCGAACAGACGGCCCGCACTTTATGCAGCAGCTCTGACATGTCGGAGTAGTTGCGAATGAACTTCTGCACCACCAAATTCAGCACATGCGCCAGGCAAGGGATGTGCGTCAAACCGGCTAGTCCCAGAGCTGCAACGAGATTTCGCCCATTATCGCACACCACCAGGCCGGGCTTGAGGCTCACCGGCAGCAACCACTCGTCGGTCTGTTGTTCTATACCCCGCAACAACTCCTGTGCGGTGTGGGGCCTGTCCCCCAAACATATGAGTTTCAGAATGGCCTGCTGACGTTTACCCTGTGCTGTGCTGAAGTTGGTGGTGAAGGTGTGTGGCTGACTGGATGAGCAGGTGGAAGAAGAGGAGGAGGAAGCTGAGTAGGAGGAGGAGGAGACAGGAGGCAAAGAATGTTGCCCTGCGATCCTTGGCGGCGGAAGGATGTGCGCCAAATAGCTCTCCCCCTGGGGCCCAGCCGCCACTACATTTACCCAGTGTGCAGTTAGGGAGATATAGCGTCCCTGGCCGTGCTTACTGGTCCACGTATCTGTGGTTAGGTGGACCTTGCCACAGATGGCGTTGCGCAGTGCACACTTGATTTTATCGGACACTTGTTTGTGCAGGGAAGGCACGGCTCTCTTAGAGAAGTAGTGGCGGCTGGGAACAACATACTGTGGGACAGCAAGTGACATGAGCTGTTTGAAGCTGTGTGTGTCCACCAGCCTAAATGACAGCATTTCATAGGCCAGTAGTTTAGAAATGCTGGCATTCAGGGCCAGGGATCGAGGGTGGCTAGGTGGGAATTTACGCTTTCTCTCAAATGTTTGTGAGATGGAGAGCTGAACGCTGCCGTGTGACATGGTTGAGATGCTTGGTGACGCAGGTGGTGGTGTTGGTGGTACATCCCATGTTTGCTGGGCGGCAGGTGCCAACGTTCCTCCAGAGGCAGAGGAAGAGGCCGAGGCGGCGGCAGCAGCAGCAGAAGAGGCCGAGGCGGCGGCAGCAGCAGAAGAGGCCGAGGCGGCAGCAGCAGAAGAGGTAGCAGGGGGAGCCTGAGTGACTTCCTTGTTTTTAAGGTGTTTACTCCACTGCAGTTCATGCTTTGCATGCAGGTGCCTGGTCATGCAGGTTGTGCTAAGGTTCAGAACGTTAATGCCTCGCTTCAGGCTCTGATGGCACAGCGTGCAAACCACTCGGGTCTTGTCGTCAGCACATTGTTTGAAGAAGTGCCATGCCAGGGAACTCCTTGAAGCTGCCTTTGGGGTGCTCGGTCCCAGATGGCGGCGGTTAGTAGCAGGCGGAGTCTCTTGGTGGCGGGTGTTCTGATTTTGCCCACTGCTCCCTCTTTTGCTACGCTGTTGGCTCGGTCTCACCACTGCCTCTTCCTCCGAACTCTGAAAGTCAGTGGCACGACCTTCATTCCATGTGGGGTCTAGGACCTCATCGTCCCCTGCATCGTCTTCCACCCAGTCTTGACCCCTGACCTCCTGTTCAGTCTGCACACTGCAGAAAGACGCAGCAGTTGGCACCTGTGTTTCGTCATCATCAGAGACGTGCTGAGGTGGTATTCCCATGTCCTCATCATCAGGAAACATAAGTGGTTGTGCGTTAGTGCATTCTATCTCTTCCACCCCTGGTGAAGGGCTAGGTGGATGCCCTTGGAAAACCCTGGCAGCAGAGTCTTCAAACAGCATAAGAGACTGCTGCATAACTTGAGGCTCAGACAGTTTCCCTGATATGCATGGGGGTGATGTGACAGACTGATGGGCTTGGTTTTCATGCGCCATCTGTGCGCTTTCTGCAGAAGACTGGGTGGGAGATAATGTGAACGTGCTGGATGCACTGTCGGCCACCCAATTGACTAATGCCTGTACCTGCTCAGGCCTTACCATCCTTAGAACGGCATTGGGCCCCACCAAATATCTCTGTAAATTCTGGCGGCTACTGGGACCTGAGGTAGTTGGTTCACTAGGACGTGTGGCTGTGGCAGAACGGCCACGTCCTCTCCCAGCACCAGAGGGTCCACTAACACCACCACGACCATGTCCACGTCCGCGTCCCTTATTAGATGTTTTCCTCATTGTTCCCGTTCACCACAATTTTGAGAATGGCAAATTTGGGAATGCTTTTTCAACCCAGAACAAAAAGTCTGCTTTGACGGTCACTACAAATAACTTGACCAGCTAAAACTGTGCAGATTTGGTTGAATAGAGATGTGAGACCTGTTTTTTTTTTGCGCTGTGTGACAGTTATAGGTTTAATCACAGAATGACACTTCTATCAGCACGCTAGCGTGTGTCTTAGGTTTTTCTGAATGATACTATCAATAACTTCAATGGAAGATTTTCTTTTTGTGATAGATTTCAAGTAGGCCTGAAATACCACAAACTAGTTATTTTCAGAATGGCAAATTTGGGAATGCTTTTTCAACCCAGAACAAAAAGTCTGCTTTGACGGTCACTACAAATAACTTGACCAGCTAAAACTGTGCAGATTTGGTTGAATAGAGATGTGAGACCTGTTTTTTTTTGCGCTGTGTGACAGTTATAGGTTTAATCACAGAATGACACTTCTATCAGCACGCTAGCGTGTGTCTTAGGTTTTTCTGAATGATACTATCAATAACTTCAATGGAAGATTTTCTTTTTGGGATAGATTTCAAGTAGGCCTGAAATACCACAAACTAGTTATTTTCAGAATGGCAAATTTGGGAATGCTTTTTCAACCCAGAACAAAAAGTCTGCTTTGACAGTCACTACAAATAACTTGACCAGCTAAAACTGTGCAGATTTGGTTGAATAGAGATGTGAGACCTGTTTTTTTTTGCGCTGTGTGACAGTTATAGGTTTAATCACAGAATGACACTTCTATCAGCACGCTAGCGTGTGTCTTAGGTTTTTCTGAATGATACTATCAATAACTTCAATGGAAGATTTTCTTTTTGGGATAGATTTCAAGTAGGCCTGAAATACCACAAACTAGTTATTTTCAGAATGGCAAATTTGGGAATGCTTTTTCAACCCAGAACATAAAGTCTGCTTTGACGGTCACTACAAATAACTTGACCAGCTAAAACTGTGCAGATTTGGTTGAATAGAGATGTGAGACCTGTTTTTTTTTTTGCGCTGTGTGACAGTTATAGGTTTAATCACAGAATGACACTTCTATCAGCACGCTAGCGTGTGTCTTAGGTTTTTCTGAATGATACTATCAATAACTTCAATGGAAGATTTTCTTTTTGGGATAGATTTCAAGTAGGCCTGAAATACCACAAACTAGTTATTTTCAGAATGGCAAATTTGGGAATGCTTTTTCAACCCAGAACAAAAAGTCTGCTTTGACGGTCACTACAAATAACTTGACCAGCTAAAACTGTGCAGATTTGGTTGAATAGAGATGTGAGACCTGTTTTTTTTTTGCGCTGTGTGACAGTTATAGGTTTAATCACAGAATGACACTTCTATCAGCACGCTAGCGTGTGTCTTAGGTTTTTCTGAATGATACTATCAATAACTTCAATGGAAGATTTTCTTTTTGGGATAGATTTCAAGTAGGCCTGAAATACCACAAACTAGTTATTTTCAGAATGGCAAATTTGGGAATGCTTTTTCAACCCAGAACAAAAAGTCTGCTTTGACGGTCACTACAAATAACTTGACCAGCTAAAACTGTGCAGATTTGGTTGAATAGAGATGTGAGACCTGTTTTTTTTTGCGCTGTGTGACAGTTATAGGTTTAATCACAGAATGACACTTCTATCAGCACGCTAGCGTGTGTCTTAGGTTTTTCTGAATGATACTATCAATAACTTCAATGTAAGATTTTCTTTTTGGGATAGATTTCAAGTAGGCCTGAAATACCACAAACTAGTTATTTTCAGAATGGCAAATTTGGGAATGCTTTTTCAACCCAGAACAAAAAGTCTGCTTTGACGGTCACTACAAATAACTTGACCAGCTAAAACTGTGCAGATTTGGTTGAATAGAGATGTGAGACCTGTTTTTTTTTTTGCGCTGTGTGACAGTTATAGGTTTAATCACAGAATGACACTTCTATCAGCACGCTAGCGTGTGTCTTAGGTTTTTCTGAATGACACTATCAATACCTTCAATGTAAGATTTTCTTTTTGGGATAGATTTCAAGTAGGCCTGAAATACCACAAACTAGTTATTTTCAGAATGGCAAATTTGGGAATGCTTTTTCAACCCAGAACAAAAAGTCTGCTTTGACGGTCACTACAAATAACTTGACCAGCTAAAACTGTGCAGATTTGGTTGAATAGAAATGTCAGGTCTATTTTTTAGGCGCTGGGTGACAGGCTCAACTTGCCCCTGATGTAATATATGGCTAAAAAATAACCAGACTGTTGATGGTTAAATGCACTTCGGTGACACAGGCTCAGCCTGCAGCTGATGTAGTATATGGCCAAAAAATAATCAGACTGTTGATGGTTAAATGCACTTGGGTGAAACAGGCTCAGCCTGCAGCTGATGTAGTATATGGCCAAAAAATAACCAGACTGTTGATGGTTAAATGCACTTCGGTGACACAGGCTCAGCCTGCAGCTGATGTAGGATATAGCACAAAATAACCACACTATCGATGGTTAAATACACTTGGTGATAGCTCGTGCTGGCGCACCACAAGTCACAAAATGGCCGCCGATCACCCCAGAAAAAAAGTGATCTAAAAACGCTCTGGGCAGCCTCAAAAAAGTGAGCAAGTCAATAATAGCACTTCAATGATCCACAGCTGCAGATCGATCACAGAATGAAGTCTTTTGGAGGAGTTAATCTGCCTAATCTCGCCCTAACGTCGCAGCTGCAACCTCTCCCTATACTGATCATAGCAGAGTGACGTGCGGCGCTACGTGACTCCAGCTTAAATAGAGGCTGGGTCACATGGTGCACTGGCCAATCACAGCCATGCCAATAGTAGGCATGGCTGTGATGGCCTCTTGGGGCAAGTAGTATGACGCTTGTTGATTGGCTGCTTTGCAGCCTTTCAAAAAGCGCCAAGAAAGCGCCGAACACCGAACCCGGACTTTTACGAAAATGTTCGGGTTCGGGTCCGTGTCACGGACACCCCAAAATTCGGTACGAACCCGAACTATACTGTTCGGGTTCGCTCATCCCTATTACGGATCCAACAATTCTTAAGAAAGCCCTTTTGTTCAATCAGACAGGCCATGAAGATTTTAGGTCGCCTATCTTCTTGTATTCCAGCTGTCGCCTGGGCCCAATTCCACATAAGGCCTCTGCAGGACCTCATTCTCAGGAAATGGAACAGATCTCGGTTAACCCTAGACCAGGGGATGTCCGTAACCAACGTAACCAAAGAGGTAAAGACCTCCTTACAGTGGTGGCTCAGAGACAAGAATCTGGAATCAAGAGTCTCTTGGAGCCAGGAGGAAGTGCTATCGCTGACAACGGATGCCAGTTCCTGGGGCTGGGGTGCCCTTACTGCCACAGGTTCCTCTCAGGGGACTTGGTCCGAAGCTCAGAGGAGAATGTCATCCAACTACAAGGAACTTTGGACTATATGGGAAGGCATAAAAGCAACTCAGAGACAATCCAAGAACCGTCATGTACTAATCCACTAGGACAATTCTACAGCTGTAGCCTTCATCCAATATCAGGGAGGTACACGGCATGGTCACCTTCAGAATCTCTCAAAACAGATTTTTTTATGGGCAGAGAGGAACCTAAGATCTTTAGCCGCATACAACCTACTGAGAAAATGCCAGACCGCTTATACTAAATCTTTTATTACAAAAATCACAATTCATTACAGACATGATTAAAAGAAATTGGTGCAGGAGATAAAAACTACATCACTGGAGGAAACATACAGCGGATACAAGTCCTTGCTCGTCCAACATAATCATTCATTAAAGTGCATATGCAGAAAATTCATGGATAGAAAGAAGGAACATCGGACATTTACCCATACTGTGTCTCCTCCAGGATGGCGCCAACCCCAACGCGCGTTTCGGCGTACCTTCGTCTGGGGGTAGCGTCATCACTGGGAGACATAGATTATATACAAGTACCGACCAATCAGTACATACCATCTAGTTGCTAGTTTGTCCGTCACCGCGATCGCGCCGGAAATGACCTATAACTTGGACGCCGGCACCCAGAGGACCACGTGATGTTTTTTTGTTGTTTTTTTTGCTTTGTATTGCACCCTTGCACTTTAAATGATATGGCTGTTTGTGGTATAGCAGGGGGCACATATCATAATTGTTTATCACGATTTGGATTAAATCATTAATTGGAGTATCACGTAATTGATGTATGTATTCAAGTATGTTAATTTATAATTGAAACACATATGGGTTCTCCACATTATGGCATAGATCTGATATGTGGATACCACAAGGATAATCACTTATATATGTACTAATTAATATATGTTTGTTCACATGTATGTTCAGAGGCTCTGATCTATATGGGATATATGTGACCTATCCCATACGGGTCATATCTTGAATTAATTTATGCCTAATATATATCGATTCTTGAATGTCTTTTATATCTAATGAAGGTGGCCGCCTTTCTATCTCTTTTCTCTATACTTCTTAAATTTTCCCAATTCTTGCACACTCACGTCTCTCCAATATATGAGTGTGGTAGTGCGACCGTTCTGCTACTGTTTTGAAATGCGTACAATAAATTAGGATGACGTCACGGGGCCGCGACATTCATGTGCGCTGTTACGTGACGTCACCCGTATCACGTGACCGCGTGAGGATCAGGTGATCCAACCAGGTCACGTGGTCCTCTGGATGCCAGCGTCCAAGTTATAGGTCATTTCCGGCGCGATCGCGGTGACGGACAAACTAGCAAATAGATGGTATGTACTGATTGGTCGGTACTTGTATATAATCTATGTCTCCCAGTGATGATGCTACCCCCAGACGAAGGTACGCCGAAACGCGCGTTGGGGTTGGCGCCATCCTGGAGGAGACACAGTATGGTTAAATGTCCGATGTTCCTTCTTTCTATCCATGAATTTTCTGCATATGCACTTTAATGAATGATTATGTTGGACGAGCAAGGACTTGTATCCGCTGTATGTTTCCTCCAGTGATGTCGTTTTTATCTCCTGCACCAATTTCTTTTAATCATGTCTGTAATGAATTGTGATTTTTGTAATAAAAGATTTAGTATAAGCGGTCTGGCATTTTCTCTGTAGGCTGTATGTATTATGATGGCTGCCATAGGTTTAATCAGTTACTTGAATAAGTAATCATCCCATGGTTGGGGTATATATCGGATGTTGTTTTGATCTTTAGCCGCAGTACACTTGAAGGGTTCTCTCAATCTTCAGGTGAGTGTTCCCTATCCCAGTCAGCCTTTCAGAGGATCCAAAATCCATGAGGCAATCCGAGTCTAGATGTCACGTACGGGAGGAGTGTGTGCCGCCCTGAGCTCCACCCTCACCTCTGTCCCTGCCTACTTGCACGGTCCGCCCTAGGCGACGGTGTACAACTTGACGGCGGTGCCTAATCTGAGTACGTGCAGGGCCTTAAAGGTAGGAATACAATACAGGAGAAAACAACAAAGTGACAGGCAGGCACTGAGGGGTTAATCAAAAATCAAAGTCAATACGAGCCGAGGTCAGGAGCCAGGAGGAACAACAATACAAAAGGGAAAAGCAAGATCAAGTCAAGCTCACACCGGGGTCAAAGCCAAGAGGTCACGTCAAATGCAGGAGGTAGCAAGAGTGAGATCAAAATACGGAGCCGAGGTCAAAACACAACAAACACTAACAGACGATAAGCTGGTGAATGAAATAAGACCAATCACAGGCAACCTGTGGCCAGCAGGCTGCCTGTTTAAATAGCCCTGGCTGGTGAGTCACATGATGTGGCCAGCGTCATGTGACTCGCAGTACACAGCCCAACACAGCTGAGCACCAATCATCATTATCGGCGATCAGCATCTCTGCTGCTCGTCTGCTGCCATGGAGACAAGGGACGCAGGCTGCGTTCTTGACCCCCTCCTTGCGCAGGACGCTGGCGGCGCTGCGAAGGAAGCATGCAGCGCCGGCCCCTCGTTACACTAGATCTGTTCGCCTCAAGAAGAAACCACAAAGTACCGTATTACTTCTCACTCAATCCAAGAGATCCCGGTGTGGCAGTAGACGCCGTCACTCAGGACTGGACGTCGAGACTGGTTTATGCCTTCCCCCCCAATCCCAATGATCCCAAAAGTTCTGTCACGGATGTAGTAGGGGAGAACACCAAAAGACAACAAGACAGAAGGGAAAAGACACTAGGCCTCACCGCTAGGGAAGGAAAAGGGTCACCACCTATGAAACCCTGATCCTGGCCCTAACTCCTATCCGTATGGGCACCTCTCGATGGTAGAGATGCCCATACACAGGAACCTAGAAAACCCTGGTGGCCCAAAGATGCCCTAGACTTAATGACAGGGCAGAGACAACCCACTCCTTCCCTGGTGAAGGAACCAGCGTCTCACTGAGGCCTAGTAAACAACAGGGGGGGGGGGGAGGAATACAAAACACAACAAGCGGAACACTTAACTTCTAAGGATGATGGATGATCAGGACTTCAACTAGAACCACACTCCAGCTCTTCCAACACTAAATGAAGCTATCCAGAGCAAGGAGTGATGGGTGAAGTCAAACTAAATAGGGGGAGGTAAAGGTCACATGATCCACACCTGAACAGGAGGTGTGGACATACAAGCAACACACAGACAAAGTGAAACCAAAAGATGCTGTCAGATCACTAATGAGCAGATAATCTTTCAGACCTTCTCAAACCTGTCACCGGTGTGACAGTACCCCCCCTTCTACGGATGACCTCCGGGCACCCAGGACCAACCTTTTCAGGATGAGCTCTGTGGAATGCTCTCACCAGACGACTAGCATTAACATCGATCGCTGGAACCCACATCCTCTCCTCTGGTCCGTACCCTCTCCAATGAACGAGATACTGGAGGGATCTCCAGAGAACTCGGGAGTCCACAATCCTGCTGATCTGAAATTACAAATTGCCATCCACCATGACAGGAGCGGGAGGCAAGGAGGACGACTCAACAGGTTCCACACATTTCTTTAACAACGATTTATGAAATACGTTATGGATTTTTAATGCCTGAGGAAGTTCAAGACGGAAGGCTACAGGGTTAACAATGGCAGTGATCTTATATGGACCAATAAATCTTGGTCCCAACTTCCAAGAAGGTACCTTAAGTCCGGACCACTCATACGTCTCCTGTCAGCCGCACGCTTATACCTGTTGCCCATCTTTTCCAGGTTATTTTGGATTTTCCGCCAAATAGAAGACAAAGAAGAGGAAAATCGTTCCTCCTCAGGAATGCCAGAATTATGAGCACCAGAAAATGTACCAAACTGTGGATGGAACCCATATGCCCCAAGAAACGGCGACTTATCAGTGGATTCCTGTCTACGGTTATTTATAGCAAACTCAGCTAACGACAAAAATGAAGACCACTCTTCCTGATTCTCTGAAACAAAATATCTCAAGTAAGTCTCCAGATTCTGATTAGTGCGCTCCGTCTGTCCGTTCGACTGAGGATGAAAAGCCGAAGAGAAGGACAATTGTACACCCAGACGAGTACAGAACGCTCTCCAGAATCTGGAAACAAACTGAGTCCCTCTATCAGACACCACATCAGAGGGAATGCCATGTAGTTTCACGATGTTGTCGACAAACACCTGCGCAAGAGTTTTAGCATTGGCTAGACTAGGTAATGCAATAAAGTGTGCCATTTTACTAAAACGATCAACAACCACCAGAATCACGGTCTTTCCTGAAGAATTCGGTAAATCCGTGATAAAATCCATGGACAAATGGGTCCAAGGTCTGGACGGGATGGGCAATGGAAGCAGAGATCCGGAAGGCTGAGTATGGGTCACCTTAGCACGTGCACAGGTACCACAGGCTGACACATAGTCCTCAATAATAAATAATAACTACCCCTTCAGATAAAATGGGACTAGGGTCATTAGACTCACCCCCCCCCAGGAAAGCTACGTGACAAAGCATCCGCCTTGACGTTCTTAACCACAGGACAGTAAGTGACGATGAAGTTAAATCTGGTGAAAAACAATGACCATCTGGCCTGCCTTGGGTTCAGTCGCTTAGCCGACTCCAAGTAGGCCAGATTCTTTTGATACGCAATTACCGTAATAGGATTAATTGCTCCTTCCAACCAATGCTGCCATTCCTCGAACACCAACTTAATGGCCAGCAATTCCCTATTCCCCACATCATAATTCCTTTCAGCAGTCGAAAGTTTTTTAGAGAAAAATGCACATGCGCGCCATTTACTGGGTGAAGGACCCTGCGACAATATTGCTCCTACCCCAACCTCTGACGCGTCAACCTCAACAATAAATGGTTGAGACACGTCCGGTTGCACCAGAATAGGGGCGGAAGCAAAACATTCTTTCACAGCAGAAAAGGCCTGTAATGCCGCATCAGACCAGACAGAAATATCAGCACCCTTCCTAGTCATGTCTGTTAAAGGTTTAACCACCGATGAATAGTTCAAGATAAATTTACGGTAGTAGTTGGTAAACCCCAAAAACCGCATAAGCGCTTTCAGATTTTCGGGTCGATCCCAGTCCAACACGGCACGGACCTTCTCGGGATCCATGCGAAAACCTGAGGATGAGAGCAGGTAACCAAGAAATTGCACTTCCTGTACAGCAAATACACACTTTTCCATCTTAGTATACAACTTATTCTCTCTTAGGATCTGTAACACCTGTTTCATATGATCCTGATGAGTCTCCATATTAGGCGAATAAATTAGTATGTCATCAAGGTATACAACGACAAACCTCCCCACCAGATGATGAAAGATGTCATTGACAAAGTGTTGAAAAACTGCAGGAGCATTGGTTAACCCAAAGGGCATGACCAGGTTTTCAAAATGACCCTCAGGGGTATTAAATGCGGTCTTCCACTCATCCCCCTCCTTGATCCTTACCAGATTATATGCCCCCCTCAGATTCAATTTAGAGAACACCTTGGCACCAACAATCTGACTAAACAAATCCGGAATCAAAGGAAGGGGGTAAGGATCACGGACGGTAATACGATTGAGCTCATGGAAGTCCAGACATGGTCTCAGGGTACCATCCTTTTTCTTTACAAAGAAAAATCCAGCAGCCACTGGGGACTTGGATGGTCTAATATGTCCCTTTGCCAAACTCTCGGTGATATACTCTCGCATAGCCTTTCTTTCGGGGTCCGAAAGATTATACAACCGAGATTTGGGCAATTTAGCTCCGGGAATAAGATTGACGGGACAGTCATACTCCCGGTGCGGAGGCAACTCCTGATTACCACTCTCAGAAAACACATCAGAAAATTCAGAAATGAACAAGGGTACAGTTTTAGTGGTAACCATAGAGAACGATGCATTAAGACAGTTGTCCATGCAAAAATCACTCCACTCGAGAATCTGTCTCGCTTGCCAATCGATGTTAGGGTTATGTTTGCTTAACCATGGTAAGCCCAACACCAACGGAGCAGGCAGACCCTCCAACACATAACAGGAGATAGATTCCTGATGCAAATCACCCACTCTTAAATGAATGTCATTCACTACCTGCGACAGGCATTTTTGGGCGAGAGGTGCTGAGTCAATTGCAAAGACAGAAATACTATTCTCTAATGCATTAGTAGTCAACACGTGAATGTGTACAAACTGTCCATCAATCAAGTTAACTCCTCCCCCACTGTCGATAAAAGCTTTGATTTTCACAGTTTTGGACTCTAGCGCCACCTCGGCTGACAGGAGAAAACGGGTACTACCAGTAAAAGACAAAAGTAGGTTTTCTTGCTGCCCACCCACACTACCAATAGTAATTTGGGGATTAAACGTTTTTTTTTCCTTTGGTTTACACCTTGATGCTGCAAGTACGGACAAATATTCACAAAATGTCCCTTCTTGCCACAATAAAAGCAGACTCCTTTCCATGACCCAAGCTTTTGCCAGTAGTTCCAGGAGTAGCTCCTCCTAACTGCATAGGCTCATCACAAGGCACAACCACCCGAGTCTCTCCACCATAAGTGTCAAAGGAAGCAGTACCCTTATTGGACAGTACGTTCTGAAGGTGAGGACCCCTAGATCTCTCCCTCAGGCGTCTATCAAGACGTACAGCAAGGGAGCTAGCTGCTTCCAATGACTCAGGATTTTCATGAAAAGCCAATACGTCCTGCAGTCTCTCAGAGAGACCCTGGCAGAATTGGCTATGGAGAGCAGAATCGTTCCACTCTGTATCCGTAGCCCATCTCCTAAATTCAGAGCAAAAGTTCTCTGCAGAACGTTCTCCCTGCCGCAAACCCCATAACTTGGTCTCGGCCTGAGAGATCCGATCCGGGTCATCATAGATAAGACCCAAGGCTCTAAAGAATCCATCTACCGACCGGAGGGACGGTGATCCGGTCGGCAGAGAAAAAGCCCAAGATTGGGCGTCCTCTTTAGTAATGAAATAATCATACCTACACGTTGACACTCATCACCAGAAGAGTATGGACGAATCCTAAAGTATAATTTACATGACTCCCTGAACCGGATGAAATTGTCACTACCCCCGGAAAACCTGTCCGGGAGAGTTACCTACGGTTCAGGGCAGGCCTGGAACCCACCACCGGAACCAGCAGCCTGTGGGCTCTGAATCTGCAAAACCATCGCACGGAGGTCTGCTACCTCCAAAGTCAGATTCTGCATCTGTTCGACCAGTGCAGTCATAGCATCCATAGCTGCACAGATCAGAACAAAAAAATGGCGGTATGGGCTCTGGATAATGTCACGGATGTAGTAGGGGAGAACACCAAAAGACAACAAGACGGAAGGGAAAACACACTAGGCCTCACCGCTAGGGAAGGAAAAGGGTCACCACCTATGAAACCCTGCTCCTGGCCCTAACTCCTATCCGTATGGGCACCTCTCGATGGTAGACATGCCCATACACAGGAACCTAGAAAACCCTGGTGGCCCAAAGATGCCCTAGACTTAATGACAGGGCAGAGACAACCCACTCCTTCCCTGGTGAAGGAACCAGCGTCTCACTGAGGCCTAGTAAACAACACTTAACTTCTAAGGATGATGGATAATCAGGACTTCAACTAGAACCACACTCCAGCTCTTCCAACACCAAATGAAGCTATCCAGAGCAAGGAGTGATGGGTGAAGTCAAACTAAATAGGGGGAGGTAAAGGTCACATGATCCACACCTGAACAGGAGGTGTGAACATACAAGCAACACACAGACAAAGTGAAACCAAAAGATGCTGTCAGATGACTAATGAGCAGATAATCTTTCAGACCTTCTCAAACCTGTCACCGGTGTGACAGGTTCTGCAGAAATTCCAATCCGAAAGGTGTGTCCTAATCCTGGTCGTCCCCTTTTGGCCCAGAAGGGGCTGGTTTGGTCTCGTAAAATCCCTCAGCCAGGAAGATCCAATCCTGTTCTTTCCGAGGAAAGATCTTCTAATGCAGGGTCCAATCTCTCATCCGAACCACAGTCTTCTCAAGCTGTCAGCCAAGTTACTGAGCAATCCATCCTCTTAGGTCTAGGTCTATCACAGAGGATTGTAAATACCCTTTTGCTCAGTAGAAATTCCAATACCTCTAAGGTTGGGAAAATAATTGCATCCTGGTGTGGTGCAATCTAACCCCAATATCCCTCTCATCCTGGAATTTCTCCAGGACAGTTTGGATATGGGTCTCTCCCTGAATACCCTTAAGGTACAGGTTTCCGCATTAGGTGCCCTATATAACACTAGTCTTTATGAGGTCTCCTGGGTTTCTAGGTTTTTAAAAGCGGCTGATAGATTGAAACGCAGAATTAAAAATATGGTCGCTCCATGGAACCTGAATACTGTTCTTACAAGTTTGTCAGATTCTCCATTTGAGCCTCTAGACTCCCTGACTTTTAAATGGCTTACTCTTAAGACCATTTTCTTAGTGGCAATATCCTCTGCGTGAAGAGTTTGTGAGCTTCAGGCTTTATCTATCCAAGAGCCCTTCCTTAGAGTGTTTGAAGACAAGCTCATATTCAAATTAGATCCCAATTTTCTCCCTAAGGTGGTTTTTACTTTCCACAGTTCTCAAGACATTGTCATTCCCGGTTTTGTGTCAACCCCAAAAACGAGCAGGAAACAAAATTTCATAATTTAGATGTTAGAAAAAGTGTACTTCATTATCTAGATGTCACCAGAGATTGGAGGATAGATAAAAACTTATTTATTCCGTTTTCCGACCCAAATAAGGGTAGAAAAGTGGCAAAAAGCTCTATGTGAAGAGGGAGCGCTTGTGACTTAGTAGCATTAAGCTTATAAAATGACAGGTCTCCAAAGTGGGATATTATATCCATAGCAGATTTGACAGATGTATGGGGGTTTGTCAGAGACAAGATAATGTCATCAGCATACAAGCTGATGGTATGTTCCATAGTTCCTATAGTCACTCCCATGATTTCCAGGCTTTGTCTAATTGCTTGGGCTAATGGCTCAATTGAGAGTATAAACATCAAAGGCAATAAAGGGCAACCCTGTCGGGTACCATTAGTGATGTCGAAGGGGTCTGAGAGAGCACCATTGACCCAAACCCTGGCACTAGGCTGGGTGTAAAGTGCAGTGATAGCCGACAGGATTGCCCCAGAGAAGCCCAGCTTTGACAGGACCGCAAATGTGAACGTCCAGTTAATATGGTCGAATGCCTTCGAGAATCCATCTGGGCCGGGGGCTTTGTTATGGGGTAATTTTTTGATAACTCCTAAAATTTCCTTCTCCGAGATGGGGGGGTTGAGATCTGCCCTCTGAGCGATGGTTAGGCAAGGGAGATTTAGGGAAAGAAGGAATTTGTCAATAGCCTCTGTTATCTGAGGGGAGGGATCTGTTAATGGAGAGATGTTATATAGAGATTCATAAAACCTTTTAAAGGAATTTGCTATTCCATAAGGTTCTGCGATTTTCCGTCCTGATTGTGGTGATGTAAGGAATGGAATTTTAGCTTTAAAAGCCCTTTCTTTTAATCTGTGAACTAGGAGTTTCCCTGTCTTGTTATCTTGGGAATAGTAGGATGCATTTAGGGTTTTTATACGTTTTTCATGTCTGTATAGCAGGCAGTCTTTTAGTTGAAGTCTCAAATCTTGCAATTGGTTTGCAGTATGGACTGAGGGGTTAGCCTTATTTTGTGACTCTAAGGACTGGAGCTGACTCTGTAAGTTGGAATTACGTTCTTCTCTTTCTTTTTTGGCTGTGGAGCCAATTTTGATAAATATTCCTCGCATGAATGCTTTGTGGGCATTCCATAAGGAAAAGAGATTCGATACAGAGCCCTCATTTATTTGAAGGAATTCCGTTAATTCCTCTGAGAGTGAGATCCTATATTTAGGGTGTTCCATTAGGTAAGTGTTGTTTCGCCACGGAGAGAAAGGGGGTCTGATGTCATTTTCGCTAATAGTTAAAGTGATTGGCGCATGATCGGACCATGTGATAAGTTCAACTGAGGAGTGGAGTGAGTTGTATTTCGGAAGAGGGATCTGTCAGTTAAAAAGAAATCTATTCTGGAATATGAATTATGAGCATTTGAGAAAAATGAATAATCTTTTTCTCTGTCGTGGTGGATCCTCCAGACATCGAATAGATCTTCTCTCAATAAAAGGGAAGCCATAGCAGGGGTGTGATCTCTGTGTTGAGTTGTAGAGTCTAAAAGAGGATCCAGCACGACATTGAACCCCCCCCCCCCTCCCCCCACAGAACCAGGCCGTGTTTTATTGCATTCACCTTATTCATTATTCTCCTAAAAAAGGAAATCTGATGTTTATTCAGAACATATAGAAATACTAGGGTGTATGTCACATTATTTATGGAGGCCACCAGGATAATATATCGGCCATTCTGATCTACAATGGATTTATTCAGCAGAAAATCTACCGAATCTTTTATTGCTACCATTACACCCCTCTTTTTCTTGGGGTAATGGGAGTGGAAAATATGGGGGAAATGGATATTCTTCAATCTATGAGCATCCTCTTTTTTTAAGTGTGTTTCAGTGGCACATAAAATATCGCACTTCAGGGCTCTCGCCTCCTTCCACAGCATGGATCTTTTAAATGGGCTGTTCAAGCCCTTAGTGTTAAGGGCAACTACTTTGAGAACCATTTATGAACTGACTCACGCTGTAAAAGCATAGAGTCTAGACTATTGTTAGATGGGTAATACAGTACGGAGAGATCATAATAGGCAGCATTCCCTAGGAGTATGAGTTTTGGAGACTTGGCAAGGTAGTTAATGGTGATAAATTCACTATTCAGGTGTACATAATGGGGAAGGAATTCAAAAGGGTTAAACAATACAACAAAACTATATAAAGAAGGGTTAACGGATCGGTATACCATGACGATAATCAGCCTATTGGGCGAATCTCTCGGCTCATGGCCGGGAAGAGGCCACATAGCACCTCCCTATCTACGATGGTAGAACCTCATGTCCACAAGTCAGTGAGTAGGCCTCCTTTTCTGGGACACTAGTTGCCATTCAGGAGACAAATGAGTGGGTGAGCTTGATCCTAGGTTAGTGCCCTCCATTGAGATGTTCCAGGAGTTTCTTTCCGGATTCCAATGAGGTTATCATGTGTAGGGTCCCCTGGTGGTGTATCAGAACTTTTGTTGGGAACCCCCACCTATATGGCACGTTATTTTGCCTCAGTGCAGTGGTGAATGCGCTTAATGACCGCCGTTGCTGGAGGGTGACAGCTGACAGGTCTGCAAACATTTTAATTTGGTGATATGGGGCATACTGAGTGTAATACTATATATTTGAGATGTTGCATACATATGACCCCCACACACCTGTAGTGGCAGCAGAAAGCAGTCCTCCTGAACTGCTGTCCATTACCTGACTGCTGGGACCCCCATCAATCACGAGACTTGGGGTTCCATGTCCCCAGTTTGAGTAAAGCTGCGGTTGATTCAAAGTCCATGGGACTGCTGGAGATAGTGTTCAGCTATTTCTGACGGTCCCATAGAGTTTGAATGGAGCGGAAGTGCACAGGCCAAACCACCGTTTTATTTAAAAGGAGGACACACAACCCCATTGTTGTGATCGTTGGGGGTCCCAGCAGTCAGCCCACCACTGATCAGACACTTATCACCTATCCTGTGGATAGGTTTCTCATTCAGGGACAACCCCTTTAAGATACCAAGGTCACTGGCCTTGCAACTTCCCCGATTTCTACTTTTCCGGTAGTAATAATGATATTGTCCTGGAATATAATGAAGGGTAATATGGCTGCCTGCAAAGACCACACTGCTGCTTGTAACACCTAGGTCACAGGGTTGATCCCTGAATGGGACACAATTCTGTCACGTTGGTTGCAATATGTAGGCATATATTTCCAGTCAGAAGGATGGACACCACATTGGGACCTGAGAGACCCCGTTAGAAAGAAATCATACAATGGATTCAGCTCTAAAAGCCCTCTAGAATGATTCACATGGGAATAATATGCTTGAAAGGGCAAAAAGAACCAGTTCTTCAGGATTTACATATAGGGTAGATCAAAAATATGAGATTGGCGGGGTCCATCTCGAGGGATGAAGAGGCTGTAGCGTTCTGTGAACACTTAGGCCACGTAACATCACGTTCATTGGTCACGTGGCCTAGGAGTAATTCAGCCCCATTCCAGTGACTAGGGCTGGGCTGTAATACCAAGCACTGCCACTATACAATGTACGGCGCTGTGCTTGGCATGCTGTGAGAGGCTGCAAAATCAAATTTTTAAAGGGTTTCTGTCACCCCATTAAACCGTTTTTTTTTTTTTTTTTCTTTACTAATATTCCCTATAGTGCGATCTCATGATACATAAGCAAATTAATCATTTTGGTTCAGTAGAATTTGCTAAAAATCGATTTTTAAAATATGCTAATTAACTTGCTACCAGCAAGTAGGGCGGCTACTTGCTGGTAGCAGCCGCATCCTCCGATGGTAATGACGCCCCCTCGGCATGCTGATTGACAGGGCCAGGGAAGGGAATCGTTCTCTGCTGGCGCTGTTAGAATTTGAAATCTCGCGCCTGCGCCGTACCTGTCTTCAATCGGCGCAGGCGCACTGAGAGGCGGCCGCTCGCTCGACCGCTCCATCCTCAATGCGCCTGCGTCGATGACGTCATCAAGTACACCCGGAAGAGATTTATTATTAATAATCGTTGGTGGTATAGTGTTAATAACTGTCATTTTTATAAAATTATTTATTCCCATTTCGTTGGTGGTTTTTGTGGCAGCATGCTTATTATGTACATACTTACCTGATTCGAGCATCCGCCTCCTTCCAGCGCTGCCGGCGTCTTCTCTTCCGGGTGTATGCGATGACGTCATCGACGCAGGCGCATTGAGGATGGAGCGGTTGAGCGAGCGGCCGCCTCTCAGTGCGCCTGCGCCGATTGAAGACAGGTACGGCGCAGGCGCGAGATTTCAAATTCTAACAGCGCCAGCAGAGAACGATTCCCTTCCCTTGCCCTGTCAATCAGCATGCCGAGGGGGCGTTATTACCATCGGAGGATGCGGCTGCTACCAGCAAGTAGCCGCCCTCGCACACTCAATTGACAGGGCCAGGCTGCAGGTATATCATTCCCCTGGCCCTGAATTCTCGTACTTGTGCTGTTCAATATATTGGCACATGTGCAGTGCAGCAGAGTCTCTGCCAGGTGTAAGCAAGTGTACTGTGCATGCGCCAATATGATATTGGATGGGGCATGTGTGAGAATACAGGGCTTGGTGAAATGATGTACCTAAAACCTGGCCCTGTCAATCAGTGATGCAAAAGGGGGGCTGGGCAGAGAGAGGAGCTTGAGTGCAACTAGAGCAATGGTGCCACCCTCGTTGCACTAAATGCCTCATTTGAATATTTCTTAAAAGTTCGCTTTCTCTGCAAGGGAGCCACAGATGTATAAAAGAAAGGCACCATTATAATCAGGGGAGCAAATCTATGTGGCACTGGACGTGCCCCTAAAGGGATGTCACCGCTGACACATGCCTTTTAGGCCTTGTTCACACCACTATAGTTTGGGTCCGTGTCCGATCTGCATTTTGTGTGGATCACACACGGACCCATTCATTTTTATGGGTCCGCAAATATTGCACACAGCACATTGATTATATCCATGTCTGCATCCGTGTGGCCGTTCCGCTAATTACAGAACATGTCCGTACATTTTGTGGACAAGAATAACCACAAAAAGAAAACTGATATGGTCATGTTTATATAGCCTTAAAGGGGTTATCTGACACCAACAAATGCCCCTCTGTTCGCCGGGCCCCTCACACTAATTCTACTTACCTGGCTCCCCACACTGACGCAGCGGCTTCTCCCCGTGTGTGTATGAAAACATCCGGTGTCGGGGGGGAGCAGCCAATGGCAGGCGGTGATGGGGGATGAGCCTCCCTAGTATTGATGGTGACGCTAAGGAGGCTCGTCCCCGTCACTGCCTGCCTTTGGCTGCTCCCCCCCCCCCCCCCCCCGACACCGGATGTTTTCATCTGCGCGCGGGAAGACCAGGAGCGGCGCGGGGAGCCAGGTAAGTAGAATTAGGGTCCATTCACATGTCCGCAGTGTTTTGCGGATCCGCAAAACACCGGGCCGGCACCCCAATAGAAATGCCTATTCTTGTCCGCAGCTGCGGACAAGAATAGGACATGTTCTATTTTTTTGTGGAGCCACGGACCGGATGTTCGGGGCCTTGGATCAGAAATGCGGCTGCGGACAGCACACTGTGAGCTGTCCGCATCTTTTCCATCCCCATTGAAAATAAATGGGTCCACAACTGTTCTGCAATTGTGTAATGGATGCGGACCCAAAGTGCGGACGTCTGAATGTGTGGGGGGCCCGGCATATGGGGGGGCATTTGTTAGTGTCAGATAACCTCTTTAAGGGCAGAACAATGATTAAAAATAGACTGTATTAGTTTGTAATCAACTCCTGTTCCCCAGCCCCCAATGGCACCTTAAACTGCTTGTCCTACTCCTGGTGAGTGGAGGAAAACGGAGTCATGTGAATATAATTTTTTTTAGCTGGTCCTAAGGGGATAAATAAAGTAAGCGTTGCCTCTGGACATGGAGTAGGCTCTGCAGGCCTCCAGCTTGTTTCACAGTAAAACATGTGGCCCGTACGGGGATCGAACCCGCGACCTTGGCGTTATTAGCACCACGCTCTAACCAACTGAGCTAACCGGCCATATATATTGCAGCCTGTTAGGGACATTTGTAAAACTACTAGGAATATCGGGCAATGTACTAAGGATCTTCCTGTTATCTGACACTTCTACAATGCTCCCCAGAATATAGTTTCTGCTGCATCTATAAAACGTGACAGTCAAACGATAAAAGATTTATAAGTTCTCATTATGAAGATTATATAAAAAAAAGTCATATTTTTTATTTTATAAAATCCACTTTTTTTTTTTTAAGAAAACATGTAGCCTCCCCGTCGGGGAATCGAACCCCGGTCTCCCGCGTGACAGGCGGGGATACTTACCACTATACTAACGAGGAGCTGCTATACATTGGAAGTGTTTACAGCGCTTCTCCTATGTACTGCTATGTGGTCCAGTGGTACCAGATCAATATGGAAAGGAATGTGCGCGAAATCCCAGCATCTGTTACACACAGCGCACGCAGCCCCCAGCTATAAACTTCTAGTTCCAACTTGCTCAGCGATTTAGGCCACGCCTCCTCAACTTAATTAACCAATGAGCGGTGAGTAGGGCGTCACCGGGTGAAGTGTTGTGAAAGAAGATATCAGGGAGCTCAGTGATAACCGCTCAGGTTGGTGAGGTACCCGGCCGGGTAACTACCAGGTATGATGAGGGTGTGCCATGCTGGGTGCAGGGCGTATATAGCCGCATGGCACTGAGCGGCGGTACCGCATCGTGCTGCTTACATAACCTGCGCTAGGGGGCATGACTCCCATCAATATGCACGGTTCATGCAGGGACATGTCTGTGGTGCTGAATGTCTGCTGCGGGGCTCTTTAGTGTCCTGGCTGGTTTATAAACTATTACATGGACGGCACTGTGTTAGTCTCTGTTCACACTGGCAGTGTGGTCCTGTCAGGTTTTCCTTGTAGTCTGCTTCTTTGGAGACAACAGCAAATCTTTTAGGGATCAGATGCAATTTCACATTTTTTTTGCTGCAACAAAATCCACAACTGCTGTATGGCATATAATATGAGATATAGGTGGGCTTGGCAAGGCTTGCTGCCACCCATGGATGCCCCTGCTTGTCCCCGCTGCAGGATAACAGTGGGCAGTATGAGGCTGAGTGCGGCTGGGCCCTGGTGCAGTACGTCCGGGGCCGGACCAGTGTGAACAGCTGATGATCAGAGGTTCTGAGTAGAGATGAGCGAATTAAAAAAAAATTCGACTCGCCGGTTCGCCAAATTTTTGGGGAAAATTTTTGTTCAATCCCAATAAATGTGCAGCAAATTACAGTAAAAAAACGTCTATTTCCTGGCAGCAGAGAGCCTTTATAGGGGTGTAGAACACTGTGCCTTGCAGTAAGGCTACTTTCACACTAGCGGCAGGACGGATCCGACAGGCTGTTCACCCTTTCGGATCCGTCCTGCCGCTATTTCACCGGACCGCCGCTCCGTCCCCATTGACTATAATGGGGACGGGGGCAGAGCTCCGGCGCAGCACGGCAGTGCACGGTGAGAGGCCGTCGGACTAAAAGTTCTGCATGTCCGACTTTTTAGTCCGGCGGCTTCTCGCCGTGCTGCGCCGGAGCTCTGCCACTGTCCCCATTATAGTCAATGGGGACAGAGCGGCGGTCTGGCGAAATAGTGGCAGGACGGATCCGACAGGGTGAACAGCCCGTCGGATCCGTCCTGCCGCTAGTGTGAAAGTAGCCTAGCACGCAAAGGGAGTCTGCAATGGTAGTGAAACAATACTGTTAGGCCTCTTTCACACGGGCGTTGCGGGAAAAGGTGCGGGTGCGTTGTGGGAACATGCACATTTTTTCCGCGCCAGTGCAAAACATTGTAATGCGTTTTGCACTCGCGTGAGAAAAATCGGCATGTTTGGTACCCAAACCCGAACTTCTTCACAGAAGTTCGGGCTTAGGATCGGTGTTCTGTAGATTGTATTATTTTCCCTTATAACATGGTTATAAGGGAAAATAATAGCATTCTGAATACAGAATGCTAAGTCAAATAGCGCTGGAGGGGTTAATTTTTTTTATTTAACTCACCTTAATCCACTTGATCGCGCAGCCGACATCTCTTCTGACTTCTTTCTTTGCTGTGTGCAGGAAAAGGACCTGTGGTGATGTCACTCTGGTCATCACATGGTCCGTCACATGATCTTTTACCATGGTGACGGACCATGTGATGACTGGAGTGACGTCACCACAGGTCCTTTTCCTGCACACAGCAAAGAAATAAGTCAGAAGAGATGCCGGCTGCGCGATCAAGTGGATTAAGGTGAGTTACATTTTTTTATTTTTTTTTAACCCCTCCAGCGCTATTTTACTTAGCATTCTGTATTCAGAATGCTAATATTTTCCCTTATAATAAAGATCGGGTCCCCATCCCGATTGTCTCCTAGCAACCGTGCGTGAAAATCGCACCGCATCCGCACTTGCTTGCGGATGCTTGCGATTTTCACGCAGCCCCATTCACTTCTATGGGGCCTGCGTTGCGTGAAAAACGCACAAAATTGAGCATGCTGCGATTTTCACGCAACGCACAAGTGATGCGTGAAAATCACTGCTCATGTGAACAGCCCTATAGAAATGAATGGGTCCTGATTCAGTGCGGGTGCAATGCGTTCAACTCGCGCATTGCACCCGTGCGGAATACTCGCCCGTGTGAAAGGGGCCTTAGTCAGTATGACATGCAGATGACATCACTCTTAGAATCACTGCACACTTCACTTATTTGGGCAGTCACAGGGCCAAAACTGACCAACTCAAGTGTGAACTCAGCCTTACAGGTCGATGTTAGCGCCAAGAATAAGCGCACTCCTTTTACACCGTCATCAGCTGACTCCACATAGATGTCTACAGAACCTATACTATTAGGCCTGTTTCACAAGGGCGTCGCGTGTGAGGGCCGGATAGGATGCGGGTGCATCACGGAAAAATGCGTGATTTTTCATCGCGAGTGCAAAGCGTTTTAATGCGTTTTGCACGCGCGTGAGAAAAATCAGCATTTTTGGTACCCAGACCCGAACCCGGACTTCTTCACAGAAGTTCGGGTTTGGGTTAGGCTACTTTCACACTAGCGGCAGGACGGATCCGACAGGCTGTTCACCCTGTCGGATCCGTCCTGCCACTATTTCGCCATGCCGCCGGACTGACGCTCCGCCCCATTGACTATAATGGGGAGGGGGCGGAGCTCCGGGGGAGGTTCGGCGCAGCACGGCAGTGCACGGCGAGAGGCCGCCGGACTAAAAAGTCGGACATGCAGTACTTTTAGTCCAGTGGCCTCTCGCCGTGCACTGCCGTGCTGCGCCGGAGCTCCGCCCCCTCCCCATTATAGTCAATGGGGCGGAGCGTCAGTCCGGCGGCATGGCGAAATAGCAGCAGGACGGATCCGACAGGGTGAACAGCCTGTCAGATCCGTCCTGCAGCTAGTGTGACAGTACCCTTAGGTGTTGTGTAGATTTTATTATTTTCCCTTACGACATGGTTATAAGGGAAAATAATAGCATTCTTAATACAGAATGCTTAGTAAAATGTCCATTGAGGGGTTAAAAATAAACAAATTTAACTCACCTCATCCACTTGAGCGCGTAGCGGATCGCCTCTTCTTTCCTCTTTCTTCAGGACCTGGATAAAGGACCTTTGAGGACGTCACTGACCATGTGACGGACCTTGTGATGAGCGCAGTGACGTCATCAAAGGTCCTTTACCTAGGTCCTGAAGAAAGAAGAGGAGATCTGCTACGCGACCAAGTGGATGGGGTGAGTTCAATTTGTTTATTATTTTTAACCCCTCAATGGACATTTTACTAAGCATTCTGTATTAAGAATGCTATTATTTTCCCTTATAACCATGTTATAAGGGCAAATAATAAAGATCGGGTCCCCATCCTGATCGTCTCCTTAGCAACCATGCATGAAAATCAGCTCAAGGTGAGGCACCTGATTCCTGTCCTCCAGGGAGGTTGTTTGTTCCTTCTGGGCTTCGGCACAAGGAACATCATGATACTGTCCTTTTGGGACACCCTGGGAGCAGATCCACTGTGGATCTTATTTCCCAGAGATTCTGCTGGCCAGGTTTACGTAAAGGTGTGGAGGGTTATGTGGCAGCCTGTGAGACCTGTGCACGTGCCAAGGTGACTCATACTCTGCCTTCGGGATCTCTTCTTCCTTTGTCCATCCCGTCACGGGACGCATTTGTCCATAGACTTTATCACTGATTTGCCTTGTTCCTCTGGGAAGACGGTGATTTTGGTGGCGGTGGACCTCTTCAGTAAGATGACACACTTTATACCATTATCAGGTTTGCCCAATGCCAAAACTCTCGCTCAAGTGTTTATTGATAACATCGTGAAATTGTACGGCATTCCCTCTGATGTGGTGTGTGATAGGGGAATGAAATTTGTTTGCAGGTTCTGGAGGGCATTCTGTATTCGTCTGAGAGTTCAGTTGCCCCTCTCTTCGGCTTTCCACCCTCAGTCGAACGGACAAACTGAGCGCACTAACCAGAATCTGGAAAGTTATTTGAGGTGTTTAGTCTCCGAGAATCAGGAAGAGTGGTCTTCGTTTTTGTCTTTGGCTGAGTTTGCCTTAATTAACCGTAGACTGGAGTCCACTGATAAGTCACCATTTTTTGTGCATATAGGTTTCACCTGTGTCCTCTGGTATACCTGAAGAGGAAAGATTCTCTTCCACATTGTCATCTATCTGGCGGAAGATTCAAATCAATTTGAAAAAAATGAAAGCTATAAACGTATAGCTGACAAGAGACGTATGGCTGGTCCGGACCTGTGTGTGGGTGATTTGGTGTGGTTGTCCACTAAGAACATTAAGTTGAAGGTTCACACTCCAAATAGAATTATGAGCGGCACACTCCACGTCTCTCCTTTAACCCGAAATTGCAGATCCCACACGGTTCTCCTCTGATACCACGATCTCAGCCGTGGACGAGCCCAAACAACAATTAGTCCAGGACAATATTCTTCTTTGTAGAAAGAAAGCGGGCGGCACTCACCATCGTGAAGATATAAGATATTCCTTTATTGCTGCATCAAGCAAAACACAGGCGGCACCGGAGCTAGGAGTCACTTCCCTGCAGGGAAGTGACTCCTAGCTCCGGTGCCGCCTGTGTTTTGCTTGATGCAGCAATAAAGCAATATCTTATATCTTCACGATGGTGAGTGCCGCCCGCTTTCTTTCTACAAAGAAGAATATTAAGTTAAAGGTTCCCTCTTGAAAGTTGGGCCCAAGATTTATTGGTCCTTACAAGATCTCTGCTATTATTAATCCGGTTGCGTTTCGTCTCGAACTTCCACAGGCTTGAAAGATCCATAATGTGTTTCACAGGTCTTTGTTGAAAAACTATGTGGAACCTGCTGAACCATCTCCCATGCCACCTCCACCTCCTATTGTCTTGGTAGATGGTAACCTGGAGTTTCAGATGTCCAGAATAATTAACTTGCGTATTCTTCGTGGTTCCCTTCAGTACCTCGTACATTGGAAGGGTTACGGGCCAGAAGAAAGAATGTGGGTTCCGGCGACTGATGTCAGTGCTAGTTGCCTTCTGAAGGCTTTTCACAGGGCGCACCCAGATAAGGTCGGTCCTGGGTGCCTGGAGGTCACCCGTAGAAGAGGGGGGTACTGTCACTGCCTGCCCTGTAAGAGTTCTGAGAAGATCGCATAGACTTGCAGCACGTGAGTCTATGTGAAAGGTCTTTCTATGTTTCCTTTCTGTTTGTTGTTGTGGGCTGGAACCCACCTTTCCACAGGTTCTCCTTGTTTGCTGTTTAACCCATTAAGGACTTAGGATGTACTGGTACGCCCTATTTCCCAGTACGTCCTAACTTTAAATCGCGATTGCGGCGCAGCGGGGGGTTAATCGCAACAGGATGTCTGCTGAAATCATTCAGCGGGCATCCTGTCACAACGCTGGGGGGGGGGGGGGTGTCCGTGCCGGCGATCGCCGCAAACCGCACGTCATTTCAGACCTGAGGTTTGCGGCTTTACCTGCGGTTGCAGCGGCAGTGCCATCGGGTCCCCATGCGGCTGTAGGGGGGGCCCGATGGCATGGAAGGCAGCGCGATGTCTAAGGATGGCATCGCGCTGCCTTCCGGTGACGAGCCTGTGAGATCCAGCCCCCTGGATCTCACAGGCCGGAAGCTGTATGAGTAATACACACAGTATTACTCATACAGCCAATGCATTCCAATACAGAAGTATTGGAATGCATTGTAAATGGGATTAGACCCCCAAAAGTTAGTCCCAAAGTAGAACAAAAAATTAAGTAAAAAAAAAGTTTAAAAAATAAAGTTTTCCCCCCAAAAAATTTAAAGTTTTAAGTAAAAATAAACAAAAACTTCATTTTCGCCAAATAAAGTAAAAAAAAAAAACAGGGGAAAAAAAAGTATACATATTAAGTATCGCCGCGTCCGTATCGACTGACTCTATAAAAATATCACATGACCTAACCCCTCAGATAAACACCGTAAAAAATAAAAAATAAAAACTGTGCTAAATAAACCATTTTTTGTCACCTTACATCACAAAAAGTGTAATAGCAAGCGATCAAAAAGTCATATGCACCCCAAAATCAAACCGTCATCTCATCCCGCAAAAAATGAGACCCTACTTAAGATAATCGCCCAAAAACTGAAAAAAATATGGCTCTCAGAATATGAAGACACTAAAACATGATTTTTTTTTTGTTTCAAAAATGATATTATTGTGTAAAACTTACATAAATAAAAAAAAAGTATACATATTAGGTATCGCCGTGTCCGTATCGACAGGCTCTATAAAAATATCACATGACCTAACCCCTCAGATGAACATCGTAAAAAATAAAAACTGTGCTAAATCATTTTTTGTCACCTTACATCACAAAAAGTGTAATAGCAAGCGATCAAAAAGTCACACGCACCCCAAAATAGTGCCAATAAAACAGTCATCTCATCCCGCAAAAATCATACCCTACCCAAGGTAATCGCCCAAAAACTGAAAAAATTATGGCTCTCAGACTATTGAAACACTAAAACATGATTTTTTTTGTTTCAAAAAAGAAATCATTGTGTAAAAGTTACATAAATAAAATAAAAAGTATACATATTAGGTATCGCCGCATCCGTGACAACCTGGTCTATAAAAATATCACATGTTCTAACCTGTCAGATGATATGAAATCATATGTACCCTAAACTAGTACCAACAAAACTGCTACCCTATCCCGTAGTTTCTAAAATGGGGTCACTTTTTTGGAGTTTCTACTCTAGGGGTGCATCAGGGGGGCTTCAAATGGGACATGGTGTCAAAAAAACAGTCCAGCAAAATCTGCCTTCCAAAAACCGTATGGCATTCCTTTCCTTCTGCGCCCTGCCGTGTGCCCGTACAGCGGTTTACGACCACATATGGGGCGTTTCTGTAAACTACAGAATCAGGGCCATAAATATTGAGTTTGGTTTGGCTGTTAACCCTTGCTTTGTTACTGGGAAAAATTGATTAAAATGGAAAATTTGCCAAGAAATTGAAATTCTGAAATTTCATCTCCATTTGCCAATAACTCTTATGGAACACCTAAAGGGTTAACGACGTTTGTAAAATCTGTTTTGAATACCTTGAGGGGTGTAGTTTCTTAGATGGGGTCACTTTTATGGAGTTTCTACTCTAGGGGTGCATCAGGGGGGCTTCAAATGGGACATGGTGTCAAAAAAAACAGTCCAGCAAAACCTGCCTTCCAAAAACCGTATGGCATTCCTTTCCTTCTGCGCCCTGCCATGTGCCCGTACAGCGGTTTACGACCACATATGGGGTGTTTCTGTAAACTACAGAATCAGGGCCATAAATATTGAGTTTGGTTTGGCTGTTAACCCTTGCTCTGTAACTGGAAAAAAATTATTAAAATGGAAAATCTGCCAAAAAAGTGAAATTTTGAAATTGTATCTCTATTTTCCATTAATTCTTGTGGAACACCTAAAGGGTTAACGACGTTTGTAAAATCAGTTTTGAATACCTTGAGGGGTGTAGTTTCTAGAATGGGGTCATTTTTGGGTGGTTTCTATTATGTAAGCCTCGCAAAGTGACTTCAGACCTGAACTGGTCCCTAAAAATTGGGTTTTTGAAAATTTCTGAAAAATTTCAAGATTTGCTTCTAAACTTCTAAGCCTTGTAACATCCCCAAAAAATTAAATATCATTCCCAAAATGATCCAAACATGAAGTAGACATATGGGGAATGTAAAGTAATAACTATTTTTGGAGGTATTACTATGTATTATAAAAGTAGAGAAATTGAAACTTGGAAATTTGCAATTTTATTCACATTTTTGGTAAATTTGGTATTTTTTTATAAATAAAAATGAATTTTTTTGACTTCATTTTACCAGTGTCATGAAGTACAATATGTGACGAGAAAACAATCTCAGAATGGCCTGGATAAGTCAAAGCGTTTTAAAGTTATCAGCACTTAAAGTGACACTGGTCAGATTTGCAAAAAATGGGCAAGTCCTTAAGGTGAAATAGGAGTCCTTAAGGGGTTAAGAGGCTCTATTTAAGTTCGCCTCTTACTGCTGACTTTGCGGTTGATATTTTCCTTCTGGATTTCTATACTGGTTGTTTGTGGATCCTCTACTTCCTGCTTGTCTCAAGCTAAGTCCTGTTTTCTCCTTTGTGTGTGTGTTGCTGCTAGATCTCAGGGAGACGCTGGTCCCTTCACTGTGGCAGGTACTGGCTGTCTCATTCCCTTCTCACTAAGTTAGGGTTTGCTACAGTGTCAGCAGGCCTTAGGTTCCAGCGTATGAGTTCGTTCACCATCAGGACTTGCTCATACTGTCAGCAGTCAGGGAGAGGCTTAGTGATTGTTAGGAGGTTACCATTCCCCCCCCCCCCCCCCCCCCCCCCCCCCCCCTAGATTTGGGGCCTAGTCTCTTTACCTGTTGCTGTTTGTTTACTTGGTGTTCCTCTTATCCCCACTTGCCTTGACAGTGACATAGTGTGGAGGTAGCAGCAGCATCAGGAGACCACAGACTGGAAAGGTGACATAGTGTGGAGGTGGGTGGCAATACTAGTACCCACTGAAGATGGTGGTAAAAGAAAGAGCTCTTGGCATCAGATGTGTGGCATCAGGCGAGTGGCAGCATCAGAATAGTAGCTGAGGCAGGTAGCCAGAAGAAACCAGTCTCTTTTGTAAAAGTGTTGGTGTGGCACCATGGATAATCTAGTCTGATGCATCAGGAATTGGTGGGTGGAAATCCTGGCTGATCTTTGCCTGATTCATCTTGACAAAGGTCAGTCTCTCCACATTTTGGGTGGACAGGCAAATTCTTCTAGGGGTAACTATAGCCCTCGCCGCACTAAACATCCGCTCTGATGCCACTCTACTGGCCGGGCAGGACAGCTTTTTCAGGGCAAACTCGGCCAGTTGCGGCCACAAATCCACTTTGGCTGCCCAGTAGTCCAGCGGATCTTTAAGGTCGGCTGGCAGGGTGCACTCCAAGTATGCCACCACCTGCTGGTTCAGGTTCTGCTCCAGGTCTAGATGCTGCTGCTGGTGAGTAGTTTCTTCATTAAGGGGATTAAGAAAGCTGCTCATCAGCGACTGTAGACTTAGGCTGCTGCTGATGGAGCTGGTACTGCTCCTGCCACCCCACCCCTCCCTAGCAGCCATGGCAGTTGAACGTGAGCACAGAGGGCCCCCCGGTCAGACCTGCGAGAGGATGGACGATGGCGCAGATAGGCAGCGGCCAACTGACTACATAGGATGTCTCTATAGTAGTTCAGTTTGTCCTCCCTCTCAGCGGGTGTAAAAAAGGCCCCTATTTTGGACCGGTAGCGAGGGTCCAGCAAGGTGTAGAGCCAGAAGTCATCCCTCTGCCGAATGGTGACAATTCGGCTGTCACTACACAAGCAAGTGAACATGCAGCGGGCCATTTGCGCAAGTGACCCGGAGGCAGGAAGTCCCTCCATCTCCACTGCATACTGCCACAATGTGTCTTCCTCATCTCCCTCTTGCTCCTCCTGCTCCTCCTCTCCTGTCACCTGTGTAGCAAAACGACCCATTTCGCTAGACATTGCTTGTGCTCCAATCTCCTCCTCCTCCAGTTCAGCCCCCACAGGGCTTATGTGGCCGTGAGATCTAGGCGCCATGTCTCTAGTCCCCTGACCAGCCATATTTACCCGCATCTGTTTCAGGACATGAATCAGTGGAATGACGTCGTTCATCCCGTAGTCCTGGCGACTGACAAATAACGTGGCCTCCTCAAAGGGCCTGAGCAAACGGCAGGTGTCACACATGAGCTGCCACTGGCTGACATCGAAGTTACACAGGGGAGTACTCCTGTCCGCTTGGATCATCAGGAAATCGTTGATGGCCTTTCTCTGTTCCTATAGTCGGTCCAACATTTGGAGGGTGGAATTCCAACGGGTGGAAACATTGCATTTCAGCCTATGTTGGGGGATGCCGTTCAGCCGCTGCAGCTCAAGGAGGGTGTGCTTTGCGGTGTACGAGTGGCTGAAGTGCATGCAAAGTTTCCTGGCCATTCAGGATGTCTTGCAGATGGTTCCGATTTCAGTTGTCGCAGAGAAAGCCAGGATTCGATTTGTTGCTGAAGGACATGGAGCAGTTCCTCCTTTGTGTGACTCCGTTCGCTCAGGCAAACGAGGTGCAGAACAGCGTGACACTGCCGTGCCCTGCACATGTGGTATGCTGGAGGGGCATTGTCCCTGCAGTGGAGGCTGAGGACATGGTGGAGGATGAGTAGGCAGAGGCAGACATTGTCGCTAGCCCAACGGCGTGGCAACGTGGAGGCCAAGTTGCTGGTGTGGCTGTGCAGGAACCACATTCACCCAGTGGGCCGTAAAGGACATGTACTGTCCCTGACCGTAGTTACAGCTCCACACGTCGGCGCTGCCGTACACTTTGGCAGACACTGACAGGCTCAAGGACTGCCCCACCTCCAGTCTACATATGTGTGCAGGGCTGGTACTGCCTTTTTTGCAAAGAAATGACAGCTTGGGACTCTCTACCTCGGCTCGGCACAAGCTATCAGTTCTCGGAAAGGTGCAGAGTCCACCACTTGGAAAGGGAGGGAGTGCAGCACCAGCAACTTGGACAGGAACACATTCAGCTTCTGTGCGGTTGCATACTGTTGTCTCTTGGCAATCACTTTGGTGATTGATTGCTGACAGGGAGTAGGAGGACGGAATGACTGACGAGGAGGAGCAGGAGCATCAGGACTGGCAGATGATAGGAAGGAAAAACAGCTCCCTTTGGTGGTGGAGCTTTGACTGCCAGAAACCGGGTGCGTCCCAGTGGGTGGTGCAGCGGTTGCTGCGGCAGGCTGGACCACCACATCGGAGCCACGGTTCTCCCAGGCCACTTTATGGCGACGCTGCATATGTTGACGCAGGGCCGTAGTGCCAACATTGGCACCCTGGCCACGCTTCACCCTCTGCCTACAGATTCTACATATGGTCACGTTCACCTCCTTCGGCGGCTTTTAAAAAAACTGCCACACCGCCAAGTAGGTGATTTTTACCCCCAACACTACACACTGAATGACTGCTACCGCCGTTGCCTCCTTGAGCCCCTGCACCGCTACTCCCGTGAAGCGGGTGGTCTACCCCAGGCGCGTTTGGCTCCTGACCTCCCATTGCTGCCACCCTGCTGACTCCTGGCCACGCTAGCGACTTGCTGGCTCCGCCTCTGGCTCACGGGAAAGCTGACTCCCTCTTCTTCCGAAGATGATGAAGCACCTTCGTCACCCGGCCCCCAAGTGTGATCAGCTACATCATCATCATCGAGTAGTGTCTGCGCGTCACTGTCCTCCTCAACCGTCTCTGGGTCAGGAGCCTGACTGCTCTCAACACCAGCTCCCACGCCACTCTCCTCATCACTACTTGCCCGCCTAGCGAAGGAAGCGGCGGATGTCGCCTCCACATCTTGGCTGGGCAGTAGCTGTTGACTGTCCTCTAATAGCTCCTCCTCGCTGAAAAGGCAGAGCCTACAGCATATAATACTTCTCACGGTGAGGGAACAGAAAAGGACAGGGCCTAATCCAGGGCGATGCCAACTAAGGGTTGTGTCTGACGAACACGCTGATTCTTGGCTGGGGGTGTCTGATGTAAGTCAGGCCTCTCGAAGTGACCCCTGCTGCCACGGCCCCTTACTCTGCTGTGACCTCTGCCTGCGCCAGAAACATTTAGGCCTCTGCCACTCCCTTGTGCAGGGACTGGCACTTCTCTGCCTGACATACTGTTAGATCAAATAACCAAATATTAGATCAAATATTTTTTATTTCGCCACTAATAAACAGCAAACAGGGCTGTAAAAAAGGTGTGTAAAGTGGTTGTCCCAAATGGCCATTTATTACATAACCACGGGTTAGATAAGCCTGGGGCTACATGGTGACTTTGGCCCCTTGCAGACGAGCGTTACTCCCGCAGCGAGTCCGCAACACAGCACCCGGCCTGACCTCCCAGCACTGACGGGAATCACATAGCATTATATTGATTTATGATGCTATGTACCCCTTTCAGTTCTGGATTACACGGACAGCATTATGTCAGTGTTATCTAATACATTCCAGAACTGTAAGGGTTACATAGCATCATAAATCAATATAATGCTATGTCACCCCTGGCAGCGCTGGGAGGTCAGGCCGGGAGCTGCGTTGCGGACTCGCTGCGGAAGGAGCGCTCGTCTGCAAGGGGCCTTTGGCTGTGACAAACATCACATGGCCAGAGATCGCAGTGTAGCAATGGAGCATTGCCACTAGTGAGAGGGGTCATTTTGCGACCTGCACATTGTCATGACAGCCCCAATAATTCTCACAACTGTAGGGTTGCAATGCGACCCCATTCACTGTCCCGATTTGAAACCCTGCACTACACTACGATGATTGGTCGTGCTGGCAACAGTGCATTCCTTTCTTTTTATTTAGCACACAGACATAAAGTGCACCAGGCCTGTGACAGAATTGTGTAAAGCAGCTATGGAATCCGTTTCATCTGCTAGTGTGAGGAGACAAAGCCCAGCGTTACTGGCTGAGCGCACTGCAGCGGTCCACCATCATTGCCCTCTCTTCTCCACCACTTACCCCTTACATGGGGGGCACAGGGCACCCTCAGCACATGGCGCAGTGTGCGCAGAACGCTCTCCTCCGTGCGCTGCAGGACTGAAGAGCTCGTCTACTTTAGCTGCCCCTTGTCTATGGAGCAGTCGGCAGTGAGCGCACTCCCCGCTTTCATAACTGAAAAGCAAGCTGCTGTGTTCAGCGCGGGAGAAGGGGGGGTTAGAGGAGCAGCCAATGGTACGGCAGCACGCTCATACTGACCAATCAGCAGCCTCCTCACTAATAACAGAGCTCTGTTATTGGATTGCTGTGTCTTCTTAAAGCGGCAGAGCAGCGGAGGGTCTAGACTACAAAGTCTTGTCGCCATTTTGCAATTCTAAGTCGCATTAGCGACCACTTTGGTCGCCATCTGGAGCCCTGGTATAATGGCAATTTGTATCGCCAGTAGGATTGTTCCTATTACCCAGGCTGTCACCTCCCCGACTGAACCCTGTTCAACAAAAATGCAGTGGAATGATTCCTCCCTATCCTTTCGCTACACCTTGAATAATCTTTCCCTGCACTTGTAAATCTTTTTTTTTTTTTTAGCACAATGACGACTTTTCTATCACTGTCCCTAGTGCCTGTAGACACGTCTCTCCCTGCACTAAGTATGCTGGTGAATGGCAGAATCTAAGATGGCTGCCCTATTTATAGGGCTGTGACATCACAGGGCTGCTGAGTGGCTGCATGCAAGTCAGTATGGGTGATCCCGACTTCCTTTCTCCATGTCCTCACACATGCAGCAGCCATTTTAGGAAAAATGTGATTCGTTAATACGAAGCGCGAGGAAATTCGCATTCAGTGTGAATAAAATTTTTCCTGAAATTCGTAACGAATTCCACTTCGTCAGCTTCGATTCACTCATCTCTAGTTCTGAGTCTAGTAAGACCCTTGGGGTATGTTCACACTGCGAAAATCCGCCATGGAAATGAGCCGCAATCAGATCGCTAACAACAAATTCCCATTACTTCAGTAGGAAATAACACTTCCATGTGCACATAATGGTGTTTTTTTCTGCATCAGAAGTGGCATGTTACTTCTCTGAAGCAGATTTTAGTTGCGTTCCCCATTAAAATCAATGGGGAAGAGCTAATGTTCCTAGCAGTTTTTTGTGGATATTTGGCAGTGCCAAAAACCAGCCGCTCAGCAGATTTTAGCAATGTGAAGATAACCTCCATTCTGATATTGATGGTCGATCCTAAAGCCGCCCCTTCATCGGTCAGCTATCTCTCCCAGGGGTGCACCTAGCCTTTCTTTTGCTGCCTGATGCAAAAACTGATGCCAAATTCTTAACCTAATCCCTTCCCTCCAGCCCTACTTTTAACCCCTTAGGGACTCAGCCCTATTTCACCTTAAGGACTTGGCCATTTTTTGCAAATCTGACCAGTGTCACTTTAAGTGCTGATAACTTTAAAATGCTTTGACTTATCCAGGCCATTCTGAGATTGTTTTTTCGTCACATATTGTACTTCATGACACTGGTAAAATGAAGCCAAAATTTGTAAAAATTTTCAAATTTCCAAGTTTCAATTTCTCTACTTCTATAATACATAGTAATACCTCCAAAAATAGTTATTACTTTACATTCCCCATATGTCTACTTCATGTTTGGATCATTTTGGGAATGATATTTTATTTTTTGGGGATGTTACAAGGCTTTGGCCTCCTGCACACGACCGTATGGCTTTTTCAGTGTTTTGCAGTCCGTTTTTCACGGATCCGTTGTTCAGTTTTTTGTTTCCGTTGTGTTTCCGTTTTCTGTTCCGTTTTTCCGTATGGCATATACAGTATACAGTAATTACATAGATAAAATTGGGCTGGGCGTAACATTTTCAATAGATTGTTCCGCAAAAAATGGAAGGGAAACGGAAGACATACGGATGCATTTCCATATGTGTTCAGTTTTTTTTGCAGACCCATTGACTTGAATGGAGCCACGGAAAGTGATTTGCGGGCAATAATAGGACATGTTCTATCTTTAAACGGAACGGAAAAAAACGGAAATACGGAAATGGAATGCATACGGAGTACAATCCGGCTTTTTTGCGGAACGATTGAAATGAATGGTTCCGTATACGGAACGCAAAAAATGGCCAGTAAACGGGGGGAAAAACGGTCGTGTGCAGGAGGCCTTAGAAGTTTAGAAGTAAATCTTGAAATTTTTCAGAAATTTTCAAAAAACCAATTTTTAGGGACCAATTCAGGTCTGAAGTCACTTTGCGAGGCTTACATAATAGAAACTACCCAAAAATGAGCCCATTCTATAAACTACACCCCTCAAGGTATTCAAAACTGATTTTACAAACGTTGTTAACCCTTTAGGTGTTCCACAAGAATTAATGGAAAATAGAGATACAATTTCAAAATTTCAAGTTTTTGGCAGATTTTCCATTTTAATATTTTTTTTACTTTTACAAAGCAAGGGTTAACAGCCAAACCAAACTCAATATTTATGGCCCTGATTCTGTAGTTTACAGAAACACCCCATATGTGGTTGTAAACTACTGTACGGGCACACGGCAGGGCGCAGAAGGAAAGGAATGCCATACGGTTTTTTGAAGGCAGATTTTGCTGGACTGTTGTTTTGACACCATGTCCCATTTGAAGCCCCCCTGATGCAACCCTAGAGTAGAAACTCCATAAAAGTGACCCCATCTAAGAAACTACACCCCTCAAGGTATTCAAAACAGATTTTACAAACGTCGTTAACCCTTTAGGTGTTCCACAAAAGTTATTGGCAAATGGAGATGAAATTTCAGAATTAAAATTTTTGGGCAAATTTTCCAATTTAATACATTTTTTCAGTTACAAAGCAAGGGTTAACAGCCAAACTAAACTCAATATTTATGGCCCTGATTCTGTAGTTTACAGAAACACCCCATATGTGGTCGTAAACAGCTGTACAGGCACACGGCAGGGCGCAGAAGGAAAGGAATGCCATACGGTTTTTGGAAGGCAGATTTTGCTGGACAGTTTTTTTTTACACCATGTCCCATTTGAAGCCCCCCTGATGCACCCCTAGTGTAGAAACTCCAAAAAAGTGGCCCCATTTTAGAAACTACGGGATAGGGTGGCAGTATTGTTGGTACTAGTTTAGGGTAAATATGATTTTTGGTTGCTCTACATTACACTTTTTGTGAGGCAAGATAACAAGAAATAGCTGTTTTGGCACCGTTTTTATTTTTTTGTTATTTACAACATTCATCTGACAGGTTAGATCATGTGATATTTTTATAGACCAGGTTGTCACGGATGCGGCGATGCCTAATATGTATATTTTTTTTTATTTATGTATGTTTTACACAATGATTTCTTTTTTGAAGCAGAAAAAATCATGTTTTAGTGTTTCCATAGTCTGAGAGCCATAATTTTTTCAGTTTTTGGGCGATTACCTTGGGTAGGGTATGATTTTTGCGGGATGAGATGACGGCTTGATTGGCACTATTTTGGGGTGCATATGACTTTTTGATCGCTTGCTATTACACTTTATGTGATGTAAGAATGGTTTATTTAGCAAAGTTTTTAATTTTTACGGTGTTCATCTGAGGGGTTAGGTCATGTGAAATTTTTTAGAGCCGGTCGATACGAATGCGGCGATACCAAATATGTATACTTTTTTTTTTATCTATGTAAGTTTTACACAATAACAGCTTTTTTAAAACAAAAAAAATGATGTTTTAGTGTCCATATTCTGAGCCATAGCTTTTTTATTTTTTGGGCGATTGTCTCAGGTAGGGGCTCATTTTTTGCGGGATGAGGTGACGGTTAGATTGGTACTATTTTGGTGGGCAAATGCCTTTTTGATCGCTTGCTGTTGTACTTTTTGTGATGTAAGGTGACAAAAAATGGTTTATTTAGCAGAGTTTTTATTTTTTACGGTGTTCATCTGAGGGGTTAGGTCATGTGATATGTTTATAGAGCCGGTCGATACGGACGCGGCGATACCTAATATGTATACTTTTTTTTTTTTTTCCTATATTTTACCAATTTTTTTTTTTTACTTTATTTGGGGAAAATGACGTTTTTGTTTATTTTTATTTGAAACTTTACATTTTTTGGGGGGAAAACTTTATTTTTTCAACTTTATTTTTCACTTTATTTTTTGTCCCACTTTGGGACTTGAACTTTTGGGGGTCTGATCCTTTACAATGCATTCCAATACTTCTGTATTGGAATGCATTGGCTGTATGAGTAATACTGTGTGTATTACTCATACAGCTTCCGGCCTGTGAGATCCAGGGGGCTGGATCTCACAGGCTCGTCACCGGAAGGCAGCACGATGCCTTCCTTAGACATCGCGCTACCTTCCATGCCATCCAGTCCCCCCTACAGCCGCATGGGGACCCGATGGCACCGCCCGCCGCAACCGCAGGTAAAAGCCGCAAACCGCAGGTCTGAATTGACCTGCGGTTTGCGGCGATCGCCGATACGGTACGGCGTTGTGACAGGATGCCCGCCGATACGGCGTTGTGACAGGATGCCTGCTGAATGATTTCAGCAGGCATCCTGTTCCTATTAACCCCCGCCGCGCCACAATGTACTGTTAATGTTAGGACGTTCCGGTACGCCCTAGGTCCTTGAGGACTCGGCAAACATGGCGTACCGGTACGTCCTACGTCCTTAAGGGGTTAAAGACATACCTGAAAAACATTACATACAGAGGTACAAAACATACAGGGTAATACAGTGCCACATACCTCTTACATCCAGTGATGTGTCCTCTGATGAAGACATTTTCTTTCCTTAACTTCTCCATTCAGACCAGACCGCCATGATGATTTTTTTCAGCCACTTCTTGTCTGAAGAGTTTGGTACACAGACATCTTAGTTTCCTTCTTTTCAATCATCCTTCGCACCTTCTGAACACCCCTAATACTGTGCCCACTGTGCTCTCCAATACCATACTGCAGAAACAGTGCCCCTGAATATACTAGTACCACACAGATAGTGCTCCCTGCAATAAGTACTGGCACACAGCGCTCTGACACTTATAATGATGTAAACACTTATAATGCTGTAAACATAGAGTCCTCCAAAAATAATTGTGCTAAGCTGCTGCTGTACCAAGGTAACCACCCCCCCCCCCTTCAACGTAACAGTCTTACCAATAATTGTCTTCCAGAGTGCACTATGTGGTAACAGTGCCGCCAGTAGTAATAGTGTCCCTCATTTTGCCCCAGAAGTAATAATGCCCCTATAGTGCCCATACTAGTAATCATGTTCCACTTAGTCCCCCAGCAGTTATAAAACCCACCATAATACCATCAGTAGTAATAATTCCCCCTATGATGTGTGCCTGTACAAAAAAGATCCCCTTATAATGTGTACCAGAACTAAAAAAATGGCCCTTTATGTTTACCAGTAATATAATCCCCCTCACAATGTGTGACAATACAAGAAATGCTCCCCTATAACGTGTTCCAGTACAAAAATGCCCCATTTTAGAGCCCCCAATGTCTCCATACTGCTTCCCCCAGTTACAAAATAATAAACACCCCCCCCCCCCCCCCCCCCCCATTGTGGCCCAACATCATGCTGCCAAATAAAAATTATAAACTCAAATACCTCCATTCTGCTGTCACCCCATCCGGTCTGTGCCCTGAGCTGTATACTGTATGTGACAAGGATGACACTGACCTAGGCTACAGGCAGAGAACAGCGATACAGTTGAATATGCAGAGATGAGCATTTGCACAAGAGCTCATTGCCTATGGCCCTTCCGCTGCCCCCCATTTGTCCCCACCTGGTTCCCATTCGCCTCGCCTCATTGGTGGTGCACCCCTGATCTCTCCTGTCTCCCTCATACACGTTGGCTGAACATTTCTGTGTATTCTATGGGGAGAGAGGAGAAGGCCTCTGCCAGACACTCCTGGAAGTGTCTTCTAGGACTCATGCAGGCGAACGTATGGTCGTTGTGCCCATATTACAGACCACAAACAGCAGCTCTGCAATATACGGGCACCATCCGTGTGCACTCCGCACTGCGTACCCAATGACTTGAATGAGTCCACGATCCACAAGATACGGTATAAGATAGAACATGTCCTATCTTTTGCAAACAGAGGCACGGATCAGAAGTACCTTCCGTGAGCTTCCAGGTCCATGCCTTGGCACCGCAAAAGAGAGGACATGTTCTATTTTATTCCATATCTTGTGGATCGTGAACCCATTCAAGTCAATGGGTCCATACCGCAACGCGGAGTGCACACGGCCGGTGCCCGTTTATTGCGGACAGCTATTTACAGCTACAGGGCTGCCCATAATTATTCATACCCCCTGGCAAATTTTTACTTAAAGTTACTTTTATTCAACCAGCAAGTAATTTTTTGACGGGAAATGACATAGGTGTCTCCCAAAAGATAATTAGACGATGTACAAGAGGCATTATTGTGGGGGGAAAAAAACATTTCTCCGCTTTTATTTACATTTGAGCAAAAAGTGTCCAGTTGGCGTAAAAAAGGAGAAGCCTTCAACCCAAAGAATACCATCCCCACTGTCAAACATGGTGGTAGGAACCTAATGCTTTGGCTGTGTTTTTCAGCCAATGGACCAGGGAACCTAATCACAGTAAACTGCACCATGAAAAAGAGCAATACATGAGGATTCTCAACGACAACATCAGGCAGTCTGCAGAGAAACTTGGCCTTGGGCACCAGTGGACATTTCAGCATGACAATGACCCAAAACACACAGCAAAAGTGGTGAAGAAATGGTTAGCAGACAACAACATTAACGTTTTGGAGTGGCCCCGCCAGAGTCCAGACTTGAATCCAATTGAGAATCTGTGGAGGGAGCTAAAGATCAGGGTGATGGCAAGAAGACCCTCCAACCTGAAAGATTTGGAGCTCATTGCTAAAGATGAATGGGCAAAAATACCTGTGGAGACATGCAAAAAGCTGGTCTGCAATTATAGGAAGCGTTTGAATGCTGTAATAGCCAATAAAGGCTTTTCTATTGATTATTGAGAAGGGTATGAATAATTTTGGACTGGACACTGGGCGCACTGGCCCATAAGACGCACCTAGGTTTTTGAGGAGGAAAATAAGAAAAAAATAATTTTGAACCAAAATGTGTGCTTTTGGTGGGTTTTGAACTAATGGTGGTCTGTGGATGACACTATTATGGGGGATCTGTGGGTGACACTGTTATGGGGGATCTGTGGGTGACACTGTTATGGGGGATCTGTGGGTGACACTGTTATGGGGGATCTGTGGGTGACACTGTTATGGGGGATCTGTGGGTGACACTGTTATGGGGGATCTCTGGATGGCTCTTATTGGGGTCTCTGGATGGCACTGTTATGGGGATCTGTGGATGACACATATATAGCATCTTATGCTATGTGTCATCCACAGATTTCCCCCCCTAATAGTGTCCCTGCGGTGTGAATGACCCCCAATACAGGGGGTGGGGGTCGCATCTGGTTTTATAATGACAGCGGGGCCCGTGCAGTGACTGTATTCTACTACACGGGCCCCGCTCACTGTATATAATCTTATCGATAATTGTAGGCATTGTTAATATATAAAAGTTCAGGGTAATCAGCGCCTGTATTACTTACAAACGCTCGTAGCAGAGAGGAGGGAGGAGGCAGGCCGGGAGGACGGGCGCTGGCAGCGTGAGTCACTACGTCATGCGCCCACGCCGCCTGCTTCATTCATAAAGTGGGCGGCGCAGGCGCGTGACGTAGTGACTCACGCTGCCAGCGCCCGTCCTCCCGGCCTGCCTCCTCCTTCCTCTCTGCTACGAGCGCTTGTAAGTACAGTAGACAGGCGTTGATTACCTTGAACTTTTATATATTAACAATGCCTACAATTATAGATAAGATATATACAGTGAGCGGGGCCCGTGTAGTAGAATACAGTCACTGCACAGGCCCCGCTGTCATTATAAAAGCAGATGCCGGCCCCCAGCCCCTCCTCCCTCTCAGCTGATACACCCGCCGCATGGCATTGCGGCGCGGCGTATCATTGAAAATTCGCAAAAATGCAGCAATCGCCCCATAAGACGCACTGCTATTTTCCCCCCACTTTTGGGGGGAAAAGTGCGTCTTATAGGGCGAATAAATACGGTAAATAAGAGATGAGAAATGGGTTTTTTTCCACAATAATGCCTCTTGTACATCGTCTTATTATCTTTTGGGAGACACCTATGTCATTTCCCGTCAAAAAATGACTTGCTGGTTAAATGAAAGTAACTAAGTCAAAATTTGCCAGGGGTATGAATAATTATGGGCAGCACTGTATATTCTGCAAATAAATTGATACATTTTACTACTGATGACCCATCCTCATAAGTAGTATCTGATCGGTGGGGGTCCGACACCTGGGACCCCCACAGATCAGCTGTATGTGAACGCTGCAAAATCAAATTTTTAAGTTATATGCAAATGGTGTTTAGTGCAAAGAGAGGGCACCCTTGCTCTCATTGCACCCAAGCTCCGCTCCTCTCTCTCTGGCCCCTCCCTCGCACACTCAATTGACAGGGCCAGGCTGTAGGTATATCATTCCCCTGGCCCTGAATTCTCGTACTTGTGCTGTTCAATATATTGGCACATGTGCAGTGCAGCAGAGTCTCTGCCAGGTGTAAGCAAGTGTACTGTGCATGCGCCAATATGATATTGGATGGGGCATGTGTGAGAATACGGGGCCTGGCGAAATGATGCACCTAATGCCTGGCCCTGTCAATCAGTGATGCAAAAGGGGGGCTGGGCAGAGAGAGGAGCTTGAGTGCAACTAGAGCAATGGTGCCACCCTCGTTGCACTAAATGCCTCACTTGAATATTTCTTAAAAGTAAAGGGAGCCACAGTATAAAAGAAAGGCACCATTATAATCAGGGGAGCAAATCTATGTGGCAGTGAACGTGCCCCTTAGGCCTCATGCACACGGCCGTTGGCTTGGTCCACATCCGAGCCGCAGTTTTGGCACCCATTCACTTCAATGGGGCCGCAAAAGATGCAGACAGCACTCTGTGTGCTGTCCGCATCCGTTGCTCCATTCTGTGGTCCACAAAAAAAATATAACCTGTCCTATTCTTGTCCGGGGACAAGAATAGGCAGTTATATTAATGGCTGTCCATGCCGTTCCGCAAATTGCAAAACGCACATGGACGCCATCCGTGTTTTGCGGATCCGCGATTTGAGGACCGCAAAACACACAACGTTCGTGTGCATGAGGCCTAAAGGGATGTCACCGCTGACACATGCCTTTTAGGCCTTGTTCACACCACTATAGTTTGGGTCCGTGTCCGATCTGCATTTTGTGTGGATCACACACGGACCCATTCATTTTTATGGGTCCGCAAATATTGCACACAGCACATTGATTATATCCATGTCTGCATCCGTGTGGCCGTTCCGCTAATTACAGAACATGTCCGTACATTTTGTGGACAAGAATAACCACAAAAAGAAAACTGATATGGTCGTGTTTATATAGCCTTAAAGGGGTTATCTGACACCAACAAATGCCCCTCTGTTCGCCGGGCCCCTCACACTAATTCTACTTACCTGGCTCCCCACACTGACGCAGCGGCTTCTCCCCGTGTGTGTATGAAAACATCCGGTGTTGGGGGGGAGCAGCCAATGGCAGGCGGTGACGGGGATGAGCCTCCCTAGTATTGATGGTGACGCTAAGGAGGCTCGTCCCCGTCACTGCCTGCCATTGGCTGCTCCCCCCCCCCCCGACACCGGATGTTTTCATCTGCGCGCGGGGAGAAGCAGCTTCAGCGGTGCGGGAGACCAGGAGCGGGCCGGGGAGCCAGGTAAGTAGAATTAGGGTCCATTCACATGTCCGCAGTGTTTTGCGGATCCGCAAAACACCGGGCCGGCACCCCAATAGAAATGCCTATTCTTGTCCGCAGCTGCGGACAAGAATAGGACATGTTCTATTTTTTTGTGGAGCCACGGACCGGATGTTCGGGGCCTTGGATCAGAAATGCGGCTGCGGACAGCACACTGTGAGCTGTCCGCATCTTTTCCATCCCCATTGAAAATAAATGGGTCCACGCCTGTTCTGCAATTGTGGAATGGATGCGGACCCAAAGTGCGGACGTCTGAATGTGTGGGGGGCCCAGCATATGGGGGGGCATTTGTTAGGGCTCTTTCACACCTGCGTTATTGTGTTCCGGCATAGAGTTCCGTCGTCGGGGCTCTATGCCGGAAGAATCCTGATCAGGATTATCCTAATGCATTCTGAATGGAGAGTAATCCGTTCAGGATGCATCAGGATGTCTTCAGTTCCGGTACGGAACGTTTGTTGGCCGGAGAAAATACCGCAGCATGCTGCGCTTTTTGCTCCGGCCAAAAATCCGGAACACTTGCCGCAAGGCCGGATCCGGAATTAATGCCCATTGGAAGGCATTGATCCGGATCCGGCCTTAAGCTAAACGTCGTTTCGGCGCATTGCCGGAGCCGACATTTAGCTTTTTCAGAGTGGTTACCATGGCTGCCGGGACGCTAAAGTCCTGACAGCCATGGTAAGTGTAGCGGGGAGCGGGGGAGCAGTGTACTCACCGTCCGTGCGGCTCCCCGGGCGCTCCAGAGTGACGTCAGGGCGCCCCAAGCGCATGGATCACGTGATCGCATGGATCACGTCATCCATGCGCATGGGGCGCTCTGACGTCATTCTGGAGCGCCCCGGGAGCCGCACGGACTGTAAGTATACTGCTCCCCCGCTCCCCGCTCCTACTATGGCAACCAGGACTTTAATAGCGTCCTGGGTGCCATAGTAACACTGAAAGCATTTGGAAGACGGTTCCGTCTTCAAATGCTTTCAGTACACTTGCGTTTTTCCGGATCCGGAGTGTAATTCCGGCAAGTGGAGTACACGCCGGATCCGGACAACGCAAGTGTGAAAGAGGCCTTAGTGTCAGATAACCTCTTTAAGGGCAGAACAATGATTAAAAATAGACTGTATTAGCTTGTAATCAACTCCTGTTCCCCAGCCCCCAATGGCACCTGAAACTGCTTGTCCTAGGAAAACTGAGTCATGTGAATATAATTTTTTTTAGCTGGTCCTAAGGGGATAAATAAAGTAAGCGTTGCCTCTGGACATGGAGTAGGCTCTGCAGGCCTCCAGCTTGTTTCACAGTAAAACATGTGGCCCGTACGGGGATCGAACCCGCGACCTTGGCGTTATTAGCACCACGCTCTAACCAACTGAGCTAACCGGCCATATATACTGCAGCCTGTTAGGGACATTTGTAAAACTACTAGGAATATCGGGCAATGTACTAAGGATCTTCCTGTTATCTGACACTTCTACAATGCTCCCCAGAATATAGTTTCTGCTGCATCTATAAAACGTGACAGTCAAACGATAAAAGATTTATAACTTCTCATTATGAAGATTATATCACAAAAGTGAGATTATTTTTCATTGTCTAAAATCCACTTTTAAAAAAAAAAAAAAACATGTAGCCTCCCCGTCGGGGAATCGAACCCCGGTCTCCCGCGTGACAGGCGGGGATACTTACCACTATACTAACGAGGAGCTGCTATACATTGGAAGTGTTTACAGCGCTTCTCCTATGTACTGCTATGTGGTCCAGTGGTACCAGGTCCATATGGAAAGGAATGTGCGAGAAATCCCAGCATCTGTTACACACAGCGCACGCAGCCGCCAGCTATAAACTTCTAGTTCCAACTTGCTCAGCGATTTAGGCCACGCCTCCTCAACTTAATTAACCAATGAGCGGTGAGTAGGGCGTTACCGGGTGAAGTGTGGATGAAGATATCAGGGAGCTCAGTGATAACCGCTCGGGTTGGTGAGGTACCCGGCCGGGTAACTACCAGGTATGATGAGAGTGTGCCATGCTGGGTGCAGGGCGTATATAGCCGCATGGCACTGAGCGGCGGTACCGCATCGTGCTGCTTACATAACCTGCGCTAGGGGGCATGACTGCCACCAATATGCACGGTTCATGCAGGGACATGTCTGTGGTGCTGAATGTCTGCTGCGGGGCTCTTTAGTGTCCTGGATGGTTTATAAACTATTACATGGACGGCACTGTGTTAGTCTCTGTTCACACTGGCAGTGTGGTCCTGTCAGGTTTTCCTTGTAGTCTGCTTCTTTGGAGACAACAGCAAATCTTTTAGGGATCAGATGCAATTTCACATTTTTTTTTGCTGCAACAAAATCCACAACTGCTGTATGGCATATAATATGAGATATAGGTGGGCTTGGCAAGGCTTGCTGCCACCCATGGATGCCCCTGGCATCTTTCTAAGGCCTCATGCACACGACCGTTGTTTTGGTCCGCATCTGAGCCGCAGTTTTGGCGGCTTTGGATGCAGACCCATTCACTTCCGTGTGCTGTTCGCATCCGTTATTCCGTTCCGTGGTCCGCAAAAAATATATAACCTGTCCTATTCTTGTCCGCGCTTTGCAGACAAGAATAGGCAGTTATATTAAAGGATGTCCGTGCGGAGCGCAAAACACTCAACGGTCGTGTGCATGTAGCCTAAGTGCTTGTCCCCTGCCGCAGGATAACAGTGGGCAGTATGAGGTGTGGACAGCCTGGGCATATGCCATCTACAGGCTGAGTGCGGCTGGGCCCTGGTGCAGTATGTCCGGTGCTGGACAAGTGTGAACAGCTGATCAGAGGTTTTATGTTCACACTGCGAAAACCCGCTACGTAAATGAGCTGCAATCAAAGCGCTAACAACAAATTCCCATTACTTCAGTAGGAAATAACACTTCCATGTGCACATAATGGTGTTTTTTTTCTGCATCAGAAGTGGCATGTTACTTCTCTGAAGCAGATTTTAGCTGCGTTTCCAATTGAAATCAATGGGGAAGAGCTAATGTTCCTAGCAGTTTTTTGTGGATATTTGGCAGTGCCAAAAACCAGCCACTCAGCAGATTTTAGCAATGTGAAGATAACCTCCATTCTGATATTGATGGCCGATCCTAAAGCCGCCCCTTCATCGGTCAGCTATCTCTCCCAGGGGTGCACCTAGCCTTTCTTTTGCTGCCTGATGCAAAAACTGATGCCAAATTCTTAACCTAACCCCTTCCCTCCAGCCCTACTGTTAAAGACATACTTGGAAAACATTACAGAGGTACAAAACATACAGGGTAATACAGTGCCACATACCTCTTACATCCAGTGATGTGTCCTCTGATGAAGACGTTTTCTTTCCTTATCTTCTCCATTCAGACCAGACCGCCATGATGATTTCTTTCAGCCACTTCTTGTCTGAAGAGTTTGGTACACAGACATGTTAGTTTCCTTCTTTTCAATCATCCTTCGCACCTTCTGAACACCCCTAATACTGTGCCCACTGTGCTCTCCAATACCATACTGCAGAAACAGTGCCCCTGAATATACTAGTACCACACAGATAGTGCTCCCTGCAATAGGTACTGGCACACAGCGCTCTAAAAATGAACTTTGCCCAGTAAATACTGCCCCTGACACTTATAGTGCTGTAAACATAGTGTCCTCCAAATATAATTGTGCTAAGCTGCTACAGTACCAAGGTACCTACCCCCCCTTCAACGTAACAGTCCTTCCGAAAGTCTCACCAATAATTCTCTGCCAGAGTGTGGTAACAGTGCCGCCAGTAGTAATAATGTCCCTCATTTTGCCCCAGAAGTAATAATGCCTCTATAGTGCCCATGCTAGTAATCATGTTCCACTTAGTCCCCCAACAGTAATAAAACCCACCATAATACCATCAGTAGTAATAATTCCACCTATAATGTGTGCCTGTACAAAAAAGATCCCCTTATAATGTGTACCAGAACAAAAAAAATGGCCCTTTTTGTTTGCCAGTAATATAATTCCCCCTCACAATGTGTGACAATACAAGAAATGCTCCCTTATAACGTGTTCCAGTACAAAAAAAATACCCCTTTTTTTAGTGCCCCCAGTAGAACAAATGTCCCCATAGTGGCCCCCTTATAATGTGTGTCAGTACAAAAATGCCCCATTTTAGAGCCCCCAATGTCTCTCTACTGCTTTCCCAGTTACAAAATAATAACCTTCCCCCCCATTGTGGCCCAACATCATGCTGCCAAATAAAAATGATAAACTCAAATACCTCCATTCTGCTGTCACCCCATCCGGTCTGTGCCCTGAGCTGTATACTGTATGTGACGAGGATGACACTGACCTAGGCTACAGGCAGAGAACAGCGATACAGTTGAATATGCAGAGATGAGCGTTTGCACAATGGAAGCACTCATTGCCTATGGCCCTTCCGCTGCCCCCCACTTGTCCCTACCTGGTTCCCATTCGCCTCGCCTCATTGGTGGTGCACCCCTGATCTCTCCTGTCTCCCTCATACACGTTGGCTGAACATTTCTGTGTATTCTATGGGGAGAGAGGAGAAGGCCTCTGCCAGACACTCCTGGAGGTGTCGTCTTCTAGGACTCATGCAGGCGAACGTATGGTCGTTGTGCCCATATTACGGACCACAAACAGCAGCTCTGCAATATACGGGCACCGTCCGTGTGCACTCCGCACTGCGTACCCATTGACTTAAATGGGTCCACGATCCACAAGATACGGTATAAGATAGAACATGTCCTATCTTTTGCGAACAGAGGCACGGATCAGAAGTACTTTCCGTGAGCTTCCAGGTCCATGCCTCGGCAGCGCAAAAGAAAGGACATGTTATATATTATGCCGTATCTTGCGGATCGTGAACCCATTCAAGTCAGTGGGTCCATACCGCAACGCGGCGTGCACACGGCCGGTGCCTGTTTATTGCGGACAGCTATTTACAGTTATATTCTGCAAATTAATTGATACATTTTGCTACTGATGACCTATCCTCATGAGTAGTATCTGATCAGTGGGGGTCTGACACCTGGGACCCCCACAGATCAGCTGTATGTGAAGGCATTGGGGCTTGCGTGAGCGCCGCAGCCTTCTCACAGTTTACCAAGCACAGCGCCGTACATTGTATAGTGGCAGTGCTTGGTATCACAGCTCAGCCTCATTCACTTCTCTGGAGCTGAGCTGCGCCTAGGCCATGTGACACATGAACGGCAGAGAGAAGGCTGCAGCGCTCACAGAAGCGCTGCTGCCCTCTCGAACAGCTGATCGGCAGGGGTCCCAGGTGTCCGACCGCCACCGATCAGATACTGATGACCTAAGGATAGGTCGTCAGTAGTAAAATGTAGGAAAACCCCTTTAAAGGGTTTCTACCTCTTCATTTTCACATAATTAGCTTTCAGACACTAGCGATCCGCTAGTGTCTGCTCTCCCAAACAATCCTAATATAACTGTTTATTGTCCTGCCGTTTCGCTAAAAATCAAACTTATATTGATATGCTAATGAGCCTCTAGGTGATATGGGGGCGTCATTAGCACCTAGAGGCTCCGTCTACCTTCACAAAATGCCGCCGCCCAGCGCGTCCCTCCAGCCCGCCCATTTCCTCCGGAATGCGATCAAGCGGACGAATTCTCGCGCATGCGCCGTGCGCGTCTGTATTCGGCGCATGCGCAGTGAATGTCTGGCCGCTTCCCTGCTCAGACATCTCCACTGCGCCGATGACGTCATAGTGCTCCGAGGAACAGGCGCAGTGGAGATGTCTGAGCAGGGAAGCGGTCAGACATTCACTGCGCATGCGCCGAATACAGACTCGCACGGCACATGCGCGAGAATTCGTCCGCTTGATGGCATTCCGGAGGAGATGGGCGGGCTGGAGGGACGCGCTGGGCGGCGTCATTTTGTGAAGGTAGACAGAGCCTCTAGGTGCTAATGACGCCCCCATAGCACCTAGAGGCTCATTAGCATATCAATATAAGTTCTTTTTTTAGCGAAACGGCAGGACAATAAACAGTTATATTAGGATTGTTTGGGAGAGCAGACACTAGCGGATTGCTAGTGTCTGAAAGCTAATTATGTGAAAACGAAGTGGTAGAAACCCTTTAGGCCTTATTCACACATTCGTTGTTTCTTTCCTGATCTGTTCCGTTTTTTGCTGAACAGATCTGGACCCATTCATTTTCAATGGGTCCTGAAAAAAAACGGACAGCTCAATGTCTGATTTTTTTTCAGGACCCATTGAAATTGAATGGGTCCAGATCTGTTCAGCAAAAAACGGAACAGATCAGGAAAGAAACAACGGACGTGTGAATGGACCCTTAAGGAAGTTCTAACTAAATGGCGATGTATATCACAGGGAAAATCAGAGTAGTTCCAGAGCAACCAATCGCATTCTGCCCAGGCCTCTGACAAATGACGGGTAAAACTTTTCACTTGTTCTGGTTTTGATAAATCTTCCTTTATATTATATATATTTGAGATGTTGCATACATATGACCCCCACACACCTGAAGTTGCAGCAGAAAGCAGTCTGTCCATTACCTGACTGCTGGGACCCCCATCAATCACGAGACTTGGGGTTCCATGTCCCCAGTTTGAGTAAAGCAGCGGTTGATTCAAAGTCCATGGGACTGCTGGAGATAGTGTTCAGCTATTTCTGACGGTCCCATAGAGTTTGAATGGAGCAGAAGTGCACAGGCCAAACCACCGTTTTATTTAAAAGGAGGACACGCAACCCCATTCTTGTGATCGTTGGGGGTCCCATCAGTCAGACCTCCTGTGGATAGGTTTCTCATTCAGGGACAACCCCTTTAAGATACCAAGGTCACTGGCCTTGCAACTTCCCCGATTTCTACTTTTCCGGTAGTAATAATGATATTGTCCTGGAATATAATGAAGGGTAATATGGCTGCCTGCAAAGACCACACTGCTGCTTGTAACACCTAGGTCACAGGGTTGATCCCTGAATGGGGCATTTAATATTTAGCTAATGAACATGCTTTGTACCTTTTGGGTTCTGGAGTCATCGGAGTATAAAGGAGGCTGTCCACACATCAATCAGGGGCCCCCTGACCACCCTATGACACTGCTCCCGCTGCTGTTGGATTCTTAGTTCTGTCACGTTGGTTGCAATATGTAGGCATATATTTCCAGTCAGAAGGATGGACACCACATTGGGACCTGAGAGACCCCGTTAGAAAGAAATCATACAATGGATTCAGCTCTAAAAGCCCTCTAGAATGATTCACATGGGAATAATATGCTTGAAAGGGCAAAAAGAACCAGTTCTTTAGGATTTACATATAGGATAGATCAAAAATATGAGATTGGCGGGGTCCATCTCGAGGGATGAAGAGGCTGCAGCGTTCTGTGAACACTTAGGCCACGTAACATCACGTTCATTGGTCACGTGGCCTAGGAGTAATTCAGCCCCATTCAAGTGAATAGGGCTGGGCTGTAATACCAAGCACTGCCACTATAAAATGTACGGCGCTGTGCTTGGTATGCTGTGAGAGGCTGCAAAATCAAATTTTTAAGTTATATGCAAATTAGGTGTTTAGTGCAAAGAGAGGGCACCCTTGCTCTCATTGCACCCAAGCTCCGCTCCTCTCTCTCTGGCCCCTCCCTCGCACACTCAATTGACAGGGCCAGGCTGCAGGTATATCATTCCCCTGGCCCTGGGCAGAGTGAGGAGCTTGAGTGCAACTAGAGCAATGGTGCCACCCTCGTTGCACTAAATGCCTCATTTGAATATTTCTTAAAAGTTCGCTTTCTCTGCAAGGGATCCACAGATGTATAAAAGAAAGGCACCATTATAATCAGTGGAGCAAATCTATGTGGCACTGGACGTGCCCCTAAAGGGATGTCACCGCTGACACATGCCTTTTAGGCCTTGTTCACACCACTATAGTTTGGATCAGTTTCCGATACGCTTTTTTTGTGGATCACACACGGACCCATTCATTTTTATGGGTCCGCAAATATTGCACACAGCACATTGATTATATCCATGTCTGCATCCGTGTGGCCGTTCCGCTAATTACAGAACATGTCCGTACATTTTGTGGACAAGAATAACCACAAAAAGAAAACTGATATGGTCGTGTTTATATAGCCTTAAAGGGGTTATCTGACACCAACAAATGCCCCTCTGTTCGCCGGGCCCCTCACACTAATTCTACTTACCTGGCTTCCCGCACTGACGCAGCGGCTTCTCCCCGTGTGTGTATGAAAACATCCGGTGTTGGGGGGGAGCAGCCAATGGCAGGCGGTGACGGGGATGAGCCTCCCTAGTATTGATGGTGACGCTAAGGAGGCTCGTCCCCGTCACTGCCTGCCATTGGCTGCTCCCCCCTATACAAGAATAGGACATGTTCTATTTTTTTGTGGAGCCACGGACCGGATGTTCGGGGCCTTGGATCAGAAATGCGGCTGCGGACAGCACACTGTGAGCTGTCCGCATCTTTTCCATCCCCATTGAAAATAAATGGGTCCACGCCTGTTCTGCAATTGTGGAATGGATGCGGACCCAAAGTGCGGACGTCTGAATGTGTGGGGGGCCCGGCATATGGGGGGGCATTTGTTAGTGTCAGATAACCTCTTTAAGGGCAGAACAATGATTAAAAATAGACTGTATTAGCTTGTAATCAACTCCTGTTCCCCAGCCCCCAATGGCACCCGAAACTGCTTGTCCTACTCCTGGTGAGTGGAGGAAAACGGAGTCATGTGAATATAATTTTTTTTAGCTGGTCCTAAGGGGATAAATAAAGTAAGCGTTGCCTCTGGACATGGAGAGTAGGCTCTGCAGGCCTCCAGCTTGTTTCACAGTAAAACATGTGGCCCGTACGGGGATCGAACCCGCGACCTTGGCGTTATTAGCACCACGCTCTAACCAACTGAGCTAACCGGCCATATATACTGCAGCCTGTTAGGGACATTTGTAAAACTACTAGGAATATCGGGCAATGTACTAAGGATCTTCCTGTTATCTGACACTTCTACAATGCTCCCCAGAATATAGTTTCTGCTGCATCTATAAAACGTGACAGTCAAACGATAAAAGATTTATAACTTCTCATTATGAAGATTATATAAAAAAAAGTGAGATTATTTTTCATTGTCTAAAATCCACTTTTAAAAAAAAAGAAAACATGTAGCCTCCCCGTCGGGGAATCGAACCCCGGTCTCCCGCGTGACAGGCGGGGATACTTACCACTATACTAACGAGGAGCTGCTATACATTGGAAGTGTTTACAGCGCTTCTCCTATGTACTGCTATGTGGTCCAGTGGTACCAGATCAATATGGAAAGGAATGTGCGAGAAATCCCAGCATCTGTTACACACAGCGCACGCAGCCGCCAGCTATAAACTTCTAGTTCCAACTTGCTCAGCGATTTAGGCCACGCCTCCTCAACTTAATTAACCAATGAGCGGTAAGTAGGGCGTTACCGGGTGAAGTGTGGATGAAGATATCAGGGAGCGCAGTGATAACCGCTCGGGTTGGTGAGGTACCCGGCCGGGTAACTACCAGGTATGATGAGAGTGTGCCATGCTGGGTGCAGGGCGTATATAGCCGCATGGCACTGAGCGGCGGTACCGCATCGTGCTGCTTACATAACCTGTGCTATTACATGGACGGCACTGATGACCTATCCTCATGAGTAGTATCTGATCAGTGGGGGTCTGACACCTGGGACCCCCACAGATCAGCTGTATGTGAAGGCATTGGGGCTTGCGTGAGCGCCGCAGCCTTCTCACAGTTTACCAAGCACAGCGCCGTACATTGTATAGTGGCAGTGCTTGGTATCACAGCTCAGCCTCATTCACTTCTCTGGAGCTGAGCTGCGCCTAGGCCATGTGACACATGAACAGCAGAGAGAAGGCTGCAGCGCTCACAGAAGCGCTGCTGCCCTCTCGAACAGCTGATCGGCAGGGGTCCCAGGTGTCCGACCACCACCGATCAAATACTGATGACCTAAGGATAGGTCGTCAGTAGTAAAATGTAGGTAAACCCCTTTAAAGGGTTTCTACCACTTCATTTTCACATAATTAGCTTTCAGACACTAGCGATCCGCTAGTGTCTGCTCTCCCAAACAATCCTAATATAACTGTATAATATATAGTCTGTGTTGCCCAGAGACAGCCGCAAAACATCACTGCTCTGGGGGAGATCTGCATGGAGGAATGGGCCAAAATTCCAGCCTTTCTCATCTTTTTAAGTGGGAGAACTTGCACAATTGGTTGCTGACTAAATACTTTTTTGCCCCACTGTAGTTTCTGCTGCACTTATAAAACGTGACAGTCAAACGATAAAAGATTTATAACTTCTTATTATGAAGATCATATTACAAAAGTAAGATTATTTTTCATTGTCTAAAATCCACTTTTTTGGAGGAAGAAAGTAAGTAGCCTCACCGTCGGGGAATTGAACCCCAGTCTCCCACATGACAGGCGGGGATACTTACCACTATACTAGCAAGGAACTGCTATACAATGGAAGTGTTTACAGCGCTTCTCCTATGTATTGCTATGTGGTCCAGTGGTACCAGATCAATATGGAAAGGAATATGCGGGAAATACCAGCATCTGTTACACACAGCACACGCAGCCGCCAGCTATAAACTTCTGGTTCCAGCTTGCTCAGCGATCTAGGCCACGCTTTCTAAGCTTAATAAACCAATGAGCGGCGAGTAGGGCGTTACCGGGTGAAGTGTTGTGGATGAAGATATCAGGGAAGGCAGTGATAACTAGTGATGGACGAACATGGGCTGGGATGTTTCACGAACCGCGCGTTCGCGGCGGGCCCCATTCACTTTAATGGCAGGCGAACCTGAAAAACCTTCAGGTCATATTTACAGCCACCAAATACAAACTATGAATGCACAAATCGTCCCACAACATGGACAGTGACATACCAGAGGGGGATCATTGGCAAAAATTCCCACAAAAAATTATGTATTTTAATCAGGGGCCATTTTTATGCTTCTTAAAGGGAAACTCTCAAAAATGTGCCCTGCTGGAGCCTAGAAAATTTTTATTTCCCATCGGTTTGATGTATACAAATGTGCAGCACTCCACGTTTTTGTATCCAGTAAAAAAAAAATCATACGTTAACGTAAATTTTTTTTTCTACCATAGAACTGTATGGTGAATGGACGCCACTGTATGGAATCAGTCTGAGGCATCTGTTAACGCATACATTTTTGGTATGCATTAAATGGATGGCAAAAATAGGATGTGAACCCTGCCCTAGTGTGAGAATAAGCACCAGTACACAGTGGAGCAGCGTGGCGGAAAGGGGAGGCCGCCATGTACTGACAGAGCGCTACCTGGTCCTGGTGGTCAGGGATGAGGACTGTGTTTCCCAAGGATCATTTTTCTACTGGGAAATATAGGGCACAGTATAATACACTAGAATCAATATAATATAAAGATATTAGCCCTACCCCCGAATAATAATACAATTAGGTGGTCATTTATTATATAGAAATACGTCTATGTTAGGCGTATTTCTGACACAGATTGTGGCGCAAAGGTCCTTAGCATCAATATGCATATTTTTCACGCTCATGCCAGGTTTAAAAAAAGGATGGAAGGACCGGTGTGGCTCTTGGCTTCCTGGCACAATAGCCGCAGCACAGCATGGCAACGTCTAACCTGGCACGTCAATTAGGTTCTGGGAAGCTTGGGGGGTGCAGCGGAAGAGGCGGTAGCAGTGGAAAAGGAGGAGTCAGCCGAGGATGGAGTAGGAGGAGAAGAAGAGGCAGGCCTGCACGCAGTCCGTGGTGGTAACACCAAATCCACACTGGTGCCACGGGTTACATGCTTGATGGCCATCAGAAGGTTCACCCAGTGGGCAGTAAAAGTTATGTACCTTCTGTGCCCGTGTTTGCTAGACCACATGTCTGTGGTCAGATGTATTTTGGCACCAACACTGTGTGCCAGAGATATATTAACTTGCCGCTGAACGTGGCCATATAGCTCTGGGATGCCCTTCTGGGAGAAATATTTCCTTCCGGGGACCCTCCATTGCGGTGTGCCAATGGCCACAAATTTTCTAAAGGCCTCAGAGTCCACCAATTTATATGGCCGTAGTTGGCGGGTTAGCAGTTCCGACAAGCCAGCGGTCAGCCGTTGGGCAAGAGGATTATCCGACGTCATCATTTTTTTACGCTCAAACATTTGGGCCACGGAAGCCTGCCTTATGCCAGATGAATGCGACAATGGCACTGTGGAAGGTGGAGTGGAGGACAAATGGAAGGAGAGAGGAGAAAAGGCAGGACGTAGAGCGCCGGAAGTGGCGCTTTGTGGGTTCTGACGGCGTTGCTCTCACTGGGCTCGGTGATGGGGGGCCAGGTGCCTTCTTAAGGCAGTTGTCCCTAGGTGAGCATTGACAGCACAGGCTGCAGATGGCAACACTATTATCAGCAGTTGACACATTCAAAAAAGCCCACACTGCAGAGCTATGTGTCGGCGTCCTGGGAGCGCAAGATGTGACCGTGCATGGTGGATGGCTCGCTCCAGATACATTTGCAGTCTGCTTTTTGCCTCCTGTGCACTGCGAGTTCTGCCTGCTTCTCCTCCCTATCTGCTGCTCTGTCTCTCCCTCTGAACTCCCCTCCTCTTCCTCTCTTGTGAGCACCCACGTGACGTCCATCGACACGTGATCATCGTCACCTTCACCACCACTGACATTAGAGATCTCGGAGTAGGCAGCAACAGCGGGGACTACCCTCCTTGGCCTGATCTGGGTACTGTCAGACCGCTGGGTGGCGGCCGTTGCTACCTCCACTTCCTCATCCAATGCCAAGAATAGCTGCGCATCGGTAAGGTCTGGGAATGGATGGGAAAATAATTCTTTTGACTCGAGTGGAGGGGCTATAGTGGTGGTGGTGTCTTTGGGGGTGCACACAGCAGAGAGTGCGGAGGGTGCAGATACAGAAGATGAGGGTGCAGATGCGGAAGGCTGAGTGAGCCACTCAACCAACTCTGGTGCTCCCTTTGAAGTTATTGCACACGCCTTCTCCAACTTCCCACTTAGGCTCTGGCCTGGTGCACCTGCCCGACCCCTACCATTCCTGCGGAACGGTCTGCCTCTTCCTCTGCCTTTGATTTTCTAAATGACCCTCTGCCTAAGTCCGTAAAGAAGAGCAGTATTTGTGGAAGAAGGTATATCACAGCCCTCAATCAGTATTTGGTGGAAAAAGGTATATAGCAATAGCATCCCTCAATCAGTAGTTTGTGGAAGAAGGTATATGGCACCCCTCAATTAGTATTTGGCAGAAACAGGTATATAGCACCCTTCAATCAGTATTTGGCGGAAACAGGTATATGGCACCCCTAAATCAGTATTTTGTGGAAGCAGGTGTATCGCAGCCCTCAATGAGTATTTGGTGGAAGAAGGTATATGGCACCCCTCAATCAGTATTTGGCAGAAACTGGTATATTACACCCCTCAATCAGGATTTTGTGGAAGGAGGTATATCGCAGCCCTCAAGCAGTTTTTTTGGGGGCAACAGATATATCACACCCGTTGCAATTAGTTACTCCAATAGCGTTTGTCCCTCTATCTAGCTGCTGTATCGCAGCAGAACCGCACACAACTGCTGCACAATACAAATACACTATAATATAATTTCTATGTTAGAAAGTATATTATAAGTATATCACACCTATCGATAGCACACCTATACCAGTCCTTAAAGGGATTCTGTCATCAGAATTTAGGCCTATAACCTAAACATATGGCGAGGTCCCTACTAATACACAGAATCCTAAAGTGACCTTATCAAATGCGCCTGTGGCTCTATAAACATATAAAACAGGTTTATATAACCTGTCACTCACGTCAAAATGTGTCCAAGGGGACGTCTCACGATGCAGGGTGCCCGGCTGCAGCCATCTCCTTTCGGTGTCCAGCACCGCCTTCTGAATTGAAATCTCCGCCCTCCTTTCCATTAGATCCGCCTACCTCATTTCATCGTTCACTCCTGGCAGCGATGAAATGAGGTAGGCGGATCTAATGGAAGGGAGGGCGGAGATTTCAATTCAGAAGGCGGCGCTGGACACCGAAAGGAGATGGCTGCAGCCGGGCACCCTGCATCGTGAGACGTCCCCTTGGACACATTTTGACGTGAGTGACAGGTTATATAAACCTGTTTTATATGATTATAGAGCCACAGGCGCATTTGATAAGGTCACTTTAGGATTCTGTGTATTAGTAGGGACCTCGCCATATGTTTAGGTTATAGGCCTAAATTCTGATGACAGAATCCCTTTAAAAGGACTTTTGTGGCCCTATTAGCTAGCGTTTGGTGTCCCTAACTGTCCCTGCTCCAAAATGCAACCTTTCCCTACACTGGCAAAACACATAATGTAAAATGGCTGCCAGATCGGGTTCTGTTATAGGGTTAGGGGTGTGTCCATGTGCTGAAACGTCTCAATTGGCTGTCCTGTCCCACCTGATGGATGTGTCATGGGTCAAAGTTTGGCGCTATGCAAAAAAATATGGCACGTGTGAATATCGCCATATGTTTGCATGTTCGGCGAATCGCGAATGCGTAAAGTTCGCTGCGAAACGACCGCCGGATGAACCGCAAGGCCATCTCTAGCAATAACTGCTCAGGTTGGTGAGGTACCCGGCCTGGTAACTACCAGGTATGAGGGGGAGGCATCAGAGATGCGGTATTGCCGCCCAGGGTGTATATAGCACGAGATGCAGCACGATGCGGTACCGCCGCCCAGGGCATATATAGCCGCTTGGCACTGAGCGGCAGTACCGCATCGTGCTGCTTACATAACCTGCGCTAGGGGGCATGACTCCCATCAATATGCACGGTTCATGCAGGGACATGTCTGTGGTGCTGAATGTCTGCTGCGGGGCTCTTTAGTGTCCTGGATGGTTTATAAACTATTACACGGATGGCACTGTGTTAGTCTCTGTTCACACTGGCAGTGTGGTCCTGTCAGGTTTTCCTTGTAGTCTGCTTCTTTGGAGACAAAAGCAAATCTTTTAGGGATCAGATGCAATTTCAATTTTTTTGCTACAACAAAATCCACAACTCCTTTATGGCATATAATATGAGATATAGGTGGGCTTGGCAAGGCTTGCTGCCACCCATGGATGCCCCTGCTTGTCCCCTGCTGCAGGATAACAGTGGGCAGTATGAGGCTGAGTGCGGCTGGGCCCTGGTGCAGTACGTCCGGGGCCGGACAAGTGTGAACAGCTGATGAGGTTCTAAGTAGAGATGAGCAAATTTTTTAAAAATTCGATTTGCCAGTTCACCAATTTTTTGGGGAAAAACTTGGTTCGATCTGAATAAATTTGCAGTGAATTACAGTAAAAAAAAAACGGCTATTTCCTGGCTGCAGAGAGCCTTTATAGTGGTGTAAAACACTGCCTTTTAGTAACACGCATAGGGAGTCTGCTTTGGTAGTGAAATAATACTGTTAGTCAGTATGACATGCAGATGACAGGTGTCACTCTTAGAATCACTGCACACTTCACTTATTTGGGCAGTCACGTGGCTAAAACTGACCAAATAACTCAAGTATGGCCTTACAGGTCGATGTTCGCGCCAAGAAGAAGCACACTCCTTTTACACCGTCGTCAGCTGATTCCACATAGATGTCTACAGAATCTGTTCTATTAAACACTTATACAAGTAGAGCCCCCTGACAGAATGGAGAGGGTGTCAGCAGTAAGTTGGTGTTGACGTCACTGATTAATTTGCCCTTCCTCTGATCTGTCAGAACAATAACCCACAAAAAAAATGGATCCATCCGCCTTCACTTGGTCACCATTTGGTCAGTAATCCATCAGTATTGCTAATGCCAAAAAAACAGGAGTGGATCCAAAACAGAGATGACACGTGAATGGAATATTTTCAAGTCTTCTGTGTTTTGTACCCACATTTGCTTTTGGCTACCAAATCACAAGCCTATTCTGATGGGACCATACAGGCCTTACAGCTGCTACAAAGACAGGTTCAGGAGGTCACAGAGTGGCACAATGACAGAGTGTGGAGGTGGCGGCAGCATCAAAAGCCACAGCCACAGAGCAGGACTCCGCAGTATTTCTGGACACCCAAGCAATGGCCGATTTGACCATGTGGAATTCCTTCCTGACCAACTGGAATGGGATCTCCTTATTCGTTCCCCAATGGCGTCCCTCTTCTCCTACCATTTTTTCAGACGCAGCTGCCTCCAAAGGTTTCGCTGCCATCTACAATAACCAGTGGTTTGCAGGCCAGTGGCCACCCGAAATCTCGTCTCTCAGAGAGTACCTCAGATCCTCCCCTCTGCTAGAAATCTACCCGATTGTAGCGGCCGCGCAAGTTTGGGGCAGGCAGTGGGCAAATTCCCCGGTGACATTCATCACGGACAATCAGGCAGTAGTGGACATCATCACCAAGGGCAGGTCAAAATCACATCACATCATGTCCTTTGTCCGCAAATTAGTTTGGCTTTCTCTACAGCACAATTTCCAGATATCATGTAGATACATCCAGGGCTTCCAGAATTCAGCGGCTGACGCACTGTCACGCTTCCATTTCCAACATTTCTTCCAGGTCATGCCGGAGGCGGAGCCAGCAGGACTTTCCCCTCCAGAGTTCAACACCCTACGCATGGACTAGCACAATTCATTTCATCCGCAAAATCCCTCGTACAAAGATCACTGCCAACACAGCTAGAAATTACAAAACCGGTTGGAACATCTTCAAAAAAATTTCACTTCTCCACCCAAGGAGCGGCACAGATAAGACCACTTATTTAATGGCGTTTTTGGCTTACTGTCACCATCACCTCAAACTCTGCTATAATTCCATCAGATTATACATGGCAGGGATGCAATACTACTCTACCTTAAAACATCCCGATAGTAGGGCGATATTCACGTCCCCCGCAAATTCGCAATCAAGGCAATCCTTAGGGGGATTCAAAAAAGTAGCCAACCCTGCACTCCAATCAGACAACCAGTTTCAGGGGAACTGTTTAGGAAGCTCTCCAATTCCCTAGACAGCAACCCTTTCGGGCTCCAACCTAGAACGGTTATCAAGGCAGCCATGTATTTAGGTTTCTACGATTATCTGTGACCAGGAGAATTCACAGTTTTCTCTCCAAAATCCAAGGACCTGACCAAGAGCCAGCTAGCCTGGAATCATGACCATTTCCTCTTGCTACTGCCTTCCACCAAAACGTCAAAATCATGGCCTCCAGTCCAAATAAAATATTTCAAATCCTTCAATAAGTGGTGCCCAGTCCAGGTTTTAAACTAATTAATGAGCTCCTTGGGTCATTCCTCCCCAGATAGCCCGCTATTGCCCTTCAAATCCAAGCCCCTCACGACAGCACAGTTCGTTTCTCACATCCGTCTACTAGTTTCAGGCCTAGGTTTTGATCCCAAAACCATATCAGGACACTCCTTCCGGATCGGGGCGGCCTCCACGGCATCCAAGCACAATGTACCCAGTCATATCATCCGTAAAATGGGTTGTTGGGAATCATCTTGCTTCACCAGGTACATTTCCAATCCGCACCAGGAAATTTCAGAAGTCTTTTCGCAAACTAGCGTTGTAAACCATGTACCTATTCAATAAAAATCCTAAAATCTACCTTGCTTGACCTTTTGCCCCTTGACCAACATTCGCGGCTATGGGCACAATCCAGGCCTATTTAGTTAGTCAGCAGCACGCATAGGTCATTCCTTGGCACCGTCACACCATCTCCAGTATCCGTAGCCATGACCATAATTGTCAAGGCTGTTTTCAGCCTGTTATTGTGGGAGGGGCGTAGGCGTCATTCAGTGCCCTACCCTCCCTCCCCTTTTTTTCAAGGGCTTCCTCAGGGTATGCCCCCTTATAGGCTACCGACGTCCGCGGCTATGGGCACAATCCAGGCCTATTTACCGTAGTTAGCAGCACGGATAGGTCATTCCTTGGCACCGTCACGCCAGCTCCAGTATCCGTAGCCACGACCATAATTAATGCCTGTATAAAACAGCATTTGCATCCTAATAAGAACGGTTTGCTGGAATTACAGAGCTGTATAATGGCAATTTGTATCGCCAGTAGGATTGTTCCTATTACCCAGGCTGTCACCTCCCCGACTGAACCCTGTTCAACAAAAATGCAGTGGAATGATTCCTCCCTATCCATTCGCTACACCTTGAATAATCTTTCCCTGCACTTGTAAATCTTTTTTTTTTTTTTTTTAGCACAATGACGATTTTTCTATCACTGTCCCTAGTGCCTGTAGACACGTCTCTCCCTGCACTAAGTACGCTGGTGAATGGCAGAATCTAAGATGGCTGCCCTATTTATAGGGCTGTGACATCACAGGGCTGCTGAGTGGCTGCATGCAAGTCAGTATGGGTGATCCCGCCTTCCTATAACCAAAAACATAACCTATAGGTGTATCCGTGAGAACCAACAGGCTCTCCGTGAACCTAAATAACTTGGGGTATCAAAGTCCCGTCTGAAGCCTAGGTAATAGCCTGTTTTGGCGAATCACCTCTCCGGCCAGTAGCACTGAAGGTTAAACCACCCTCCGGTGAGTCTCTTCATCTAACAGTGTCCCAATCTTTCCGGATTTTTTCAGGATGCCCCCGGTGCAGCTCCGTCTGGGGGTCTATAGGGATGTCCCAACTCTGCAGAACTTTCTTTCCTTCTTCTATTGTTTTAATAGCAAACATTTCTCCCATATGATGAATTAGAAGGCGCACTGGGAACCCCCACCTATATTGGATTTTAGCTTTTTGTAAAGCAGATGTGATGGGTATCAGGGCCCTCCTTTGCCTGAGCGTAGCAGCCGACAGGTCAGCATATAAAGATATTTTGTGATATGGTGCAGGTAGACCACCATTTTTCCTGGCAGAGGACATCAGTTGCTCCTTGACAGTATAAAAATGAACTCTGGCAAGAACATCTCTTGGCACGTTTTCGTCCAGATGTCTAGGACGTGGGACTCTGTGTGCCCGGTCAATCTCTAAGTCCTCATCCCTGCAGTGAGGTAGAACACATTTAATCAGCTCTTTGACGTATAAAGAAATGTCTTTAGCCACCACAATTCTCTGGGATGCCTCTTATCTTTATATTGTTACGTCTACTACGGTCTTCCAGATCCGCCATTTTAATTTTCATAGCCTCCACTTCAGCTTCTAAGGCATAGTGAGCGTCAATGAGGTCGTTGTGGGAGCCTGCAAACTCCCCAAATTTGCGTTCCAGGTGGTCTGTTCTGGCCCCTAGTTCCTCCACCTCTTTTCTTATGGGAGCCACTATCAAATGCATATCATGCAAAAGAGAGCGCCTCTGTATTAGAAGCATGTCTCTCATGGCAGTATCTGTCAGGGCTATGTTGGTGACTGGCAGTGCTAAGAATTCTGCTTCACCCGTATCTTGCAAGTCCCTGTGTGTTCCCAGAGTACCTGCTTTGGTGATTTCTGCAACAGGAGAACCGTTCAGTGGAGTGGGATGTGATGTCGCCTCTCCCCCATGTGATCTGCTTGCCGCTGCTGCGCCTCAGGCTCCCTCCTGCCCGATGGATGAATCTCTAATTCCGGGTGCAGGTCTCGGGGATTTCGATATAGCCAGCTCTTCCCCAGGGTCCGGGTGACTAGCTGAGTGGACGTCTTCCTCTTTATCACTTTCGGCGGCGTTCTCCTCTCCGGCGCCATCTTGGGATCTTCCCGCCTCTCGGGTAAAGTAAAACTTTGTTAGCTGCGGGTGCTTCTGCCCCTTTTTCTTTCTCCCGGTCATGCTTAGGAAAGGATCGGAGCTTTTTCTGACCAGTTTTGGTGTGTTCACCATGGGTGTAGTCTCTTTGTAGGTCGCTGAATACCGTGCTAACTCCGGAGCTGCCGCACACTACATCCACGCGCCTCGGCAGCCAGACGACGCCCCGATCCCGCCTTCCTAGACTTCCTTTCTCCATGTCCTCACACATGCAGCAGCCATTTAAGGAAAAATGCGATTCGTTAATACGAAGCGCGAGGAAATTCGCATTCGGTGCGAATCAAATTTTTCCTGAAATTCGGAACGAATTCCACTCCGTCAGCAATAATGCCTCTATAGTGCCCATGCTAGTAATCATGTTCCACTTAGTCCCCCAACAGTAATAAAACCCACCATAATACCATCAGTAGTAATAATTCCACCTATAATGTGTGCCTGTACAAAATAGATCCCCTTATAAATGTGTACCAGAACAAAAAAAATGGCCCTTTTTGTTTGCCAGTAAAATAATTCCCCCTCACAATGTGTGACAATACAAGAAATGCTCCCTTATAACGTGTTCCAGTACAAAAAAATACCCCTTTTTTAGTGCCCCCAGTAGAACAAATGTCCCCATAGTGGCCCCCTTATGTGTGTCAGTACAAAAATGCCCAGAGCCCCCAATGTCTCCATACTGCTTCCCCCAGTTACAAAATAATAACACACACACCCCCCCCCCCCTTCCCCATTGTGGCCCAACATCATGCTGCCAAATAAAAATTATAAACTCAAATACCTCCATTCTGCTGTCAGCGATGCGGTGCAGGACACACTCCATCCGGTCTGTGCCCTGAGCTGTATACTGTATGTGACGAGGATGACACTGACCTAGGCTACAGGCAGAGAACAGCGATACAGTTGAATATGCAGAGATGAGCATTTGCACAATGGAAGCACTCATTGCCTATGGCCCTTCCGCTGCCCCCCATTTGTCCCCACCTGGTTCCCATTCGCCTCGCCTCATTGGTGGTGCACCCTTGATCTCTCCTGTCTCCCTCATACACGTTGGCTGAACATTTCTGTGTATTCTATGGGGAGAGAGGAGAAGGCCTCTGCCAGAGACACTCCTGGAAGTGTCTTCTAGGACTCATGCAGGTGAACATATGGTCGTTGTGCCCATATTACGGACCACAAACAGCAGCTCTGGAATATACGGGCACCGTCCGTGTGCACTCCGCACCCATTGACTTGAATGAGTCCATGATCCACAAGATACGGTATAAGATAGAACATGTCCTATCTTTTGCGAACAGAGGCACGGATCAGAAGTACTTTCCTTGAGCTTCCAGGTCCATGCCTCAGCACCGCAAAAGAGAGGACATGTTCTATTTTATGCCGTATCTTGCGGATCGTGAACTTATTCAAGTCAATGAGTCCATACCGCAACAGGGAGTGCACACGGACAGTGCCCATTTATTGCAGACAGCTATTTACGGCCTTAAATCACTATTTTCCAATGATGCCAAGTTTCAGCTGGGCGTTCCGTGAAGGGTGTCGCCACCTTATCACAATTTTTCCAAAATTGCTGTAAACAGCGGTATAAGCTACTTATAATGTTATAGGGGAATCAGCCCCATTGTCCTCCTCCATGAAGTCCTGTCCCTTGTCTCAGTCCAGTCTCTTCCCTGCCTGTTCTGAAACATGGCTGCTGACGGAGGGACACGTGACCAGACCTGTCCATTGAATAACCCTGCACATACACGTGTAGTGTGTATACATTTCTATAAAGTAGAGGATGCTGATGGTCACGCCCCTCCATTAGAGGTTGTATAGTCAGTAATGTACCGCCCTTCACATATTTCTACATCGTGGCAGGTTCTCTCATAATGACATATGAGAGGAGCAGAGGGGTCTGGGTGGGTGTACTGCCAAAAGTTCAGGACACTTGGTTAAGGAGCACTCAGCACTCTGCACGTGGGTGATTGCAATTAGGTTTTATTTGTTATGCTACTACTATGGACACTCTTAAAGGTATGCTTTACATTGCTTTCTACGCTACTAGCACTTCCAGTGGTAATGTGACTGGGATTTGTCCATTTCCCAGTTACCCCGAGTATTCCAGCAAGCATATAAAGGTGTGCAGAAGGTGGATGTATGAGCCAGGGTGACCGAGTATTGGCCCACTACAATACTATTTGGCTGCTGTTGGAGGTAATCACTTGCCACCAGAGTCTGTTTCTTTTATTTAAAACCTATGAGACTTTATTGATGAGAGAAGGAGTTGCGCCTTGAGAATAATTTCCTCTGATGGGCGCAAGGAACCCAAGTCTAACCCTGTGCATTCCAGATGTTATAACCTGCTTCCTGTACATTTCAGACATGCCAGAAGGTCCAGAGCTTCACTTCGCCAGTCTCTATGTTAATAACAGATGTGATGGATTGCGTTTCGGAGGTAAGGTGGAGAAGTCGGCAATAAGCAAAAATTTGGAAGTGCCGTTCAGCTGTCCGGAGTACACCATCCGCGCTGTCTCTCGGGGAAAAGAAGTGAAGCTGATCCTCACGCCTGTGGCAGATGGAGCTGACGTGGCCTGCATTGTCTTCAGATTTGGTCTGTCTGGAAGGTTCAAGCTCACCACAGAGGAAGAACTCCCCAAACACGCTCACCTGCGCTTCTACACCCTGGATGCTCCCCGGCAAGTTCTATCCTTTGTGGATCCACTACGCTTTGGAAACTGGGTGTATAACGGCACATGGCAGAGGGAGCGCGGGCCTTGTGTGATAACAGAGTATGACAAGTTCAGGTGAATAGACTCTTTGAGGTGTTTCGCTGTTTTCTTTTTTATTGATTTCTGTCCAGTTTATATGTAATATGGGCAGCTCCCCTTACCAGAACTGACTGCATCATAGTGCTTTATGTGAAAGTGGCTTTACTGTACAGCACTGACATGATGATCTGAGTACAGTACAATAGACACAAGATCAGATAGGAACTGACTGTATCATAAATCACTATGATGCAGTCAGTTCTGGTCACAGGAGCCGCGGTCAGTCTGGGAGATGCTGCCGACACATGGCCTGTATCATGGACTGAGCGCAGTTGTGTGAATCAGCCCCAACAGAAGTGGAAAGCATGGAGCAGCAGCCCAGGAGCTGTCCGTCAGTTACACACTTACTAGCTCCACTCCCCGAGGTCTTCTCCGTCTGATGGCTCTTTACTTGCAGCCACGTGCAGCTGCTATACAGAGGACTAATCTGGAGGGGTCCAAGGATAGACGCGGACTGACAGCGGGAGAAGTGGTTGGGATATGCTATTCACAGTGCTGCTAGTAAATGCTCACATAGCAGCAGCATAAATGCGCACTTACCTTGACGTTAAAAGGGAACCCCCTTCCCTTTTTAAAGAGATTATCCAACCCCTGAAATGCCCTCCCATATGCCCGGGCCCCTCACGCACAATGTACTTACCTCCCTCCCCGGCACCCGTGTAGCTTCTGAAGCCCGCATGGCCGCCGCTGCATCTCCCCGTCGTGCGGATGAAAACATTTGGGAAGGAGGGCAGCCAATATCAGGTGGTGACGGGGAAGAGCCTCCCTAGCATCTCATGCGATGTGAAGATGCAGCGGCAGCCATGCAGGCTTCAGAAGCACCGCTGTGCTGGGGAGGAAGCTAAGTATATTGTGTGTGAGGGGCCCTGGCATATAAGGGGGGGGCATTTCAGGGGTTGGATAACCCCTTTAATGGAGCTGTATTACTCCATCCTCGCTCTTTTGGTGAAGACATGCAATAGTAAAAAAACGTTTAACAGTATTGTAAAAAAATACTGAGCGATGGGAATACTGGACTTGAGGTGGGTTGAAAAGTGCAGAGTGTACGTTAGGAGTTTTCCCAAAGGATAGGCCATAAAATTCCGGAAAACCCTTTTAAAGGGAATCTGTCAGCAGTTCTGACCATGCTTCACTGCTGACATTAAGTAGGGGCTGGGCAAAGCAGTGCAAGCATAACTAATGTGAAGTTTTTATTATTTGGAGTAAAGTGAATATGTACTTTTATTCTGGTGGGTTTTGCTCCTGCAAGTGCACTAGAGGTGGAGCTTCACTGTTAAGTGCTCTCTACATTGAGCTGCTTAACAACCCCTCCCCTCTGCTCTGAGTGACATCTGTAGCAACCAACCAGAAGACCACTACAGCTGTCAGAGAGGAGGGGCTATGAAGCATCTCAATGCAGAGAGCACTTTACAGTGATACTCCATCTCCAGTCTTCAGTGCACAAGCAGAATCTGGTAGAAATAAAGCTTATATTCACACTCCTGATATTTTTTTTTTACAGAAGGTATGTTTGTACAGCTCTCCCCAGACCCTACCTAGAGCTGTCAGCAGTTTTGCAAGGTCAGAACTGCTGACAGATTCCCTTTAAATCACCTAGTATTCTAATTCTGTGTGTTGTCTGATATTTATTTTTTCCATACAGGGAGAACGTATTAAAACACTTGTCTGCGAAGCTATTTGACAAACCGATCTGTGAGCTCATGCTGAACCAGAAATACTTCAATGGGATTGGCAACTACTTGCGATCAGAGATCCTGCATCGGTCGGTATAATAGAAGCTTTACATTTTATGACTCTTCCCTGTTACAATGTGTTCCTATAACTAACCTCTCCGTATCGTCCGTGGTCAGGCTGAAGATTCCTCCATTTACCCCAGCACGTGTTGTCCTGGAAAGTGTGACCAATCAAAGCCAGGTAAGAGAGATCTAGCAGTACGTACGTTTGGAATTTCCTCCAGCAGCTGAGGTGAAGCGTGGCTTTTTTTAATTAAAAAAAGTCTCCATTTATAAAAAAAAACTCATCAATCCATTATGAAGGTGGTGGTGGTGGGGGGGGGGGTGTATAATTGTGTATACCCCTGTCTGGGTGCATAAGGGGGAAAAAAGAGGCCACAAAAAATGGCAAAACTGCAAAAAGAAAAAGACAATGGATAAAACCAGCCTTGTGTGCTCCTGGCCTCGCCGATTAATAGAAGATAAGTTGCTATGGATGATATTAATCTGACGCTGATTATGTTCTGAGCACAGTACTGGGGTACAGGGAGCCCCCAGTATCGGTCTATATATTACTTTAGTTCTTGAGATCTTCTGCCCGTTATTAGCTGCACTTCATTATGGAGACTGAGGGGATAACACCATATTGCCGGAATACCCCTTTACATTTTCTGTGGGATAGATATTCACTGGTACGTGCTGTTGTTTCAGAACGGAGACCTTTCTCTTAGTAAGAAAATCAAGATCAAGAAAGAAAATCCCGACTTTTTACAGCTTTGTAACTCTGTGCCTTTGGAGGTCATTCATTTGGGTAGGACTAAATTGCTTTAACGAGGTTCTGATCCAAACCATGTGGATATATGCAATGGTATCGGGCCCCCTTTATCTACTTTTTTTTTTTTTCCGTCAGCGGAAAAAGGTTTTAACCGTGGGCATCATCATGACTATACTGTCGTGTTGCAGTGGATGCAGTGTTACAATGCTCCAGGAATGAAATCTCTGAGAGACAGCAATGGGAGGACAATCTGGTTCCAGGTGAGACGTGTGGGGGTAACTTGTGTTTGTACAAAGGGGAATTTATGGGTTGATGCTACAAACCTTGATCTTCGGTTTTAATTAATTTATTTTTTGCAGGGAGAACCAGGCCCACTTGCTCCGAAAGGTAACTTTTGCCTTACTGGTTGTCTCATCATCTATCCCTGTAGTGAGATTCATGGCATATTCTCCTTATTAAAGAGCACCTTCAGAGAACAAATCATAGACCATGTACACTCACCTAAAGAATTATTAGGAACACCTGTTCTATTTCTCATTAATGCAATTATCTAGTCAACCAATCACATGGCAGTTGCTTCAATGCATTTAGGGGGGTGGTCCTGGTCAAGACAATCTCCTGAACTCCAAACTGAATGTCAGAATGGGAAAGAAAGGTGATTTAAGCAATTTTGAGTGTGGCATGGTTGTTGGTGCCAGACGGGCCGGTCTGAGTATTTCACAATCTGCTCAGTTACTGGGATTTTCACGCACAACCATTTCTAGGGTTTACAACGAATGGTGTGAAAAGGAAAAAACATCCAGTATGCGGCAGTCCTGTGGACAAAAATGCCTTGTGGATGCTAGAGGTCAGAGGAGAATGGGCCGACTGATTCAAACTGATAGAAGAGCAACGTTGACTGAAATAACCACTCGTCACAACCGAGGTATGCAGCAAAGCATTTGTGAAGCCACAACACGCACAACCTTGAGGCGGATGGGCTACAACAGCAGAAGACCCCACCGGGTACCACTCATCTCCACTACAAATAGGAAAAAGAGGCTACAATTTGCACGAGCTCACCAAAATTGGACTGTTGAAGACTGGAAAAATGGTTTCTTGAACATGAGAATGAGTTCACTGTACTAAAATGGCCCCCACAGTCACCAGATCTCAACCCAATAGAGCATCTTTGGGATGTGGTGGAACGGGAGCTTCGTGCCCTGGATGTGCATCCCTCAAATCTCCATCAACCGCAAGATTCTATCCTATCAATATGGGCCAACATTTCTAAAGAATGCTATCAGCACCTTGTTGAATCAATGCCACGTAGAATTAAGGCAGTTCTGAAGGCAAAAGGGGGTCCAACACCGTATTAGTATGGTGTTCCTAATAATTCTTTAGGTGAGTGTATATTGTCTGGTAGGATTGATCCTGCTGATTAGAATGATATCTGTCTTGTGAAAATCTGTTGCCGGGTTCAAATATATATTTTTTTATTCTTTAATCAAATGAGGGCTGGAATGCACCAAAGGGTGTCGCCAGCACTGGAAAGCGGAGGTGAATTGAGGGGTAAGGTCCCATCTCTCGGTGCACTCAAGCCCTCATTTGCTTAACCCTTCCTGACCAGCACCATATATGTACGGCACTGGTCGGGTCTTTAAAGTATGTGCCCACTCCAGAGCACAGTGGGTGTAGTAGCTTGCCATGTTTCTGCTGTTTCACACGGCAAAGACCCAGCACTAATGCCTGTGATCTGCGATAACGCTGATCAGACATTTTACCTCTCTGATGCCATGGTCAATTGTGACCACGGTATCTGAGCTGGCTTTCTCCTGGGGCCCAAACACCTTCCTTGTGTGGCAATAGGGGGAGCTGTTTGTTCCCAGTAGTAGCCTTGGTTCCCCTGAAGGATCTGGGGCTACTACAGCAGTAGCTCTTATGGAGGCCTGCAGGTGGCAGGGCTCCATAGGAACACAATGGAACTGCCATAGGCTGCAATGGTATTTCATTGCAGTCTAAGGGACACGCGATCTAACAATTGATTATAAACCCCCCCATTTTCCCATAATACATTTTTAATAGAAGATCATTTGCACACCATATCCCAAAGCACCAGAACTATTAAAATATAAACGTATTTATCCGGTACAGTACACTCATCATAACAGTATCAATAAAAACTACTGATTGCTATGCAAAAAATGAGCCGTCACTCAGCTCCATAGACTTAACTATAAAAAAGTTATGGCGATGCAAAGAAAAAAATTTATAGGAAAAACTATATAAATGTGGCATCACATAACAGGTCAGTTTTACCGCATGGGGAAACGCATAAAACTGTGTCGGAAATTACGTTTTTTCCCTAATTCTACCCTATTTGGATTTTTGTTCCAGCTTCCCACTACATATGCAATATTAAATAGTGCCAATAGAAATAGAAAGGTCAACTTGTCCTACAAAAAACATGAATGAACATCACAAATGATTTTTGAAAAGATAGGTATCTTGTAATCAGCAGGATCAACCCTGCCCATTAAATCTTATATAATGGGGTTAATCCAGATGGTGAATGCACTTTTTTTTATATTATTTCTCCAATAAAGAAACAAATTTGTCAGTAGTCTTGATATAGCTAAATCCTCCTGTTATGTATACAGCTCCTTAGCAGGTCTATGCGTCTCCATGGTTACAGACTACAGATAAATCCTATGTAGTCTGATCCTGCAGTCATGTGTTACTCTTTTCCACCTTCTCCCTCATTTACGGTCTGTAAAAGAGGAAGCAGATAGAACGATGTACAATATATAAGATAAGACTGCACGATCAGACAACAAACCGTATGTTTGAACAAAGGGCATATGTTTTAAATTTGCAGTTTTAATCTTTTTCTTAGCTTTTTCATTTTTTGGAACACATTTTTTATTGAGAATTAAACACTACAGTATTTTTCGAAGAAGGATATCACAATGTCATATACTGCAATTGTACAATGTAAAAGTACAACCCGAAGGTCTTATATAATATGACATTGAAATACAGTAGATTATACAGAGTGTAAAAAACAAAAACAACAGAGCAACAAACCAGTGCTACGCCATTCTCAAGGGAAAAGAACAACATCTATTAGTACCAGGACTTTTGTTATAGTTGGCTTCGGCAGTTAGCTTTTTCATTTTAATTCCATGTTTCTCTTTCTACAGTGTGTGTATGTATGGATCATTCATACAGTGATGGTCACTGACAGAACCCAATGACTTTTATAACGGGGTCAGGTACTGCTGAGGTGTCCATTGTTTTGACAGGAAATATAGCGCTGTATGGCTCGCTATTCTTCTCATTAACCCCTTAATGACCAGCTTATTTTGGACCATACTTACCAAGCGTTTTTCTTCCTTTATTCATTGTTGTGTTCCAAGAGCTATAACTTTTTTATTTTTCCATCTATATAGCTTTATGAGGGCTTGTTTTTTGCGGAACGAGTTGTAGTTTTTAATGGCGCCATTTTGGGGTACACATAACTTTCTCATTAACTTTTATTAACTCTTTCTGGGAGGGAGATGGAAAAACAGCAATTCTGCCACTGCATTTTTACGTTATAAATTTCACGGCGTTCATTTATCGGTATAAATAAAATAATATCTTTATTTGGGTCAGTACAATTACAGTGATACCAAATACATATTTTTACGTTTTTTACAACTTTTTTTGAAAAAAAACCCCTTTTTTAAAAAAGAAAAAAAATGTTTTTGTATTGCCGCTTCCCAAGACCCATAACTTTTTTATTTTTTGTTTCTACTGAGTTGTGTGAGGACTTGATTTTTGCGGGACGACTTGTATTTTTCATTGGTATCATTTTGGAGTAAATTACTCTTTTTGGTCGCTTGTTATTACGTTTTTTAGGTGGCAACTAAGAATAAATTAGCAATTCTGTTTAGGTTTTTTTTGTGGCGTTCACCATAGGGGATAATTTATGTGATATTTATGTAGTTTGGGTCGTTACGGACGTGGCAATACGAAACATATGGGGGAGATTTGTTTTTGCAATTTTTTTCATTGCATAAATACTCTACTTAATACATGATAATTGCGTATAGAAAAAAAAGGTCCAACCCTCAAATATAGAACAAATCCTTAGAAAAAAGACCTTGGCTGATTACATTTAAAACATAACTTTTACTGATGATAATTAAAAAGATAAACCCACATAGTGCTTAAATAAATGGTTAAAAAATAGAAAAAAGGTATTAAAAATACAGGTAGACAGTAGACGGTAATAAATGGAATAGCCTTGCCAGTTCTATGAGGATATACTCAGGTAAGTTTCTACCTTTCAACCGTCCTGGATAGTCAAATGACGAGGTCCGTATAAATGCTGTTATTCTTCCGGGGAAATAAAACTACATAGCCCTTAAGTTGATGCCCTAAAAGTTGGTTGGGATAGGGAGTGAGCCGTCCCTACCTAGCAAAAATACGGAGCACCCGCCCCAATGGGGATGACCCCGTCTGGAACCTTTCTCTTGTAGGGGCCTAGTCCCTAAGCATATTCCTCTCTCATGTCCCAACATGACATGTTTCTTCCCTTCCCGAGACTCATCAGGAGATAAGTATACAGATGGAGGGTAAACTGAAAAACAAATCGAAAAATAGAACCAAAAATAAGCCCTACTGTCACAATATAAAACAATTAAATCTCACGACTGTTCATACATAAGTAAAACTGACCAGTTTGAAGATCAGAGGAGTCCAAGTGTGTAGATCATTCCTCAAGTAACAGGCATAGAGGACGACAGTGGTCGGTGTCTGTATGGGCTAGGCGAAATGTCACCCTAAACCCGCGTCTCACCGCCATAAATCAAGGAGGTGCTTCCACCACCCTTATTTAAATCCCCCGGCTAATGTGCCCATAACATGGCTCCTCCCTACCTGCGCGCGCCGGCTGGAGCGCAAGTGGAACGTGAGCCAAGCTGGTGTTCCAGGAAACAGGTGCTGCGGGAGTACACGTGATCGGGAGGAGTCATCATGTGGCAATGGGGCGTGTCCGGGAGAAGCGATATGGAGGCGCAGCGTGATCAGCTGCCTAGCAACATAATCGCGTGCGCATCCGCACACTTAACAGCCACAGTCGGTATGCTAGTGGCACATTTACTACTACAGCAAGATTGCCGACAATCAAATTTTCAAGCTAGTTCCTTAGAAAAAAGTCTAAATAGGGGCTAATGAGAGTAAAGATGATAGATCTATTAATATGTTAATAATCATCGACCCTATATATATATAGATAGATGGTGAATAGAAAAATGATAAAACGCAAAAGTTATGTTTTAAATTTAATCAGCCAAGGTCTTTTTTCTAAGAATTTGTTCAATTTTTTTCATTGAAAAACGTATTTTTTATGGGGAAAAAAGCGTAATTTTTTTTATGGGATTTTTTTATTGAATTAATGTGTTTATTTATTTATTTTTACTTTTTTTACCACTTAATAGTCCCACAAGGGGACTATAACAGACTGCTTTTTTACTGATTTTAAAATGCAATGCACTATCCCTATACCATCCCTATAGTGCATTGAATTTTAATGTCAGTGCTATTCTGACATTGACACCAGAGAGGCGCAGCCTGCTGGAAACTAATCAAAGCAGGCTTGGGGCCTTCATAGACCACAGCCAGCTTTCACACACATCGGCACCCCACGATCGCATTTGCAGGATGCCGATGGGAGACAGAGGGAGTCCGCCCCCTTTGTCAGCACTTTAGATGCGGTGGGCGCCATTGCCCGCGGCATGTAAAGTGTTAAACAGCCCGGATCGGCACTCCTGCCAGCTCTGGCCATTAGAGCAGGGCCGCAGCTCTCATGTGAGAGCTGGGCCCCCGCTCCCCGGGGGACCCGTGCAGCACTTAGACTGAGCCACCGTAAAAAAAGTGTATGGGTGGTCAGTAAGGGGTTAAAATGATGGAGTATGTGACCGGCTCTGAACAGAACCTAAGCCTCACTTTTTTTTTTGTCTGTCTTTATGTGAATCCTTTGACTATTAACATTTTCAACTGAATTTTAGGGAAGAAAGCGCTAAAGAAACGCATATCTGTGGATATCAAACCAGTCAAGGTACCGTTTTAAAAAACATGACTATTAACTGAAAATATTTTATACATGTATGTTTTATAGGGAAATTTCTGTTATTGCGCAATTCAATCCCAGCTGATCAATGCCAGATTATCAGATATTCTGAATTATCATACAATTATAGAAAAGTAACCTGTAAAGATAGAGAAAGGAATCCAAAAGTAATAAAATGTTATAGGGGTAATCGAGGTAAAGATAATGATGATCTGTCCTCAGGATCATCTGTTTCAGGGAGCCGCTGTGCTCACCGGAGCTCTGGGGAGCGGAGCCGGCAGCTTTCCAAGCAGCAGGACTGTACATAGTATAGCGGCAGTGCTTGATATTGCAACTCAGTCCCATTCAATTCAATAGGAACTAGGCCTAGGAAGAGACTGCTGTGCTCACAGAGCGCCAACCTCTTCTAACAGCTCATTGGCGAAGGTCCCGGTTGTTGGACCTCGCTGATCCGATATTGATGACCTATCCAGAGGACCGACCCCACAGCCATGGGTTTTTACTTAAACAGGCATAGTCATTTCAGCAAAGTTTACATAAATCAATAGTACATGACAAGATAAGAAACTTGCTGTATATTTAGATATCAGAGAATATATCTCTTTTTCTCTTAAGAGCCACTTCTGCCTCGACACTGATCATTCACCCTCATTTCATAACTAAAATCCATCTTGACAGATCAGATTGGCTGATTGATGGATCTGGTTACGTCCATGGAGAGGGGAGCTGCAGATTGAGAGAGAGGATGAGACGCAGAAAGAGATGCTACTGTAGCATCTAGTAACTGCCCTATCTTATTACTCCTTGCTGTATAATGCACTCCATGCTGTTGCTGTTTATGAAGGGGTACTGCAGAGAGATGAGAGAGAGGGATCTCCTCTTCTCCATGTGCTGTGTATGGGAGACATCATTGCAGCTATTTTTCACTCACCAGCTCAGGGACAAGTGATAATTAGAGATGGAGCCTGCAGAGCGAAACTGGTGAAAATGCTGAATAATAGCACAGAAAGTGTCTAATTGGAAATAATTATTTGCCATATAGGTTAAGTCTAAAGCAACTAAAAGGAAATCTACAAGGGGCAAATTGACAGCTGTGAAGAAAGAGTGCAAAGAAGTGAAGGTTGAAGCAGGAGAGGAAACTGCTGTAAAAAGGAAAAAGGCCAAAATGACTGAAAATACAACCGAAAAAGCTAAAATGAGAAATAAAGGAGAACAAGGAAAGAGGTTGCAAAGAGGAAAGAAAACTGTAGACCCTAAAGTGAAGGTCAGTGGGCGACAGTCCCACCGAAGCCCAATGCCAAAGACTCCATCAAGAAGAGGAAAAGCTATAAAACAAGAGAAAGAAGATGTGCCTACACCTAATCCCAGGCCAAGGAGGCTCAGGTCTGATGTGGGCAACCAGCCAAAGGACTCGCCGAAGTCGAAGCCTAGAACAAGAAGAAAATCTGGTGAGCCAAATGTCTGATTTTATTAAATTGCATTTATATGGTTTCTGTCCTCTGAGAGTTGTAGATAACTTTAAAAGTGTATAGGTAATAATTTACTTCTAAAAAGTGTGTGATCCCGGGATTATCTATAGGCAGTTACAGGGGTGCACAGTGCTCCAAATAAGCCAACTGGATATAAAGCTACTTTCACACTAGCGTTTTCAGTTCCGCTATTGAGAGCCGTCATAGGATCCCAATAGCTGAAGAAAACGCTTCAGTTTTGTCCCCATTCATTGTCAATGGGGACAAAACGGAACTGAACGAAACTAAGTACACCAGAATGCATTCCGTTCCGTTTGGTTGCGTCCCGATCGCGGACAGAATAACGATGCAAGCAGTGTTCTCTCCACGATGTGGTGAGGAGCAAGACGGATCCATCCTGACACACAATGTAAGTCAATGGGGACGGATCCGTTTTCTCTGACACAATAGAAAATGGACTTTCAATGGTATTCATGACGGATCCGTCATGGCTATAGAAGACATAATACAACCGGATCTGTTCATGACGGATTCATGCGGTTGTATTATTGTAACGAAAAAATGCTAATGTGAAAGTAGCCTATTCTGCACTTTCAGAGGACAATGTGAAGATACAGTGTAAGGCTCAATTATTGTTATCTTTATGGATTACACTCAGTTTTCTAAAAAATACTAAGACAGGATTCAAGTATTTACTGGTAGGAGAAAAATAACTAAATATACCAGTTTAGGGTATGTTCACTAAAGGATTTAAAAAATCTGCCTACAAAATTCAACATGCAATCCACACATGTTTTTGTGTGTGTTTTTCATGATTTTTCATGTTTTTGCATTTTTTTAACATTCTTTTTTTTAACCAATGGGTGTCAATACAAAACTACATTTTCAGCTTGTTGTTTTTGGTGCAGATCTGTGCCAAAAAGCATGCCAAAAAAACTCACAGACAGGTACGGAGCATTTTTGACGCTTCCTTTTCATTTCAATGAAAGATTCCTAGTCGATTGCGCCCCAAGATATGGCATCCTGATTCTGTTTGGCCTCTTTCACACGAGCGTGACGAATTGGCTCCGGATGCGTTCAGGGTGCGTTTAGTGAAACGCGCACCATTTTGCAAGCAAGTTCAGTAAGTTTTGTCTGCGATTGTGTTCAGTTTTTTCCGCGCGGGTGCAATGCGTTTTGATGCGTTTTTCACGCGCGTGATAAAAAACTGAAGGTTTACAAACAACATCTCTTAGCAACCATCAGTGAAAAACACATTGTATCTGGACTTGCTTGCGGATGCAATGCATTTTTCACTGAAGCCCCAGTCACTTCTATGGGGCCAGGGCTGTGTAAAAAAAACGCTGAATATAGAACATTTAGTGTTTTTTACGCAATGCAGAACTGATGCGTGAAAAAAAACACTCATGTACACAGAGACATAATGGGTAAAGATTCAGTGCGGGTGCTATGCGTTCACGTCACGCATTGCACCCGCGCGGAAAACTCGCTCGTGTGAAAAGGGGCCTTTTCCATGTTTTTTTTTCCACATGGGAAAAAAGGCAAGTGCTGCTCCTATTGAAATTAATGGTAGTCTGTTTTAAGGCGCCACAAATTCGGCGCTAAAAAACTTACTATGAATTGGCCCTTAGTACACTAATATATACTGTATTTTTAACTTTTTAAGACAAATGGAAAAATATGTTACTGACTGATTATGGGAGAACTCTGCTGCTGAGGGCCATTTGGATATTTGTAACATACAAAATTCTCAACTTAAAAATTTGACAGCTATATTTGGTCGAACATATTCAATTAAAAAAATCTAGAGCGCTGTATTTTTTCAGCACAAAATGGTGCCTGCACTATATATTACAAATAGTACAGGTGCCATTTTGACCACATATAGTAGTCTAATTTTAACTTGAGAATGTTATATATTTAGTTCTTTATTTGACATTAATGGCAGCCAAGCTAAACCCAGAGGGGTCGAGAGAGGGGTTCACCCAGCTTTCACTCTCCCTGCTACTGTCCCTGCCTCTTTCTTCGTAACTATCCCTGCCTTTGTCCCTTTCTCAGCCTCAGATTTGCCCCCCACCTCCATCAGCCTTAAATCAGCCTCCTATCGAAGCCCCCAGCCTACATCAGCCTCAGATCAGACCCTCCCCAGCCTTAGATCAGACCCCCATCAAACCCCCAGCCTCAGATCACACCCCCATCAGACCTCCCAACCTCAGATCAGACCCCTCAGCCTCAGATAAGACCCCTAATAGGCCCCCAGCCTCAGATGAGACCCCTATCAGACCCCCAGCCTCATATAAGCCCCATCAGACCCCCCAGCCTCAGATCAGACACCCAGTTTAGATCAGACCCCCTCAACCTCAGATCAGACCCCCTAGCCTCAGATCAGACCCTTATCAGACCCCCAGCCGCAGATCAGACCCCCCCCAGCCTCAGATCAGAACCCCCAGCCTCAGATCAGAACCCCAATAGGCCCCCCAGCCTCAGATCAGACCCCCCCAGCCTCAGATCAGACCCCCCAGCCTCAGATATGCCCCAATCAGACCCCCCAGCCTCAGATCAGACCCCCAATAGTCCCCCAGCCTCAGATCAGACACACAGTTTAGATCAGACCCCCAATAGGCCCCCCAGCCTCAGATCAGACCCTTATCAGACTCCCAGCCTCAGATCAGCCCCATCAGACCCCCCCAGGCCTCAGATCAGCCCCAATCAGACATTTAAAATAAATAAATAAACTTACCTCTCCAGCTCCGGACTACGCTGCCACTTGGCAGATTTACTTACCCTCCCTGGTCTTCTTCCTGCCGAGTTGTACTGTGACCTGACAGCGCACAGCATCAGGTCATAGTGCGTATCTACGTGCACTACGTCTTGACACTGTACGTGTCAGGACACAGCGTGGGGCAATGCGCTGTTCTCACCTTCCGATGCCTCCCGCATGCTAATGATCGCTTCCACAATGGAAGCAGACATTAGCATTTTTAAAATATGTTTTGGCAGGGGGCCCCACCCCTGATGTAAGGGAACTCACAGTGTTTGATGGGCTGCTGTGTATGTACAGCGGGTAGCTACCAGTCACCACTGAAAGCGTTGCTAGAGGTGGGTGTGTTTAAGGATTTGCTTTAAAGAGGCTGTCTGGTATTATATTTTTTTAAACAGCTAAACAACAAAAAAATCAAACAATAGTGACATGTTTTATCATCTGCTGCTCCAGCTCTGACTCTATGGTGATCCCCAGACCAGGGAGGTAAAACTGTCAAGGACCAACAGATCAGCAGTGCTGGAGATGCAAGGGATTGAACACGGGATTATTGTGTTTTTTTGTTGTTTCTTTTTTTTAGTTTCACTACTTTCCTGCTGTTAGGCCAATTTCAAAATCATGAGATCCTGACACAGATTTTCCAGCAGGTGTGTTACTACAAGTCGCAGCATATACTGCCATTCAGAGTCTCACAGTCAAGTAAAAGGTGCCTTGTGTCCCAGAATTTGTTGTGGGCTACATTTGCACAATGACAGTCATAAGAAAGTAGAAGCTGCTGTAAAAGTGAAATACCGAGCTGACTACACTGCAACCTTGGAAGTGTGTAAGGATAGAAGGCAGCAATGAGACAAGCAGAGATCTTAATGACTGAGATCAGAGCTCTGTGCTGTCTGACTGGTGCAGAATCATGTTTCTCATCCACAGCCAGCACTGATCAAGTTTCTCATTCAAAGGCAGCACTGATCAAAGAGAACAGAGCTTTAAGCTCATAGGGGGTCATTTATCAATCTGACATACCCCTAAATTAGTATTTCAGGTGCATCAGCCTACATAAAGACACGAGTCATTAGAGCTAAAAAAAAATATAAGTCTTTATTAAATTAATATACCAGACATAATCAAAAGAGATGAATGACATCAATGTAAAGTGCGGTACTACCCTCTACTTAGTACAAACTATACTTCCTTATTTCCCACGGGTAGTACCGCACTTTACATGTGATTTCTATCTTTTTATTATGTCTGGTATATTAATTTAGTTGCACCACAATCTGTGACTTCTCTCTGCTCATGCCAGGTCTAAAAAAGTGGGTGGGAAAGGGGACGGGCTGACATGCCCGTCTCATTTTCAATTTTCTACACCTGCTTTAGGCCTCATGCACACGTCCGTGAAACAAGGACCGTGTGATACCGGCCTGGATTTCTTCTGAGTGCAGGAGAAATCCAGGCCGGTATCACACGGTCCGTGTTTCTCGGATGTGTGCATGAGGCTTTAGGTGTAGAAAAAGGTCTAAATATAAGACGGCTAGGAAGCTGTCTTACATTTAGAAGCAGCGTTGGATCCACCGAAGTTATGGAGAGGTCAGCACCTCTTCGTAACTCTGACATATCCACTGCCAGCTTAGGGGTTTATTAAGACCGGCTTCTAAAATGCCGGTGCTAATAAATGTGCCCTATAGTCCTTTCACAATCACTGCTTGTAAATGTCTGATAGGCTTGCCTTCAGTCATTGTCAACCGACGTTCTACAGTTGAGAGCAAATCTGTAAAATATGATAATAGTACAAGGTACTACATATACTGTATATATAATTTTCTATGTATTCTTTATATCCCCAGCTCTACGTGCTGCAGAGAACAAGTCATGAACGCCTACTAGAAGCCTGTTATAAGAGAACCCCGCTGCTCATGTATTTTATGCAAATCTGCTACCGGTTTTTAACCAGCTTGGTCCTTCAGGGAAAAAAAAAAATCATGTTTATACATTTTTGTTTTGCTCTTAAGTGTGGTTTCTGTCAAAATACCATATTTTATATTAAAATGTATTTTATAACCTAACAATTTTCAATAAAATGTAGTTTTCATTTTATACAATTCCATTATTATGTTGATTTCCTGCCAGGACAATATTAGAAAGCAATGAATAATGTCAATATGTAAGTAGATTTCTCCTGACATGGACTGTGAGGGCAGTTTTTAAAATAGATAGATGCACAGTTAATTTGAATAATATATCATGATGTAGCAGGAGTCTCAGTGCCCGGATTGGGGTGGAAACAATGACAACAAGGCTCTCTGTCTCGGGTATTTAGAGTAAAGCAAAATGCAGAAAACACATGGCCGGTATCTGTGTTTTACAGATTCGCAATTTGCGGACCGCAAAAAGGATACGGTGGTGTAAGGATAAGTAGCAGTCTCCTAAGGTTACCTTCCACTCCGGTGTGAATTCCGGCAGAAAGCAGCCACCTGGAATTTACCGGATCTAGCACTGCCGGCATTCCGAAAAACGAAGATCCAGCCGGACACAAACTGCTGCCGCTGCGGTTTGTGTCCTGCCAAACCTCCGCTTGTCTGTCAGAACAGCCCAACGAAAAGATGCTACCAGAGGTGGGAAAGTAACCTAACAGGAAGACCGGCCATACACATTGGATATCTATCAATAGAACGCCTGTTCGGCTGGCAGCACCAGACATGACATTCAGAAATTCTCTAAAACTGTGTTAAACATAAACATGTGATTTAAATAAAAGGTCATTTTCTGGTGACACATTATCCTGCTAGAAGCAGCTGATCGGTTCGGATGCGGACACATTCTTTTATATGGGTCCACATAAAAAGCACCCAGCACATGGGTTTCATCCATGTGCAGTCTGTGTCTGTGTGGCTGTTCTGCAAATGATACAACATGTCTTATTCTTGTCTGTTTTGCCGACAAGAATAACCATTTCAAGTACAAAAATGAGGAATGCAGAAGGGTGGTATTAGTATATTTTGTGCATCCGCAGTTTTATGGACTGCGAAACTTGTATGGTCATTTGTATATAGCCTTAAAGGGTAACTGTCATGTTTTCATCAAAAAATCAGTTTTGGCACATGTTACTGCTGCAGCAGCATTATGCATAAAGCAATCTCTAGTTTCTTCACATACTACTGTTTTCCTTGAGTTTTTCCATTAGTTACAGCTGTTTAAATGTTTACAATATGAGGACCTTCTCAAGATGGCTCCTCTGCCAGTTCTCTGAGGCCAAAACTGCTTTCCCTCACTTCCCATACACACTTGCTGTAGCGAGCAGCTCCCTGCCAGCCAATCAGATTGGATTACTGAGAGACACGCCTCCTCACTCTGAAGCCTAATGCAGGCATGCAGTGTGAAGGACCGCCCCTCTGTCTTCCTGTCTTTGTAACCAGAGACAGACAAGCCATGGCAACTGTCTTTTAAGGGAGCAGTGGAACGGGACAGAGGACATTAATGAAAGCTGTTATTATAAGGTAATTACAGATCTTTTGACAATCAGGACACAGCGACCAATCAGGGCACAGCGCTCCATACGCGGCCGCACCGCTCACAAACCCCGTCTGGCCCCTCTGCCATGGTACTCACAGCTCAGCAACTTCCATTCCCTGCTGGCTCTGTGAGGAGAAGAGTGGCAGCTGGGGGCGGCTCCATGGTCTGGCTCTCAGCGCTGGGGCGGCTGCATGGCGCTGACTGTCACACACCATGGGCTCCTGTCTTCCTCTCCGCTCCCTACCTCGGTCAGAGCTGCAGACTGTGGAGCGGAGATGCAGGTGCCCCGCTGCAGCAGCTCTGCTAGCCAGCGACAAGGAAAGGAAAGCCGGTGTCTTCCAGCTCCATCATCCCTTCCAGCTGACACCCCACTCCTCCCACATCGCTCAAACAACGGGGTGCACAGAAAATCACCCCTATTACCAGCCCAGCACTTCCCTGGCACCCAGGCACCACCCTCTGAGATTTGATAGACAGCTGATGCAGACAATTATGGCTTCCATAGAGACCAGACGCTGCATCAAACACCTATAGAGGCGTGGTTATGGGGTTTCAATTACATAGACCTGGACCAATCGCTGGAGAGGTGTGTAGGGAGTGCCGATGAGCCAATCAGAGGCCAGGAGCGGCAGGATGAAATTAAAGGGATGATGTCATCTCGAGCATGGTGAGGTTCCTTAAAGGGAATGTGTATCAGTGGGTGAGGGTGACGCCGGGCAGACAGAGGGATTATTCAGAGAAAAATGAATGATATCCTATTTCATCTTGGCCTCCAGAGGGAGCTGTTTCATTGATAAATCTCCATATACAGACATCAATGAAACAGCTCCCTCTGGAGGATAGATGACATGAAAATAGGATATCATTCATTTTTCTCTGAATATATGATCTTGACCATGTTCCATTTAATTTCAGGGGAAAGGATGACTGAGACCTCGCCGTGTGATGATTGGTCGGCGCGCTGGTGTGGGCAGTGCAGGCAGAGCGCCGTGTGCTGATTGGTCGGTGCGCCTCACATGCGCAGTTTAATTATCGGAGCACGCACACAGGTCTTTTATTATTATAGATTGTGTTTGAGGGAATCAATGGTACAAGCTATCTCTTATAATAAAGCCCTGTGTGCGTGCTCAGGGCTGCGTGTCTGTGTGTTTGTGCTGACAATTTAACTGCTCATGCGCAGCGAGCCGACCAATCATCACCGCCACTCGCATGTGATGGTGTGCTCTCCACGTCGGAGCGCCACCATTACTGTCTGTGCATCACAGAGCCGCACAGTCCCAGCACTCTCAGCCACAGACAGCAGTCTCAGCCACCAGTTGCTGCCAGCCTTCTCAGCCATAAGTCAGTGCCACAGCCACCAGTCACAGTGCCAGCAGTCTCAGCCATCAGTCAGTGGCACAGCCACCAGTCACAGCGCCAGCAGTCTCAGCCACCAGTTGCTGCCAGCCTTCTCAGCCATCAGTCAGTGCCACAGCCACCAGTCACAGTGTCAGCAGTCTCAGCCACCAGTCAGTGCCAGCCGTCCCCTTGCCATTTAATATAGACTGTTCCTACTAATGTGTATGCACTACTGTTCTAGTGGCCGTTATTGTAACCAGCTTAATGTCTAGTCCAACATACTGTTTTACCTCATAGTGATGATATATGTGAGAAGCACAGTCATACAGCTCTCCTTCCACCTCCATATCACACATACTGGTTTACCTCATAGTGATGATACATGTGAGGAGAAGCACAGTCATACAGCTCTCCTTCCACCTCCATATCACACATACTGGTTTACCTCATAGTGATGATAAATGTGAGGAGAAGCACAGTCATACAGCTCTCCTTCCACCTCCATATCACACATACTGGTTTACCTCATAGTGATGATAAATGTGAGGAGAAGCACAGTCATACAGCTCTCCTTCCACCACCATATCACACATACTGTTTTACCTCATAGTGATGATAAATGTGAGGAGAAGCACAGTCATACAGCTCTCCTTCCACCTCCATATCACACATACTGGTTTACCTCATAGTGATGATACATGTGAGGAGAAGCACAGTCATACAGCTCTCCTTCCACCTCCATATCACACATACTTGTTTACCTCATAGTGATGATACATGTGAGGAGAAGCACAGTCATACAGCTCTCCTTCCACCTCCATATCACACATACTGTTTTACCTCATAGTGATGATACATGTGAGGAGAAGCACAGTCATACAGCTCTCCTTCCACCTCCATATCACACATACTGGTTTACCTCATAGTGATGATACATGTGAGGAGAAGCACAGTCATACAGCTCTCCTTACCACCTCCATATCACACATACTGTTTTACCTCATAGTGATGATAAATGTGAGGAGAAGCACAGTCATACAGCTCTCCTTCCACCACCATATCACACATACTGTTTTACCTCATAGTGATGATACATGTGAGGAGAAGCACAGTCATACAGCTCTCCTTCCACCTCCATATCACACATACTGGTTTACCTCATAGTGATGATACATGTGAGGAGAAGCACAGTCATCCAGCCCTCCTTCCATCTCCATATCACACATACTGTTTTACCTCATAGTGATGATAAATGTGAGGAGAAGCACAGTCATACAGCTCTCCTTCCACCTCCATATCACACATACTTGTTTACCTCATAGTGATGGTACATGTGAGGAGAAGCACAGTCATACAGCTCTCCTTCCACCTCCATATCACACATACTGGTTTACCTCATAGTGATGGTACATGTGAGGAGAAGCAGAGTCATACAGCTCTCCTTCCACCTCCATATCACACATACTGGTTTACCTCATAGTGATGATACATGTGAGGAGAAGCACAGTCATACAGCTCTCCTTCCACCTCCATATCACACATACTGGTTTACCTCATAGTGATGATAAATGTGAGGAGAAGCACAGTCATACAGCTCTCCTTCCACCTCCATATCACACATACTGGTTTACCTCATAGTGATGATACATGTGAGGAGAAGCAGAGTCATACAGCTCTCCTTCCACCTCCATATCACACATACTGTTTTACCTCATAGTGATGATACATGTGAGGAGAAGCACAGTCATACAGCTCTCCTTCCACCTTCATATCACACATACTGTTTTACCTCATAGTGATGATACATGTGAGGAGAAGCACAGTCATCCAGCCCTCCTTCCACCTCCATATCACACATACTGGTTTACCTCATAGTGATGATAAATGTGAGGAGAAGCACAGTCATACAGCTCTCCTTCCACCTCCATATCACATATACTGGTTTACCTCATAGTGATGATACATGTGAGGAGAAGCACAGTCATACAGCTCTCCTTCCACCTTCATATCAGACATACTGTTTTACCTCATAGTGATGATAAATGTGAGGAGAAGCACAGTCATACAGCTCTCCTTCCACCTCCATATCACACATACTTGTTTACCTCATAGTGATGGTACATGTGAGGAGAAGCACAGTCATACAGCTCTCCTTCCACCTTCATATCACACATACTGTTTTACCTCATAGTGATGATAAATGTGAGGAGAAGCACAGTCATACAGCTCTCCTTCCACCTCCATATCACACATACTTGTTTACCTCATAGTGATGGTACATGTGAGGAGAAGCACAGTCATACAGCTCTCCTTCCACCTTCATATCACACATACTGTTTTACCTCATAGTGATAATACATGTGAGGAGAAGCACAGTCATACAGCTCTCCTTCCACCTCCATATCACACATACTGGTTTACCTCATAGTGATGATACATGTGAGGAGAAGCACAGTCATACAGCTCTCCTTCCACCTCCATATCAGACATACTGTTTTACCTCATAGTGATGATACATGTGAGGAGAAGCACAGTCATACAGCTCTCCTTCCACCTCCATATCACACATACTGGTTTACCTCATAGTGATGATAAATGTGAGGAGAAGCACAGTCATACAGCTCTCCTTCCACCTCCATATCACACATACTGGTTTACCTCATAGTGATGATACATGTGAGGAGAAGCACAGTCATACAGCTCTCCTTCCACCTCCATATCACACATACTGTTTTACCTCATAGTGATAATACATGTGAGGAGAAGCAGAGTCATACAGCTCTCCTTCCACCTCCATATCACACATACTGGTTTACCTCATAGTGATGATACATGTGAGGAGAAGCACAGTCATACAGCTCTCCTTCCACCTCCATATCACACATACTGTTTTACCTCATAGTGATGATACATGTGAGGAGAAGCACAGTCATACAGCTCTCCTTCCACCTCCATATCACACATACTGGTTTACCTCATAGTGATGATAAATGTGAGGAGAAGCACAGTCATACAGCTCTCCTTACCACCTCCATATCACACATACTGGTTTACCTCATAGTGATGGTACATGTGAGGAGAAGCACAGTCATACAGCTCTCCTTACCACCTCCATATCACACATACTGGTTTACCTCATAGTGATGATAAATGTGAGGAGAAGCACAGTCATACAGCTCTCCTTACCACCTCCATATCACACATACTGTTTTACCTCATAGTGATGATACATGTGAGGAGAAGCACAGTCATACAGCTCTCCTTCCACCTCCATATCACACATACTGTTTTACCTCATAGTGATGATACATGTGAGGAGAAGCACAGTCATACAGCCCTCCTTCCACCTCCATATCACACATACTGGTTTACCTCATAGTGATGATACATGTGAGGAGAAGCACAGTCATACAGCTCTCCTTCCACCTCCATATCACATATACTTGTTTACCTCATAGTGATGATACATGTGAGGAGAAGCACAGTCATACAGCTCTCCTTCCACCTCCATATCACACATACTGGTTTACCTCATAGTGATGATACATGTGAGGAGAAGCACAGTCATACAGCTCTCCTTCCACCTCCATATCACACATACTTGTTTACCTCATAGTGATGATACATGTGAGGAGAAGCACAGTCATCCAGCTCTCCTTCCACCTCCATATCACACATACTGTTTTACCTCATAGTGATGATAAATGTGAGGAGAAGCACAGTCATCCAGCTCTCCTTCCACCTCCATATCACACATACTGTTTTACCTCATAGTGATGATATATGTGAGGAGAAGCACAGTCATACAGCTCTCCTTCCACCTCCATATCACACATACTGTTTTACCTCATAGTGATGATACATGTGAGGAGAAGCACAGTCATACAGCTCTCCTTCCACCTCCATATCACACATACTTGTTTACCTCATAGTGATGGTACATGTGAGGAGAAGCACAGTCATACAGCTCTCCTTCCACCTTCATATCACACATACTGTTTTACCTCATAGTGATGATAAATGTGAGGAGAAGCACAGTCATCCAGCTCTCCTTCCACCTCCATATCACACATACTGGTTTACCTCATAGTGATGATACATGTGAGGAGAAGCACAGTCATCCAGCTCTCCTTCCACCTCCATATCACACATACTGGTTTACCTCATAGTGATGATACATGTGAGGAGAAGCACAGTCATACAGCTCTCCTTCCACCTCCATATCACACATACTGGTTTACGGAGCTGTGTGAGGGCTAAATTTTTTTGCAGCATGATCTGTATTTTGTTTTTATACCATTATGGAGTGTGTATGACTTTTTGATCACCTTTTACTCAATTTTTGGGTAGAAAATAGCAAATCAGACATTTTCTGTTATGCCATTCACTCTATGGGATAAATATTTGTAATAGTATGGGCATTTTCAGATGTGTTGATGCCTATGATGTTTATTTTTTAACTGTTTAACTTTTTAAAACTTTCTTCTATTTTTTTTTAATTGATCAAAAAGGTGTATGTTCCCCAAAGTGATACCAATAAAAACTACAGCTTGCCGTGTGCAAAAATAAGGGCTCTGTAGACAAAAGAATAAAAAAGTTATCGCTGTCAGGACATGTTGAGGCAAAGAAAAAAATTTTAAGGTAGTATTAAAAATTAAAAGTAGTATACCATAACAGAAAGTATATAAATTTGGTATAGTCGTAATCGTACCTGCGCACAGAATAAGGTCGTTGCGTCATTTTTATCCCACAGTCAACGTAAACACAAAGCCCAAAAAAACCATTGTGGAATTGTAGTTTGTTTTTTTTTCTCAATTTTAACACACAAATCATTTTTTCACTACAAGCTATGGTAAATTATAAAGCACAACTTGTTCCGCAAACAAAAAACCTTCATAAGGCTTTGTGGACCGAAAAGTAAAAAATGATAGCTTTTGAAAGGTGGTGAGGAGAAAACCCCAAAAAAATAATTAGCCTGGTCCTAAAGGATTAAAAAAAACAACTCAGCTTTGCTTTTGGATGCTGGAATTAAGTTTGACAAAAAACATCTATGGCCCGTACGGGGATCGAACCCGCGACCTTGGCGTTATTAGCACCACGCTCTAACCAACTGAGCTAACCGGCCATGTACAAGGGTTGTTTTCTTATGGAAATTATGCTGACTTCACCCAGTATGCCATAACACTCCTTATAATAAAATGGTTTCCGCTGCACTTATAACACGTGACACTCAAAAGATATAACAGTTATAACTTCTTATTATGGATATTATATCACAAAAGTGTGATTATTATTTCTTGACTAAATCCGACTTTTTTTTTTGGGGAAGAAAATAAGTAGCCTCCCCGTCGGGGAATCGAACCCCGGTCTCCCGCGTGACAGGCGGGGATACTTACCACTATACTAACGAGGAACTGCTATGTGAAGAACGGGATCACCGCCCTTCTCATATGTGTTCCAGAGGCAATAGAAGTGTCACTGAATGACAATGGAATGTGCGAGAAATCCCAACATCTCGTACACACAGCACTCTCCTCATCTCACACAACCACGTGCAGCACACCAGCTATAAACTTCAAGTTCCAACATGCACAGCGACTTATGGCCACGCCTCCTCAACTTAATTAACCAATGAGCGGCGAGTAGGGTGTTTCCGGGTGAAGTGTTGTGGATGTCTGAAGATATCAGGGAGCGCAGTGAACTGATAACCGCTCAGGTTGGTGAGGTACCCGGCCGGGTAACTACCAGGTATGATGAGAGTGTGCCATGCTGGGTGCAGGGCGTATATAGCCGCTTGGCACTGAGCGGCGGTACCGCATCGTGCTGCTTACATAACCTGCGCTAGGGGGCGTGACTGCCACCAATATGCACGGTCCATGCAGGGACATGTCTGTGCTACTGAATGTCTGCTGCCAGATGCCTTTTCTATTTTTTTCTCTGCAACAAAATCCACAACTCCTGTATATGGCATATAGTGTGAGATACAGGTGGGCTTGGCTGCCACCCATGGGTGACCCTGGCATCCCCTGCTGCAGGCCAACAGTGGGCAGTATTGGGGTCTGGACAGCCTGGGCTTATGTCCGGTGCCGGACCAGTGTGAACAGGCTACAGCTGTTGAGTGGAGGTTCTGAGAGTAAGACCCTCAGGGTATGCTCACACTGCGAAAACCCGCCGTGGAAATGAGCTGCAATCCAAGCGCCTCAACAGATTCCCAAATAACGCTTCCCTGTGCACATGGTGGTGGTTTTTTTTTCTGCATCAGAAGTGCCATGTTACTTCTCTGAATCAGATTTTAGCTGCGTTCCCCGTTGAAATCAATGGGGGGGTCTAAAGTTCCTAGCAGTTTTTGTGCATTTTTGGTGGCGTTTCCACCTACATAACATCCATTCTGCTATTGATGGCCAACCCTAAAGCCACCAGTTCATCCGCCAGCTGTCTTTCCTGGCTTCCTCATACAGGTCTATGCATGCTATGGGGAGGCCGGAGAAGGCCTCTGCCAGAAACTTCTGGAGGTGTCTTGCCTCTCGGGAGAACATCTCCTTTTCTTCCCCGAAATCATCTGTCTGGGTAGAGTCAGGAGCTCCCGACAAATTCTAATGTATATGGTGGCCATCAATGATCACTATTGTCCCGTGATGCCAAGTGTCAGCTGGGCGTTCCTTTTAAGGGGGTGGCCAGTTTATCACAATTTTTCCAAAATTGCTGTAGACAGTGGTATAAGCTTCTTGTGATATTATAGGTGATCTGTCCGATTGTCCTCCTCCATGAAGTCCTGTCCCTTGTCTCAGTCCAGTCTCTTCCCTGCCTGTTCTGAAACATGGCTGCTGACGGAGGGACACGTGACCAGACCTGTCCATTGAATAACCCTGCACATACACGTGTAGTGCTGTGCATATTTCTATACTGTAGAGCAGGGATGCTCAACCTGCGGTCCTCCAGCTGTTGTAAAACTACAACTCCCACCATGCCTTGCTGTAGGCTGATAGCTGTAAGATGTCTGAGCATGCTGGGGGTTGTAGTTTTGCAACAGCTGGAGGGCCACGGGTTGGGTATCCCTGCTGTTGAGGATGCTGCTGGCCACGTGCTCTTCCATCGGAGGCCGTCCAGTCAGTAATGTACCACCCACATCTGGGCAGGTTCTCTCATCATGTCATATGAGGAGATGGCTACAGCACTTTTGGGAAAATTGGGATCAGTTGTCCATAAAAAAGAAACGCTCTGATTGGCAACCTGGGTAGCACATCACATGACGCGAAGGAAAGGGTCTGAGTGGGTGCACTGCCAAAGCTTCAGGACTCTTCACTGGAGAAGGAGCGCCCAGTGGACACCACACTGCAGGTGGGTTGTTACAGTGAGGTTTCATTGGAGCCTCCACAAAGGTATGCTGTACATTGGTTTCTAGGTTGCTAGCACTTTCAGAGGTAATGACTAAAGCAGTCTCGGTGTATGAGCCGAGGTGACCCAATACTGCATTCCAGATGTTATAACCTGCTTCCTGTACATTTCAGACATGCCAGAAGGTCCAGAGCTTCACTTTGCCGGTCTCTATGTTAATAAAGTATGTGATGGATTGCGTTTCGGAGGTAAGGTGGAGAAGTCAGCAGTCAGCAAAAATTCGGAAGTGCCGTTCAGCTGTCCGGAGTACACCATCCATGCTGTGTCTCGGGGAAAAGAGGTGAAGCTGATCCTCACGCCTGTGGCAGATGGAGCTGACGTGGCCTGCATTGTCTTCAGATTTGGCATGTCTGGAAGTTTCAAGCTCACCGCAGAGGAAGAACTCCCCAAGCACGCTCACCTGCGCTTCTACACCCTGGATGCTCCCCGGCAAGTTCTATCCTTTGTTGATCCACGACGCTTTGGAAGCTGGGAGTATAACGGCACATGGCAGCTGGAGCGCGGTCCTTGTGTGATAACTGAGTATGACAAGTTCAGGTGAATATTCGTGATCTTTGTGACAGTTATAATTTTTTTTTATTTTATTTTTTATTGTAGCCCCTCTAGGAGGCTACAATGTCCACTACTTTGTTTTTTAGAGAATATTACTATACTACCATAAGGAGTATAATAATTCTATAATTGCTGATATCCTATGTTGGCCTGTCACCTGCTGCCCAACATAGGAACTGCAGGTCTAATACACTGAAATATTGAACGGCATCCCCGATCGCGACACACGGGGATGCTGTTCTTAACCTGGAAGCACGCTTAATATCCAGGTTCTCTAAAAACACCAATAGGAAAGGTTTCTAAGTAGGGTAACTTAGGTTCAGCTTTCTCTCTCACTATAGTCTGTAATTCAGATTCGTGCCGGTAGACCTCCAGAGATCCTGCTGTGCTACTTCTTCTCTGCCCTTCAGTACTTTTGAATACTCTTATGGACAGTTCCTCTGGATACTTTATCCAGTAACTGACAGCAGAGTGGTACAAGTCTACTGTGGCCTTTGACTACAGACTTGGGGCCCTTGCACGCGACCATATGCCCTCCAAGACATACGGTCCATGAGCAGGCCATATGTCCCAGAGCGGCATAGATCGTGCGCACGGGAGCGCACAGCATCATAGATTACAATGATATTGTGCACGTCGGGCCGCTTGCGGGACTATTGTCCCGCACTCATAAGATCATATGAGTGCAGGACAATAGCCCCGCAGGTGGCCCGACGTCCACAGCATCATTGTAATCTATGATGCTATGCTGTGCGCACGATCAATGCCGCTCTGGGACATATGGCCTGCTCATGGACCGTATGTCTTGGAGGACATGCGGTCCTGTGCAAGGGCCCTTACACTGGGCAACACTAGAGGGCAAAGCTAAGATAGCAGCCGCTGGACTGTGTACCTTTCAGAGCTGGTGTCTTCTGGTAATGGCTGGGACCTGTCTGTCCAACTGTCACTGATGGAGATCCTCAACTGATATACGTGGCCCCACAAGTCCCTTGCAACCTGTCCCTACAGGAGTATGAGCTTTTATTCTGGCAGGTTTTGCTACTGCAAGTGTAGCAGAAGTGGAGCTTCACTATTAAAGGGGTTGTCCACTTTTTGGTTACTGTTGACCAATGTGTTTATGAGATGATTATTACTAATATAGTCTCTGTTGAAACTCTGCACCATTTGCTATATTTTCTAAGGTATACAAAGTCTTTTGTGCTGTCCACACAGAGTTCCTGTCCATAAGATGGCCGCTTATGGAGTGTCATGTGACCAGGCAAATCACTTCATGTGACCAGGCAAATCACTCCTCCGTTCAAATACACTGCACCTGTCATTTGCACTTGTTCTTTTCAGAGTTTAGAGCAGATTCAGTGTGTTTGAATAGAAGAGATGTCACATGGAGGTGATTAACCTGCTCACATGACCCTCCGTCGGCAGCCATTTTATGGACAGGACCTCTGTGTGGACAGCACAAAAGACTTTGTAAACAAGGGGACATATCTGATAAAATATAGAAAATGGTGCGGAATTTCAATGAAGACTATATTAGTAAGTGTCACATAATCCTCTCACAAACACATTGGTCAACAGTGACCAGAAAGTGGACAGCCCCTTTAAGTGCTCTCTGCATTGAGCTGCTTCATAGCTCCTCCCCTCTGCTCTGAGTGACAGCTGTAGCATCCAACCATCAGAGCACTACAGCTGTCATGCAGAGGGCAGGGGCTGTAAAGCAGCTCAATGCAGAGGAAACTTAACAGTGAAGCTCCACCTAAAGTGCACCTGCATGAGCAGAATTTGGCAGAATAAAAGTTCATGTTCACACTACTCCTGATAGTAAAGACTGCACAAAAGGTATCATACAGTTCTCCCCAGACCCTACCTAGAGCTGTCAGCAGTTTAGCAAGGTCAGAACTGCTGACAGATTCCCTTTAAATCACCTAGTATTCTAATTCTGTGTGTTGTCTGATATTTATTTTTTCCATACAGGGAGAACGTATTAAAACACTTGTCTGCGAAGCTATTTGACAAACCGATCTGTGAGCTCATGCTGAACCAGAAATACTTCAATGGGATTGGCAACTACTTGCGATCAGAGATCCTGCATCGGTCGGTATAATAGAAGCTTTACATTTTATGACTCTTCCCTGTTACAATGTGTTCCTATAACTAACCTCTCCGTATCGTCCGTGGTCAGGCTGAAGATTCCTCCATTTACCCCAGCACGTGTTGTCCTGGAAAGTGTGACCAATCAAAGCCAGGTAAGAGATGGGCACTAAAAATCTGATCTCGCAGAATGTTTGGAATATCCATCACCTATAGGCTCATGTCCCACAGGCATTTTTTTTGCATTTTTTATGAAAAGAAAGTCATCTGCAGATATTACATGGAAGTCTATGGGAAGTATTAAATGCAGCACAAGCATGCAATTTTTTTTTATTTTTTTTTTAACAATGCATTTTTTGCATACTGCTCTACAAAAGACATTACAAAGGGGCACATGCTTTCCTATATAAAACCGCAAGGCATGCAAAAAAAGCTAAAAAATGTGTGCTCAAACACTGTGCCACAAAAGAAAACCCATGACAAAAACTGTGGTGGCACCTTTAGCCTTGCTTCACACAGTATTTTTATTGGCTTTTTTTTTTTTTTTTTTTTTTTTTTTGTGTGGAGAAAATCATTTCTCCAATTGGTTCACGGACATTTCTCTCACCATGAGCAGCTCCAGACTACATTGTGGTTACAGGACCTGTGGTGATGTCACAGTTATGTGATCAGCCATGTGTGTGGGAGGAGTTAGGGAAACACAGGCTCCATGTAGGACTGTGCTGGTGGAGAATGCAGAGGTACTTTATGTATGGAAGGTGTGTATGAAGCAGGGCTATGTCAGTGTAACCAGTCTATTGTACAGTTTTTTGTGTCTAATGTGCACAGATTACTTCTATCTGTGTAATGGACATGTAGCAGAGCTGTGTGTGCAATGTGTATATAATGTATATAGTAGCGTCAGGTGGGGGCTGTGTATGGCAGCGTCAGGTGGGTGCTGTGTATGGCAGCAGTGGTCTTATGTTTAGTGTATGGTGTTGGATAAATGTAAAATTGTGTACATTTATTTCTGCATAGGAGACTAGCAATGTTTTCCCTGCAGAAATATCAGCCTCATAATATTATGTGGGCCTATACATCATATATATCTGAATTACTGCAAAATTTGTACAGTTGACGTCTGCTTCAAACTGCAGACATAACCCTTCCATGCCATGGTCCTTAGGGACCGCTGTATGGAAGGGGCTGACCATCGGGCCCGATGCCGTCCCTCCTCCCCCGCCGTGTAGGATGGTCGTCCGCGCCTCCATACAAGCAGTCACCTCCCATTCGGATGGCCGGCAACAAGCTTTCCCCCCCTCCTTCAGGATGGCCGGCAATGCAACAAGCCCCCTCCCCCCTCCTTAGGGACCGCTGCATGAAGGAGATAACCATCAGGCTGCTGTGGCAGCAGCCCGATGCATGAAGGGTAAACTGAAGGAGGGAGCTCCCTCCCCCATCAGGCCACTGTGACAGCGTCCCGATGGTTACCATGGCAACCTGGTGCCTTCACAGGCCTCCGGATTTGCCATGGTATAGCTGAACCTGATCAGGCTTACTGTGAATGACAATACATTGCAGTACACTATACAGTGTATTGTAGAGGCATCTGACCATGTACTTTTACCGCATGGTGAATACCATAAAAAAAGAAAATAAACTTTGATTGAATTGCAATTTTGCCCACCGCACTTCCCATAAAATGGTATAAAAAGTGATCAAAAGAGTCATATGTAACCCAAAATAGTACCAATCAAACCGTCATCTCATCCCGCAAAAAATGAGAACCTACCTAAGACAATCGCCCAAAAAATAAAAAATAATGGCTTTCAGAAAATAGAAACACAAAAGTGTTGTTTTTTTTTTTTTTCTTTTACAATTTTTTTTTTTATTGTGTAAGTCCAAAATAAAATAAAAAATAGACATATTGGGTATCGCCGTGTTTTTACGAGCTGCTCTATAAAAATAGGTGAACATTTATAAAAATTAAACTGCCAGAAACTGACAGAACAGACATTTTTTGGTTACCTTGCCTCACAAAAAGAGTAAGATAGAGAGATATATACATATATACACACACATAATGCACAACTACCTCTAGCTAAAGATTTATATACTGCAGGAATATAATATATAACAATGGCAGCACATCAGGCCAAATATCAATATGGAGGTGCAGGCCAATGGATCCGGCAACAAATCCTAGACAACATAAGAATAAAAAAAAAATGGCAGCACTCTCTCAAAAAATGAGTGAAAAGAAAAACACTTTATTCACCCCTGTGGTCGCAACTAGGGATGAGTGAACTTGTGTTTCAAGTTTGGCGTACAAGGTTCGAGTTATGTAAGAATTCCGTTATGGATCCTGCTACCACGGACCATGACGAAGGGTCCATTTACACGTCTGCATCCGTTCCGCAATTTTTCGGAAGGGGTGCGGACCCATTCATTTTCAATGGGGCCGCAAAAGATGCGGACAGCACCACCATGTGCTGTCCGCATCCGCACCTCCGTTCCGTGGCCCCGCCAAAAAAAATAGAGCATGTAGTATTCTTGTCCACAGCCACGGACAAGAATGGGCATTTCTATCATAGTGCCAGCCATGTGCAGTGTCCGTGTTTTGCAGATACGTAATTTGCGGACCGCAAAACAGTTGCAGATGTGTGAATGGACCCTTATGGTCCGTGGTAGCGTAATCCATAACGGAATTCGTAGATAACCTGAACCTTGTACGCCGAACTTGAAACACAAGCTCGCTCAACACTAGTTGCAACGTTTTAGCTTAGGTTGAAAAAAGGCTCTGTGAATAAGCTGAAAACATTGCGACCACAGGAGTGAATAAAGTGTTTGAGAGTGCAGACCTTTTTTTCTTGTATATGTCACTTATCAAACTGGTGTAAAGTAGAACTGGCTAAGGCTAATTCACACTAGCAAATATCTTAAAACATAACTTTTATTTATGTATTTGTAAAAATAATAACACCACCCATGGATCCAATAAAGATCCTTTTGACAAATACAACGAGCTATCAACTACATAAAGGCTGAAAAAGTGAGGTGCCAAAGGCAGCAAACAGTCGGGATGCGGGAAAATTAAAACTATCCCTTCACTGCGCCCTTACACTTCTCAACCCAGGGACACACCCTGATGGTAGGTGTTCCCTGTTCTCGTACCTAGGACTATTCTGTCCTTAAACTGTCCTCAACCTAACTTAGAAAAAACTAGCTAAGGTATAGCCCGACGCGTTCCCCCCCCCCCCCCCTTTTTTGGAGGATAATTACGGGGGTTCCTCAGGGGACCAATATACTATAAACAGTAGCTATTAGCGTGCGTGTGACAGTATGCACCGTACAGAACAATTGCAAGCGGAACCAAATACAGCCAAGTATGTGCATATAAAAGCCAGAATCAAAGATAATCCAGGTCTCAAGACGTAATACAACTTATATCACCAATACAGGGTAAAAGGAAGTTGTACGAGTATCCCATCACGATGCATGGGCATTAATACAAGAGAACTTAAAGCAATTTACATACCGGGGTGCCGTAGTCAGTAAAGATATACTCACAAGACCAGTACTGTGAATGATGTCCGCTGCAAACTGGAGCAGATGGTAGCTCAAGGTGTTCCCCCATTGGTGGATGGATCTATCAGTATGACCGGTATTAACTCCCATTGGAGGTATACATGCAGCTTACTACCGCCCACAACAATATGCACGCCAAGCCTCGTTCAGGAGATGATTTGGACATACTGGTGACGATGCCCGAGCGTCACTCCACCCACTACAGATTGACAGGACAGACTGCGCATGCTTACTGTGTATTCAGTACGATGAAAAAAGAGCGCATGTCAGGGCCGTGGATAAAACGCGAGACAGACTGCGCATGCGCACTATGTGTATCCAATGCGGTAGAGATATTGCGCATGTCAGGGCCACAGGTAGGATGGCAGTGCGTTCCACTGTGGAACGTAGATGTTCGTATCATGGAATCGTTCATGCGCAAAGCCAACAAATCTACTCAAAAGGCAGGTAACCACACATAAGGAGTGTGTACAGCCAAAATACGGTTTTGTGAGGGTAATATCCTGATAAATGCAGATAGTCCATCATGTGGCATAATATCCATAATGTGCCATTGCAAAGAAAATGCTAAGCCAAATAAAAGGGTTAATAGATATAGATTAATGAGATTTACGATAACAACAATAAGTTGGGAAGTTAAAACCAACAAAGATATATTTTAGAAACAAATAGTACCGGAGGAGAGGCTACTCTGAAGTAATGACAGAGACAGCAGGGCTAAATAACGCAAGAGAAAGTTAACCTCTCATTGAGTCCCCCAGGTGACTGGGATCGAAGTCTATAGATCCATTCTGTTTCTTTTTGAAGGATCCTTCGATCCCAGTCACCCTTCCTGGGTGAGGGTCGTACCACTTCAAGCATGGCAAAATTTAGGAATTTGATTGCCTCCATGACATTCCCAGACATGGTCTGCCACGGGGCTGTTCTTTTTGTTTTTTAATGTCATTGACACGTTCCAAGACTCTTCGTCGAAGCTCTGTAGGTTTTCCCCACATAGTCGCGAGGACAAGGACATTGGCACACATATACACTGCTCAAAAAAATAAAGGGAATACAAAAATAACACATCCTAGATCTGAATTAATTAAATATTCTTCTGAGATACTTTGTTCTTTACATAGTTGAATGTGCTGACAACAAAATCACACAAAAATTAAAAAATGGAAATCAAATTTTTCAACCCATGGAGGTCTGGATTTGGAGTCACACTCAAAATTAAAGTGGAAAAACACACTACAAGCGGATCCAACTTTGATGTAATGTTCTTAAAACAAGTCAAAATGAGGCTCAGTAGTGTGTGTGGACTCCACATGCCTGTATGACCTCCCTACAATGCCTGTGCATGCTCCTGATGAGGTGGCGGACGGTCTCCTGAGGGATCTCCTCCCAGACCTAGACTAAAGCATCTGCCAACTCCTGGACAGTCTGTGGTGCAACGTGACATTGGTGGATAGAGCGAGACATGATGTCCCAGATGTGGTCAATTGGATTCAGGTCTGGGGAACGGGCGGGCCAGTCCATAGCATCAATACCTTCGTCTTGCAGGAACTGCTGACACACTCCAGCCACATGAGGTCTAGCATTGTCTTGCATTAGGAGGAACCCAGGGCCAACCGCACCAGCATATGGTCTCACAAGGGGTCTGAGGATCTCATCTCGGTACCTAATGGCAGTCAGGCTACCTCTGGCGAGCACATGGAGGGCTGTGCGCCCCTCCAAAGAAATGCCACCTCACACCATTACTGACCCAATGCCAAACCGGTCATGCTGGAGGATGTTGCAGGCAGCAGAACGTTCTCCACGGCGTCTCAAGACTCTGTCACGTCTGTCACATGTGCTCAGTGTGAACCTGCTTTCATCTGTGAAGAGCACAGGGCACCAGTGGCGAATTTGCCAATCTTGGTGTTCTCTGGCAAATGGCAAACGTCCTGCACGGTGTTGGGCTGTAAGCACAACCCCCACCTGTGGACGTCAGGCCCTCATGGAGTCTGTTTCTAACCGTTTGAGCAGACACATGCACATTTGTGGCCTGCTGGAGGTCATTTTGCAGGGCTCTGGCAGTGCTCCTCCTGTTCCTCCTTGCACAAAGGCGGAGGTAGCAGTCCTGCTGCTGGGTTGTTACCCTCCTACGGCCTCCTCCATGTCTCCTGATGTACTGGCCTGTCTCCTGGTAGCGCCTCCATGCTCTGGACACTACGCTGACAGACACCGCAAACCTTCTTGCCACAGCTCGCATTGATGTGCCATCCTGGATAAGCTGCACTACCTGAGCCACTTGTGTGGGTTGTAGACTCTGTCTCATGCTACCACTAGAGTGAAAGCACCGCCAGCATTCAAAAGTGACCAAAACATCAGCCAGGAAGCATAGGAACTGAGAAGTGGACTGTGGTCACCACCTGCAGAACCACTCCTTTATTGGGGGTGTCTTGCTAATTGCCTATAATTTCCACCTGTTGTCTATCCCATTTGCACAACAGCATGTGAAATTGATTGTCACTCAGTGTTGCTTCCTAAGTGGACAGTTTGATTTCACAGAAGTGTGATTGACTTGGAGTTACATTGTGTTGTTTAAGTGTTCCCTTTATTTTTTTGAGCAGTGTACTACTCCTTTACTCCGACAGTTGGTAAAATCTCTAATGAATACCTGTTTCGTAACAGAACATACAATACTTTTAGTTCTATTAACAAATGGACAGGCTACACAGGAACCACATTTAAACGTTCCTAAAGGTCTACGTTCCAGCCAACTGCCTGGTGGTGTAGGGCGTGTGAAGTGACTATGGACCAGTCTATCCTTCAGAGAGCTACCGCGCTTAAACGTAATACTTGGATTAGGTGTAAGGCCATCTGCCACGTCAGGGTCCATATGTAGTATGGGCCAGTATTTTCGGATTATGTTCTGAATACGTCTATTCTCCACATCAAAGGTGGAGATGATCCGAATAGTGTCCCGGACTGGGGTCGATTCCTTGGGAACTAAAAGAGTATCTCTGTCACGTGATGGATACAGAATGGATCTATAGACTTCGATCCCAAGTGCGCAAGCAAGTGCGCAAGCAAGTGCGGATGCGGTGCGATTTTTCACGCACGGTTGCTAGGTGACGATCGGGATGGGGACCCGATCATTATTATTTCCCCTTATAACATGGTTATAAGGGAAAATAATAGCATTCTGAATACAGAATGCATAGTAAAATAGTGCTGGAGGGGTTAAAAACAAATAAAAAATAATTTAACTCACCTTAATCCACTTGTTCGAGCAGCCCGGCATCTCTTCTGTCTTCTTCTGTGAGGAAAAGGACCTTTGATGTCACTACGCTCATCACATGATCCATCATCATGGTGATGGATCATGTGAATGATCATGTGATGAGCGTAGTGATGTCATCAAAGGTCCTTTTCCTCACAGATGAAGACGGAAGAGATGCCGGCTGCGCGAACAAGTGGACTAAGGTGAGTTAAATTATTATTATTTTTTTAACCCCTTCAGCCCTATTGTACTATGCATTCTGTATTCAGAATGCTATTATTTTCCCTTATAACCATGTTATAAGGGAAAATAATACAATCTACACAACCTTGAACCCAAACCTGAACTTCTGTGAAGAAATTCGGGTCTGGGTACCACATTCAGTTTTTTATCACGCGCATGCAAAACACATTGCACCCGCGCGATAAAAACTGAACAACTGAACGCAATCGCAGTCAAAACTGACTGCAATTGCGTACCTACTCGCGCGGGTTTGCCCCAATGCACCGGGACGCATCCAGACCTAATCCGGACACGCTCGTGTGAAAGAGGCCTAAGGGCTCAGTGAAGGGATAGTTTTAATTTTCCCGCGTCCCGACTGTTTGCTGCCTTTGTCACCTCACTTTTTCAGCCTTTATGTAGTTGATAGCTCGTGGTATTTGTCAAAAGGATCTTTATTGGATCCATGGGTGGTGTTGTTTTTTTTACAAATACATAAATAAAAGTTATGTTTTAAGATACTTGCTCTCAGTGATTTTAATTCACACTAGCGCTTTTTTGCGGATCCATCATGGATCTGCAAAAACGCTTCCGTTACAATAATACAACCGCATGCATTATGTATTATGTCTTCTATAGCCATGACGGATCCGTCTTGAACACCATTGAAAGTCAATGGGAGACGGATCGGTTTTCTATTGTGTCAGAGAAAATGGATCCGTCACCAATGACTTACATTGTGTGCCAGGACGGCTCTGCTTCGTCAAACGGACAGCAAAACCCTGCAGGCAGCGTTTTGGTGTCCGCCTCCAGAGCGGAATGGTGGCTGAACGGAGGCAAACTGATGCATTCTGAGCGGATCCTTTTCCATTCAGAATGTTTTAGGGCAAAACTGATCCGTTCTGGACCGCTTGTGAGATCCCTGAACAGATCTCAAACGGAAAGCCAAAACGCGAGTGTGAAAGTAGCATTAGTTGCCCATAGCAACCAATCAGATTCCACCTTTCATTTTTCACAGCTTCATTGGAAAATGAAAGGAGGAATCTGATTGGTTACTATGGGCAACTAAGCCAGTTTTCCTTTGCACTAGTTTTGATAAATCTCCCCCACCGTGTACATAGCATTGTGTGTCGTCACACTGTACTAATCTGTGTGGGAAAAGTGACAGTTCACTGTGTAGACTGCACACAATACTGTGTTCAGAAGAGAGTGCATGGACTGAGAGCTGTCAGTAATGAGATCTATATCCTGCTTATAACGCCATGGTTCTGACTGTAGATCGCTGCACTAACGTTAACAGCAGAAATAGCTATTGTGTCTATAAATAATGGATTTTCTACAGAATAGAAAGTGAGAAATAGATCTGCTTATTACAGGTTGTAGCATACTGTAAGACTCACCATGTTGTGGATTGGAATGAAATCTTACTACCAAGTTACTTGCAGGTTCCAGCAGCCTGTATGTAAGTGGCTGCTAGCTGTGCTATGTAACAGGATGTGGGGGCGGGGCAGCGGAGCTTGTGCTGTGCATGGGAAATCCACAGAGCCTCACAGGAGATGACAGCAGTCAGCAAAACTTATAGAAGAGCATTTCTGAGGGCATGGGAAGCAAAGCTGATACCAATAAACAAGTGCAATTTTATTATGTGCTGCATTACGGTAAGGTATGGGTTTATTGATTTTTTTATTTTTTTTTGTTTAGTGCACAAAAGTGTCCATAGCCTTTTGAGTGTTCACTACTGTATATAAATTCCTATGCACTGAGCTCCCCCTAGTGGTGGCTGCAGGCTGATACTTTTATCATGTACTGAAGTGAAGCAGGAAGCAGGAGACCTAGAGCTGCATGGGGGAGTGTATTTAAGTATTCTGGTATGAATGCATTGACAGCTATGGTGTTAAGAACGAGCACATATTACACTTTTTTCTAATATAAGTCATGTAAATTCGGTGAGGTGAAGCATGATATAATTATTATTATTATTTTTTATTATAAAATGTTTCCACTTATTAAAAAATTCATTAGGACTGTCATTGTGTGTGTGTGTGTGTGTGTGGGGGGGGGGGCTATAATATTTCTGTATATGCATAAAGACAAAAAAAGCCACAAAAAATGGATAAAACCAGCCTTGTGTGCTCCTGGCCTCGCCGATTAATAGAAGATAAGTTGCTATGGATGATATTAATCTGACGCTGATTATGTTCTGAGCACAGTACTGGGGTACAGGGAGCCCCCAGTATCGGTCTATATATTACTTTAGTTCTTGAGATCTTCTGCCCGTTATTAGCTGCACTTCATTATGGAGACTGAGGGGATAACACGATATTGCCGGAATACCCCTTTACATTTTCTGTGGGATAGATATTCACTGGTACGTGCTGTTGTTTCAGAACGGAGACCTTTCTCTTAGTAAGAAAATCAAGATCAAGAAAGAAAATCCCGACTTTTTACAGCTTTGTAACTCTGTGCCTTTGGCGGTCATTCATTTGGGTAGGACTAAATTGCTTTAACGAGGTTCTGATCCAAACCATGTGGATATATGCAGTGGTATCAGGCCCCCTTTATCTACTTTTTTTTTTTTTTTCCGTCAGCGGATAAAGGTTATAACCCTGCGCATACACATGACTATACTGTCCTGATGCAGTGGATGCAGTGTTACAATGCTCCAGGAATGAAATCTCTGAGAGACAGCAATGGGAGGACAGTCTGGTTCCAGGTGAGACATAAGATGTGTGCAGGGTAACTTGTGTTTGTAGTAAGGGGAATTTGAGTTGAGGCTACTAACTTTTGGGTTCTGATAATTTTTTTAAAATTTCTTTTGCAGGGAGAACCAGGCCCACTTGCTCCAAAAGGTAACGTTCTCCTTACTGGTTGTCTCATCATCTATATCTGTTTCTCAAAAAAAAAAAACTGTAGTGAGATTGATGGCAAATTCTCTTCTTAAAGAGCACCTGTCAGCAGGATCAATATTATTATACCATGTATGATATCTGGTAGGGTTGCTCCTGCTGATTAACATGAAAATCTAGAGAATAAAAAGACTTTTTTTTTATTTTTTATTTTTTTTATGCAGATGAGGGCTTCAGTGCACCAAGTAGTGTGGCCAGCACTGGAAAGCTGACTGCACTCGAGCCCTTATTTTCTTAACCCCCTTCCTGACCAGCACTGTACATGTACGGCGCTGGTCGGGGCTTTGAAGATGGCACCTGCTGCAGAGCACAGCGGACACAGTAGCCTCCAGGTTCCTCAGGTTTCATACAGCAAAGACCTAGGGCTAATGTCTGTGATCAGCGATAACGACGATCAGACATTTAACCCCTCAGATGCCATGGTCAGTTGTGACCATGGCATCTGAGGCGGCTTTTTCATGGGGTCCAAATGGCTACCACATGTGGCGATCCAGGTTGGCATTTATTTTTTGTAGTAGACTTGTTTCCTTTGAAGGATCTGAGGCTACTACAGCAGTAGCTCTCATGGAGGCCTGCAGGTGGCAGGGCTCCATAGGAACACAATGGAACTGCCATAGGCTGCAATGTTCATTTATTGCAGTCTAAATGGACGAGCGATCTAACAGTCGCTTGTTAAAGTCCCCCCTTTCCCAAGAATAAAAATAGTTTCTTAAGAAAGTGATCGAAAAGTCATACACACTCCAAAATTATATCAATAAAAACTACAAATCCCCCCCTAAAAAATGAGCCCTCACACAGCTCAGTAGACAAAACTATGAAAAAGTTGTGGATGTCAGAATATGTGTAAGGCCCGTAGGTAGGGACAGACAGTGAGCCCTGACCTAGAACCTAGTCGCTTTTCCTTCCTACTTGCAGTACAAGCCCTAGGTAGCAAGACTGCAACTGGTTGACTGTCCCTATACTACTAAGGTGCAGACACACAAACGCCAAGAGACAAAACAACACAAAAACAGGGTCATACGTAAATGGGTCAGAACTAGACAGGCTACGCCGTACCAAATGAGAGACAGAGTGGTCAGAACGAGCAATCCAAAAGCACAGAAACGCAGCTAGTGAGTCAGACTCACTGGCACTGCTGTATGGCCAGGAAGGGGTTTAAATAGAGCACAGAGTTCCAGGATCAGAACCTGATAGGTCATGACTCAGCACTCCATTAGTCAGAAACACTAGCACATAGGAATAGAGCAGCTGAGCAATCAGCCCCCTGCTAGTCTCCTCCAGCACACGCCAGCTGTGGGGAGGAACACCGCATTGCATCCTGTTACTAAGGATGCTGTATCGTCACCAGGAGGCCTGGCTTAGCAGCGCGTCTCTCCCGGCATAGCTGTGTTGACGGTGGAGATTGCGCCGCTGGAGACAGGTGAGTTTGTGACAATATGGTGATGCAGTAGATAACAGGTCGGCACTACCTTTTCTCGAAGTTAGCGGTGCACGTGTCAGTGGAATGGCGTCCAATCAAACAATGTAGTAAGAAGACTGGCACTTCGCAGGAATTTCAACCAAAGATGCGATTTATTGGTCACATATTATAATTCCATAGTGACGCGTTTCAGCACGAATGTGCTTTCATCAGACTACAAACATCTCACTCAGGCTTTATATACACAAATGAAATACAGAGGAACTGACATCATTGGTAAAGCTCCTCCCCCTCATTGACGATAGTAACCATGAAGTACACTGCTTATACGAATTTTTACAAATGTATATTTTTTTTTTTCCCCAGCGGGATTAATTACCGAATATTGGATTATATCCGATTATAAAATTTCGATGATATGGTTACTATCGTCAATGAGGGGGAGGAGCTTTACCAATGATGTCAGTTCCTCTGTATTTAATTTGTGTATATAAAGCTTGAGTGAGATGTTTGTAGTCTGATGAAAGCACATTCGTGCTGAAACGCGTCACTATGGAATTATAATATGTGACCAATAAATCGCATCTTTGGTTGAACTTCCTGCGAAGTGCCAGTCTTCTTAATATGGTGATGCAAAGAGAATTTTTTTTTTCTCCAGTTTTTATTTTCAAAGTATGGAAAACACAAGAAAAACTATATAATTGTGGTATCGCTGTAATCGTACTGACCCAGAGAATGAAGGTAACAAGTCTATTTTACTGCATAGGGAAAGCAGTATAAAATTGTGTCATTAGAAACTTCTGGTTCTGGGAAGGCAGGGAGTGAAAAAACAAACATTTCCCAGGGTTGAAAGGGTTAAAGAATAGGGGGTCATTTATGAAACTAAATTAGGCGTATTTCTGGCGCAGATTACGGTGCAGAGGTCCTTTGCACCGCAATCTGCGACTTCTCCCTACTCAAGCCAGGTCTAAAGTGGGCGGGGAAGGGGACAGGCCCATCTCACCATTTTCTACACTTGTTTCAAGTGTTAGAAAAGGGTCGAAATGTAAGACCTCTCGGAAGCTGTCTTACATTTAGAACTGGCTCTGGATGCGCCGAAGCTACGGAGAGGCCGGTGGTTCTTCATAACGTTGGAACCACTGCCAGGTCTAGGGGATATTAAGACCAGCGTCTAAAACGCAGGTCTTAGTAAATGTCCCCCCATTTATTTATTTTCTTCATGAAAACCGCAAAATGATTTTTACAAGTCGGGTATCATTTAATCAGCAGGTCCAACTCTACCAGGCAGTATGCCTTGTTTAATGGAGTTGATCCTGCTGACCGGTGCTCTTTAAAGTCTAGATGTACAATATTTTTTTTGTTATTTCTCAAATAAAGAGGCAATTTTATTAGTGGTCTTGATATAACTAAATCCTACCAGGGTGTATACGGCTTCTATGTGTCCGATAAATCCTATGTAGTCGGATCCTGCAGTCGTGTTACTCTTTTCCACCTTCTCCCTCATTTACTCACTATAGAAGAGGGGGCAGATAGAAGGATGTACATAAGATAAGACTGCAAGATCGGACAACGAACCATTTGTTTAAACAAAGGCATATTTGTTCAATTTGCTGTTTTAATCTGTTTCTTAGGTTCATTTTTTTTTCATTTATATTTTTTGTTGTATAAAATTAGTCCCAATCAAGGCTCTGTTCACATTTAGTGCTGTATTATCACTGGTCAGGTGGTCTGTTATACAAACAAACTATTGGTCTGATTGGACAGAAGTTGGTCAGATAATCTGTCGGTGTAATGCAGCCCTTACTTTGTGGTTTCCAATTATAACAGAAACCACAATGTATTGTGGGATTATTCATACAATAAAGGTCACCGACAGACCCCATTATAACGGGGTCAGCTACTGCTGAGGTGTCCATTGTTTTTACAGGAAATATAGCGTTGTATGCATTGTGAATCCTTTGACTTTATTAAAATTTGGACTGAATTTTAGGGAAGAAAGCACGAAACAAACGCAAATCTGTGGATATCAAAGCAGTCAAGGTACTATTTTATGGAAAGGGTTGTGTCATCCCAAACACTGGTGGCTAGGATAGGCCCCCACTGTCTGATAACTGGAGATGACACAACCCCTTTAACTGAAAGTATTTTATACATGTATGTTTTATAGGGAAATTTCTGTTCTTCAGCAATTCAATCCCAGCTGATCAATAGCAGATATTCTAAATTATCATAAAATTATAGAAAAGGAATCCAAAAGTAATGTTAACATGAAGTGTGCTGATAGAACTGTCCGATCTCCATATAACATTGCCGGATTGCTGTACTTAAAGGGGTTTTATTCAGGCTTCAGATATTGATGACCTGTCCTCAGGGTAGGTCACCAGTAGAGATGAGCAAAGCGAGCTTCGGATGCTACATTCGAAGCCACTTTGCAAAAAAAAATTGTCATAATACTGTATGGTGATTCATCTCCTTACAGTATTAGAATGTACGGGCTCCGATGAGCCGAAGTAAGTTATTCACGAAGTTGCGTGAGACTTCGTTGTATAACTTCTGTAATTGATTATTACTGTGAAAAAACACTTCAAAACTTGGAACCAAACTCTGCTTTGGTTCCGAGATTTTTCACTGTAATAATCAATTACTGAAGTTATTCAACGATGTCGTGCGCCAATACAAACAGGCTGCACAACCCCTTTAAATAGGCATAGTCATTACAGCAATCTTTGCATAAATCAATAGTACAAACAAATTTAAGAAACTTGCTGTATATTTAAATATCGGAGAAAATCTTCTCCTGCCTCAACACTGATCATTCACACTCCATTCATAACTAAAACCTGTCTTGAAAGATCAGATCGGCTCACTGATGGATCTGGGTACATAAGTCAATGGAGGGGGAGGAAGGAGCTGCAGATTGTGTCTCTGGCTCTCTCCCCCACACAGAGATGCTACTGCAGTTTCTATTTCACTGGCTTCACAGCCACTCTGCACCGTTTTGCTGTATAATGCACTCTATGCTGCTGCTGTTTATCAGGTGGTACTACAGATCGACAAGAGAGGGATCTCCTCTTCTCCATGTGCTGTGTATGGGAGACATCATTGCAGCTAATTTTCACTCACTGGCTCGGGACAACTAATATTTAGTGATGGAGCCTGTAGAGGGAGACTGGTGGAAAATGCAGAATATTAATGTTGTATTACAATATTCCTATAATCTAAATTAATCTTGCCTGGTTACCGTGCTTAGATGATAACAAGGAAAGATCTTGATTGAACATTTGTGTTTGATTTTTGTCTGAGAAAAAAAAAGGTCTAAATGAAAGAAGTGTCTAACTGGAAATAATTATTTGCCATATAGGTTGAGCCTAATGCAACTAAAAGGAAATCTACAAGGGGCAAATTGACAGCTGTGAAGAAAGAGTGCAAAGAAGTGAAGGTTGAAGCAGGAGAGGAAACTGCTGTAAAAAGGAAAAGGGCCAAAATGACTGAAAATACAACTGAAGACGCTAAAATGAGAAATAAAGGAGAACAAGGAAAGAGGTTACCAAGAGGAAAGAAAGCTGTAGACCCTGAAGTGAAGGTCAGTGGGCGACAGTCCCACCGAAGCCCAATGCCAAAGACTCCATCAAGAAGAGGAAAAGCTATAAAACAAGAGAAAGAAGATGTGCCTACACCTAAACCCAGGCCAAGGAGGCTCAGGTCTGATGTGGGCAACCAGCCAAAGGACTCGCCGAAGTCGAAGCCTAGAACAAGAAGAAAATCTGGTGAGCCAAATGTCTGATTTCATTAGGTTGCAATTATATGGTTTCTGTCCTCTGAGAGTTGTAGATAACTTTAAAAGTGTATAGGTAATAACTGTGTCCACTGAAGTCAGTCATTTTTGTTCTTCTACAAATAAGTTCACCTGCGTATACACTACACTTTCGATTTTTTTTTGCTAAAGCTACCTTAAACTGGTATATTTTATGTTCACATGGCGGATTTTGAAAATCTGCCTACAAAATTTATTGTATAATGCACATTTGGGGTTTTTTCCCACACTTTTTTTGTGGTTTGTGTTTTTTTTTTTTTTAAACTTGTGGTATTTAGAGCAGATCCGTGCCGAAAACCAAAGCAAAAAAAGCACTGACCTGTATGGAAAGGTTTGTTTAGTTTTTTTGAGCCTTCCTTTTCATTCCAAAGAAAGATTGTAGAGTGGATTGTGCCACAACATACGGCATGCTGCTTCTTCTTTTTTCTATGCTTCTTTTTTCCACTTGTGCTGCTCCCATTGACATATATGGGAGTCTGTTTTGATGCTCCTAAATCAGCGGTAAAAAAAACTCTTTATGAACTGACCCTTGTACACTAGTATATACTGAAACAAATGATACTGACTGATTATGGGAGAACTCTGCTGACTATATGAGGGAACTCAGTGTTTAATGGGCTGCTGTGTATGTACAGCAACTAGCTACCAGGCACCACTGAAAGGGGTTCCAAGAGGTGGGTGTGCTTACGGATTTTCTTTAAAGGGGTTGTCTTATAAAAACAAAACAGCAAAAACGTACTTTAACATTAAAAAATAGAATAAAACAATACTGTTTTATCATCTGCTGGTCTAGCTCTGACTCTTTGGTGATCCCCAGACCAGAGAGGGAAAACTGGCAAGAATCATCGGATCAGCACTGCTAGAGATGCAAGTGATGAAACAAGGGTGTATTTTGTGTGTGTATATAATTATTTTTTATTTTTGTTTCAACAACTTTCCTGCTGTTAGGCCAACTTCTATGAAATCCTGACACAGATTTTCCAGCAGGTGTGTTACTACAAGTCCCAGCACATACTGCCATTCAGAGTCTCACAGTCAAGTAAAAGGTGCCTTGTGTCCCAGAATTTGTTGTGGGCTACATTTGCACAATGACAGTCATAAGAAAGTAAAAGTGAAATACCGAGCTGACTACACTGCAACCTTGGAAGTGTGTAAGGATAGAAGGCAGCAATATGAGACAAGCAGAGATCTTAATGACTGAGATCAGAGCTCTGTGCTGTCTGACTGGTGCAGAATCATGTTTCTCATTGTTGAGGAACGGTTGAGATGTATGCATATATATCCATGCATGCCTGCAAACACGTGCGGGCATGTATGGTATATATGTGCATACATGAGACATAGCATCATGGGACGATGTGCACAGATGTGCCCAGCATCTGTGCACGTCTGCCCATGGTGATCCCCAGGGGCTCATGCTGGCCCCTGTGGGAAATATGTGTCCCCCGATAATGTAGGGGCTTGTGTCCCCTGATAATGTAGGGGCTTGTGTCCCCTGATAATGTAGGGGCTTGTGTCCCCTGATAATGTAGGGGCTTGTGTCCCCTGATAATGTAGGGGCTTGTGTCCCCTGATAGTGTAGGGGCTTGTGCCCCCTGATAGTGTAGGGGCTTGTGCCCCCTGATAGTGTAGGGGCTTCTGCCCCCTTATCTGTGCCACCTTATATATCCCCTTATATAATCCCCCTTAGATATGATTAATGTATACATGTGTATGGATGTGCCCCAAGCATCAATTCGCATGTATATTATATATATCCCCCCCCCCTCCTACAACTGAAACCAGGTGCATCGGTGTGAATGTGCCCCAAGCATTCACACCGATGCAATCTGGCTAATTACATCAGAATGACCAGACAAGGGTCCGGTCATCCTGATGGATACAAAGAGCTCAGATTCAACAGAATCTGAGCCCTTTGTTGTAATTATCCTCAGCGCTGCTGGAGATAATTACACATGATAGAAGAAGGGGAGAAGCCTCTCCTCCTTCTATTATGTGCATTCCGACAATGCGATTACCATCGCACTGTCCGGAATGCGAGGTGCAGCAGGCGGGAGATCAAAGGCTTCTCCCGCCTGTCTGCAGCGCGTCCCCGATGTGCTGGCCGGCGCAGTGACGTCATATCACTGCGCCGGCCCACGTGGAGGATGGGGGCGCGCGCGCGCCCCCTGGTGGCGCGGGAGTGCGGGCCGCCGGGGGATAAATATCCGGCGGCCCCGGCACTCCAGAGTTAGGTTCTGGGCCCCCCACCATTGAAGAGGAGTGCGTCCTGCGCTCCGGACGAAGCGGTGCGGGACCCCCCCCCTGCCGCCCCCCACGTGGAGGAGAGCGCGCCCTGCGCTCAGAGCAGAGCACTCGACCGGACCCCCCCTTCATCTAGGAGAGCGCGATCGGCGCTCGAGGCCGCAGTGAGGATCGAGACCCCTCCCTGGACATAAGTATCACCCCCTTATTCCCTGACACCCTGATCCCTAACCCTTTCATACCCCACTGTGCAACCCTACCTATTACCCCTACATTGATCCCCATCTCTATCCTATTATGGACCATGGTCTCTGTGAGTCCTGGTCCCTGATACCCTTGACCCTATACACCCCTTGTTCCCTGTAAACCTAACCCTAAATCCCCTGATCCCCTATTGACCCCTGGAACTCCACACCCCTGGTTAACCCTGATTAACCCCTGGTTCCCTGTGTGCCTGCTCTCCCCTGGTACACCCCCCCCCCCCCTAGACCCCTGTACCCTGGTGGCCCTGGTTCCCTGCCTTGGTTACCCTGGTCCTGTAGAGCATGCTTCTGCTCTGCAAACAAATCCTTATAACCCTTCGTCATACCCCGTAGGGACAGTATATAGTCAGGTGGGGTGGATTGTTAATATACTTGTATGTGTGAATTGTCTAGTTAGTTTATGGGTGGAATATGGGAATGTGTAGTGTAGTTTAGGATTGTATATTTAGTGCTGTATTGTAGTGTACTGCGTGCGTAGTGTATTGTTAGTGTATTGCTTGGTGTAATAAATACTGTTATATTTGTACCCTTTTGTGTAGCGTGTACTTGTTAGCGGTAGCGAGTTAGTAAGGCGCATGCAGTTAGCATAAGTGATCAGTGTAGAGCATAGCGAAAGTATTGTTATTATTATATAAAGGCATAAATGGGCGGAGTTATCACAAGATGGTTCCTCCCATTTATGAATATTAATTATCGATATTTGCATAAATATTGGTGATTAATATTCCCCCTTTACACTCATCCACAGCCAGCACTGATCAAGTTTCTCATTCACAGGGAGCACTGATCAGAGCACAGAGCTTCAAGCTCATAATCCCTTCACAATTACTGCTCGTTAGTTCTGATAAGCTTGCCTCCAATCATCGGCTCTGAACTGTAGAATGGTTGACAATCTGTAAAATATGATAATAGTACAAGGTACTACATATACTGTATATTTAATTTTCTATGTATTCTTTATATCCCCAGCTCTACGTGCTGCAGAGAAAAAGTCATGAACGCCTACTAGAAGCCTGTTATGAGAGAAACGTGCTGCTCATGTTTTATGCAGATCCACTGCTGATTTTAAACCAGCTTGGTCCTTCAGGAAAAAAAAGATCATTTTTATTTTTTTTTTGTTCTTTTTTTTAAAGGGTTTCTACCACCTTGTTTTGAGAAATTTAGCTGTCAGACACTAGCGATCCGCTAGTGTCTGCTCTACCAAACAATGCTATTATAATAGCTTTTTGTGCAGCTGTTTCCATAAAAAACTAACTTTTATCGATATGCTAATGAACCTCTAGGTGCTATGCGGGCGTCTTTTCAGCACCTAGAGGCTCGGTCTACCTTAACTAAATGCCACCCAGCGCGTCCCTCCAGCCCACCCATCTCCTCTGGAATGCGATCCTCCCTCCGAGTCAGCGGACGAATTCTCGCGCATGCGCGGTGCGCGTCTGTCTTCGGCGCAGTTAATGTCTGACCGTGGAGATGTCTGTGCAGAAAGCGGTCAGACATTAACTGCGCCGAAGACAGACACGCACGGCGCATGCGCGAGAATTCGTCCGCTGACTCAGAGGGAGAATCGCATTCCAGAGGAGATGGGTGGGCTGGAGGGACGCGCTGGGCGGCATTTTGTGAAGGTAGACCGAGCCTCCAGGTGCTGAAAAGACGCCCGCATAGCACCTAGAGGCTCATTAGCATATCGATAAAAGTTAGTTTTTTATGCAAACGGCTGCACAAAAAGCTATTATAATAGCATTGTTTGGTAGAGCAGACACTAGCGGATCGCTAGTGTCTGACAGCTAAATTTCTCAAAACGAGGTGGTAGAAACCCTTTAAGTGTGATTTCTGTTAAAATATTAAATTTTATATTGAAATGTATTTTTATAACCACACACCTTTTAAACCTTTTCAATAAAATAAATATAGTTTTAATCTTTATACAGTTTCATTATGTGGATTTACTGCCAGGAAGAAAAAAAAACTTGAGTCTGGTTTCAACTTGGCCATTGTAACTTGAGGGATCACTGTATAATGTAGCAGGAGTGTAGCCAAGGGTTGCTGGCTGGTCTCATTCTTTGAGTGCCAGGATTGGGGTGGAAACGGTGACAGAGGGGCACTCTGTCTTGGGAATTTAGCGTAAAGGGGCATTCACATGACTAGTTTTGATGTGCATTTTATTTTTATTTTTTTGTGGATCGGATGTGGACCCGTTCATTTCATTTATGCACACTGCATGCTGTCCGCATCTGTATGTCGCCCCCCCCCCCCCCCAATAGTAAATTTATTAAACATGTCTTATTCTTGTGTGTTTTGTGGACAAGAATAGACATCTCTAACAAAGAGCAGGACATGCTGATCTGCAAAAGGCAGGACGCACATGGCCGGTATCCATGTTTTGCAGATTCGCAAGTTGCAGACTGCAAAAATGATACGTTCCCGTGAATGCCCCTTAACAGTAAGGCCGGCCATACACATTTCTGCCCACAGAACGCCTGTTCGGCCGGCAGCTATTCCTCTTGACACCATACAAGTGCAAGTTCAGCTGAATGTACATTTTTTCTGAATGGGTAATAATCCGCTGCCAAACACCTCACCTGCTGAACAAATGAAGCGGGCATTTTAAAACCCAACTGTGCCCTGCCATCCGACCTACCATCTAATGTGTAAGGGGGCCTCCCGTCTTTCTATGCTCTGCTTTTTACCATACATTGTCAGTGGAGCAGTAGGGTGCATACTTGACCGCTGCTCAATTGAAAGTCCTTCTAGCTATGGTTGGTGCAACTGGTCGAAACTGCACAGATCAAGCAATTATGTCCTATCCAGCATGCTGTACACTGGAATATCCCTTTAAAACCGCCTCCTCTTCAAACAGCTGACTCCCGCCTATCTGATATTGATTTATCCTGAGGATAAGTGATCATTATGTACTGGATGCTAAACCCCTTAAATCCTTAGACATATTAAGAAAAAAACAAGAGCCACATCATGTTGCCTCCTTAAAGGGGTTCTCAAAGTTTTATATATTTTTTTTGTTTTTTTTTGCTCTTTGTATGTTTCTAACTAAGCAAATCTAAAGGGTTTTCAGTTCACTTACTTCATCTACAGTGGCCCTGTTCTCCTAGTTAGCGGAGCGTCACATGACCTGTGATGTCCGCTTCTTTCCCTGCTCTGAGCTGTCTGCCCTATGTCTCCCCTCCCACTGGATTCTTCAGCACAGTTTAACCCCTTCTACCATAAGCAGCACAGACTCGGGGTTGGAGGGTCTGCTTCTTCAGGCAACGAAGAGACAAATGCTGTGCACAGGATTTTCACTCCCTCCTCACCCCTGCAAACGCAGATCTGAAACACCGTTCTCTCCTCTGTACTCTTATGCTGGCTGTGAGGAAATGTCTGCAGAGCATTGCACAGGTAGGGGGAAAATCCTGTGTGTATCAGCAATCGCATTGTACTGTACAGCTGAGACTTGTAGTCCGCTCTCAGACGAGCGAGTTGCGCACTCTGGACTCGCTGCGTGAGTATAAGACAGCTCCTGTCCTCAACTCCCAGTACTGCCGGGGTCGCATAGTATTGTATTGACTTATGATGCTATGTAACCCTTAGAGGTCTGGAAAGTATTGGATAATACTGACATAATGTTGTCAGTGTTATCCAATACATTCCAGAACTGTAAGGGTTACATAGCATCATAAATCAATATAATGCTATGTGACCGGAGCTGCCGCAAATTGTGGAACGGACGGCCCATTATAGAATAATGCGGAACCAAACCACGTTCGTGTGAATGCGCCCTTAGAGTTATGATACTAATTTTGGTGGGTCATTTTTTTTGCGTAAACTTATTTTACTTTTATCTTTATACTCTGTCCTTCAAAGGTTCTACTACACCTTTCCACTGTAGCCGGGATGTTCTTAAATTATGCACTCAAACACACCCAGGCCCAGCAAATTCTGGCACCACAAAGCCAACAGAAAAACCATCAGTTATTAATTTAGCCATCTGGGTAACGGTCAAGACAAGGCAGAATGTTTTGCAACCTCACTGGTGTCTAGACTTTTTAACAACAGCTCTTTGGGGCTAGGAAAAGGTGGCGCAGGTTGACCAAACTCCTTGAAGCAGCAGTTCATAGGATGAGCAGCCTTACAAAAAGAACACTCATGGCAATAATGACAATTATTCCACCATTTACAAGTGGCCTCATTAAAGGCAAAAAAAAAAACTCCCTTTTTGAGAGTGGTCTTCCCAGGGGTTGCCTGTTTAACAACTGCCGCACTCTGGGGTAGCATCAAATTCAGCCATAAGTCAACATCTCCTTCCCCCCGCCGATTTAATGGAAGAATGGATTGCTATCGCCTGGCGAAAAGATTCGTCATTGTGGTACCAAGCCAGTTCTCCAAAATCACAATAAGCTTTCAGGACACTATCGACATGTTGGATGAGACCCCTTCATCTATCAGGAAAACACGGACTCAAAACCACAGCATGAATACAGAATGCTTGAAGCCAATTAATCAAGGAACTATTCCTTTTCTTATCCTCCTCAACCTTATCTCTTTTCTCAGTACGAACTAAGTGATCTTTAGAAGACGGTAACAATGCCAGTAAATCAACAAATTAACACTAAAAGACAAGTGAAACCCCAAAGGCGTCGACCCCATACCTCTATCTAAAATTGGTACTGAATTCATGCTAGAGGTTAGAAGTTTGGAAGAACCAACATTCTGCAAACTAGCTGAACTAACAGTAGAAGAAGAAGTAGGAGGAACCAACACTCCAGCAAAAAGCATACCAAAAACCCCAGGTGCAAAAAAAAGTGTTGAAAACTGCCACTAAAATCTGTGTGAATCCACCCTGTGGGTAGTGTCACTCATAGGGGAAGATTTATCAAAACGGAACTTCTCCCTGATCTCCGCTCGTGGGAGGCGTTCCTAAAAAAGGCTATGGGGAAGATTTATCAAAACTGATGCTAAGGAAAACTGACTTGGTTGCACATAGCAACCAATCAGACTCCATTTATCTTTTTTAGAGCCCCTTTTAAAACTAAAAAGGATCAATCTGATTGGTTGCTATGGGCAACTAAATCAGTTTTTCTTAGGATCATTTAAAAAAAAAATTTATATAATTTTTGAGTATTCATATGAAATAGTATGAAATCATGTATAAAAGTTGTACATAGAGTTCATGTACATAGCATCATTTTTGATGAATCTTCCCCGTAGCCTTTTTTTCAAGTCATTTGGTCTTTTTTTTTTTTTAACAGGGTGTTTTTCTGCAACTATTATACAAAAATGCCAGCTCCAGATTCATGGGTGCCTTTGGGAATTATTGAACACAGAACAAACATGGCGTCTGTTGTAGTGGCATTAAAAACTTTTGATGCATTTTTAGTAATTGCTGTTAGTCTGGTTTTCTCTCATTTTCTGCCCTTTTTGACCCATAGACCTCCATTTTTTTTTTTGGCCCTGCTTGAAAAAAAATAGCAATGTGTGTGGCATTTTTAACCCCTTCACGACATCCACAGTGTGAGTTTGGTGGATGTCAGGTCTTTGAAGATGGCGCCCGCTCCGAAGTAGAGTGCACGACATAGCTACCGTGTGCCTCCTGTTTCATACAGCAGATACCCGCGGCTAATGACCGCGATCGGGATCCCTCTAGGAGGGGGCTGAGGAGGTGAGACGTAGGCTATAGCAGCGAGTAAACCCTACCTTCAGCATGCTGTCTGGTCATATAGGAGAATACAGCACCACATGACTCTTACATCCAGTGATGTCTCCTCAAATATACTGTAGATGTTCTCTCTACTCATCTGAACCATTTGAACCAGACTGCCATGACAACTTTTTCCAGCTGCATCGCATCTCTGTAGAGTTTGTTACGTAGACATCTTAGATTCCTCACTTTTCCATCATCCTTCCAACCATCTAAATGCAAATTCCCTATCCTGGCACTATCCCAACACTGTGCACGCTGTGCCCCCCAATGCCCCCCATCTACTATAGTGCAGGAAACACAGAGTTCCCAGTAGTAAATAATGCACTCTATATTGCCCCCGAAAATTCCCCCAGTAATAGTAATGCCGCTATGTTCACGTAAGTATTTAAAATGCTTCTATAATCAATCCCACTATCCACCAGTCTTGGCATGGTAGCTCCAAACCTTCAATTGTAAATGAAGGGCTTTATGTAATAGGAACTCATATCTACATCTGAGTATGGTGTCTGTAGTTTCACATTATACACACAGCATCCCAGTTAGTATTCTTTTACCCCTACCTCATGATCTCACTTAATATCTAGTGTGGACCTGGGATGCCACATAAGATCATATTATTCCTCTTCATTTCAACCTTGGTTGGACACTAGAGAAGACGTATAACGACTTTCTTTATGTGCCACCAATTATATACAATAAGGCACAAAATGGAGATTAGTGGTCATAATATGGAGTTCAACAAAACACCTGGATCCATATACATAGATGATAAACTCAGTGATGTCACAGTACAAGGATAGCCCATACAGTGATGTCATAGCATAATGATAATGCAGATAGTGATGTCACAGCAGAGGTACAGTAAATGGTGAAGTCACATCTAAAGGTTAAAGGTTAAACCCGTTAAAGGTCCATCCAGTCCAGTGCTGTGGGTCTGGTGTCTGTGTAACAACTGCCAGTCCATGCATACCATACCATGAGACCTGTGACCAATGCATCTAAACTTAAGGGGGTTGTCCCACAAAAAATAGTATACAGTTTTCAAACCATCCAAAAATGTTGTATAGCCATTGAGTTATTCAGTAAAATGCACATGTATAGCGACACCTGCTGTTTGTTCATTTTATTATTTCTTTATCCAGCTCACTAATATCGCTGCACATGCTCAGTTTAAACCTTTAACTGCCTCCTGAGCTGTCATAGGGAGAGAGCTGCAGCAGAATGGACACGCCCCCTGAGCTGTGATAGGGAGAGAGCTGCAGCAGAATGGACATGCCCCCTTATCTGCAGGCAAGACACTCCCCTTGAGCTGTCAGCTTGATATAAATCTATCAGACCATGTGAGCTACAGGGCTGGTTCTAGCTTTGTTACAAAGGTATTTGTCATGTACTATATGATGTGTGATTTAAAGTTTTTACATCAATCATGGCATAACCCTTTAATTTTTCAGTGAAAAAACATTCTGCTGTTAACTTGACCTCATTATTTCCTGCACCGCTACAGTGTGCCAACATCTTCTGCTGCTAAGGGACCCTGCCTTGCATCTCACAGCAATGCTCAACACCAACATCAGGCAAGAGGACCCCTAAGCCAGGGAATGCCCCAAATGGAAGAAAGGTATGCCCTTCCCATCGCTGCGCGGCCAGACGATTTGCCTGAACAGATCTCAGGAGTAAAAGAGCACCTTGTAGAGGCTATGGGGTGAAATAATAATTGGAACCCCCAAAAGTGGACACATTTTGGAAACTCCACCCCACAAGGTATTAAGGGGTGCAGTGAGCATTTTGACGTCAAAGGTATTTTGCAGAAATTAATGCCCGGCAGACCACGCAAAATGAAAATTGCAAATTTTCCACATATATGGCATTTCAGTGTCCAACATGCTGTGCCCACCTATCTGAGACTCATACCACACTTCTCACAATCAGTGAGGAGGCACGGACTTACCTGTATCTACTTATGGCTCCTAACGTGGAACACCTAATGAAAGAGTTTAACTTAACCACCTCAGCCCCCAGTGCTTAAACACCCTGAAAGACCAGGCCACTTTTTACACTTCTGACCTACACTACTTTCACCATTTATTGCTCGGTCATGCAACTTACCACCCAAATGAATTTTGCCTCCTTTTCTTCTCACTAATAGAGCTTTCATTTGGTGGTATTTCATTGCTGCTGACATTTTTACTTTTTTTGTTATTAATCGAAATTTAACGATTTTTTTGCAAAAAAATGACATTTTTCACTTTCAGTTGTAAAATTTTGCAAAAAAAACAAGATCCATATATAAATTTTGCTCTAAATTTATTGTCCTACATGTCTTTGATAAAAAAAAAATGTTTGGGTAAAAAAAAAATGGTTTGGGTAAAAGTTATAGCGTTTACAAACTATGGTACAAAAATGTGAATTTCCGCTTTTTGAAGCAGCTCTGACTTTCTGAGCACCTGTCATGTTTCCTGAGGTTCTACAATGGCCAGACAGTACAAACACCCCACAAATGACCCCATTTCGGAAAGTACACACCCTAAGGTATTCACTGATGGGCATAGTGAGTTCATAGAACTTTTTATTTTTTGTCACAAGTTAGCGGAAAATTATGATTTATTTTTTTTTTTTTTTTATTACAAAGTCTCATATTCCACTAACTTGTGACAAAAAATAAAAAGTTCTATGAACTCACTATGCCCATCAGCGAATACCTTGGGGTCTCTTCTTTCCAAAATGGGGTCACTTGTGGGGTATTTCTACTGCCCTGGCATTCTAGGGGCCCAAATGTGTGGTAAGGAGTTTGAAATCAAATTCTGTAAAAAATGACGAGTGAAATCCGAAAGGTGCTCTTTGGAATATGGGCCCCTTTGCCCATCTAGGCTGCAAAAAAGTGTCACACATCTGGTATCTCCGTACTCAGGAGAAGGTGGGGAATGTGTTTTGGGGTGTCTTTTTACATATACCCATGCTGGGTGAGAGAAATATCTTGGTCAAATGCCAACTTTGTATAAAAAAATGGGAAAAGTTGTCTTTTGCCAAGATATTTCTCTCACCCAGCATGGGTATATGTAAAATGACACCCCAAAACACATTCCCCAACTTCTACTGAGTACGGAGATACCAGATGTGTGACACTTTTTTGCAGCCTAGGTGGGCAAAGGGGCCCATATTCCAAAGAGCACCTTTCGGATTTCACTCGTCATTTTTTACAGAATTTGATTTCAAACTCCTTACCACACATTTGGGCCCCTAGAATGCCAGGGCAGTATAACTACCCCACAAGTGACCCCATTTTGGAAAGAAGAGACCCCAAGGTATTCACTGATGGGCATGGCGAGTTCATGGAAGTTTTTATTTTTTGTCACAAGTTAGTGGAATATGAGACTTTGTATGAAAAAAAAAAAAAAAAAAAAATCATCATTTTCCACTAACTTGTGACAAAAAATAAAAAATTCTAGGAACTCGCCATGCCCCTCACGGAATACCTTGGGGTGTCTTCTTTCCAAAATGGGGTCACTTGTGGGGTAGTTATACTGCCCTGGCATTCTAGGGGCCCAAATGTGTGGTAAGGAGTTTGAAATCAAATTCTGTAAAAAATGACGAGTGAAATCCGAAAGGTGCTCTTTGGAATATGGGCCCCTTTGCCCACCTAGGCTGCAAAAAAGTGTCACACATCTGGTATCTCCTTATTCAGTAGAAGTTGGGGAATGTGTTTTGGGGTGTCTTTTTACATATACCCATGCTGGGTGAGATAAATATCTTGGTCAAATGCCAACTTTGTATAAAAAAATGGGAAAAGTTGTCTTTTGCCAAGATATTTCTCTCACCCAGCATGGGTATATGTAAAATGACACCCCAAAACACATTCCCCAACTTCTACTGAGTACGGAGATACCAGATGTGTGACACTTTTTTGCAGCCTAGGTGGGCAAAGGGGCCCATATTCCAAAGAGCACCTTTCGGATTTCACTCGTCATTTTTTACAGAATTTGATTTCAAACTCCTTACCACACATTTGGGCCCCTAGAATGCCAGGGCAGTATAACTACCCCACAAGTGACCCCATTTTGGAAAGAAGAGACCCCAAGGTATTCACTGATGGGCATGGCGAGTTCATGGAAGTTTTTATTTTTTGTCACAAGTTAGTGGAATATGAGACTTTGTATGAAAAAAAAAAAGAAAAAAAAAAATCATCATTTTCCACTAACTTGTGACAAAAAATAAAAAATTCTAGGAACTCGCCATGCCCCTCACGAAATACCTTGGGGTGTCTTCTTTCCAAAATGGGGTCACTTGTGGGGTAGTTATACTGCCCTGGCATTCTAGGGGCCCAAATGTGTGGTAAGGAGTTTGAAATCAAATTCTGTAAAAAATGACGAGTGAAATCCGAAAGGTGCTCTTTGGAATATGGGCCCCTTTGCCCACCTAGGCTGCAAAAAAGTGTCACACATCTGGTATCTCCTTATTCAGTAGAAGTTGGGGAATGTGTTTTGGGGTGTCTTTTTACATATACCCATGCTGGGTGAGATAAATATCTTGGTCAAATGCCAACTTTGTATAAAAAAATGGGAAAAGTTGTCTTTTGCCAAGATATTTCTCTCACCCAGCATGGGTATATGTAAAATGACACCCCAAAACACATTCCCCAACTTCTACTGAGTACGGAGATACCAGATGTGTGACACTTTTTTGCAGCCTAGGTGGGCAAAGGGGCCCATATTCCAAAGAGCACCTTTCGGATTTCACTCGTCATTTCTTACAGAATTTGATTTCAAACTCCTTACCACACATTTGGGCCCCTAGAATGCCAGGGCAGTATAACTACCCCACAAGTGACCCCATTTTGGAAAGAAGACATCCCAAGGTATTCGCTGATGGGCATAGTGAGTTCATGGAAGTTTTTATTTTTTGTCACAAGTTAGTGGAATATGAGACTTTGTATGTAAAAAAAAAAAAAAAAAAAAAAATCATAATTTTCCACTAACTTGTGACAAAAAATAAAAAATTCTAGGAACTCGCCATGCCCCTCACGGAATACCTTGGGGTGTCTTCTTTCCAAAATAGGGTCACTTGTGGGGTAGTTATACTGCCCTGGCATTTTCCAGGGGCCCTAATGTGTGGTAAGTAGGTAAATGACCTGTGAAATCCGAAAGGTGCTCTTTGGAATGTGGGCCCCTTTGCCCACCTAGGCTGCAAAAAAGTGTCACACATCTGGTATCGCCGTACTCGGGAGAAGTTGGGGAATGTGTTTTGTGGTGTCATTTTACATATACCCATGCTGGGTGAGAGAAATATCTTGGCAAAAGACAACTTTTCCCATTTTTTTTATACAAAGTTGGCATTTGACCAAGATATTTATCTCACCCAGCATGGGTATATGTAAAATGACACCCCAAAACACATTCACCAACTTCTACTGAATACGGAGATACCACATGTGTGACACTTTTTTGCAGCCTAGGTGGGCAAAGGGGCCCAAATTCCTTTTAGGAGGGCATTTTTAGACATTTGGATACCAGGCTTCTTCTCACGCTTTGGGGCCCCTAAAATGCCAGGGCAGTATAAATACCCCACATGTGACCCCATTTTGGAAAGAAGACACCCCAAGGTATTCAATGAGGGGCATGGCGAGTTCATAGAAAAAAAAAATTTTTGGCACAAGTTAGCGGAAATTGATTTTTTTTTTTTTTTTTTTCTCACAAAGTCTCCCTTTCCGCTAACTTGGGACAGAAATTTCAATCTTTCATGGACTCAATATGCCCCTCAGCGAATACCTTGGGGTGTCTTCTTTCCAAAATAGTGTTATTTGTGGGGTGTTTGTACTGCCCTGGCATTTGAGGGTCTCCGCAATCATTACATGTATGCCCAGCATTAGGAGTTTCTGCTATTCTCCTTATATTGAGCATACAGGTAATGAGATTTTTTTTTTCCGTTCAGCCTCTGGGCTGAAAGAAAAAAATGAACGGCACAGATTTCTTCATTCGCATCAATCAATGTGGATGAAAAAATCTCTGCCAAAAAAAGAAAAAGGAGGGGAAAGGCGTCTGCCAGGACATAGGAGCTCCGCCCAACATCCATGCCCACTTAGCTCGTATGCCCTGGCAAACCCGATTTCTCCATTCACATCAATCGATGTGGATGAATAAATCATTGCCGGGATTTTTTTTTTTATATATACAAAGTGTTTGCCAAAGTATATGAACACCGCCACCTCCTCAGCTCATATGCCTCGGCAAACATATCTTTTACTGCAGAGGAGAAATCTCGTCTTGCAGCGCCGCATACACCGACTTGCGTGTAATCTGACAGCAGCGCAATGCTTCTGTCCGAATGCACATCAGTGCTGCAGCTAGTCGATCGGTTGGTCCACCTGAAAGGTAAAAAAAAAAAAAAAAAAAAAGAAAAAACCAGGCCGCAAAGCAATAACTTTATTAACTTTGGAACAGAACATATTAACTTTTTTTAACTTTTGTAACTTTTTTACTTACCGGTAATTTTTTTTTTGTTTAGTTTTTTTTACCTTTATAGAACAAACCTCTCCTTCCCCATGGGACAATGTGCAAAGCGCAAATCGCCAAAAGATGTGGCGAAGTACGTTATGCACTTTATCCCAGGTGAAAGGAGAGGTTTGCAGCAGCTGTGAGTAAAAGGGCCCTAATAGCCCTGTGTGCCTGTCCTGTGAGATGCAATCCCTATGCTAGGTGTACCTGTGTGTGGTACTTCCGGAAACACTCACCTAAGCATAGGGCAGGGTGGTCAGGGCAGTCAGGACAGAAATAGCGGGTGTCACGCCTTATTCCACTCCTGCTACAGACACGACATTTTTTTCGGGGTGGCGGTTGGGTTGAGGTACCAGCAACGACACTGGGGAAATGTCGCTCGTGTAGACGGCTAACTACACTGGTGGATGGGGCCACGGAACCTCCTGGGTAAAGGAGGTTCGCGATGATCTCTTCCTGGAATTTGAGGAAGGATCCTGTTCTCCCAGCCTTACTGTAGAGAACAAAACTATTGTACAGCGCCAATTGAATTAAATATACAGACACCTTCTTATACCAGCGTCTGGTTCTGCGGGAAACTAAATAGGGAGCCAACATCTGGTCATTGAAGTCCACCCCTCCCATGAGCGCATTATAGTCGTGGACTGAGAGGGGCTTTTCAATGACACGGGTTGCCCTTTCAATTTGGATTGTCGTGTCTGCGTGAATGGAGGAGAGCATGTAAACGTCACGCTTGTCTCTCCATTTCACCGCGAGCAGTTCTTCGTTACACAAGGCAGCCCTCTCCCCCCTTGCAAGACGGGTGGTTACAAGCCGTTGGGGGAAGCCCACGCGACTAGTTCGCGCGGTGCCACAGGCGCAAATCCGTTCTAGAAACAAATGCCTAAAGAGGGCCACACTTGTGTAAAAATTGTCCACATAAAGATGGTACCCCTTGCCGAATAAGGGTGACACCAAGTCCCAGACTGTCTTCCCACTGCTCCCCAGGTAGTCAGGGCAACCGACCGGCTCCAGGGTCTGATCTTTTCCCTCATAGATCCGAAATTTGTGGGTATAGCCTGTGGCCCTTTCACAGAGCTTATACAATTTGACCCCATACCGGGCACGCTTGCTTGGGATGTATTGTTTGAAGCCAAGGCGCCCGGTAAAATGTATTAGGGACTCGTCTACGCAGATGTTTTGCTCAGGGGTATACAAATCTGCAAATTTCTGGTTGAAATGGTCTATGAGGGGCCGAATTTTGTGGAGCCGGTCAAAAGCTGGGTGGCCTCTGGGACGGGAGGTGGTGTTGTCGCTAAAATGCAGAAAACGCAGGATGGTCTCAAATCGTGTCCTGGACATAGCAGCAGAGAACATGGGCATGTGATGAATTGGGTTCGTGGACCAATATGACCGCAATTCATGCTTTTTTGTCAGGCCCATGTTGAGGAGAAGGCCCAGAAAAATTTTAAGTTCGGAAACTTGGACTGGTTTCCACCGGAAAGGCTGGGCATAATAGCTTTCCGGGTTTGCGGTTATAAATTGTGTGGCATATTGGTTGGTCTCTGCCACGACTAAGTCCAAGAGCTCCGCAGTCAAGAACAGCTCAAAAAATCCCAGGGCCGAAGCGATTTGAGCCGTCTCAACCCGAACTCCAGACTGGGCGGTGAAAGGGGGAACTACAGGTGCGGCTGAAGTTGGTGACTGCCAATCAGGGTTTGCCAGCACCTCAGGGACTCTAGGGGGTCTACGGGCCTGTCTGCGCGGTGGCTGCGACGGGGTAACTACTGCACGTGCCACCGTACCAGCTTCAACTGCCCTTCTGGTGCTCGCTACTTCACCAGGTTGTACGGCAGTGCTGGTACTAGGTCCAGGAAGGGCTGCGCTGCTGGTGTATGCCTCACCACGTGATCCGGCAGCGACAGCCCCACTCTGCTGCTCTTGAAGCGGATCCTGCGTAACCTGTGGTCTAGCGACACGGGGCCGGGTACGCCTGGTGCTGCCAGGGACCTCAACCTCCTCGTCCGAACTTTGGGTCAGAGAGCCACTGCTTTCTACAGGTTCATATTCTGACCCGCTAGATTCGTCAGATGAGGGTTCCCACTCCTCATCCGACTGGGTCAGAATCCTGTAGGCCTCTTCAGAAGAATACCCCCTGTTTGACATTTTGGACTACTAAATTTAGGGGTATTCCCTGAGACTACCCAAGAAAAAAAGCAAACCTGTCTTACAAAGGGGAGGCTAGCGAAGTACCGGAGGCCGCTGCGGTTGATAAAAAATATCAAAACTGATTTTTTTATCGCCGCAGTGCGTGTAAAGTGAATGTGCAGTGATCAAAAAATAATAATTTTTTGTCACTGCGGTGGGGCGGGCGTGGGTGAACGCACGTGTGGGCGACCGATCAGGCCTGATCGGGCAAACACTGCGTTTTGGGTGGAGGGCGAACTAAAGTGACACTAATACTAGGGTTGTCCCGATACCGATACTAGTATCGGTATCGGGACCGATTCCGAGTTTTCTCGGCGGTACTCAGCCGCCGATACCCCGCCCCGATACATAAATAGAATACTATGGGCGTAACTATGGGCGGGGCCCGGTGCAGTCACTGTACTCTTACACCGGGCCCCGCCGCTCACCAAAGTATTTATAAACGTGAATCCTTATCCTGTTATTAAGTTGAACTAACGCTGCCCTCTCCCATGTTCCCCTGTATCCCCCTGTATCCCCACAGCACTTACTTAAGCTTCCATAGCAGGCAGAGCAGACGGCAGCAGTAACGTCACTCACTGACGTAGAGCGCCTGCTCCGCCCACTTTATGAGTGAAGCAGGCGGAGCAGACGCGCGACGTCAGTGAGTGACGTTACTGGTGCCGTCTGCTCTGCCTGCTATGGAAGCTTAAGTAAGTGCTGTGGAGATACAGGGGGATACAGGGGAACATGGGAGAGGGCAGCGTTAGTTCAACTTAATAACAGGATAAGGATTCACGTTTATAAATACTTCGGTGAGCGGCGGGGCCCGGTGTATTGGGGGACACTGTTATGAGGGGGATCTGTGGATGACATATAGCAGTGTCATCCACAGATCCTCCCCATAACAGTTCCATCCACAGATCCCCTATAACAGCACCATCCACAGATCCCCCACCAAATAACAATGCCATCCTCAGATCCCCCCACCCCATAACAATGCCATCCACAGATATCCCACCCCATATCAGTACCATCCACAGATCCCCATAACAGTGCCATCCACAGATCCCCCATAACAGTGCCATCCACAGATCCCCCATAACAGTGCCATCCACAGATCCCCCATAACAGTGCCATCCACAGATCCCCCATAACAGTGCCATCCACAGATCCCCCCTAACAGTGCCATCCACAGATCCCCCATAACAGTGCCATCCACAGATCCCCCATAACAGTGCCATCCACAGATCCCCCATAACAGTGCCATCCACAGATCCCCATAACAGTGCCATCCACAGATCCCCCATAACAGTGCCATCCACAGATCCCCCATAACAGTGCAATCCACAGATCCCCCATAACAGTGCCATCCACAGGTCCCCCATAACAGTGCCATCCACAGATCCCCCACATGACAGTGCGTCATCCACAGATCCACAGATCCCCCAAAACGGTCACATGACATTTAAAAAAAGTATCGGTATTCGGTATCGGTGACTACTTGAAAAAAAGTATCGGTACTTGTACTCGGTCCTAAAAAAGTGGTATCGGGACAACCCTAACTAATACTATTATAGATCTGACCGTGATCAGTTTTGATCACTTACAGATACTATAAAAGTACAAATGCTGATTAGCGATACGCTAATCAGCGAATAAAAGTGACTGCGGTGCGGTGGGGTGGGCGCTAACTGACGCTAACTACCTAACCAAGGGGCCTAAACTATCCCTAAAACCTAACAGCCAATACCAGTGAAAAAAAAAAAGTGACAGTTTACACTGATCACTTTTTTTCCTTTCACTAGTGATTGACAGGGGCGATCAAAGGGGTGATCAAAGGGTTAATTGGGGTGCAGGGGGGTGATCTGGGGCTAAGGTGTGCTGTTTGGTGTACTCACTGTGAAGTCTGCTCCTGTGCTGGATCCAACCGACGAAAAGGACCAGCACAGGAGCAGACAAGCCATATAACAGATCATATTTACTAATATGATCTGTTATATGGCTTGTGATTTGATTTTTTAAAAATCAGCAACCTGCCAGCGACGATCATTGGCTGGCAGGTTGCTGATGCAACTCTCCTCGAACTTTTGCCGGCCCGCGATGCGCATGCGCGGGCCGGCTGTGACCGAAATCTCGCGTCTCGCGAGAAGACGCGCCGGCGCGTCCAGGAGGAATGAAACAACCACCTCCAGGACGCGTCTGTGCGTACAGCGGTCCGGAGGTGGTTAAAGGGGTTCTGCACTTTCATTTAACTGATGATCTATCCTCTGGATAGATCATCAGCTTCTGATCGGCGGGGGTCCGACACCCGGGACCCCCGCCCATCAGCTGTTTGAGAAGGCAGAGCGCTCCAGCAGCGCCGCAGCCTTCTCACTGTTTACCGCCGGCCCACTGACGTCACGACTAGTATCAACTAGTGTGGGCGGGGCTAAGCTCTGTTCACTTGAATGGAGCTTAGCCCCGCCCAGGCCAGTTGATACTAGTCGTGACGTCACTGGACCAGCGGTAAACAGTGAGAAGGCTGCGGCGCTGCTGGAGCGCTCTGCCTTCTCAAACAGCTGATTGGCTGGGGGTCCCGGGTGTCGGACCCCTGCCGATCAGAAGCTGATGATCTATCCAGAGGATAGATCATCAGTTAAATGAAAGTGCAGAACCCCTTTAACTGTTCCATGTAGCTCCGGTTCTGCTCCCTGGGTCAGGTATGGACATGTCATGTGTGCCACTGTATCCAGTGACTGCTGTGTCCCCAAGCAACAAGTCACTGCTGAGTAAGTACACTGGATATAAAATGTCAGGTTTCTGTGCTGTAAAAAAATGAGACAAAGATGAATCATTTCAGAACTTTTTCCACCTTTAATGTGACCAATAAACTGTACAACTCAATTGAAAAATAAACTGAAATCTTTTAGGTGGAGGGAAGAAAACCAAAAAATATCATTGGGAGATAAAGAACTTTCTTTTGGACATATCAGCCAGTACACTATGCACATATCTTATCCCACTCCAACCCAGCACCTTTCCATTACTCAATCAGGGACTGGCTGGAACCTCATTTCAATTTCACAATAGGATTATTAACTATATAAATATAAGGATAAATATGAATCAATACCTATAACCAGATGTCATTGCACTCGGAGCGCTCCATATCTTTTGACTTGAGAGCAATAGCGCCATCTCTTGGATATATATATAAAGACTATTACCATAGCAGTGGAAATAACATTTCTATGAAGTGGATTCTCTATGAAGTAACTTTTTCTACAAAATAACAATTCACTTATTATCTTACCTTTTTATATTGTTTCCATTTTTTTTTACTTGTTTTGATTGTTTTTATTCTAAGTTAATTATTAAATAAATAGGTTTCAACTTTTATACTAATAGCAAATGTATTTTCTGATGACATGCGTATGGCACCTTTTTAGTATTTTAACAGATACATTTACATTACATTAGGACATATCTGGACTGTCATACACATTTTGGGATATTGGAGTGTCTCCCACATCCAAAAGTACCTAAAGAAATATATGTCTATACTATATATATTGCTATCAACATATACAGCCAGGGATATTCGGGTGCCCCCCACACCTATAATTTATCAGCAATAATCTATGTTGAATTAGAAGAATTATTAGCATCTCTTCTGCTCTTCCTTTTCCATTGATCACTGTAACTTACATCTATATTTTTCATACTATCCTCAAAATCCCACCGACCAGTGGTAAACAGAAGACATTCTTGACATGCACTGTACATGGTTCCATCTACTGTCCGCTCCCTGGAGGTGACCAAATCGTTTTCCCTCCTTTATGCAGTGGTAACACCTTTCTTAAACCCTATCATATCCAGTCTGAGAAACACAGAAATTCGATCAACCTTAAAGAAATGGATTCAATGTTCTAAACAGTAAGGGTACGACCACGCGACGTGGTCATGAGACGATCGGGGACACGGCTGTGCTACGGTCAATTAATATTAGGCAGCTGCCTTTTACTTAAAGGAAATGTGTCATCAGAAAATGACCTAATGTTTAAAACACGTTTTTATGTTTAACCACTTCACGACCGCCCATTGACTATAAACGTCCTTAGGGTGGTCGTTTATCTCTGAATCGACGTTGTGGAACGTCCTTTCAGAGATCGCAGCTGCAGAGCGGGGGGCCCGCTGTCAGTGACAGCAGGGTACCCCAGGGAGAAGGACCGTTCCTGGGTGTCCCTGCCTTCTGGATCGCTGTATACACAGCGCTTCCTGTCCCGGCCCAGTGGCAGGGGCGTAGCTATAGGGGGTGCAGATGTAGCAGTCGCGAGGGGGCCCAAAGACCCTTGTGCCGCATAAGAAGACACCAGTGTTTTGCACTGGGGCCGATAATCTTCAAGTTAGTCCTCTGGCTGGAGGAAAGAGGTTAGGTCAAGAATTTGGTTGGTTTAAATTTTTGTCTCAGGCAGCAGGAAGTCTATGTGCTCCCTTGCCCCGAGGGAAGTCTATGTGCTCCCAAGCACTGACGGAAGGGGGGGCCCAAGATGAATTCTTGCACCAGGGCCCATGAGCCTTTAGCTACGCTCCTGCCCGGTGGTCATGTGATGCAGGAGCTGTCGGGTCTTCCAAAAACCTCGATCAGCCCTGCACTGAGGCTGTACAGCGCTGTATTATGCTGTACAGCCTCTCTGGGGGGAGGGGGTGTATTTCCCTTGTAACAGGGGCTACTACGTCAGCCCCAGTTACAGGAGAAATCAATAGTTACAAAAAATAAAATAATGAAGTTAAATCATATGATATTATTATAGAGGCAGTTATTTTTTTACATTTTTTAAGTAATAAATTTGGGGGGAATTTCTTTTTTTTTTTAATGTGAAACAATTTTTTTTTTTTTTAAAAACACTTTATTTATTTTTATTTTACACTTTGTGTCCCCTATAAGGTCATACAAGACCTCTGGGGGACACAAAGTGTAAAATAAAAAAATTTCAAAAATAAAGTGTTTTGAAAAAAAAAATAGTTTCACATAAAAAAAAATTAAAAATCCCCCCCAAATCTATTACTTAAAAAATGTAAAAAAATAACTGCCTCTATAATAATATCATATGATTTACCCCATCAGGTGAACACCGCAAAAAATAAATAAATAAAAAATAAACATTGCGCCAAAACCGATTTTTTTTTTGTGAGCTCACCTCCCAAAAAACATAATGTTAATCAATAAAAAAGTTGTATGTACCCCAAAATGGTAGCAATAAAAACGACACCTCATCCCGCAAAAAAATTAGCCCTTACAGACCATAGCCAGAAAAAAAAATATGGCTCTATGAAAACTGCAACACAAAAACATGATTTATTTTTCTAAAAATGCTCTTATTGTGTAAAATGTAAAAAAATTTATAAATAAAAAATAGACATATTTGGTATCGCCGCGTCCGAAACAATTGGCTCTACAAAAATATCACATGATCTACCCCATGAGGTGAACTGTGTAAAAAAAAAAATATATTATGCCAAAACTGTTTTTTTTAGTCACCTCACAAAAAAACATAATATCAATCAATCAATCAAAAAGTCGTAAGTACCCCAAAATGGTAGCAATAAAAACATCACCTCGTCCTTCAAAAAACAAGCCCTCACACAAGACTATAGCCAGAAAAATTAAAAAATATGGCTCTAAGAAAATGACAACACAAAAACATGATTTTGTTTTCTAAAAATGTTTTTATTGTGTAAAACGTAAAAATAAAAACTAGACATATTTGGTATCGCTGCATCCGTAATGACAGTATACTTTTTTCCTTGCACTGGAACTCTATGGAGCACAGATGCCCCTGTATGGCATCAGTCTGAGGCATCCGTTTAATGTACACGTTTTTTTGTATACGTTAAACAGATGGGAAAAAAACGTAATGTGAACCCAACGTAAGGGCTTGTTCACACGAACGTGTGATGCCCGTTGCCGTACTGCGGACCACATTTGCGGATCCGCAATATATGGGCATCGTTCCGTGGCCATTCCACATGACGAATGTGGACCCATTCATTTAAATGGGTCTGCAAATCTGGAGATGCGGAACAGAAGAACGGAACAGAACACTACGGAGTGCTTTCTGGGGTTCCGTGCTTCCGCACCGCACAAAAATAGGACTTGCTCTATCTTTTTGCAGAATGGAAGGATCGCGGACCCATTCAAGTGATCCCTATGACAAGCCTTACAATTGTTTTGGGGCAGTTGGTGGATGGAATAGATGGTGCTGGTCATGGCTGGTGGGGGAGAAGCAGCAGAGGTGACATTTCGGTGGGGTATTAGTTGTCTGAAGGTTTTGGAGAATGTAGGTGATGAGGTACTTGTCCTGTAGGGTATTCTGGGCAGCAGACTGGAGCCGTTGTCCTCCCTACACTCTGTGCACATCCTAAAACGACCCCAGAAGTGCCCAGAGTGTATGGGCTCCCCTGAGGTCCCGTCAGTGACAGCTCACAGTAATAATAATAAGCTGGGCGCCATGCCGGCTCTTCCTCTTCCGGTGTACACAGTGCTCTGTGCAGAAGCTATGGAGGAGCCGCCATCCCGCCGCCTGGTGCTCAAGAACAGGAGGGCGACCCTGGAGAGGGTGGAGAAGTTTATCTCCGAGCTGTACTTCACCGACTGCAACCTGCGGGGGAGGTGAGCGGTGCCCCCCAGACGTCACTGAGGCGGCTGATGACGTCATCAGTGGTGGGCATGCCTGGTGGCTGGCCTGTCTTATCTTCCCCAGAGCCTCTGCTGTCAGACGTCACTGAGGCAGCTGATGACGTCATCAGTGGTGGGCATGCCTGGTGGCTGGCCTGTCTCATCTCCACTGCACAGATTCACCCCCATGATTTTTTATCTGACAGTGGTAGCCGCCATATTACATCTATGATGACCACATGTTTGTCATTGGTAGAGATGAGCGAGTTTCATGTTATGAAATTCGTTCGCGCTTTGTTTGATGGTAAAAGCAGAATTGCGTTATGGATTCCGTTACCACGCACCATAACGCAATTCTATGACGGAATGCCTTTAGGAGGCATTCCGTCATAATAGAAGTCTGAGGGCTGCAGGGGATTCTGCTTTTCGGGAATGAGCCGTACTAATCGGATGGTTACACGTATCGCATGACGGCGAGTCTCAGAAATGTCACTATTTTAGAGCAGTGATTTGGATGTGAAAAGTCCCGCTCGTCTTGCGCTTCGTAACCCGCCTCCATAAATCCAGGTGTTGAATTATTTGCAGCTGTTGCGTCGCAGTTAAGGGGTTGTCCGGGTTCACCCCGACCCCCCTGATATGCTCTGGATTGCGCAGGGGGAGGGCTTTTTTATGTTTTTACACTGCTAGGCGGAGGTTTCCGCCGAGCAGTGTATTTGGTGACCTCACCGGCTCTGATGGGCGGGCTTTAACACTACCTTACAGGCTAGGGCAGCGCTATAGCCCACCCATTTGTTCCGGTGACATCACCGGGCTCACTGATAGGCGGAGGCCTCTGCCTAGCGGTTCCTATGGAGAGCCCAGGACGTCACCGGATCTCCTAAAAAAGCCTTTGTCTTGTGTAATTAAGCGCAGGGCAGAGAAGAGCATCGAAGGATGAAATCCTACGATGCTCATATTAGGGGGGCTGCCTGGGTGAGAATGGGGATATGTCCGGGTGCACTTCCTAATGTGCTGTGATTGTCCATATTGCCTCCTTTGCTGGCTGGATTCATTTTCCCATCACATTATACACTGCTTGTTTCCATGGTTACGACCACCCTGCAATCCATCGTTGGTGGTCGTGCTTGCACACTATAGGAAAAAGCTCTGGCTTATGCAAGCTCCCACAGTCCTGCCAACCAGAGAGGCCAGAGCTTTTTCCTGTAGTGTACAAACACGGCTACCACTGATGGATTGCAGGGTGGTCGTAACCATGGATATAAGCAGTGTATAAGGTGATAGAAAAATGAATCCAGCCAGCAAAGGAGACAATATGGATATTCACAATACATTAGTAAGTGGCTTGTAGTAACTTTCTCTATATGATGCCATTTGCTGAGGTGACACAACCCTTTTAAAGGAGTTGTCCAGCCTTGGACACATCAACCTCGGGGTCCTCCTTGTCCCTCACCCACCTGTCCATGCCTCCAGCACGACTCCGTTCCTGGCCTATTCTGGTCTTGGTCGTCATGTACCGTCCAAGCCACAGTGTGATCACGGAGCCACGCTGCTTCCTTCTGGAATGGAGCGGCAGTGGGACAGTAGACAGGGGGTTGGGATTTTTTATGTGGAGGACCCCAGGGGTGTCGGCTCTAAGGCCGGGATTCTACAGTGTCACTGCCATAATAGGGGTCAGGACAGGGGAGAGGTTCACCTTCACTGAGATTTGCTGCAGAACATTTCAAAATATTAACATTTTATCTATTTTTCAGTAAATCGCAGTGAAGGTAGAACATTCGTATTTCTTTAATCTGGATGATATTCCCTCCACATGTGACAGAGCCCATTCTACAGTGCGTTATCAGGTGCCATGGCTGGCGTAGTCCTCACTTACAGTATATACTGTATGTGGACTCTTGTAGTCTGGGGCCGGTGGGATTGTAGTCCTTTTTGTCTTGGTCCATGGGCACAGCCATGTTACAGACAGAGCAGTATGTACAGATGTGATGTATTCCTATATTCTCTCCCTTATTACAATCATTTTGGATTGTGTACGTGGTACAGATTGTACGGCACGACGTGTCCAGTGGATTCTCTCTCCTACTTTCTGACAGAGAAGAGGATCTCCTATCACGACGCTGTGAAGCGGGACTTTCAGACGGCTCATGTTGGACAAACCTTTGGCCCGACGTAAGTGTAATAAAATCCTGCACACAGTTTATTGGGTTTAACCGATGATCTATTAATTCGTTTAAAACACTGTGTGGCTTTTGTTGCCCCCGTGTCTCAGCTGCCCAGCAGCCACTACCCGGAAACCGTACCCTGAAGCTTGGGCTACATGCACACGACCGTGTGCCCCCCGTGGCCGTATTGCGGCCCGCATACAGCGGGTCTGCAATACACGGGCATCGGTCGTGTGCATTCTGCATCACGGATCGCGGACCCATTCACTTGAATGGGTCCGCAATCACGGAGATGCGGAATGGAGGCACGGATCGGAAACCCATGGAAGCACTACAGAGTGCTTCCATTTTGTTTCTGGCCGTGCCTCTGCACCGCAAAAAAGTAGAGCATGCACTACTTTTTTGCGATGCGGACCGTCGGATGCGGATCGCAGCACGGGCATGGAGCCCTAACGTTCGTGTGTATCTAGCCTTAGGCTACATGCACACGACCGTATGTGTTTTGCGGTCCGCAAATTGCAGATCCGCAAAATAAAACGGATGACATCCGTATGCCATCTGTTTTTTTTTTTTGCGGATCCGTTGTATCAATGCCTAAAACGGACAAGAATGGGACGTGTTATTATTTTTTTGCGGGGCTACGGAACGGACATACGGATGTGGATAGCACACGGTGTGCTGTCCGCATTTTATGCGGAACCATTGAAATGAATAGGTCTGCGTCCTATCCGCAAAAAAAAAAAAACGGACCGGACACGGAAACAAAATACGTTCGTCTGCATGAGGCCTTATATTGAGGACTCGTACCTACGTCATTTAACCCTTTAGCTGCTGCACTAATTTTCACCCTTTTGACCTACACAAATGAAACCTTAAAAATAACAAGGTTGTGCAGACAGGTTGTACATATTGATGACCTATCTAAACGGTGGGGATCCAACTCCCGGTACCCCCGCCGATCAGCTACTTGGAGAGGAGGCAGTGCTCGTATGAGTGCTGCTGCCTCCTCAAGATTACACTGCACGTTGTCTCACTTTCAGTGGCGGTGTACTGTAATTGCTAGTGATCGTTTCATTCAAGTGAATGGAATACGCACTTGTAATAACACTGTGCCGCCAAGACTTCGGAGGCGACGCACAGTGTAATCTTGGAGAAGAAGTATCGCTTATACGAGCGCCGCCTCCACTTCAAAAAGCTGATGGTATGGGTGCCGGGAGTGGACCCCCACGATCAGATATTGATGACCTATACTAAGATTTTGGCTATAATATAATAACATGATCGCAGGGCTAGCGCTAATATTCTAGAAGCATTTAAAGTCAGGGCACACTATCATTCTGGAAGTGTACAGGTTTGTGCTGTGGGCCGACCAGCCGTATAGTAGAAGTCACATTGTGATTTTTATAGACTTGCATGTGACTTGAAGTAGACATCTATATGTTCTTGGCTGTCAACGCATTTCAGGCGAGGATGTTCCCATTGTTTTGCGGTGGTTTTATACTGGATCTGAGTCTACATTGATGTCATCTGCTGTAGTGTAGGTATACCGACGTTTACCAGCCTGACCAAGCCTGAAAGGAAACTCTTGGCCACTGTCAGCTACGTGGAGGCCTCTGGATAAGTTTGATGTATGCCCCAGGAGCCTCCACCCAGTACATGGCAGGTGGACTCCACAAATCAAACGGTGATAGCACCCTAACCCCGAGGACCCGTCAACAGGATTCATCAGAATGTTTTCACTTTGACACAGTCACGACAAGGGAGGAACAGGCGTCATTGTGGTTGTTTTAAAAGTCAAAATGGCTTCCAAATGTACTACTTTCAGAAAAGTAACTTACTGTGACCAATAATGTCTAATTTTCTTGAAGGTGGTGGACCTGCTGGTTTAAAGTCCAGATTGTTATTCCCAAAGAATGGTCAGGACAGGAGGTTCATCTCATATGGGAAAGCGATGGTGAGGGATTGGTATGGAAGGATGGCATGCCAGTCCAGGTAGGAAATGGTTCTACACATGGTTCTAGAGTTGTAACCAGGTCTGTTGTTTGCTTTCAGTATTAAAGGGCCTCTCTCAACAGCTTTAGCTGCACTAATACTGGAGACAGAGACTCTGATGAAAACGCTGGGTCACTTACTTGTTTTGACTGTTGAGCAGCTCCGGCATGATCCGGGTCTGCTCAATACAGAGCACAAGCTTGGGAGCTCTCATATTCATTAGCTCCCGGCTTCATCCCCGCAGTTGACTGCCAGTTGTCTTCCAATTCAGATAATATAATCTGAACCTAGTATCAGAGAACATAGAGCGCGCTGCTCTCAGCGCGCACCATGTTCCCTCAGCAGCACGGGGAGAAGTTGTCTCTCCCTCCACCCTGTGCCGCTGCTGCCAATAAGAAGAGAGACGGGAGGAGGAGGGGAGGGGAGGGGCTGTGGCCACTGCACCACCAATGATGATAACTAACCCATTAATACAAATATAGGCGACGGGTGCTGGCGGTAGAATCACATAGCCGCTCCCGGCCTCTGACAGGGCGCTGCGATCTGCAGCAGTTAACCCATAAGGGGTTAACTGCCGCGGATCGCAGCGCCCTGTCATAGAGGTCGGGTGTCGGCTATGTGATTCTACCGCTGGCTCTCGCCTCCTGTATTTGTATTAAAAGGTTACTTATCTTCATTGGTGGCGCAGTGTGCCCCTCCCCAACCCCAGTATTAAAGTCATTGATGGCATTGTGCGCCCTGGCTGCCATGGTAATCTCCATGGTGCTGTGTGTACTATGCACAGGGCAGCAGGGACAGTGTGAGGTCCTATTCACCCTGATAGAGCTCTATTAGGGGGAATAGGACAAGGGATCAAAAGATCTCAGGTTCTAGCCCCTAAGGGGGAAATAGTTATTAAATATAAAGTAAAAAAACAAAAAACAAAAAACTAAATATTAAACACCCTTAATGACCAGGCCACTTTTTACACTTCTGACCTACACTACTTTGACCGTTTATTGCTCGGTCATGCAACTTACCACCCAAATGAATTTTACCTCCTTTTCTTCTCACTAATAGAGCTTTCATTTGGTGGTATTTCATTGCTGCTGACATTTTTACTTTTTTTGTTATTAATCGAAATTTAACGATTTTTTTTTGCAAAAAAATGACATTTTTCACTTTCAGTTGTAAAATTTCGCAAAAAAAACGACATCCATATATAAATTTTTCTCTAAATTTATTGTTCTACATGTCTTTGATAAAAAAAAAAAATGGTTTGGGTAAAAAAAAAATGGTTTGGGTAACAGTTATAGCGTTTACAAACTATGGTACAAAAATGTGAATTTCTGCTTTTTGAAGCAGCTCTGACTTTCTGAGCACCTGTCATGTTTCCTGAGGTTCTACAATGCCCAGACAGTAGAAAAACCCACAAATGACCCCATTTCGGAAAGTAGACACCCTAAGGTATTCGCTGATGGGCATAGTGAGTTCATAGAACTTTTTATTTATTGTCACAAGTTAGCGGAAAATGATGATTTTTATATTTTTTTATTTTTCTTACAAAGTCTCATATTCCACTAACTTGTGACAAAAAATAAAAACTTCCATGAACTCACTATGCCCATCACGAAATACCTTGGGGTGTCTTCTTTCCAAAATGGGGTCACTTGTGGGGTAGTTATACTGCCCTGGCATTTTAGGGGCCCAAATGCGTGCGAAGTAGTTTGAAATCAAAATCTGTAAAAAATGGCCGGTAAAATCCGAAAGGTGCTCTTTAGAATGTGGGCCCCTTTGCCCACCTAGGCTGCAAAAAAGTGTCACACATCTGGTATTGCCGTACTCAGGAAAAGTTGGGCAATGTGTTTTGGGGTGTCATTTTACATATACCCATGCTGGGTGAGAGAAATATCTTGGCAAAAGACAACTTTTCCCATTTTTTTTTATACAAAGTTGGCATTTGACCAAGATATTTCTCTCACCCTGCATGGGTATATGTAAAAAGACACCCTAAAACACATTGCCCAACTTCTCCTGAGTACACAAAAGTGTCACACATCTGGTATCGCCGTACTCAGGAGAAGTTGGGCAATGTGTTTTGGGGTGTCATTTTACATATACCCATGCTGGGTGAGGTAAATATCTTGGTCAAATGCCAACTTTGTATAAAAAAATGGGAAAAGTTGTCTTTTGCCGAGATATTTCTCTCACCCAGCATGAGTATATGTAAAAAGACACCCTAAAACACATTGCCCAACTTCTCCTGAATACGGTGATACCACATGTGTGACACTTTTTTGCAGCCTAGGTGGGCAAAGGGGCCCACATTCCAAAGAGCACCTTTCGGATTTCACCGGCCATTTTTTACAGATTTTGATTTCAAACCACTTCTCACGCATTTGGGCCCCTAAAATGCCAGGGCAGTATAACTACCCCACAAGTGACCCCATTTTGGAAAGAAGACACCCCAAGGTATTTCGTGATGGGCATAGTGAGTTCATGGAAGTTTTTATTTTTTGTCGCAAGTTAGTGGAATATGAGACTTTGTAAGAAAAAAAATTTTTTTAAAAAAATCATAATTTTCCGCTAACTTGTGACAAAAAATAAAAAATTCTAGGAACTCCCTAATGCCCCTCACGGAATACCTTGGGGTGTCTTCTTTCCAAAATGGGGTCACTTGTGGGGTAGTTTATACTGCCCTGGCATTCTAGGGGCCCTAATGTGTGGTAAGTAGGTAAATGACCTGTGAAATCCTAAAGGTGCTCTTTGGAATGTGGGCCCCTTTGCCCACCTAGGCTGCAAAAAAAGTGTCACACATGTGGTATCGCCGTATTCAGGAGAAGTTGGGCAATGTGTTTTAGGGTGTCTTTTTACATATACTCATGCTGGGTGAGAGAAATATCTCGGCAAAAGACAACTTTTCCCATTTTTTTATACAAAGTTGGCATTTGACCAAGATATTTATCTCACCCAGCATGGGTATATGTAAAATGACACCCCAAAACACATTGCCCAACTTCTCCTGAGTACGGCGATACCAGATGTGTGACACTTTTTTGCAGCCTAGATGCGCAAAGGGGCCCACATTCCTTTTATGAGGGCATTTTTAGACATTTGGATCCCAGACTTCTTCTCACGCTTTAGGGCCCCTAAAATGCCAGGGCAGTATAAATACCCCACATGTGACCCCATTTTGGAAAGAAGACACCCCAAGGTATTCAATGAGGGGCATGGCGAGTTCATAGAATTTTATTTTTTTTGGCACAAGTTAGCGGAAATTGATTTTTTTATTTTTTTTTCTCACAAAGTCTCCCTTTCCGCTAATTTGGGACAAAAATGTCAATCTTTCATGGACTCAATATGCCCCTCACGGAATACCTTGGGGTGTCTTCTTTCCGAAATGGGGTCACATGTGGGGTATTTATACTGCCCTGGCATTCTAGGGGCCCTAAAGCGTGAGAAGAAGTCTGGAATATAAATGTCTAAACATTTTTACGCATTTGGATTCCGTGAGGGGTATGGTGAGTTCATGTGAGATTTTATTTTTTGACACAAGTTAGTGGAATATGAGACTTTGTAAGAAAAAAAAATATATAATTTCCGCTAACTTGGGCCAAAAAAATGTCTGAATGGAGCCTGACAGGGGGGTGATCAATGACAGGGGGGTGATCAGGGAGTCTATATGGGGTGATCACCCCCCTGTCATTGATCACCCCCCTATAAGGCTCCATTCAGATGTCCATATGTGTTTTGCGGATCCGATCCATGTATCCGTGGATCCGTAAAAAACATACGGACATCTGAATGCAGCCTTACAGGGGGGTCATCAATGACAGGGGGGTGATCAATGACAGGGGGGTGAAAAATGACAGGGGGGTGATCAGGGAGTCTATATGGGGTGATCACCCCCCTGTAAGGCTCCATTCAGATGTCTGTATGTGTTTTGCGGATCCGATCCATGTATCCTTGGATCCGTAAAAAACATACGGACATCTGAATGAAGCCTTACAGGGGGGTGATCAATGACAGGGGGGTGATCAGGGAGTCTATATGGGGTGAATAAGGGGTTAATAAGTGACAGGGGGGGGGTGTAGTGTAGTGTAGTGGTGTTTGGTGCTACATATTACTGAGCTGCCTGTGTCCTCTGGTGGTCGATCCAAACAAAAGGGACCACCAGAGGACCAGGTAGCAGGTATATTAGACGCTGTTATCAAAACAGAGTCTAATATACCTGTTAGGGGTTAAAAAAATCACCTCTCCAGCCTGCCAGCGAACGATTGCCGCTGGCAGGCTGGAGATCCACTCGCTTACCTTCCGATCCTGTGAACGCGCGCGCCTGTGTGCGCGCGTTCACAGGAAATCTCGCGTCTCGCGAGATGACGCATATATGCGTGACTGTGCGCAGGGCTGCCGTCTCCGGAACGCGATCCTGCGTTAGGCGGTCCGGAGGCGGTTAAATTACCCCCTTTCCCAATTTTACATATAAAATATATAAACAATAAATAAACATATTACAAATCGCCACGCCCGAAAAAGTGCGAACTATTAAAATATAAAAAATATCTCCTATGTGGTGAATGCTGTAACAGAAAAAAATAAAAACCGCTCTATTTGCCATTTTTTAGTCACCTTGTCCCCCCAGAAAATAGGATCGGACTGTTCGATTATGGGCCGGATGTTCCATAAAATGCGGAATGCACGCAGCTTTTTTGGTGTTTTTCGCATGGTATCGAGTATTGCAATACTTTTTTATGGTATCAAAATCGAATCACAATTTTGGTATCGCGACAACCCTATTATCCTGTGCCTGAAGCTACTGCATCGGTTCTTATGCTCCTTTTTTTGGAATAAAGAAATTGGTCGTTAACCAGCACTTATTTATAGTGAAAACGGAAAAAATGTTGGTATGTCTCCCAAAAAAAGGAGTAATGTGATCGTAAATGTGGCCAATTTTTTTCTCAATGGAGAAGGATTAAGTCAGTGATCATCGTACACAGCACACAGGCTCTGGGGTATGCTGCCTTTTTGTGCAGCCGTCCCTTTTGTTTAGTGAGGTACATTAATGCACTGTGAGTGAATGCGGTCCATGATTATTAGTATCAGTGAGCGGTCTGAGGCTGTTTTACCTAAAAATGTTAATTTTCTCTCTATCCAGGGTCTGACAAAGGAGGGTGAAAAGTCCTCCTTTATTTTATCTCGCCATCTGAAAGCAGAAGATCCACGAAGGTAAGATACATTTAAAGATTACAAGTGATGTCATCAAATATGACATCATATGAAGAGGTCATGTGACTGTGTCACCCAGTGACACATACAGCACTACCGCCATTAAACAGTGTGGTCACTTATCGGCCGGACTTGATGTCACATTGGATGACAAGTCATCCACTGCCGAAGTATTGGTTACTAGAAATCATGTAAATCTTAGTCCATAAGTTGTTCTCTTCTGTCAAGTTGCATGTTATACTTTATTCCAATATATCATTAAAGTATACCTAAACTTATAAAGTTTATTAAAATCTACTGTAAACGCCCTAAAATTATTTTTAGTAATATAGTTAACTTTTTTTCTTGTTTTCCATATAGGCTCCTGTAGTTCAGGTGCCTATAGAGCTTTGCTCTCTGTACACTTCTGTGGATTTCCCTGTGGCCGCCCTGAACACTGTACAGGCAGGAAGCTCCATAGCACATTGCGGCTTCTGTCTGTGCCAGCGCTGCCCTTTTAAAGCCTGGCATAGATGTGCTATGCCCGGCTTTATCAGAGCGGGCACAGGCAGAGGAGCAGTGTACTGTGTTGAGCTCCCGCTCGTTCCACTGTGCTAAAGCCTTGCATGGAGCATGTGTATTAGAAAAATCATTTGACGCCATTTACAGTAGGTTTTGTCACTTCAGCAAAGGCATTTATCATGTAGAGAAAGTTAATACAAGGCACTTACTAATGTATTGGCATTGTCCATATTGTCTCTATTGCTGGTTTGATTTATTTTTCCATCACCTTATACACTACTCGTTTCCATGGTTACGACCACCCTGCAATCCAGCAGCGGTGGCACACTATGGGAAAAGGCACCAGCCTCTCTGTTGTCCGGGACTGTGGCAGTGTGCATAGGCACGCATGTGCAGCAGCTCCATCCTAGCGCTGCAACAGTGGCCGTGACCCCTGGGTACGAGCTGTGTATAATGTGATGGAAAAATGAATCCAGACAGTAAAAAAAGCAATATGGACAATCGCAATACATTAGTAAGTGCCTTGTATCAACTTTCTCTACATCAGGGATGCTCAACCTGCGGCCCGCCATCTGTTGTAAGACTACAACTCCCATCATTCCCTGAGAGCCTACAGAAGGGCATTGTGGGAGTTGTAGTTTTACAACAGCTGGAGGGCCGCAGGTTGAGCATCCCTGTGATAAATGCCATTTGCTGAAGTGAGACAACCCTGCTTAATAAACTTTATTTATACATTTAGGTACTTTAAAGGGGTTATTCTATTAATATCGATGACCTATTCTTAGGATAGGTCATCAATATCCGATTGGCAGGGGTCCAACACCCGGGAACGCCGCAGCCTCTTTCTAGACCATGTGACGTTACCGTTCATCGGCCACAGGACCTAGTTGCAGCTCAGCCCCATTGAAGCGGATGCAATGCCAAGCACAGCAGATATACAATGTACGACACTGGGTCTGGTGGATTTATCACTAGTAGGCATGGATGTCAATTATTCTTGTTAACGCAGCCAAGAATGAGGCAAATGAGGAGCGTCTCGCATAAATCTGGCACGTCTTACTCCAACACACAGTTTTGTATGACATCCAAGTCTTAATAAATCTACGTCTTATTCTTTTATACCCCATTATCTGCTTAACCCTCATGGCATAAAGAGTCATGAGAAGGACGGCTATACTCTCCTGGTCACGGATATTATCTGGGTTTCATTTTTAGCGTTAAATGAACTAATCTTCCCCTTCGTATTTCAGCATGACCCTGTACATCGAGGTGGCTTGTAATGGTCTTTTTGGAGCTGGTCAAGGAGGTATGATTGCTCCCGTTGATCCCAAAAAAACATTTACCCTACAAAGAGCTGAGCTTGCCATTTTCAACCGTGATGTAGAAGAACTTCTTCTGGACTTTGAGATTTTGTATGATATGGCCAGGGTAAGTGGCTTTTCAGTGACTATTTTATTTTTTATTTTTTGTGGTTTGTGTGGGGTTAGACACCTAAAAGTTTTTTTGCAAACCTGTGAAACCACATCCACCAGCAATATGATCTGACGGCACGGAAAACGTACAGACCAATCAGAGGCCTGAGAGATCTATTACAACCTGGTATCTGGTAATAACTGAAGCCACAATACTAGTGTCAGGGGCACTGCTGTCATGCTTCAGATGTGGAAATAATTGTAGAAAACATTTTGCCATGATGAATGTGTTGTTTAGCTATGCTGCTTTATATTGTAATATTTTCTGTAATTCTATTTAGAGTCGTCTGTCAGCAGTTTTCAGCCCTCAGAACTGCTTTCAGCACTAAATACGGTAGGTGGTGTGGAGAGGGCTGCAGTCATAGAGTGATGGACATGCAGGCTGCATTACTGAGAAATGAGGTGTCCCTATGGTCCTGCCCTGGTTTCCCTTCTGTGAACACTTCCCAATCCCTCCCTTCTTCTAGAGTGACAGCTGTAGCGTTCAGTCAGGGGACGCTAGAGCCGAGGAGAAGGGCTGGGAAACATTCGGTGTACACAGCCCCGGGCAGTGGACATGAAGAGACCACTTCCTAGGTTGCATCGGGACGAGGAAAACTTGGATCTCCCTGTCACCTGTGTACTGCTGACAGCAGTTTTGAGGGCTCAGAACTGCTGACCGTTCCCATGTTGATAAAAAAGGGCAATCTTTTCTTTTCCAGTAGATTTTCTTCACATTTAAAGTAAAATTTGTGTAACTAGATATGTCTGCTATAACCTGGCTGTCTCACAGAAGATATTTCACCTTTTACTGTCACTGATGCACCACATTACAGTTTCTTTTTTTTCTGGGATATTTTTTTCAGTTGCTTGGTGAGGATAACCAAAGAAGCTTCCAAGCTCTGTATGTGGCTAATGAAATGGTCAATTTATGTGATGTCAATGATCCAGACACCTTTGCCGCTGTCCGCAACTTGTCCTCCAAATTCTTCAGCCAGAAGAACGGTGACAGCCAGCACACTATCCATGCAATGGGGCACTGCCACATCGATTCAGGTAGTTCGAGGTTCTAAAACTGGGCCTGTGCTCTAAACGTGTTGCTCTTTAAAAATAATTTTCTGAAAAATGCTGCAGATTTTCTGTCTGGATTCGTCAATGGAAAAACGATAGTGTTTTATAATGGCAAACAAATTGGCGGGGGTTTCACCCTTTGCAGTACATAGGGTCAATTCCATGGAAACTTCCAGCAAAATCGGCATCAAAATCAACATAGAACACAGCATAGTGGCAAAATTTATGTTTGTGGAAGGTTCCTCATGGGCATCAATCTTTTGGCAATGACACAGCAGACAAGCTAGGCAATGTTCACACATAGCAGTCATATGTTCCTTTGGAACTAGCCTGAAAATGTGTACCAAAATGTATCCTTGGATGTAACCCTCTGCCTTGTAGACCTTCATTCATTAGCATTGTACTGCGCTTTGTTTCAGATTTTTGGTGCGTTCACCGAACAGCCTTCACATTTTTATCCCTTCTCCCTAGTGATAGTTCTTGGGTAGATCTTCTCCTTTGAGACCCCTCACATGTCCTCAGCATTACACACATATATGGCCAGATCTCGTATATATTCTGTAGCATTGGTTGACACTCTCAGCAGATCAAAAGTACTGTAATATTTTCCATTATAACAGCACAATGTAATTTCTTTTGTACCTTGACCCATAAACTCTTGTAGATACTGAAGCCAAAAAAGGGTTATTATGTTAACTGGTTAACTTTGGATAACCTTTCCAAGTCTGAGTTTGCCTCCTAGTGGGTTTAGTGGTAATACAGACAGAAGTTAGCTGATCTATTACTAGATATGGATAGTGTAACATGGATCTTCACATCTTCTTCCAGCATGGTTGTGGCCATATGAAGAAACCATTAGAAAATGTGCTCGCAGTTGGGTTACTGCTGTACAGCTGATGACAGAAAATCCAGATTTCACCTTTACATGCTCTCAGGTACACCTAATTTCTTAGTTATGATGATCCAAAATATGAAAATAATTCTAAGAGTAACTGCGTCGTCCATATCACTGTGGTATGCCATAATGGTGAGGGTCTGACCTCTGGGACCCCTGGCGATCACAAGAATAAAGGGACTGAGGTCCTGTTGCTTATCATAGCAGACATCTGTGCCAATGTAGTGCAACCTGGGCCCAGTGACTAGTAAGTGATGCCATATCTTGGTAATATGCAGTAATCTCTGATCAGTATATGTCACTTTGGTCAACTCTAGACATGGCGGATTTGTCTGCCGCGCTCTTATGTTCAGAGATACTAGAGTGCGCAGCAGTGCAGGCTAGTGTAGAAAAAAAATGGAAATCCCGGTATCGTATCGAAATTTCGATACCCGCAACAACCCTACACTTAAGGCTGTATTACATCGGACGATATTTTGGCATGAACGCTAGTTAACGATGATCTTGCAGTGTAATAGCGCAGCCAATTGCCAAATTCTCGTTCATCGGGCAATTCTGATTTTAAGCATGCTTAAAAATCAGCACTTGCCGGTGGCAGACTGTTCTGTGTAATAGAGATTTGCCTCTGGCAAATCACTAGACAGTATGGGGACAAGTGATGGCATAGCATGTAATAGCAGCGGTCTCCTCCGCTATCTAGCAACGCTTCCCTTCCGACAATCTCTTGCTGATCTGCCTGTCTAATATACAGGCTTTTTGGTTCATGGCATGAAAGTCAATTTTTCATGTAGATTTATACACTTTAATAGTTTTCTTAACGCACAATAGAGCAAAAATTATCTGAATAGAGCCATTTCTTAAATAAAATAATGAAATAATATACAGGGTGGGCCATTTATATGGATACACCTTAATAAAATGGGAATGGTTGGTGATATTAACTTCCTGTTTGTGGCACATTAGTATATGTGAGGGGGGAAACTTTTCAAGATGACCATGGCGACCATTTTGAAGTTGGCCATTTTGAATCCAACTTTTGTTTTTTCAATAGGGAGAGGGTCATGTGACACATCAAACTTATTGGGAATTTCACAAGAAAAACAATGGTTTTAACGTAACTTTATTCTTTCATGAGTTATTTACAAGTTTCTGACCACTTATAAAATGTGTTCAATGTGCTGCCCATTGTGTTGGATTGTGAATGCAACCCTCTTCTCCCACTCTTCACACACTGATAGCAACACCGCAGGAGAAATGCTAGCACAGGCTTCCAGTATCCGTAGTTTCAGGTGCTGCACATCCCGTATCATCTGAAGCCAATCGTCTATGCTGTGAAGATACGAGATGTGCAGCACCTGAAACTACGGATACTGGAAGCCTGTGCTAGCATTTCTCCTGCGGTGTTGCTATCAGTGTGTGAAGAGTGGGAGAAGAGGGTTGCATTGACAATCCAACACAATGGGCAGCACATTGAACTCATTTTATAAGTGGTCAGAAACTTGTAAATAACTCATGAAAGAATAAAGTTACGTTGAAACCAAGCACACCATTGTTTTTCTTGTGAAATTCCCAATAAGTTTGATGTGTCACATGACCCTCTTCCTATTGAAAAAACAAAAGTTGGATTCAAAATGGCCGACTTCAAAATGGCAGCCATGGTCACCACCCATCTTGAAAAGTTTCCCCCCTCACATATACTAATGTGCCACAAACAGGAAGTTAATATCACCAACCATTCCCATTTTATTAAGGTGTATCCATATAAATGGCCCACCCTGTACAAGGTGGGGTCTTATATACAGATAGAAACCAACATTTTCTGGATCAATATTGTAAATGTAATAATGCAAATCTATCCCTCGGATCAAAAAGAGGGATATTTGAGGAGAAAAGAGGGACGGAGGAACCTGGGTCAAAAATAGGGGCTGTCCCTCCAAAAGAGGTACGCTTAGGAGGGCTACCACATGGGCTTGCTTTTGATTGCATACCTTTACATTACAGATATATACAAAACAATATAAGATGCAAAAGGGTGTACAGTGCCCAATAACTAAAAATGAAAATCAAAAATTTCGGACACCTTCTTCAACTACTCTTAACTGGCCAGTAGGGATTTTATGTCTGAAAGTAATCTTGATGAATAAAGTTCTCCTAGGTACAGATCTCCAGTCTGAATGGGGGGTGTCTGTTGGCAAGAGCTAAACCTGCAGGTAAACCTGGGGTAGTGATTTTAACCCCTTAGTGACCACTCATATGTGTTTTTACAGTGGAAACTAAGGGGCCTTAGACTGGGCCGCTGTAAAAAAGCGGCGGCCCAGCCTAAGCCCTGCACGGGTCCCTCGTGCAGCGGGGACCCGGCTCTCACATGAGAGCTGCAGCCCTGCTCTAACAGCCCGGACCGGCAGGAGTGCTGATCCGGGCTGTTCCACACTTTACATGCCGCAGGCAATGGCGCCCGCCGTATGTAAAGTGCTGACAGAGAGAGCGGACTCCCTCTGTCTCCCATCAGCCCCTTGCAAATGCGATTGCGGGGTGCCAATGTGTGTGAAGGCTGTCTGGGGTCTGATGTAGGTCCCAGACCAGCCTTGAGTAATTTCCAGCAGACTGCACCTCTCTGGCGCAGCCTGCACCTCTCTGGCGCAGCCTGCTGGTCAATGTCAGAATAGCATTGCCATTAAAATGCAATGCCCTATAGGGATAGTGCATTGCATTTTAAAAGCAATCAAAAAGCTGTCTTTTATAGTCCCCTTGTGGGACTATTAATTGGTAAAAAAAAAAAAACTTTATTCAATAAAAAAAATCCCATAAAATTCTTTTTTTTTTTCCATTGAAAATACTCTTTTCAATGAAAAAAATTGCAAAAAATAAATCTTCCCCATATGTTTGGTATTGCCGCATCCGTAACGACCCGGACTACATAAATATCATGTAAATTATTCCCTACGGTGAACGCCTTAAATTTTTTTTTTTAAAAGACAGAATTGCTAATTTATTCTTAGTTACCACTGAAAAAACTTAATAACAAGCTATCAAAAAGTGCCATTTACTCCAAAATTATACCAATGAAAAATACAAGTTGTCCCGCAAAAATCAAGCCCTTAGACAACTCTATAGAAAGAAAAATAAAAGTTATATATCCCAATTTGAGTCTTGGGAAGCGGCAATACAAAAAAAAAAATTCTTAAAAAAGGGGGTTTTATTGCAAAAAAGTAGTAAAATGTAAAAAAAAAAATATATATAATGTATATGGTATCACTGTAATCGTACTGACCCAGAGAAAAAAGATATGTTATTTATACTGAAAAAAGGAACGTTGTAAAATTTATAATGTAAAAACTCACTGGCAGTATTGCTGTTTTTTCCATCTCCCTCCCAGAAAGAGTTTATAAAAGTTAATCAGAAAATGATGTGTACCCCAAAAGTGCCATTAAAAACTACAACTTGTCCTGCAAAAAACAAGCCCTCATAAAGCTATATAGACTGAAAAATAAAAAAGTTATAGCTCTTGGAAGACGACAATGAAGAAGGGAAGAAAAACGCTTGGTCAGTAAGTCCTAAAACAGGCTGGCCACTAAGGGGTTAATGCTCAACCCTGGATGACATCCATAAGTACATGGTTAACTAGGTATCTTACCGATATGCTTCTCCAATCAGTTTGCTTAGCCCTGTAAAACATTTCAGAGCAAAGCATGCTGGGGCTGGGGCTGGTTGGTTTACCCTGTAGGAAGCTGATGAAAACAGGAAGTTCTGCATCTAAACATCCTGCCCGGATGCAGTGATGCTGAGAAAAGGTGAAGGAAAGTGCTGACATGAAAAACCGCTATATAGACAAAAAAAAAATATGCATCCGTTTTGGGGTACCCGGGCCAGAAAAGAAAATGTGTTATGAAATCAGAGAACCCGTTTAAACTGCTGACATCTGACCTACATGTAGGGTGGAAGATGTTGGGAAGGTCTTAATACTTGGCTTCATCATCTCCAGTCATCTCTCTTCCTTCCTTTTTGTCACCTCTATAAAGATTCATTGGTTTATACAGAGCTGTTAACATTGCTTACATCATTTCTACATTCTGCAGGTTGTGAGAATTGTTTCAGGTTGTGTATTTAAAGCCGTCGTCCCATCTGGACATTTATACACATGGATAGGATATGACGCTTGAGGCTACTTTCACACCTGTGTTAGGTGCGGATCCGTCTGATATCTGCACAGACGGATCCGCACCTATAATGCAAACGCTTAGATCCGTTCAGAACGGATCCGTTTGCATTACCATGAACAAAAAAAATAAATATATATATATATATATATATATATTTTTTTTTTTTGTTCATGATAATGCAAACGGATCCGTTTTGACTTTACATTGAAAGTCAATGGGGGATGGATCCGTTTGAAGATTGTGCCATACTGTGTCAACTTCAAACGGATCCGACCCCATTGACTTCCATTATAAGTCTGGACGGATCCGCTCGCCTCCGCACGGCCAGGCGGACACCCGAACGCTGCAAGCAGCGTTCAGGTGTCCGCTCACTGAGCGGAGCGGAGGCTGAGCGCTGGCAGGCGGATGCATTCTCAGTCGATCCGCCTCCACTGAGAATGCATTAGGGCCAGACGGATGCGTTCGGGGCCGCTCGTGAGCCCCTTCAAACGGAGCTCACGAGCGGACACCTGAACGCAGGTGTGAAAGTAGCCTTAGGTGTAGGTCCCACTGCTTGGACGCACTTCTATCTCACGAATGGGGCCCTGCTATGACTGAAGAGCTTGCCGTGAATTCACGGTTTCCTCTCCATTCACTGCTAGGGGACTCCCAAGAAAAGCCAAGCAACCCGTCCTCCGCTGTTTCCAGAGGTCCCATAGTGGTGAATGAAGGAATGTGCGCATGTGTGGCTCTTCTCCATTCACAGCAGGGTCCCGTTCTTGAGATCGGAGCAGGTTCAGGACTTGGGACCCACACCTATTGGACATTTAGAGCATATCTTATAGATATTCCATGAATACCCCATAAATCAACTGGTAGTTATTAAATGGGCTGTCCAGGAAAAAGAATTGCCTTGGGCTGGTCATGGTGTTAGAGCGTCTTAGCGTCCTGGTTCCAGTGCTGCTGCGCCTGCCCCCGCCCAAAGTGTTATACGCTATACGCAGCCCACTGACACTTTTTTAGCAGTCTCCGACAACCCCTTTAAAGAATCCTTCTCATCACATACTGTACATTTCTTTCGGTTTAGTCAGTGTTTGGGGATTTTCCGTTTTTTAGCAACATACGTTAAATTACTATCTCAGAAGATCATTTTGTCAGTATTTAAACAAAGGCCGTAATAAGTCATAAACTGTGATACTGTTTTATGCAGATTCTCAGCTTTTCTAATCTTAAAGGTGCAGTATCCGGGAATTAATGCCACATTTACTGATCTGTGCACTAAGATGACTGATACATATGACACCATGCCTATTCTTCTTTTTAGGCTCAGCAGCTGGATTGGGTGAAAACGTGGTATCCTGGATTATATTCACAGATTAAAGAATTTGTGAAACTTGGCCAGTTCATACCGGTCGGTGGAACATGGGTCGAAATGGTAAGACTATACCCATTATTCTGAGAGGACATATTCAGGAGGCTAACATATCTTCTCAAATTGTATATGCCGCATGTATAGCACCTACATATCATGTGACGCATCAGAAATTATCATCTACATCAGTCACTGTCCCTAATGGGTCTCTCAATCTCATTTTGCCTATAGCAGACACCCACTTGGGTAGCTTTATAGGAAAGAGGCCATGTCACCACAAAATGCAGTGCTGTACACATCAGATTAATGTAGGGTGAACTCGCCGATTTTTGGGTGATATGTGCAATCCTTGAAAGGTAAAAGTAGATTGAAGAGAGGGAAAATAAAGAAATCTATGAAAATGGAGAACCCTTGCAAGAAGCCAGACAATCTGCCATCTAACCCAAAGCATGGCTTCACCGGCCGCAGTGATGTACAACCCGAGACCACTGAGGCCAGCTGCAGCCACAACAGTATGTCCTGGCTATAGTCCAGGAAAGAGGAAGGTGCAGCAGATCTGGAACGGATTGGCTGGTGAAAGTGAGGTAGGTTATTTTGTAATTTTCCCCACTCCACAGCAGATTAGTATAATAACATTTTAACTCGTGCAAGTTAATACATAATCGGTTTACTACGAGTATGTTGCCTAGTATATCATGTCTGTCTTCAATCATTTTTGACTATTTTATCTGGTGATTGCCTTTCCTGGCCGCCTCCTTACATAGGGAAAACCAATGGATTCTCAAGATTTTCAATTTTCTTGTTTTAGGATGGAAACCTTCCCAGTGGCGAGTCCATGGTGCGCCAGTTCCTGCACGGTCAGCTCTTCTTTCAAGAAGAATTTGGCAGTATGTGTTCTGAGGTGACTATATAATTCCATGTATACCTTCACATCACATTAGCTATGATAATGAGACATTTTCTCATCCTCTCCTTTCTAGTTCTGGCTTCCAGACACTTTCGGATACTCTGCTCAGCTGCCGCAGTTGATGAACGGCTGTGGGATCCACCGCTTCCTCACTCAGAAATTAAGTTGGAGTCTGGTGAATGCTTTTCCTGTAAGTCAGTTGGAGACGAACACTTGAAAATGTGAGACACGCATGGCCGGTGTCCGTGTTTTGCGGATCGGCAATTTGCAGCCCGCAAAACTGCTATAGTTTTATGCATGAGGCCTTAGTGTGACGGTGTGTTATGTTACATCGAGGTGGTGGTGATCTAAACATACACTTCCATTCCTCCGTGTATATATTGCTTAGTTTTAAAAAAAAAAAAAACATTTTCAAAGTGAACCTCTCTTCTTGACATTCATACAGGGTCATAAAAATGGATACAGCCCCGTAAAAACTGTGATGTATTGTATTTCTGCACCTATAATTGGTTATGGATTTTTATTTTTTATTTTTTACATTTCTGGCCTACCTTGACGATTTTGTACTTTTTTATAAAAAATTTTTTTCTTGTGTTTAGTTATTTTTATGTTTGACTGGTTTTTAACAAAATGAGTTTGCAAAATAGATATGACCCCTTTAAAAAGAACCTGTCATCAACTTTGTGCTGCCCATACTAACAGCAGTATAAGGTAGAGACAGGTGAGTTGATTTCAGCGGTTCATCATTTATAAGTAAAAAGTAAGTGGTTGCCGAGAACCAACATCACAATCATTGCAGACTGGGCCTGGAAAAGAGTCCCGGCCTCCTGAGAAGAGTCCTGGATACTCATGATTTCCTGCTCTCCTGCCCACCTGCTGATGACTGACCGGCTTCTACCTAGTTTTCTCCCTTTCTGTCTAGGAGAGAACTGCCAATCATCAGCAGATCGGTGAGAGAGCAGGGGATTATGAATAACTGACTCTTCTCAGGTAGATTTGACTCTTCTCAAGCCCTGGGCTGCAATGATTATGATGCTGGTTCTCAGGAACCACTAAATTTTAGCTGATGAGTGACAGACCGCTGACATCAGCATGTCTGTCACTATTCTATGCTGCCCTCAGTGAGGTCAGCATAAAGTTGATGACAGGTTCCCTTTAAATTCACATATTCTCTGGCATATGATAAAATGGTATCACTGATTACTAAAAGAAAGCTGGAGCATTTTTTTCTAGATTTAAAGGGAGTCTTTCACGCAGATTCACCCTATTAACCTAATTACATTGTTATGTCCACGGGATACCCCCTATTAAAACGGTGCTTACCGTTAGTTCCTTGCTAGCATCGTTGTGGAGAAAAACAACTTTTAATCCGTATGCAAATGAGGCTGTGAAGGTGCCCAGGGGCGGAGTTACAACGGCCGGTGCCCAGGCCCCTGGGTCATTTTCATATGAAGCCACTCCCCCTCCGCCGCGTCTGCCCGCCCTTAGTCTCTGCTCTAACCTTCCTCCTCCCGTCCGTAATCCCGCGCATGTGCCGATGAACGCGATAACGAACGGTAAACTGCGATGCCCCGGCCCGACTGTGCTCATTCAATGCGCACGCGCCGATATCGCGTTCATCGGGAGGAGGGAGGTTAGAGCAGAGACTAAGGGCGGGCAGACCGGCGGAGGGGGAGTGGCTTCATATGAAAATGACCCAGGGGCCTGGGCACCGGCCGTTGTAACGCCGCCCCTGGGCACCTTCACAGCCTCATTTGCATACGGATTAAAAGTGTTTTTCTGCACAACGATGCTAGCAAGGATCAAACGGTAAGCACAGTTTTAATAGGGGGGATGCCGTGGACATAACACTGTTATTAGGTTAATAGGGTGAATCTGCGTGAAAGACTCCCTTTAAAGTTACATGAAACTGTTAGCTCAGAAAGTCTTGGATCTTTGTGCTATCGTATGATAGGAAACTGTGACGCACATAAAAATTTTATATTTATTCGCTTTATTGAACAATTGCAATAAACAAGGCAATACAAAAAGCCAGTCAGGACCAAGGCCCCGATAACATAGGTATGCACCATATCCATACAGATCATATGCGAGAATTGTATAGAGTCACTGGTAGAGAAGCCCATCTAGATACTGAGGCGACATGAATACAAGGTCTGTGTAGAGGAGCACCATGATCCCCAGACCCCCTATTTTTGAAGACTATATTTTCATATGGGATTATAGTATTTACCAGTATCTTCCGCTGGTTCGCACCCGTGTCTTTTAGTTTGGCAAATGTCCACAACCCGGGCAGTCGGGTATCTTGGCAGAGTGGGAGCTGTAATGAAAACTGCTTTATTGTATTAGGGTATCTGATGTTTTATGCTTGTAGACAACTTCATTTTCGTTCTGTATTTCTATGCAGCATCATACCTTTCACTGGGTAGGCATTGATGGCTCAAAGGTCCTTGCTCATTTCCCTCCAGGGGACTCTTATGGGATGAAGGGTACAGTGGAAGAGGTGAGTGCTCATGGCGGTAATCAGAAGTTAGGGAAGCTAATTTTATTATCGTTCTTTTTGCTATTGTACATTTGATTTGTGTCTAAGCTTGTGTCTTTAATGGGTGTCGATCTACTGCACTGTTATACAGATGCTTAAAACTGTGAGAAACAACAGGGACAAGGGTCGTGTCAACTGCGGTATCGCCCTCTATGGGTACGGTGATGGAGGTGGAGGTCCAACCGAGAAAATGGTGGGACGACTAAGTCGGATGAAAGATACAGACGGTTTGCCCAGGTCAGTGCATGTCCGTAAAAATTGTTTCTATGACAAGCTGGACTTATTTTTTATTTTTTGCTACATTTACAGTATAATTAGACTTTTTAGCCTTCTTGAATCACAAGATTTTATCTAATATTTTCAGACCTGTTATTACAAAAAAGGAGTCTTCCATGTATGGTATTGGACAGCAGTAAGGGTCTATTAACACGTCCGTAGTGTATTGCGGATCCGCAATACACCCGGCCGGCACCCCCATAAAACTGCCTATTCTTGTCCACAATTGTGGGCAAGAATAGGACATGTTCTATTTTTTTCCGGAGCCGCGGACTGGAAGTTAAGGGGCGTGCTCCGGAAATGCGGATGTGCGCCTCCATTCCTGCCCCATAGAGAATGAATGGGTCCGCACCTGTTCCTCGATTTGCGGAACGGATGCAGACCCATTGTATGGATGTAAAGCTGCCTGTGATCCACAGTGAAGGAAGACTGAAACGAATAAGGTCCTTATACTGGCCATCCTTCAGATCCCCATACATATGCACCAAACTTCTCTGGAGGCAGCTTAACTCCAGTGAGAACAAAAGGATTGGACATATTGAAATCTAAAATGCCCCACTGTTTCCCCCAATCCCACGACATCTGTTGGGACACTCGCAGACATATTGGATGGTCAGCCAGTCCGACCAAAATGAGTGGCTTTACACAACATTTATGTAATGTGTATGAGATTACATTTTAGTAGGGGAGGTATATGAATGTTATAAAGGGGGTCCCCCACTCAAGAGCCCTCTCTATTAGTGGCTGTCCTTGTGAAAGAACCCAGCTCATTAGTGTTTTCCACAGACTGCCCACTGATTTTGATGGATCTAAGGGCTGTTTCACACGAGCGAGTCCTGCTCCGTGTGTAAGCGTGATCCTCCGTTCTGGACTTGCAGGAGCGCACGGCATTCTACTGATTTATAATGCTATGTGTCTCTGCTTGACCTTACTTCCACAGAATCATACTGACATAATGCTGTCGAGCAGAGTCACGCTCACACACGGAGCATGATTCCCGCAATGGACTCGCTTGTGTGAAACGGCCCTAAGGATTTGTTGGACCTTTTCTGCAGAGATAACAGGTGACCCCACCCCATAATCAGCTCATGATATCTACTGGGACCCCTGCCAGTCACGAGAATGGGAGGGGGGGGGGGCCCTCCACATTTTAACAGACCAGCAGACACATACTTGTCCGCTTCTCCATTCAACTCTATGGGGCTGCGGCAGATAGCCGTAGAAGTGCTCGGCTGGAAGCCCCATGGAATAAATAGAGCTGTATCATGGATGTGTGACCGCCGCTCCATTCCAGTTGGGGAGAATGGTACTCGTTCTCCTGATCGTTGGGGGCTGCAGCCAACTGTTGGATTTTCACAGATCAGGCACTTCTCCTGTGGATAGGGGATAAGTTATCTTCATGAGACAACCTCTTTAATAAAATATGTTATGCAACAGAAACCCCATAAACTGGTTAGAAATCTGATAAGTCACATTTGTCCTAAACTTGTTTGAACTCTCCAGAGATGTTAGGGATGTTTTTAGTCTCATTTTCCATCCCTTTTTTTGTACAACAGAGTTCAGCTGTCCACCCCTGATCAGTTCTTCTCCGCGTTGGAAGCCGACACGTCTCAGCTCTGCTCCTGGGTTGGAGAACTGTTTCTTGAGCTGCACAATGGAACATACACCACACAAGCTCAGGTAATTGCATGGGAATTGTGTCCGTACAGTTAACTGATTTGTTTTTATTAATCACCTTCAAGTCCTTGGATTAAGTTAAAACCTACTGTGTTCTTGCTGATACTTTACATGGCAGGTGCAGGTCAGTGGTAACACTATATCTTAAAGGGGTATATTTATTTTTGCACATGCGCAGGGAACAACACATGCAGGCAGCTAGTGATATGTCCAATGGTTTAATACGTCGGGCGACAGGGGTACTAGCACATGTGCAGTCAGTCTGCAGTTTTAGGCTACTTTCACACTGGCGTTTTGGCTTTCTGTTTGTCAGATCCGTTCAGGGCTCTCACTAGCGGTCCAAAACGGATCAGTTTTGCCCTAATGCATTCTGAATGGAAAAGGATCTGCTCAGAATGCATCAGTTTGCCTCCGATCCGTCTCCATTCCGCTTTGGAGGCGGACACTAACGCTGCTTGCAGCGTTTTGGTGTCCGCTTGACAAAACTGAGCAAAACGATGCAAGTCAATGGGGGCGGATCCGTTTTCTCGGACACAATCTGGCACAAAACAGATCCGTCCTCCATTGACTTTGGCTATGTTACAGATAATACAAAAGGATCCGTTCTGAACGGATGCATGCGGTTGTATTATTGTAACGGATCTGTTTTTGCAGACCCATGACGGATCTGCCCAAAACGCGAGTGTGAAAGTAGCCTTAGTCGATGAAGGCAGATGGACAGGGCCGCCCCTCTATCAGCGGGCATTTTGGGGCCAGAGAGCCAGGCTGCAGGTAACTAATCGGTGCAGTACACAAGGATTAGGCATATTCAACAATTGGACATTGGCACCGATAGTTTAAGAACCGTTTATCAATAGCTGCCTTAAAGAGGACCTATCACCAATGCAGTGGTTGGGTGGGACTGTCGCGTCGGAAGCAATGGTACAGCATGGTCTCCCGAGAAGTCCCAGTTCTCACAAGGTCACACTGTCAGCTCCAAACACCCCCAAACTAGAGTAAGCGATGCTGAGTCCAGTTAAGTAATTATCTCCATACTCACTTGCGTTCTGACGCGGTGCTCTTACAGACCAGCAGTAACATGCGTTGAGAGGACTCCTGTGCTCGTGCACATAATGGAGAGGACTCGAGCAGGAGTCCTCTCGGTGCATGTTACTGCTGGTTGGTTGGAGCACAGCGTCAGAACGCAAGTGAGTATGAAGAGATACCACTTACACTATACACCGCTACTCTAATTTGGGGAGTGTCAGATTCCCTTTAAGCCGTTCTGAGTTTTACTTATGCATTTTAGCATAACAAACCTAAAGTTGTGACTACAGCAGGACTTGGTGTCCTTGTGACACTGCGTTCTTTACTCTATGCATATGTGTATAAAGTATGTGCAAGGCCTTGGATGAGTGTCACGTGACCATTACAAAGACAGTGACAAGTAGGACATAAAGCTCAAGTACCTTTTTAACCCTTCTTTACCTCTGCTAGAGCATGTCACATATTTCTGCTTGGAGCAATGCAGTAGCGGCGAGGTTGCACCAAGCATAGGTAGTGTTTTCCTGCAAATTCCCATAGTCCTTTTTGGAAAATCATTTAGAGGCTTCAATTGCAACACTTGTTTTAATGCACATTCTTTTTTTAGCAAGAAAATGGTAATATAAGATGTTTAGTACTAGTTCATATATTTCTTCTGATTCGCTCTTTAGATCAAGAAAGGGAACAGACAATGTGAGCAGTTACTCCATGACGTGGAATTCCTCAGCTCTCTAGCCCTGGCCCAGGACAAGAGCTTCAATTACCCAAGTGCTAGGCTTCAGCATCTCTGGAGGTACAGTCAGATGTATTTTCCATTCATGTAGCAAATAATGTCCTGCCACTTGTGCACCAAAGCTGTCTCCATAAAGAGAACACAATGCACACTATGGTCATGCCTTCTTCTTGGTCTTCGTCAATCATATGAAAAACTGCAGTACACAGCTCACACACAAAGGGGGTCATTTATGATGCTGAAATACGCCAAAATTAGGCAACTAACCGTTGCGCCGCAATCTGCGACTTTTCTCCGCTCATGCCAGGTTTAAATAAGTGGGCGTGGCATGGCTGGGGAAGGGGAGGGGCCGCCATTTTCTACGCCTGTTTCAGGAGTAGAAAAAGGTCTAAATGCTAGGAAGCTGTCTTACATTTAGAATTGGCGGAGGATCCACCAAAGTTATTAAGAAGCCAGCGCCTCTTCATAACTTCAACGATCCACCGCCAGCTTAGGAGTCTATTAACCACCTCCGGACCGCCTAACGCAGGATCGCGTTCCGGAGGTGGCAGCCCTGCGCAGAGTCACGCATATATGCGTCATCTCGCGATGGCCGAGATTTCCTGTGAACGCGCGCACACAGGCGCGCGCGCTCACAGGAACGGAAGGTAAGAGAGTTGATCTCCAGCCTGCCAGCGGCGATCGTTCGCTGGCAGGCTGGAGATGTATTTTTTTTAACCCCTAACAGGTATATTTGACGCTGTTTTGATAACAGCGTCTAATATACCTGCTACCTGGTCCTCTGGTGGTCCCATTTGTTTGGATCGACCACCAGAGGACACAGGTAGCTCAGTAAAGTCCCACCAAGCACCACTACACTACACTACACCCCCCCCCCGTCACTTATTAACCCCTTATTAGCCCCTGATCACCCCTGATCACCCCATATAGACTCCCTGATCACCCCCCTGTCATTGATTACCCCCCTGTAAAGCTCCATTCAGATGTCCGCATGATTTTTACGGATCCACTGATGGATGGATCGGATCCGCAAAACGCATCCGGACGTCTGAATGAAGCCTTACAGGGGCGTGATCAATGACTGTGGTTATCACCCCATATAGACTCCCTGATCACCCCCCCTGTCATTGATTACACCCCTGTCATTGATCAACCCCCTGTAAAGCTCCATTCAGACGTCCGCATGATTTTTACGGATCCACTGATAGATGGATCGGATCCGCAAAACGCATCCGGACGTCTGAATGAAGCCTTACAGGGGCGTGATCAATGACTGTGGTGATCACCCCATATAGACTCCCTGATCACCCCCCTGTAAAGCTCCATTCAGATGTCCGCATGATTTTTACGGATGCACTGATAGATGGATCCGATCCGCAAAACGCATCCGGACGTCTGAATGAAGCCTTACAGGGGCATGATCAATGACTGTGGTGATCACCCCATATAGACTCCCTGATCACCCCCCTGTCATTGATCAACCCCCCTGTCATTGATCAACCCCCCTGTCATTGATCACCCCCCTGTCATTGATCACCCCCCTGTCATTGATCACCCCCCTGTCATTGATCACCCTCTGTAAGGCTCCATTCAGACATTTTTTTGGCCCAAGTTAGCGGAATTTTTTTTTTTTTTTCTTACAAAGTCTCATATTCCACTAACTTGTGTCAAAAAATAAAATCTCACATGAACTCACCATACCCCTCACGGAATCCAAATGCGTAAAATTTTTTAGACATTTATATTCCAGACTTCTTCTCACGCTTTAGGGCCCCTAGAATGCCAGGGCAGTATAAATACCCCACATGTGACCCCATTTCGGAAAGAAGACACCCCCAGGTATTCCGTGAGGGCCATATTGAGTCCATGAAAGATTGAAATTTTTGTCCCAAGTTAGCGGAACGGGAGACTTTGTGAGAAAAAAATTAAAAATATCAATTTCCGCTAACTTGTGCCAAAAAAAAAAAATTTCTATGAACTCGCCATGCCCCTCATTGAATACCTTGGGGTGTCTTCTTTCCAAAATGGGGTCACATGTGGGGTATTTATACTGCCCTGGCATTCTAGGGGCCCCAAAGCGTGAGAAGAAGTCTGGTATCCAAATGTCTAAAAATGCCCTCCTAAAAGGAATTTGGGCACCTTTGCGCATCTAGGCTGCAAAAAAGTGTCACACATCTGGTATCGCCGTACTCAGGAGAAGTTGGGGAATGTGTTTTGGGGTGTCATTTTACATATACCCATGCTGGGTGAGATAAATATCTTGGTCAAATGCCAACTTTGTATAAAAAAATGGGAAAAGTTGTCTTTTGCCAAGATATTTCTCTCACCCAGCATGGGTATATGTAAAATGACACCCCAAAACACATTCCCCAACTTCTCCTGAATACGGCGATACCACATGTGTGACACTTTTTTACAGCCTAGGTGGGCAAAGGGGCCCATATTCCAAAGAGCACCTTTAGGATTTCACAGGTCATTTACCTACTTACCACACATTAGGGCCCCTGGAAAATGCCAGGGCAGTATAACTACCCCACAAGTGACCCCATTTTGGAAAGAAGACACCCCAAGGTATTCCGTGAGGGGCATGGCGAGTTCCTAGAATTTTTTATTTTTTGTCACAAGTTAGTGGAAAATGCTTATTTTTTTTTATATTTTTTTTTTCATACAAAGTCTCATATTCCACTAACTTGTGACAAAAAATAAAAAGTTCCATGAACTCACTATGCCCATCAGCGAATACCTTGGGGTCTCTTCTTTCCAAAATGGGGTCACTTGTGGGGTAGTTATACTGCCCTGGCATTCTAGGGGCCCAAATGTGTGGTAAGGAGTTTGAAATCAAATTCTGTAAAAAATGACCTGTGAAATCCGAAAGGTGCTCTTTTGAATATGGGCCCCTTTGCCCACCTAGGCTGCAAAAAAGTGTCACACATCTGGTATCTCCGTAATCGGGAGAAGTTGGGGAATGTGTTTTGGGGTGTCATTTTACATATACCCATGCTGGGTGAGAGAAATATCTTGGCAAAAGACAACTTTTCCCATTTTTTTATACAAAGTTGGCATTTGACCAAGATATTTATCTCACCCAGCATGGGTATATGTAAAAAGACACCCCAAAACACATTCCTCAACTTCTCCTGAATACAGAGATACCAGATGTGTGACACTTTTTTGCAGCCTAGGTGGGCAAAGGGGCCCACATTCCAAAGAACTACCCCACAAGTGACCCCATTTTGGAAAGAAGAGACCCCAAGGTATTCGCTGATGGGCATAGTGAGTTCATAGAACTTTTTATTTTTTGTCACAAGTTAGTGGAATATGAGACTTTGTAAGAAAAAAATAAATAAATAAATAAATCATAATTTTCCGCTAACTTGTGACAAAAAATAAAAAGTTCTATGAACTCACTATGCCCATCAGCGAATACCTTAGGGTGTGTACTTTCCGAAATGGGGTCATTTGTGGGGTGTTTGTACTGTCTGGGCATTGTAGAACCTCAGGAAACATGACAGGTGCTCAGAAAGTCAGAGCTGCTTCAAAAAGCGGAAATTCACATTTTTGTACCATAGTTTGTAAACGCTATAACTTTTACCCAAACAATTTTTTTTTTACCCAAACATTTTTTTTTTATCAAAGACATGTAGAACTATAAATTTAGAGCAAAATTTCTATATGGATGTCGTTTTTTTTGCAAAATTTTACAACTGAAAGTGAAAAATGTCATTTTTTTGCAAAAAAATCGTTAAATTTCGATTAATAACAAAAAAAGTAAAAATGTCAGCAGCAATGAAATACCACCAAATGAAAGCTCTATTAGTGAGAAGAAAAGGAGGTAAAATTCATTTGGGTGGTAAGTTGCATGACCGAGCAATAAACGGTGAAAGTAGTGTAGGTCAGAAGTGTAAAAAGTGGCCTGGTCTTTCAGGGTGTTTAAACACTGGGGGCTGAGGTGGTTAAAGGGGTTGTCCCACGAAAAATATTGTACAGTTTTCAAACCAGCACCTGGATCTGAATACTTTTTTAATTAAATGTTATTAAAAATTTAGCATAGCCACTGAGTTATTCAATGAAATGTATCTGTAGCGCCACCTGCTGTTTCTTTTTTTCTTCTTTCTTCGTCCTGCTCACTGAGATGGCCGCACATGCTCAGTTTCATCAGTTACCTGACTCCTGAGCTGTGATAGGGAGAGCATGGACACGCCCCCTGAGCTGCAGCAGAAAAGACACTCCCCTTGAGTTGTCAGCTTGATATAAATCTAGCAGAACAATGAATGGGGAGATCTCTGGATCCATGTGAGGTACACGGCTGGTTCTAGCTTTGTTAGAAAGAGATTGTCATGTACTATATGCTCTGTGGTTTTAATTTTTTACATTAGTCATGGGATAACGCTGGTCTTAATAAATGACCCCCAAAGTGTGCTACTTTGGGGGTCAAATATTTGCAAAAATATATATAAAAAACAAATATGTTCGTACAAATATTTCACCATAAATGTGAAAAGTCCATACGGTCATGGGGCTGTGATGAACTTGGCTGGAACTAGTCCAAAAGATCCACAACTGTGCAGACGCTGACTCCATGGACTTGTTCAGCCAAGTGCATCACAGCCGCAGGACGGTATGGACTTTCACATTTATAGGGATATACTTGCACTAAGATTTTCTTATATGCATTTTTGCAATACATTGAATAAATAATATGAATGAATAAATGAATACAAATTAAGAAGCAGCATTCTTTGTGGGTGAGTCATGTTGTTTTTCATGTATTTAACTTTCATACCTGACATTAAGGCTACATGCAAATAAACGTTGTTTATTTCCGTGTCCGTTCCGTTTTTTTTGGCGGATACAATGCGGACCCATTGGAGGCCAGGAGTTCCCAGACCCAGTGGGACTTCTGCTGCTTATTCCCAGACTTTCTCTAATAGCTCAGTGTTTTATTAGGTTCTTTCCTAAAGAAAAATGCTCTAGTAATCTGGTGATTAACCTACATGTGCATTTGGAAGCTAAGCAGGATATGTTGTTGATGAGAGTCTAACCTGGTGGGTTTGCTCACTTCTCATGGGTATTAGTACGGCTTTTGGTGCATGGTATAACCTGCCGATTTCTAGGGCGCAGGCTTCGAGCCTTTTCACGTAGTGCATTGCCTCTACCTTCTACTACGGTGACCGCATCAGTGTTGCCTCCTTGTGGTTTTGGGTATGCACTTATTCACATGCATATGTGTATTGTTTGCATGGCACCCCTCCCCGGGTAGAGCAGTCATACTGTCCTTGTTGTCACCCCTAGATGCTAGTTCCCTACTGAGCCGCATCAGCCTTCTCTACTGCTCCCCTTTCGCAGGGCGAGTAGTTGAACTTTCTCCACATCCTGTTACTGCCTGCTCGGCTAGTGTTCATAGCCATTGGGGGGCTTGTATGCCCCCTTTCTGCTGTAGGGTGCCTGCGCGGGTTGTGCTGGTCCAGGTTCTCTAGCCCTGATTTGTTCGACATGTTCCGCTGGAGCGTTCTTTTCTTCTGGCAGTCCGGTATGGTGTGTGGGGCCTCTGCCTTCAGGCATCCCTACTTCCTCCCCCATGGGGGGCAAGTTTTGTCACATCTGCAGTTCTTTGGCCCTTGATATCTAGACATGATTCTTTTTCTGCGGAATTTGGCTTCCCTTTCTGCGGTTAGGACCTTTCTGCAAGGAGGGGGGGCTGCGCCTCCTTATCGGCTTCCGTTGAATCCTTGGGACCTTAATCTGGTGCTCAGTGCTCTCCAGTCCTCTCAGTTTAAGCCTTTGCAGCAGGTCTCCCTTTGCTTCCTGTCCATCAAGGTGGCCTTTTTGGTGGCAGTCTTTTCCATCCGTAGGGTGTCGGATCTAGCGGCTCTTGCCCGTCGGTCGCCCTTCATCAGCGGGAATCTGGTTTGGATTTGCATCTATCTGTTTCAGACGTCCTCTTTCCGATGGACGGATTCATTATTCGTCATTCCGGAGGGACCGAGACGAGGGCTGGCTGTCTCCAAAGTTTCCATTTCCCGATGGATTTGTTTGGCTATTGTGGAAGTGTACCGCATCAGTGGACGGGCTCCACCCTTCTGGGTTACTGCTCATTTTGCTCGGGCAATGGTTGGGCAGTACATCATGGGGCTTCGGCCCTTCAGGGGTGCAGGGTGGCTGCCTGGTCGCCTGGGCACACTTTTCCAAGTTTTACAGAGTGCACACCTTTTGCATCTTCTGACACTTCTCTGGGGCGTAGAGTTTTGCAGAAAGTGGTCCGTAGATTGGCAGGATGGCTTCTTCGTTTATGACCCACCCCGGGGACTGCTCTGGAATGTTCCAAGGTCAAGACTGTGTCCTTCAATGATACTGATGAGAAAACTAGATTTTTGTACTTACTGTAAAATCTCTTTCTCTTCCGTTTATTGGGGGGACACAGCTCCCACCCTTGTATGTACATTACTGGTTCTCCTAGATGGGTCCTTCTGGTTCTTCAGGATGACCTATCTCCGGTTTTCTTCCTTTTTATTATTTGCTGTTGGCTTCTCCTGGCTGCTCCTACTGCTTTTGTACAAACTGATTAGCTCAGTGTCTGCAGGAGGGGTATAGCTGAGAGGAGGGGATGAGAAACTGATTTTACGGTAAGTACAAAAATCAAGTTTTTTTGTACTAGACAACTCACAATCCAGATACAACATATTTTTATAATAACTCATACAACACTTTGTGGCACTAGAGAAACACTAAGGTACATATTTATTAAAACTGGCGTTTTTACTTTGGCGGATCCACCGCAGCTTCTAATTGTAAGACAATTTCTCGCCCATTTTCCTTGGGGGACACAGAAGACCTTGGGTATAGCTCAGCTCCCTAGGAGGCGTAACACTAAGTGAAGACTGTTAAGCCCCTCCTCCACAGCTATACCCTCAGCCTGGAGAGAGAGACTGCCAGTTTTTGCTTAGTGTCCAAGGAGGCAAGACACTCCCTGCTCTGCAGGGCTGTTTTCTCCTTGTTGTTTAAATTTAGATTTACTTTTTTCTTTTTCTTCCAGACCATCAGGGACAACAGACGCAATAGACCTCTCTGTTTCTCCTGGGGTTGAGCTGCGCCAGTGCCGGTCACCCGCACTGCTGCCTCCCCCACATAAGGCAAGGTGGACCAGGGCAGCCTAGCTCCCCTGCATCCCGCCAGCGCAAGGGTCGTCCGCACGCCAAGTCCCTCTTTCAGCGTCCTACCACTACGGTGCCAGTAGCTGAAGGAGCGACCCTGCTGGAACGAACCGAGGGTGAAGATGGCTGATGGTGAGAGAGTGGCTTCTCCTCCTGCGTTCCTGCTGGATACTGTGCGGCCATGTGCATGGCCCCCTTCTGGGCGGAATATGGTATGTCCTACTTCTCTGAAATTGGTACTGGCCTTTGGCATCACCCCCATTTGAGGCGGGCCTTTGCACCCTTGCCGACTGCAGTGTTTGCCAGGTACATTTGCCCCCTTTCTGGGTGGACTGTTTGCGTTCCATCGCATGCTGTACTAGTCTTGTGCATAACTCCCTTTCAGGCTGCACTTTGCACTTCCGTAGATAATGTGGGACTCTGTGGCTGGCCCCCTTCTCTGAGTGACTATTTTGCAGTGAGCGGACGTTCTTGTGCGCTCTGTGCGTTGTTTGGGCCGTGTATGCCTTCTCTACCCGTAGGTGGGTTGGCCTTCTCACTGCTTACGGGGCTGCTTGTACGTATGCCTCCCTTCCTCCTGCGACATACTTGTTTCTCTTGGGATACGATGCTTGCCGCAAGCCTTGCACTCTTCTCTGAAGAGATCATTCTGCTTCCACCTGACCCGGACGGGCTCTACTTGCTCTCTACTGCACCGAGCTAGGTGGTACTCATTCTCGGGTTTGGATTGTATATTGGGGTTCCGTTGTGACATGTTCGTTGGCCCTTCCACCTGGGGAGTGTTCGTGGTTCCTAGATGCGTACCCATTCGTCCTCCCGCGACATTGCTTCCCTGCACAAGTGGTCACATGGACGACAGTGCTGTCTGCAGCGACCCCTCGAATTCTACGTTGGCTCTGGTGGGACTACGGTTCCCTCGCCTACTACCATTTCCTCCTCTTCGGATGCAGTGTGGTATGAGTCCTTCCTATTGGCGTTCTCTGCGCTTTAGTTCTGCTCTGCTACCAGGTTCGGGCCGCTCTTCTCGGGAAGGTCACCCAACTTCTCTTGGGTGCTCGATTATCCAGGTCCGGGGGACCTCCACTTTGGGTACATCAGGGTATTCGCCTTCTGCTAGGTGGTGAGTCGGGCGTCTCACAGAGTAGCGGGTGTTCTGCTTTTGAGCTGTCCTACTATGACTTCCCTGTTACCCACTCCTTTTTTCGGTTGGAGGGTGTTATGCCGGCCTCTGTCTCGACTGCTTTTTCTCGCCCGCTCTATTTTGGCTCCCGCTCGGGGCATATCACTCCGATGTGGCTTCTGCCCCGGCCAGGCTTCAGAGGCTGTTCCTTCACTGCCCTCCCCTCTGGGGAGAGCATGGTTGTTCACTTGGATGGTTCCGGTGTTCCTTGTGGCCTCGTACCGTCTCTCTCGTTCACACTGGCTGTACTAGCTGTGTGCCTATTTACCGGGTCTACCGCGTTCTGTCCTCCCGCTGGGTGCAGATTGCGTTTCCATTCTAGGTGATGGTCCTGCTGTGGACTTACCTTCTCGGTAACTTGGGAGGACTACCCTTCGGTCAAGATTGTCCTTAGATCTCCCACAACGGGACTGTAGAACCCCTTCCTCTGGTGGCAACATCGACATGGACTTTAGCCTGTCTTGTCCTGGCATCTGTCGGATGCTCGGCGGACCCTTTTGGTTCCTTCCGTCTGTCCTTCTGCTCCCCCAATCCGGGTGGATACGGGACGACGTTGCTCGGGGGCCGACGGGACCAGTTTTGCCGGACTCTTCTGCCCGTGTTACTGGTCTGCGCCTGATCACATAGTTTTTTTTTTTCCCGCTTGCCCAGGCGATTCCAGCGGGCATGCTAGTGTTCGCTCCCAGCCATGCTTCGTCCAGGATCTATTGTCGGACTTAGAGTTCTTACCTGGGGTTCTTTGGGAAGCTGGGCATTCCCCCACTCTGCCTTTCTCTCCCCATGATTCTGTGCTTCTCCAGTCCGGCCTGGACCTGGGACTGGGACTCTGTTCCTTGAAGTGTCAAGTGTCGGCGCTGTCCATTCTCTTCCAGCGTTCCCTGGCCCCTCTTGGGCCTGTCAAGACCTTCTTCCACGGAGTGGCTCTTTGGTTCCTCTGTACCGTCCCCCGGTACCGCCCTGGGAACTACATACTGAGCTCTCGGCGCTCCATGCTTTCCCTTGGAGCCGTTACAGAAGTTCTCTCTACTCCTTCTGTCCTGTACGGTTGTGTTTCTGTAGCTATCGTGTCTCTCAGACGGGTGTCTGAATGGCGGCCCTTCTTGTTCCGAGCCTTCTGTCCTTCCCCAGGACAGGGCTGTTCTCCATCCTATCCCTTTTTTTCTTCTGAAGGTGGTATCTGCCTTTCATCTCAACGAGGCTATCGTCCTCCCCTTCCCACCCCTGGGAACGGACACTTCACCAATTGGACGTTGTTTGGGCCTTGCAGTTTTACTTGGAGATCACCGGCTCTTGTCGATGCTCGGACTCTTGTGGTTCCAGGAGGTCCGCGCAAAGGTTTGACGGCCTCCAGGGTGGCTTTCCTCTGCTTCATCAGAATGGATATTGCTGAGGTTACCGCACCAAGGTAAGGGTTCCGCCTTTGGTGTCACCGTTCATTTCACCAGAGCGGTCGGTGCCTCCTGGGCCGGAGGCATTGGGCTTCGGCCGTGCAATTGTGCAAGGCGGTCACCGGTCTTCCTTGCACGCCTTACCAAGTTCTACAGGGTGCATACTCTGGCTTTGGCGGATGCTGCCTTGGGCCGCCTGGGTTTGCAGGCAGCGGTTCCTTGATGCCTTCGGGTGCTTCGCCTTGGAGCTGTGGTCCCCCCCTCTTGGACTGCTCTCGGACGTCCCAAGGTCTTCTGTGTCCCCCAAGGAAAATGGGCGAGAAAATGAGATTTTTGTATAACTTACCAGTAAAATCTCTTTCTCGCTCTTCCTTGGGGGACACAGCACCCACCTATTCATTGTTTTTTTTCTACACGGTTTCCGGACTTGGTTTACCTCGTTGGGTAGTTGGCTTGTTGGTTCCACTTGTTGGACATTGCCTTTTCTCACTACTTGGACACGCAACTGGCAGTCTCTCTCTCCAGGCTGAGGGTATAGCTGTTGGAGGAGGGGCTTAACAGTTTTCACTTAGTGTCACGCCTCCTAGAGAGCTGAGCTATACCCAAGGTCTTCTGTATCCCCCAAAGAAGAGCGAGAAAGAGATTTTACTGGTAAGTTATACAAAAATCTTGTTTTCCTTGATGGCTTACATTTAGACTATTTTGTATGCCTAAACCAGCCGTAGAAAATGATGGATGAGAGGGGCCTGCTGACCCTTTCCCTTCCTTGCCCAAACCATGCCCACTTTTTTAGATGTGGCGTGAGCTGGGAGAAGTCAGATTGCAGTGCAAAGGAATCTGCCCCAGAAATGCGCCTAATTTAGGCATATTTCGGTTTAATAAATGACCCACTAAACTTCATTTTGATGGCAGCTAAAACTTTCTAGCCAACTATGTCACAGTAATATTCAATTTCCATAATCCTTTATGAAATAAAATAAAGGCACAAACTGAGGCTGACAAGTGATTCATCAACCAGATCTAAGGCTGTGTTCTAACATTGTGGTTTCAATTTTTTCTGTAGCAGTTTTATGCCTTAGAAAAGGCAAAGGTTTGATACATTGCATGTCTGCTCCGACGTTTATTATACGATTTTTAATTGGGGTTTTATCCCATTGAACCGTATAGTATTTAAGTGTGCAGTTTTTTAACAATTTTTCTTTACGATTCAGCAAGGAATCGGCTCCAGAAGTGGATAAAATCGCACAGAAACCCAACCAAAAGCCACACACATTGATGTGGGGTAAAAACTGTGAGAGAAACCGCAGCAGTTTTTTTTTTTTTTTTAGGAAATGCATATAGTTTTCAGCGCGTTACACTGTACATTTTTGGGGCATATTTTTGCCACCTCGTGTGAACATACTGTACTGTACTGTCCGTATTACCAATTTTCTCAATCTTATCCAGTTCAATACTAAGGGTCACATTTATTAAGACCAGTGTTTTAGACGACAGTCTTAATAAACCCCTAAGCTGGCGGTGGTTACGCCAAAGTTATGAAGAGGCGTAGAAAATAGTTAATGAGACGGGCCTGCCAGCCTGTCCCCTTATCCGCTCACGCCGTGCCCACTCTTTTAGACCTGGCGTGTCCGGGGCGAAGTTGCCGATTGCAGCACAACTAGCTGTTGCGCCGCAATATGCGCCTGAAATAAGCCTAATATAGGCGTATTTCAGCTTAATAAATGACCCCCTAAATGTATATTTGACTTCTCCAATACTTCTCCAATATTTCATTTATCTGTTCTCAGAAAGTGAGGACGTTCCAGTCCCAGACAATCTGGCGGTTATGTCCTGTATTGATGAGTTGATGTTGTACTTTGACTTTCTTCACTCAAGGTTATTGCTTTTGAACCAGTTCCATGATGTGCTCCCCGGGAGCTGCATCCAGCTGGTGGTTGAAGATGCCTTGAGATATTATGAAGGTAAGATCATTTATTTCAGCCCGTTATCTTTCTGAGTTTCTCTTGTGTTACAGACCCAAACGAGGACCCCGCTTCTAATGATGGTTGTGTGTAGCAGGGATGGGTCTTTCAGTGTTGTTCGTGACGGGGTTGTCCTAGTTGACAGATGAACAGTGTTTGTACAGGGGAATATTAACCCCCTATGGTTAAAATAACACCATTTCATTTTGTTTTATAGAAATCAGAACAGAAGGAGCTAAGCTTCTCAGTGAAGCGCTGCAGTCACTACTGAAGACTCCGTCCCAGCCGCCGGCGACCGGTCAAGCATTCACCGTCATAAACACTTTGCCATGGGAGCGCACAGAGGTTATTTCCATACCAGGGGCAGAGGAGCAGCGTTTGGGTACATATCACACACTTAATACCGTTTCAGTGTATTCCACATCCTGAGTTTTGACACTTTTTAAAAATGAAACGCTGACAGATAAACATTCTATGTAATGTGTGTCTGTGGCTGGCTTCACATCACGTTTATAGAGGTGTACGCCAGGAGGTCTCCTGATGTGTACCTCTGACAGAAGGCTGGAACGTATCCCACTGTATAGGCATAAGTCGCTGCCCTCTTTACCAGTCCTTATCATCAGCAGCACAGTATTGGAGGGCATCCCAAGCTTCTCTGCACTTCCTAACTTCACAGCCCCTTGTCTGTTAACCCTTTCCTCGCCCATTCTGCTGCACCACTGTCGGCAGCAGATGAAGCGAGTTCAAGCTCTTAGACATTCCCCCCACTCCCACCTTCAGAAACACAGTGAGAAATAAAACTTTGTTCCCTAATTGCGACCTCTCCCGCTCACCATGTCTGCGATGCTGCATGCCCTAACCCTGCTGTTCTGTCGAGACTCCACCTCAATCAAGCCTGGCAGGTAACAGCCATATTTTAATGAGGAGCGCCGTTGGACCTCTCCTGCACATCAGCCGTACTGTGCATACAAAAAGGATGGACTAAGTGCAAAAAAAAGAAAAGAAAAGAGGGGTGTAAAGTGGTTGTCCCAAATGGCCAGTTATTACATAACCACAGGTTAGATAAGCCTGGGGCTACATGGTGACTTTGGCCCCTTGCAGACGAGCGTTACTCCCGCAGCGAGTAGGCAACACAGCATCCGGCCTGACCTCCCAGCACTGACGGGAATCACATAGCATTATATTGATTTATGATGCTATGTAACCCTTACAGTTCTGGATTACATGGACAGCATTATGTCAGTGTTATCTAATACATTCCAGAACTGTAAGGGTTACATAGCATCATTAATCAATATAATGCTATGTGACCCCTGGCAGCGCTGGGAGGTCAGGCCGGGAGCTGCGTTGCGGACTCGCTGCGGGAGGAGCGCTCGTCTGCAAGGGGCCTTTGGCTGTGACAAACATCACATGGCCAGAGATCGCAGTGTAGCAATGGATCATTGCCACTAGTGAGACGGGTCATTTTGCGACCTGCACATTGTCATGACAGCCCCAATAATTCTCACAACTGTAGGGTTGCAATGCGACCCCATTCACTGTCCCGATTTGAAACCCTGCACTACACTACGATGATTGGTCGTGCTGGCAACAGTGCATTCCTTTCTTTTTATTTAGCACACAGACATAAAGTGCACCAGGCCTGTGACAGAATTGTGTAAAGCAGCTATGGAATCCGTTTCATCTGCTAGTGTGAGGAGACAAAGCCCAGCGTTACTGGCTGAGCGCACTGCAGCGGTCCACCATCATTGCCCTCTCTTCTCTACCACTTACCCCTTACATGGGGGGCACAGGGCACCCTCAGCACATGGCGCAGTGTGCGCAGAACGCTCTCCTCTGTGCGCTGCAGGACTGAAGAGCTCGTCTACTTTAGCTGCCCCTTGTCTATGGAGCAGTCGGCAGTGAGCGCACTCCCCGCTTTCATAACTGAAAAGCAAGCTGCTGTGTTCAGCGCGGGAGAAGGGGGGGTGACAGGAGCAGCCAATGGTACGGCAGCACGCTCATACTGACCAATCAGCAGCCTCCTCACTAATAACAGAGCTCTGTTATTGGATTGCTGTGTCTTCTTAAAGCGGCAGAGCAGCGGAGGGTCTAGACTACAAAGTCTTGTCGCCATTTTGCAATTCTAAGTCGCATTGGCGACCATTTTGGTCGCCATCTGGAGCCCTGTGCAGTCTGTGTGCCTTGGGAGTTCCTTTGATAACTGTCGATATATGGGCAGTGATGTCACAGGAGCTCTCTAAGGCGAAATGCACACAGGATTGCATCGTAGGTCTTGCACATTGTATTCTATGAGAATTTTAAATTCTCATGTACATAATGCAGATTTTTCTGTGTGGATTTTGACCTGCGGAGCATATTTTACAATCCACAGCATGTCAATTTATTTTATTTTTCCTGACCATATTTTCTCTTCAATGGGGAGAGGAAAATCTGCACCAAATCCGCACCAATTAATGCAGATTGTCCGCACTAATTTCCCTGTGAACACCTGTGGATTTCAGTGCGAATTTTGCGCACATAAATCCGGAACATGTGCATTTACCCAAAGGGTCTGTTTAACAGAGGCCAGCGACGGATGCCATACAGAGGTATCCATCACCCATAATCTATTATAGCCTCCGTTAAATGGATCCTTTTGCATTCTACTACGCTTTTCCATGCTGTTTTGTGCAGTATACTGACGTACACCAGCTAGATGGAGGGCAAACGGACACTCTTTTGTCCTCCGTCTGACTAATGAAGCCATCTGAACATGTTTAGCGTGTACGTCTGGAGGTTCCCTGTTGTACATGCTAAACTTACAAGAAAAACGTGATGCGAACCCACCCTATGGTCTACAGCTACCATTGTCTGCACTTACAAGAAAGATTGCTATGCCCCAAACAGTTTGTTACATTTTCACTAAACTAAAGAAGGCCCCGGACTAAGGGTCCATTCACACGTCCGTAAGTGTTTTGATCCGCAAAACACTGACACCTGCAATGTGCGATTCGCACATCACAGACACTATAATAGAAAATGCCTTTTCTGGTCCGCAATTGCGGACAAGAATAGGACATGTTCTATTTTTTCCAGGAACGAAATTGCGGATCCCGAAAAAAACGGATGCGGATCCAGGAAATGTGGATTTGCATCCGTTCCAGCCCCATTGAAAGTGAATGGGTCCACAAATAGCGGAACGAATGCGGACCCAAATTACGGACGTGTGAATGGACCTTTACTGTCTTCCACTCCATGTCTCCACCATCAAAGCTCTGTTATGAGGCATTTAACTAGCAAACGTTCTTTTGTACAGTCTCAAGGTTCTATTTGGCACCCTGGTAATGATATGTGCTCGAGTTGTAAAGAACCCGACTGCTGTCACAGCAAAACTAGATTTCTGAATCACATTTGGGATCCAAGCTCCTAATTTTGCACCTTTCCTTGTTACATATCATGAGACATATAATCCACTACCTGCCAGTAGTAACCATGTTATTATATTGCCTGGGTCCTATTGATTTTGTCATTCCATATCTTTTTTTAAGGACTTGTAAGAGTGCCCAGTATGGGCTATGCTGTGTCACCTGAAGAAGTGAATCCAGATTCGCCCGTCACCGTTGTCATGCAGGTAGGTACACGCTCACAGTAATGAATGTATGTATAGAAGTTGACAGAGGAGATTGCATTTTACCTTTAAAGGGGTTTTCTGAGAACTTTTATACTGATGACCTATCCTGTAATTCGCAGTAGCGTTGCACCGAGCACAGTACATACATTGTGTAGCAGCCGTGCTTGGTATCGCAGCCCAGCCTCATTCATTTCATTGGGGCTGAGCTGCGATTTGGCCACGTGACAAATGAATGTGACGTCACATGGCTAGGAAAAGCTGTGAGAAGGTCGCAACACTACTGCAAGCGCCGATGCTTTCCCAAACAGCTCAGCGGGGGCAGGGGGTCCCGGGTGTCGGCCGCCCACTGATCAGATACTGATGACCTATTCGGGGGATAGGTTATCAGTATAAAAGTCTCGGAAAACGCCTTTAAAACTTTAGCAGCACAAAAGCAGCCACATCCTTTTCTCGTTAATGTCATTGGGGGAAACGGCACCATGGGTATACGCCCAGCTACCACTAGGAGGTGACACTAGATATGAAAAAGGTTGGCTTCGTCTAGGTGGGATATACCCTCTCCACAGACACTAGGCCAATCAGTTTTAGTCTACTGTCCGTAGGAGGCAGACACGACCTGCTCTTCTCCTGCCGGTGTTGCAAGTCTGCTTCTGTTTTACAATTTTTCCCTGCCATCCAGGGCTTCTATTGGGTCATTTTTTCACCAATGGGCTTTGACCCCCTTTCCGTGCCTACCCTTTTTTGTAGCCTTTTGGACCTTCTTTCCATTTCCCAGCACCCTGCAGGATCAGTCCGCCGGGGGTGCCTCATTTTCGGCTACACTATCTACTCTAGCCCCGGGATTCTGCCGGGTCTAGGCCAAACTCTTTCCCGACATTTTTTCTGGCTTCCTGTTTTTTTGTTTTTTTTTAGGGATGTTGCCTCCCTCATGGCCTTCTAGAGGTCTCTGGACGGAATTTCTGGTGGGAGGACGGACGAGATGTCCTTCTTCCCAGAGGGTGTTTTCCCCATCTTCACAGTGCCCCCCCGCTAGCATGTAATGTCATTGGTGGGACATATTATTATCTTGGGCCCCTGTTTGGTGGTTCATGTTGTAGCTGGTCCTCTTGCCCTCTATCCCTCCCCCTGGGTTGCATCTGTTCCTTCTGTGGCTGGGGGTTGCTGTGGTGTCGGCCTGGCTGGCCTGCATGCGGTGTCTGGATCCTGGGCTCAGTCAGGTTACCCTAAACTTTGTTCTGGGGTCACCTTCTCCCCAAATTGGGGCCCTCACCTCCACTGTAGCCTGCACCCATTATCAGCTATGATGATATTATGCCACTCTTCCCTGCCCCCCCCCCCTCCCCCGGAGTCCTTTGCTTCCTGCCTCGGTCTATATCAGGGGGCAGAGTCCAATAGCGGCCTAGCTTCTCCCCTCATAGGTCCCACTCATCCCCTGCATCCTGGTTTCCTCCAAGGACGGGACTAGCACTGAGGGAAACGCCTCAGGTTTCTTCTGCCTCATCGGGGCACTCCTCTGCACCGATTCTGACTCGGAAAAGTCAGTAGTTGGTTGCACAGGTAATTATCCACACAGGTAAGTCAGCTTGCCGCCTCTCCAGTAGGTGGTGCTTTACCCGCCACCGTGTTTATCACGCCGGTACACCTACGTGGTGTCCCAGGTACGTATGCCTTCCCCTTCACAGGGGGGTACTCGTACCACTGCCAAATGCTGAATCCGGCAGACCTTCCTGGTTCCAATGTATCTCCTTTTTAGCTGGAGTGATTTAACTATTACCAGGGGCTATATTCAACACATCCTCCTAGTCGGAGAGTGTTCCAGGCCACTGTATTACTTCTCCAGACGCTGTAGCCAATACACCATCCTGGTGCTAGTGTGCACCACGCAACCATATTACTCCCTTATTAAGCGGAGTACCTGTACCATCTTCAGATGCTATAGCCATTTCACCTGTCTGGTTCTAATGCGTCCCATGCACTATATTACTCCATTGTTGGGTGGAGTACCTGTACCTTCTCCAGAGGCTGTAGCCATTATACCTGTCTGGTTCTAGTGTGCACCATGCAGTCACATTGCTCCTTTCTTAGGTTGAGTACCTGTACCATCTCCAAATGCTGTAGCCATCACACCTGTCTGGTTTTAGTGTGCATCACGCAGTCATATTACTCCTTTATCAAGCGGAGTACCTATATCATTTTCAGATGCTGTAGCCATGTCTCCACTCTCATTACAGTGTGCATCATGCAGCCAGATTACTCCTATTCTCAGGCGGAGTATTTGTAGTATCGCCAAGTGCTGTGCCCTATTGGTACAATCTGTGCCCATACGGCTCCTGCATTGCCCTTTCCTGGCTCTAATGTGTGCTAGGCAATTATGTGGCCCCTCTTCATGCAGAGTTATGGAAGCCAGTGATGGTCACTGACGGTAGCAGATACTGTATTCATCACTCTTTTCTGCTTCTAGTATGCATCTGGCACCCATTATCATCCTCGGCGATGTACTTGTACTATCTCAAGGCGCTGTAACCGACAAACCATCATGGTTGTGGTATGTACCTGGTAACCATATGTCCCCCCCCCTTCTTGGGCGGAGTACAGTTGCAATTGTTAGATCCACTATATGGCTGGCCTGTTCAGATCTGACACCCGGTGCAGTCTTTTCATTGCCCCTGTACTAGGCATGATTTTTACTTTATTGCTTGACACACAACTTAACAGGACTTCTCAGTCCTGCTGTGCACCAGACAGCCACACTCCCTCCACCATAGGCAGGTCATGCTAGATTTGTTCTTTGTCAACCCTATAAAGTACTACTGTATTCCACACAGCCGCGTTACCCCATTTCATGGATGGAGTACTCGCGTTACTGCCTTTGTGCTTTGTTTTCAGAGATACATGGTCCAGTCCTGGCAGAGTACCTGGATCACCACTGGATGCTCTATCCTGCAGGGATATGCAGCATTGTGAGCACCAGCCGCTACTGCATCGCTCGGGTCATCGCTCCTCTCTGATATGGCTGTGACAGGACTAGTGAGCACCACACACCTACTTGGTGGCTGGAATTTTCCGCTGCTTGCTCTGGTATCAGACATGGTCCCGTAGTTCTTCCATGGTCCGGGCATTCTTGGTACTCCCTTATGTTCTATGGTTAGTTGTACTACATAACAGAAGTGCTGTTCGCTTGGGCCTTGCTGTTGTCTGCACCTGTCAGTTTCTTCCCCCTTCCTTGGGGGTTTCATTGTGCTCTGCTGGTAGCTGGTTTCTACATGTCAGTGTAGTCTCTCCCGGGTTCCTCTGGCGAATTCCACATCCCTTTCTGACATATGGATGTCTGTCGATTCTTTTACAAAATCCAGGGTGCTGTACTTGCCCCTTCCGGGGCAGTGTTATACAGTATCCTTGTCACTACACTTAGGAGGGTTGGTTAACCATGGCTGATGTTTTTTTCCCTATGGTTGCTACATTTCATTTTTCCTTTGATAATTTGACTATTATTGTCCTAATGTGGTCCAGTTCTGTGGACCCCACTTGAGCCTCTGACTGGGTAATCCTGCTTGGAGTCCCTGCCTCAATGATTCTTAGACCATCTAGCTGGCTGGTTCTCTCTGGGGAAGCTACTCATGGCATCTCTGACGGCACATGCCGGCACATGCTCTGTATGACAGCTGCTTCTTTGGGCCCGGTTTAGTTCTTTTCCCTCCTGAGTCCCCATAAGCTTGTTTCCCTCTTGAGATTCTAACCTCGTTTTCCATGTCCCCAGGTTCAGGTCTTGGTACCTGGGAGTTTGTTGCTCCGGTTTGCAATTTACGTTCATATTGGCCACTTCCGGGATGGAGCTTTCCTTCGATTTGAGAACTGTTCCTCCTTAGGCTGTTTGGAGTTTTCTCTCTTCCACTCCAATATCTCTCAGACAAGTGTGTCTTCACTTGTATTACCAGGGCCTGTGATTGGTTAATTTTTTTCCCTGAGACTTCATGTGGCCAGGGATTTCTCTGGTCTTACATTTCACAGAGATATTTTGTTTGTTTTTCTGAGGCGATTCTCGCCTTCTTTGTGTGGGAACCTTGTCTTTACGTTCCCTTCTGGCCTTTACCAAGGACCCCCTTCTCTCCTAGATGTTGGCTGCTTTCTCTGGCAGGATGGGGTTTCCACCTTCTCATAGGGTGTTGCTCTTTTCCCACCTACCTTGCAGTGGAACGTGGAAGGAGGCTTGCTCCCGTCCCATGGTGAGTCTTTGCTATTCTTTCTCTCAATCGTTCAGCCTCCAGTGCTTCCTTGTTTCCGCTCTACCTTGGCCTTCACATGGTGTTTGCTATGGACAGGCCATGTTTTTGGTTTGAGACAATTTTGGAGTTTTTTCCTTGTCGGGTCCTCTTACTGGTCAGGTTTCTTTGCTTCCAGGCCTTATGGAATCGCCTTCCTTTTGCCGAGGGGTGGTCCACAGGGTCTTCCTTTAGTTTGTCTCCAGGAAGTTGTTTTCCTTGGTTCAGGACTGCTCCTGTCCTTTTCCCAGGCATTTTCTCTCCTGCCAGGTTCCTTCATGGTCTAATTTTTCTTGTTGGGTCTGTCCTCTTATAGATCCTTCTCCTGGAGCATCTTTCTATATGCAGAGCACTAGGCAATTACCAACAGATGCCTTCCGGTTGTGCTGCTCTACTGTTTCTTCAGGGGGAGCCCTGGTTCTTCGAGATCCTTCCTCTGGCTCTCTAGTGCGGACAAACTCTCGTTTCTTGCGCAGAACATCTAGCCCTGCTCCCTATCCTCTAGCTTTTTTATTTTTCCCACCTTGGGTGGAGCTGGGTGTTTCCTTTTGTTCTTTTCTTGCATATGGCCTTTTTTCCCAGGCACTTGTCCCCGGGATACTGGCGGTCTCCCACAATTGTTTTCTTGGACTCTTCCTGGTCCTGGAGCCTCTCGGCTCACTTACTTAGTTTTGTATCTACCATTTCATGCTATGGCCTCTCCTGGTCTTGTTGGGTCACATGGTTCTCCTGCACCTGTGCGCCCAACTTTTTGCATGAGTTTTCCTTCCCACCCTCGGGGACTGCTTTGGGACATCCCATGGTGCTGTGTCCCCCAATGACATTAACGAGAAAATTGGATTTTTGTACTTACCGTAAAATCCCTTTCTCGTTCAATTCATTGGGGGACACAGATCCCACCCTTTGTTTTCATTTCTCTTTGTCACCGGGCTGCTGTTTGTCTTTCCTTCATGACATGTTGGTTCTTTGCTTTTGTTTCTCTCTCCTACTGCTATTGGTACAAACTGATCAGCCTAGTGTCTGTGGAGAGGGTATAGCCCACCTTGGCGTAGCCAACCTTTTTCACATCTAGTGTCGCCTCCTAGTGGTAACTGGGCGTATACCCATGGTGCTGTGTCCCCCAATGAATTGAACGAGAAAGGGATTTTACGGTAAGTACAAAAATCAAATTTTCCATATAAAAAAGCAGAGAGATTTGGTGACTGACAGCGCAGCACACTTCCACAGGTTGTGTCCACAGCTCAGTCCCGTTTTAAATAGCTCAGAGCTACAATACCACACACAAACTGTGGGTACACGTGGCACTGATCTTTTTCTATTGCTGTAGAACCACTTTAATTCCATTAATTGGCCAGCTCAGTATTTACTCTGGAGCCCCTCAAACCTTGTGAGGAAAAGAGCGAGGTGGGGATAATCATGGCCCACCAAAGTCACAGTGCTAATGGAATGCCAGCAAATGCGCCAAATTTATTAGGAGACCCATGCCTTTTAATACATTTGGAACTTATTACTCCAGCAAAACTCCAGTCTTAGTAATTGTGCCCCACTGTATTTTTAGGGTGATGGTTCTGTAACTATGGAGAATGGAATCCTTCACGCCAACATTGATTCAATGGGACGACTGAGATCACTAAAGCTCTTATCCAGCAACAGGTAAAGCAGTTTACAGAATTGCTTGATAAATACTGAATAGCCCAAACATCAAATCAATGGCCAAATAAAGCACTTTTTGTACCTCTCCTTTCTGTGTGGGCTCCCTCGGCATTCTAATTTTAAAGTCATTGACACTAATTAAAGGGAATCTGTCGCCCTGATTTTGGACCATTAGCTACACTAATACATGAGTAACACTAAAGATATGGAGTACAGATCACTATTTCTTATTTTTCTATTTTGTTTACTGGCCTTCATTCCCCTGCTGTCAGCGTTCAGATGTGCATTGAAATACACTGTCAGGACTGCCATGCATACGCACATGAGTCCTGTCAATCCTGACTGTATTTCAGTGCAGTATTAAGTACTGACAGTGGGAAACCAAGGGCAGTCGGGAAAACAAAATGTGATTTGGACTCCATATATGCAGTACTACTAATGGCTGCCACGGTCTTGTGACACCATAGGTGAGGCCTGCAGCGGCAGCAAAACAGTGGAGGAATAAGTGGTGAGTACACATTTAGAGGTATTTATTTAACCCCCTGTATGAGTAGACTGACACTTAAGTATGCAGGCTGTCATTCCCTTCATCTATATGAAGCTGCCGTGGATAGAGCTTATCTTCCGGAGTACCATAGAGATGAGTGGAGTGGTATTGCACATGCCCGACTGCCGTTCCATTAGTACTTCAGGTCACAGGACCCCCATTCTTGTGATTCTATGGATATAGGATATGTTTAAACCTTGGGAAAACCCCTGTAAGGAGTATGTCATAGATTTTGCACCCAGTACAGCATTTTAATGAAACTTTAGAAGAGTGCATTTAACATACATGGCTCTTGTTCCAGAGAGTCCATCCCCACAGCTTGTTACGGGAACCAGTTTGTGCTGTTTGATGACATTCCCCTATACTGGGATGCTTGGGATGTGATGGATTATCATCTGGAGACCAGGTAACTTCATTCATTCTTGCTTGGATGTCGTAAACATGTTATTACTGTATTCTGTCATTTATCATGTGACGTTTTCATTGTAGGAAACCTGTAACCAGTATCTTGACTAAACTAGAGATCAGCAGTAATGGCGGGCTGAGAGGGGCTGTGAAGTTTAGTTTGAAAATAAGCGCACACAGTAGCATTGTGCAAGAGATAATCCTCGAGGCATCAAGTCCATGCATCAGATTTAATACTAAGGTAACGTCACAAATAAAATCCAAGAAAAAGTACTGGAATTAAACAGCTGCACAAAGTTAAAGTAGTCTGACCATTCTAACATGTAAAATTATTGTAAGATTATTTTTTATGTTTCTAATGAACAAATTACAGATGTATTCTGGGTATGTGTGAGCATCACAGAAAGCAAAGATGCTCTTTTTACATTATTTTCTGTATTTTCTTTAGCCATTGTTTTCAAAAGGGGATAGCAATAATGCCTACACGTGGACAAAAGTAGATTTTTTTTTACTTTCTGTCAATTAACATGTTTTTTTATTGTAACATAGTTTATAAGGCCGAAAAAATCCATCCAGTTCGGCCTGTTATACTGCAAGTTGATCCAGAGAGAGACAAAAAAAAAAAACCCTGTGAGGTAGAAGCCAATTATCCCCACTTGAGGGGAAAAAAATTCCTTCCCGACTCCAATCAGACAATCAGATAACTCCCTGGATCAACGACCCCTCTCTAGTAACCATTATTACACTCCAGAAATATATCCAGGCCCCTCTTGAACTCTTTTAGTGAACCCATCATCACCACCTCCTCAGGCAGAGAGTTCCATAGTCTCACTGCTCTTACCGTAAAGAATCCTCTTCTATGTTTGTATACAAACCTTCTTTCTCGTCCATATTCATTGGGGGACACAGGAACCGTGGGTATAGCTATGTCCTCTAGGAGGCGTTGACACTAGTAAAAGCTGTTAGCTCCTCCCCTGGCAGCTATACCCCCTCCAGCCTGGAGAGAGAGCTTCAGTTTTTTCTAGTGTCCTTAGGGAAGGGTTCCGTCCTTAGGTCTCACGGTTCACTCCACCAGAGCGGTGGGTGCATCTTGGGCTCGGAGGAATCACGCTTCGGCTGCACAATTGTGTAAGGCGGCTACTTGTCCTCCTTACACACATTCACAAGATTTTACCAGGCGCATACTTTGCTTCGGTGGATGCTGCCTTGGGCCGCGTGGTTTTGCAGGCGGCAGTTTCTTAGATGCCTGCAGGGACGCTTGCTTTCATGGGTCTGTGGTTTTTCCCTCCCTGTGGACTGCTTTCGGACGTCCCACGGTTCCTGTGTCCCCCAAAGAATATGGGCGAGAAAACGAGATTTTTGTATAACTTACCAGTAAAATCTAGTTTTCTCGCTCTTCATTGGGGGACACAGCACCCACCCAGTGTTGTGTTTCAACCATAGTTGTAGCTGTTGCTGGTTTGAACCCCGTTGGGTCTTTTGGCATGGTTGGTGTTCCATGTTTTTTCTTGGTTGGCTTGCTTCTCCTACTGCTTGTACACAAACTGAAGCTCTCTCTCCAGGCTGGAGGGGGTATAGCTGCCAGGGGAGGAGCTAACAGCTTTTACTAGTGTCAACGCCTCCTAGAGGACATAGCTATACCCACGGTTCCTGTGTCCCCCCAATGAAGAGCGAGAAAGAGATTTTACTGGTAAGTTATACAACAATCTCGTTTTCCTCCAGACGCAGAGGATGTCCCCTTGTCACAGACACAGTACTGGGGATAAATAAATAAAATACTGCTGAATAAAATTTAGCAGTTGGGTTAAAAATAAAGCAGGAAATGAGAAAATCAGGGGATGGAGGTGTTTTGGTGGTGCAGGTATTGCTACTGGTGGGCCAAGGTATTTCACTTAAGGGCAAACGACCAGTGCACACTTTGGGCTGCCCTAGCATGTGGTGATGGCATCAGAGGGGTATCATTTTCTCCGGTGTGCTTGTATTGTCACAGTGGACATAGGCGTGTTTGCCCAGATTGGACTATTTTCCCTAGGACCTCTTTAACATTGTTAACACCTTATGGAGGTCTAATCTGCAAAAAGATCTGTTTACTCCATATAAACTGTAGGAATGTTCATAGACACATTCCTCTCCTTTTTTGTGAAAGAAAGCAAAGCAATGTATAGTATAAATGGAGCCTTAGATGTTCAGCGTCTATATCCTATATCGGTGTGGTCTAACTGCTGGCCCCCTCTAATCCATTGCCATGTTTGCTTTGCTGTTATCAGACCCAGTGCTCCCCCAGATCAAACACTGCATTTTGGAGCTGAAATACATCGTCCTTAACCACCTCCGGACCGCTGTACGCACAGACGCGTCCTGGAGGTGGTTGATTCATTCCGCCTGGACGCATATACGCGTCATCTCGCGAGACGCGAGATTTCCTGTGAACGCGCGCACACAGGCGCGCGCGCTCACAGGAACGGAAGGTAAGAGAGTTGATCTCCAGCCTGCCAGCGGCGATCGTTCGCTGGCAGGCTGGAGATGTGTTTTTTTTAACCCCTAACAGGTATATTAGACGCTGTTTTGATAACAGCGTCTAATATACCTGCTACCTGGTCCTCTGGTGGTCCCCTTTGTTTGGATCGACCACCAGAGGACACAGGTAGCTCAGTAAAGTAGCACCAAGCACCACTACACTACACTACACCCCCCCCCCCGTCACTTATTAACCCCTTATTAGCCCCTGATCACCCCATATAGACTCCCTGATCACCCCCCTGTCATTGATTTCCCCCCTGTCATTGATCACCCCCCTGTCATTGATCACCCCCCTGTAAAGCTCCATTCAGACGTCCGCATGATTTTTACGGATCCACTGATAGATGGATCGGATCCGCAAAACGCATCCGGACGTCTGAATGAAGCCTTACAGGGGCGTGATCAATGACTGTGGTGATCACCCCATATAGACTCCCTGATCACCCCCCTGTCATTGATTACCCCCCTGTCATTGATCAACCCCCTGTAAAGCTCCATTCAGACGTCCGCATGATTTTTACGGATCCACTGATAGATGGATCGGATCCGCAAAACGCATCCGGACGTCTGAATGAAGCCTTACAGGGGCGTGATCAATGACTGTGGTGATCACCCCATATAGACTCCCTGATCACCCCCCTGTAAAGCTCCATTCAGATGTCCGCATGATTTTTACGGATGCACTGATAGATGGATCGGATCCGCAAAACGCATCCGGACGTCTGAATGAAGCCTTACAGGGGCGTGATCAATGACTGTGGTGATCACCCCATATAGACTCCCTGATCACCCCCCTGTAAAGCTCCATTCAGATGTCCGCATGATTTTTACGGATGCACTGATAGATGGATCGGATCCGCAAAACGCATCCGGACGTCTGAATGAAGCCTTACAGGGGCGTGATCAATGACTGTGGTGATCACCCCATATAGACTCCCTGATCACCCCCCTGTAAAGCTCCATTCAGATGTCCGCATGATTTTTACGGATGCACTGATAGATGGATCGGATCCGCAAAACGCATCCGGACGTCTGAATGAAGCCTTACAGGGGCGTGATCAATGACTGTGGTTATCACCCCATATAGACTCCCTGATCACCCCCCTGTCATTGATTACCCCCCCTGTCATTGATTACCCCCCTGTAAAGCTCCATTCAGACGTCCGCATGATTTTTACGGATCCACTGATAGATGGATCGGATCCGCAAAACGCATACGGACGTCTGAATGAAGCCTTACAGGGACATGATCAATGACTGGTGATCACCCCATATAGACTCCCTGATCACCCCCCTGTAAAGCTCCATTCAGATGTCTGCATGATTTTTACGGATGCACTGATAGATGGATCGGATCCGCAAAACGCATCCGGACGTCTGAATGAAGCCTTACAGGGGCGTGATCAATGACTGTGGTGATCACCCCATATAGACTCCCTGATCACCCCCCTGTCATTGATTACCCCCCCTGTCATTGATTACCCCCCTGTAAAGCTCCATTCAGACGTCCGCATGATTTTTACGGATCCACTGATAGATGGATCGGATCCGCAAACTGCATCCGGACGTCTGAATGAAGCCTTACAGGGGCGTGATCAATGACTGTGGTGATCACCCCATATAGACTCCCTGATCACCCCCCTGTCATTGATTACCCCCCTGTAAAGCTCCATTCAGACGTCCGCATGATTTTTACGGATGCACTGATAGATGGATCGGATCCGCAAAACGCATCCGGACGTCTGAATGAAGCCTTACACGGGCGTGATCAATGACTGTGGTGATCACCCCATATAGACTCTCTGATCACCCCCCTGTCATTGATCACCCCCCCTGTCACATGAACTCACCATACCCCTCACGGAATCCAAATGCGTAAAATTTTTTAGACATTTATATTCCAGACTTCTTCTCACGCTTTAGGGCCCCTAGAATGCCAGGGCAGTATAAATACCCCACATGTGACCCCATTTCGGAAAGAAGACACCCCCAGGTATTCCGTGAGGGGCATATTGAGTCCATGAAAGATTGAAATTTTTGTCCCAAGTTAGCGGAACGGGAGACTTTGTGAGAAAAAAATAAAAAATATCAATTTCCGCTAACTTGTGCCAAAAAAAAAAAATTTCTATGAACTCGCCATGCCCCTCATTGAATACCTTGGGGTGTCTTCTTTCCAAAATGGGGTCACATGTGGGGTATTTATACTGCCCTGGCATTCTAGGGGCCCCAAAGCGTGAGAAGAAGTCTGGTATCCAAATGTCTAAAAATGCCCTCCTAAAAGGAATTTGGGCACCTTTGCGCATCTAGGCTGCAAAAAAGTGTCACACATCTGGTATCGCCGTACTCAGGAGAAGTTGGGGAATGTGTTTTGGGGTGTCATTTTACATATACCCATGCTGGGTGAGAGAAATATCTTGGTCAAATGCCAACTTTGTATAAAAAAATGGGAAAAGTTGTCTTTTGTCAAGATATTTCTCTCACCCAGCAAGGGTATATGTAAAATGACACCCCAAAACACATTCCCCAACTTCTCCTGAATACGGCGATACCACATGTGTGACACTTTTTTGCAGCCTAGGTGGGCAAAGGGGCCCATATTCCAAAGAGCACCTTTAGGATTTCACAGGTCATTTACCTACTTACCACACATTAGGGCCCCTGGAAAATGCCAGGGCAGTATAACTACCCCACAAGTGACCCCATTTTGGAAAGAAGACACCCAAAGGTATTCCGTGAGGGGCATGGCGAGTTCCTAGAATTTTTTATTTTTTGTCACAAGTTAGTGGAAAATGCTGTTTGTTTTTTTTTTGTTTTTTTTTTCATACAAAGTCTCATATTCCACTAACTTGTGACAAAAAATAAAAACTTCCATGAACTCACTATGCCCATCAGCGAATACTTCGGGGTCTCTTCTTTCCAAAATGGGGTCTCTTGTGGGGTAGTTATACTGCCCTGGCATTCTAGGGGCCCAAATGTGTGGTAAGGAGTTTGAAATCAAATTCTGTAAAAAATGACCTGTGAAATCCGAAAGGTGCTCTTTGGAATATGGGCCCCTTTGCCCACCTAGGCTGCAAAAAAGTGTCACACATCTGGTATCTCCGTACTCAGGAGAAGTTGGGGAATGTGTTTTGGGGTGTCATTTTACATATACCCATGCTGGGTGAGAGAAATATCTTGGCAAAAGACAACTTTTCCCATTTTTTTATACAAAGTTGGCATTTGACCAAGATATTTCTCTCACCCAGCATGGGTATATATAAAATGACACCCCAAAACACATTCCCTACCTTCTTCTGAGTACGGAGATACCAGATGTGTGACACTTTTTTGCAGCCTAGGTGGGCAAAGGGGCCCATATTCCAAAGAGCACCTTTCGGATTTCACTCGTCATTTTTTACAGAATTTGATTTCAAACTCCTTACCACACATTTGGGCCCCTAGAATGCCAGGGCAGTATAACCACCCCACAAGTGACCCCATTTTGGAAAGAAGAGACCCCAAGGTATTTCGTGATGGGCATAGTGAGTTCATAGAAGTTTTTATTTTTTGTCACAAGTTAGTGGAATATGAGACTTTGTAAGAAAAAAAAAAAAAAAAAAAATCATCATTTTCCGCTAACTTGTGACAAAAAATAAAAAGTTCTATGAACTCACTATGCCCATCAGCGAATACCTTAGGGTGTGTACTTTCCGAAATGGGGTCATTTGTGGGGTGTTTGTACTGTCTGGGCATTGTAGAACCTCAGGAAACATGACAGGTGCTCAGAAAGTCAGAGCTGCTTCAAAAAGCGGAAATTCACATTTTTGTACCATAGTTTGTAAACGCTATAACTTTTACCCAAACCATTTTTTTTTTACCCAAACATTTTTTTTTATCAAAGACATGTAGAACAATAAATTTAGAGCAAAATTTATATATGGATGTCGTTTTTTTTGCAAAATTTTACAACTGAAAGTGAAAAATGTCTTTTTTGCAAAAAAATCGTTAAATTTCGATTAATAACAAAAAAAGTAAAAAATGTCAGCAGCAATGAAATACCACCAAATGAAAGCTCTATTAGTGAGAAGAAAAGGAGGTAAAATTCATTTGGGTGGTAAGTTGCATGACCGAGCAATAAACGGTGAAAGTAGTGTAGGTCAGAAGTGTAAAAAGTGGCCTGGTCTTTCAGGGTGTTTAAGCACTGGGGGCTGAGGTGGTTAAAGTGAATGGGACTATGTTACAGTTCCTAGACATTGCAAAGATGGAAGTGACACTATGTAGGCTAGAGCTGGGGCTCCTATGTTTTAGTGATCCTCTCTGCTCTCCAAAAATGGACTTCACTAAATTAGAAAACAGGAATCTATCACTGGATTTATGCTTCTCTATAAGAAGGCAACATAACAATGGTCAGGGACCGTGATTCCAATTCTGGGACATTTATTGGTGCAGTTTTTATAGTTGCAGCAGGACCCAAGTGCCGAGTTGTTGTATTCATGAATGGCGGGTTAGCCCCAGCCGCTGATTGACAGAGGGAAAGCCACCTGCAAACTCACAGTAAGTATTGTGAGGACTCGATCACCAGAGTTTATTATCGTGAGTTATGAGATCCTGGTATAAATAGGCTTAACATGGCATAAAAAGTCTATTAAACTATGGTAAAAGCTATATACAAAAGATAACATGCAAAGTAACAGTCACCAAAGCTGTGGACAAATGAGTGAGCTCCTCATGGATCCCATCATAGTTTAGTAAACGTTTTATGCACCTAAGCAGTGGTGAGCCTATTTATTCTCTGGCCTCCGAATTCCCGGTAATACACCGGGTCCTGCCACCGCTAATAAATAGTGATTTTCTGGAATCTTCGCAAGTAAGTGACCCAGTCCTGGGTCCTGGAATCGGGGTCCTCACTACTTTATGCTGCCCTCAGATAGAGCCGTATAAACCCTATTTATACTATCTTAATAGTTGCTTCCAGAATATTTTAGATGTACCACCTGAAATCCATTAGTGACATACTGTTTAATGTCTAATAGTTATTGTGTAGGCAATTAATCTGTTAATATTATGTGAATTTGAGAAACGGGAGAAAAGCTGAAGAACAATTTTTTTTTTGGCAGTCTAGTCACACAGACGTATCTATCTTCTTTTAATCGATGTCTTGTCATTAATATGTCCATTTGCTTTGTCTTTACATGCTGATCTGGCTTCCATGTCACCATCATCCAAAAGTTATGTCTATGCATTTACTGCAGTTAATAACGTACACAGGCTTTTTGTAATGGGAAGGAGACTTCTATTCTTTCATTGTCTTCATGCTTTGCTACAGGTAACCTGGGGTGAAGCACATAAATTTTTGAAAGTTGAATTTCCTACTACGGTTCACAGTACAAATGCAACATATGAGATCCAGTTTGGACATTTACAGAGACCGACTCATCGCAATACTTCTTGGGACTGGGCCCGATATGAGGTGGGATCTGTATACTGCTCCTAGTATCTTTAGAATCGGCAGATGCAAAGCAAGATCAGTAATGCTCTGTAAGGGCTGTTTCACACGAGCGAGTCCATTGCGGGAATCGCGCTCCGTGTGTGAGTCTGATCCTCTGCTCTGGACTTGCAGGAGCGCACAGCATTATCATGATTTATAATGCGATGTGTCTCTGCTTGACCTTATTTCTACAGAATCATACTGACAGCTTTATGTCACTATGATTCTGTAGAAATAAGGTCAAGCAGAGACACATAGCATTATAAATCATGATAATGCCGTGCGCTCCTGCAAGTCCAGAGCAGAGGATCAGACTCACACACGGAGCGCGATTCCCGCAATGGACTCGCTCGTGTGAAACAGCCCTAATTGTTAAAGCAATAATATTTTGCATACACTATACAATATCCACAGTGGGGTTTCTGCTTACAATGGAAACCCCCTTGACTATCGACAGTCAATAGAGCTGCTTGTCATTTCCACCCATTACCAGAAGGTTTTTCTTGTATATGTATATGCAGACTTTTCATTTTTGGTTTATTTGCAGGTTTGGGCGCATCGGTGGATGGATCTGTCAGAACACGGCTTTGGAATAGCTGTTCTAAATGACTGTAAATATGGTTGTTCGGCGCTTGGGAACGTTCTCAGCCTTTCATTGTGAGTCGGTGTTAGTATTTTCTGTAATGTTTTCCACTCTTTAAAAAGGCATAGGTATCGATGTCCAGGGTTTATGGAATGACTCCTTCCATAGGCAGCAGAGCTGCTGTTTCGTCATTGTGATCATGCAGACATAGTTCTGTACCTTTAGTATACCGGCTGGAATACACAGCCGCCATATGCAACAGGAGCCGTACTCCCCTCCAGTGTGAATCGGTCTTCTTGGATGTAATATAAAGCTGCACTCTCGATCTCACAGCAGAGATGCATTGTCTCACCTCATGTATGCTGTGATCAGTTTTGACATAGACAGACAAACTTTTTTTTCTCGCTCCCATCAATAGAAATGGCTATTCTAATCCGTAAAAAGGGAACAAGAATAGGACATGCAGTGAGATTCTTGTAAGGAAACGCAGGTAGAATAGCCCCATTGACTTGTATGCTGCAGGTCATTGTGTTGCCCTTTATAAAAACAGATAACAAACTGAAGAAAACTACAGTTATGTGAATAACCACTTAATAACTTGTATGATAAAGAAATGAGCTTTTTAGGAGTCACATTCAGCTTTTATAATAATTGATTTGTTTTCTTCATTAGACTGAGAGCACCAAAGTCTCCTGATGCTACGGCTGATATTGGACATCATGAGTTTTCCTATGCACTTATGCCTCATGAGAGTATGTATCTGGTTATGTTTTATTAGTGGTACAATTTTTTTCATAAATAACTTGATGTTTGTCTTTAAACTGTCACGTCATTTTAAAGAGCATCTGTCACCTTGGTCAATCTTATTTAATCAGGCATACTGATCATGGTGACTAAAATGAGCCCTTTCTCTCTGCAATCAGTGTTACTAATGCAGAGGAATTCTTATTTTTAGTGATTTGTAAATTAGGTGCTCAGAGTACAGAGGAGCTGGCCTAGCCCCTTGGAGCACCTCTTCACCTCTCTCCTCCCTGTTGCCACTTTCCTTACAAGAGATATTATCAATATCAGGCATCCTCACTGCTCCAAAGCCTGGCCCTGAGGTCTGACTCGCGCGCCGCTGGCTCTACAATCTGTTTGCGCATGTGCAGTGAAGATCTCAGAGTAGGAATGACTGCATGACATTTCGGGGCCAGGCGGCACAACAGAGTGAATGCCTGGCCTTGTCAATCTCACTTGCAACAAGGCATATGTAACCATGAAATAATGTAGGGTGCCACGCTGGCCCGGTGTCTAGATCCACTACCTTGTGTCCATGAGGCCATGAAATCTGATAGGTCCATATCTGTGTGGGTTTGTGTCTTTTTATGCTATATCGTACTTTATTCCTCTTTTTTTCTTTTTTTTCTTGAATAAAATATATTTATCATGTTATATCTTTCAGGATGTTTTCAAGAAGCTGGTGTAATTCAGTATGCATACAACTTTTGTATGCCTCTTCTCACCACCACAGCATTACCTACACAGAAATCTTGGAGCGCTTTTACTGTTCTTTCTCCAGCCATAGTGTTGGAGACTGTCAAACAAGTAAGATCAGTTTGTCTGTTCATATAATCATTAGTATAGACTTGCCTGACGAGATCTACGGTCACCCTTTTGTAAGATTATTTTATGCACTTAAAATGTAAAATGATCCCAAGTATAAGGAGCTCTGCCGAACATTAGAGCCAGTGATATGTAGTATGTATATTTTAATAGTGAGTGAATCTGTTTGCAAATAAGGTGCGTTTTCCTCTTTAGAATGGGTAATGTAGGGAAGCTTCATTTCCTGTGACTTCATGCTGAAAATAGCATTTTCTCGCTCGTATCATTGGGGGACACAGAAGACCATGGGTATAGCTGCTGCCACTATGAGGCGACACTAAGCAAAAAAGTGTTAGCTCCCCCTCTCAACTATACCCCTCCTGCAGACACTGAGCTAATCAGTTTTTAGCTTAGTGTCTGTAGGAGGCAGACATGTTTTCCTGCAGTTCTGCCAAAGATTTTTCTTTACCCCAGATACTGTTTCTGCTTGCTTGGCCAGTTTCCATAGCCATTGGGTTCTTGTAGGCCCCCTTTCTGCTGTGGAGTATCTGCGCGGGTAATATGGTTCCGTTACCTTTTCCTTTTTCTGGACTTTGGGGCATTCGATGTCCTCACTCCCTTCCTGGCGCAGTATTTATCTCATATCTGGTTCCAGTCTGGCCGTTTTGTACATTCCTCTTATAGCCTCCTTCTCTTCTGCGGAGTTGGTCCGCAGTGGCGGTCGATAGTGTCTGATGGGTTTATGCAATTTTTTATTTTTTTTTCAGACATGTACGTTGCTTCTACCTGTTCTCTTGGCCTCAGTACTTTTTCTTTAGCTTCCGGTTAGGTCTGCCAGTTCAGGCAGCCTTCCATAGTTATCAGATGGCTTCTCTCTTCTCTTCTTATGGAGCTTAAGGTCCTCCTCTTCATGTCTCTGCTTACCACATTGTCATTCTCCTTGAGGCACAATCTTATGAGACAAACCCCTTGGCCGTAGGTCTAAAGGGGATGTGTTTTTGTTTTGTTTTTTTAAATATATATATCCCGGAGGACCCTCTTTTCCTACCAGGTTACCCTTTTTTTTTTTTTTTGGGTTGGTCCCACTGCCTTGTTCCCATTCTGTCTCTTCTCTCCCTCGATATTCTTTTCTTGTGGGCCATGGTCATGCCTGACATCCAGGTTCTCTAGCCCTGATTTGTTAATGGTTCTGCTGGAGTGCTCTTCTCCTTTGACAGCCTGGTATGGAGGTGGGGGTTGTCACTTTCTGACACCTCTATTTCTTCCCCCATTGGCGGGGCAAGATTTTTCACGTCCGCAGTTCTCTGTCCCTTTGGTACCCAGACACCATTTTCAGTTCATTTTCTTGCCATGTCGTGTCTGTTGATCACTCTAGGGGGGTATTTTCCTGGGGTGCTGGAACTTGGGTATTATCTTCCTTAGAAGTCTTCTGGGCCCAGGCTATGTTTTCTCTCTCCAGTATATTCCATAGTCGCTCTGTTTGCTCTGGCGCCTGACTTGTTTTCATTCTTGTCCATCTCGTGGATATTCGGTGTGCTCACCACTTTTTCCGAAGTCTCCGAAGGCTTATGTTCCCTGGGCTGTTCTTCTTCTGCCCAGTCGGGGCATCTGGGTATTCAGACGCTCTCTGGCTGGCCTTCCTGGGAATGGCTCTTCCTGACTTTTTTCAGGGGTCCCGGTGTGTCCTTCTGTGCGGGGCCTTATGACAGACCTTGGATTCGTTCTGGTCTTGTTCCCACCCTGGTACTGCTCATTAACGTCCCATGGTCTTCTGTGTCCCCCAATGATACGAGCGAGAAAGTAGGATTTTTGTCTAACCTGTAAAATCCTTTTCTCACTGAGTTCATTGGGGGACACAGCTCCCACCCCGTAAGTACATTGCTGTCTCTCCTTGATGGGTCCCTCTGGTTCTTGATTCTGACCCATCTTCGCCTTTCTTACTTTTTATTGTTTTCTGTTGACTTAGGGTCCATTCACATTTCCGCAATTTCGTTCTGCATTTTGCGGAACGGAATTGCGGACCCATTAATTTCTATGGGGCAGCACGATGTGCTGCCCGGACATGGAGTTGCGGATCTGCACTTCCGGGTCCGCACTTCCGTTCCGCAAAAAATAGAACATGTCCTATTCTTGTCCGCAATTGCGGACAAGAACAGGAATATTCTATTAGTGCCGGTAATGTGCGTTCCGCAAAATGCGGAACATGTGAATGGAGCCTTATCCTGGCTGCGCCTACTGCTTTCGTACAAACTGATTAGCTCAGTGTCTGCAGGAGGGGTATAGTTGAGAGGAGGAGCCAACACTTTTTTGCTTAGTGTCGCCTCCTAGTGGCAGCAGCTATACCATGGTCTTCTGTGTCCTCCAATGAACTCCACGAGAAAAGGATTTTACAGGTAAAACAAAAATCCTACTATTTCAGCAATTTGCTCAAGTTCCTTATAAAAGTCCCTTTAGCATGTCTTAGGGTACAGGAACCGACGAATATGGGGACTCATTTGCATGGGCTGGAAATGTTCAATACAAGATTATAGCAAAATGGCTGGGTCAATTAAAGAACGTGAACCAGCATTCTGCCAATGAGACCTGTCACCAGTTTATGTTGCCCTTTAGTTAGGATAAAACTGGTGCCATTCCCTTTAATGTTCATTTTGCTTCCATTTTTACCAGCCATTAAAAACAGATGAATTTCATTTGCTTTATTTTTAACCCTAACTCCTGCAGTGCCCTTAGTATATATTATGCCCCCTGCAGTGCCTTCAGTATACATAATGGCTCTCAGTTGAAATAATGACCCCCTTAATGCCCCCAGTATAAATATTTGCCCCCATAGTGGCCTCGGTCCCAGTTTTAGCATGCCCCCAACATACATAGTACCTCTGCCCTTCCCACCTCCCCCTTCCGGTAGTGCGTCAAGTCAGAAAATAAATATTTGTGCATATATGATTCAGGTGAACTATTAGAGAACATGGAAGTGTCTTCATATGTAATCAAACCTGCTAAAGGAGATTGATTTAGAACTTGCAGGGGTTCCTGAATCAATAGCACAATGTAACGTTCACCTGAGATCCCTGTTGAAAGGCTGTGCGTGGAGCTGTAGCTGGTCTTTAACACTACAGATTAGATTATTTAGACAGAGCTTCAGGTTCACTGAAGTATCAATCACAAATATGAACATGGCCCAGGAGCTTGTCGTACAGGGCACAGGACTCTATAGAGAACCCCTATGTAAGGTCACCTGGATTTGATAGGATCAGTAATGTACTATAGTACTACTAGCATTAAAAAAAATAACATCACCAGTTGGGATTACATGATTCTAGTTTTAATTATGTTTTTTTCTTCTCGGGATACTTCTTATCACAGGCAGAGAAGCAGCCGGACTCTCTTGTACTGAGGCTGTACGAGTCCTATGGGAGCACTGTAGATACCTGGCTGCAGACCTCTCTCCCGGTTAAAGAGGTTTTCTTGTGAGTATATATCTTGTTTTTACAAACTGTATTGAATAGATGATATACAGTAAATCACTGAATGTTAATGTAAAATACTTTACTCAATGTTGCCATATGTATTTAGTATTATAATTTGATATTAGAACAAAGGCCTGGGCTAAACATTTGTTTGTGCTGTCCGCAGCTTCACTGCTGCAGTGTTTTTTTTTTTTATATATTTTTTCAGATATAATTTTTATTGAAATAAAGTTATTTTTCTTAAACTACAACATTTGAAGAGTGTACATTTCTTTGTTATCAATCAAATACACTATATAGAAGTGCTAATAAGGCTACTTTCACACTCGTGTTTTGGCTTTCCGTTTGTGAGATCCGTCATGGGCTCTCACAAGCGGTCCAAAACGGATCAGTTTTGCCCTAATGCATTCTGAATGGAAAAGGATCTGCTCAGAATGCATCAGTTTGCCTCTGTTCAGTCACCATTCGCCTCTGGAGGCGGACACCAAAACGCTGCTTGCAGCGTTTTGGTGTCCGTCTGACGAAACTGAGCCAAACTGATTCATCCTGGCTCACAATGTAAGTCAATGGGGACGGATCCGTTTTCTCTGACACAATAGAAAACGGATCCGTCTCCCATTGACTTTCAATGGAGTTCATGACTGCTATGTTACAGATAATACAAACTGATCCGTTCATGACTGATGCATGCGGTTGTATTATTGTAACGGATCCATTTTTGCAGATCCATGACGGATCCGCCCAAAGCGAGTGTGAAAGTAGCCTAACACAGTATTTTATCGGCATTATACAGCAATAAATACAAAAATGGAGAAATCGGAAAATCAGAGTTACAAAATACATCTTTCAAGACAAATAACCCCCCCCCCCCCCAGCCATAACCATACGGAGAGACTGCCGCACCACCACCCCTACGGACAACAGTATGCTATGAAAGGCATTTCGGAAGTACTATTCTGCATGTGAATTTCTGTGGCGGATATCACAATGTGCTATGTCAGCTGCCCTGTCAAGGCCAGTTGTCCCCTCACACAGTCCCTCGTTACAGCCACAGACTCCATACCAGGGACTGCGAACCAACCCTGCCATATTGACATGAATTTACCTGGGCATCTCCTCTTCACGTATACCCCTCTTTCAAATCGTAGAACGGTATTAAGTTGATTTATATACTCCTGTCTGGTGGGAGGGTTCTCCTGTATCCAGTGCTTAGCAAGTAAGACCCTAGCCTGGAAGAGCATTCTTTGGATACTCAGAGATTTCTTGTCATCCATTCCCAACAAATCTAATATACCCAGTACACAGATTTTGGGATCTCTAGGTACCTGTATTTGGGTTGTCCGTGTTATGATCTTTACTATCTCTTCCCAATACTCCCCTAGTTTCGAACATTCCCAGAACATATGTATTAATGACGCCTCTCTCCCTCCACAATAGGGGCAGGTTCAGTCTGATCGCAAACCTATCTTAAATAGGAATTTGGGGGTTCTATATACTTTGGTATTCACTAAGCATGAGACTAGGGGTCAAGGCCAGAACTTCGTCCCACTGCTCCTGGGAAATTTCACCCACGTCTTGCTCCCACTTTCTCTTAACAGGTAGGGAGTCCGATGTAGTACTTTTATGAAATAGGTGTTTATATAGCATAGATATCAGTCCCCTAGCGGTACTACCACCTAATAACTGTTTCACTACAGGAGAGGAGATGGACAGTTGCAAACCATCCTCAAATTGCTTCTGGAAAGCATGTCTTAATTGTAGATTTTGAAAAAATGTGGTTCTAGGTAGCCCAAACTCCTCCTGCAGCTGCGTGAAAGATTTCATCACCCCCTCTGATTGAACTTGACATAGAACTAAAATACTTTTGTCTTCCCAAGGGGAAAAGCCCTCCAATCTGAACAGTTCCGGTAGTTGAGGGTTACGCCATAACGGCGTGTTGTCGTTAAACCCCACCAGGCCTATTAATTCCTTACATTTCGACCAGACCTTTTGTTATTAAGGTGATTGTAGGGCAGTTCCCAGCGTAAGACTGCGGCCTTCCTAGCTCTGCCAATGTGATAGGTGTTTTCTGTTTCATGATTACGGAGGCAATTCTGGCAGAGGGGCCCAGCTGTACATGTCATCCCCATCCTCTAAAGTGTTGTAGCTGTGCGGCTATGAAGTACAGCCATGGGTTTGGGATGGATAGGCAACCTTCCTCCTTGCCTTTTTTGAAGCGTTTCCATGCGGATTCTGGGTTGTTTTTTCCATCAAGGTACAAAAGATACTCTGGATCTTGTAAAATATTCGCTGAGGGATCCATATAGGGGAATTATGTAGTACATAAAGCAATTGGGGCATCAATATCATTTTGATTAAGTTACTACGGCCAATGACAGAAAGAGGCAGTTTGCACCAGGTATTAGTTTTCTCAGAAAAATTTAAAGATTAGGGGTTCTTTTTGACATATTCTGTTGGCTTCGGCGTTTTCATAACTCCTAAATATTTAACGCTACTGGTTATCTGTAATTGGGTATTGGTGAGATTGAGCTGTGGCAAAAGAGGATCAAGTGGGAGAATCACGGATTTGTCCCAATTGATTGTTAATCCTTAATATTTCCCAAACTCAGTGATATCTTTCATAATAGGAGTAACGGATCGTTGCAGATCTCCCACATATAGGAGCAAGTAATCTGCATATAAAGAGACTCTCTCTTCCTGGGAACCCAGTGGGAAACCTTTCCACTCAGGGAAATTGCGCAAAAGGCAGGCCAAGGGCTCAATAGCCACCGCAAACCAACAGGGGGGACAAGGAGCAGCCTTGCCTCGTTCCTCTATGTAGTGAAAATTGGGCAGAGAGTATTCCATTTGCTTTGATTTTTACTACCGGTGAGTTATAGAGAAGCTTTGGCAGCATGTAGGGATAGTACAGCCCGACAGCCATCAGTGTCCATCGACCTCTGAAGATTCAGAAATAGTTTTTGGAGGTTAATTGAAGTGCTCCTGTCCGCGATGAACCCTGATTGATCTACGTGTATAAGGGAAGAGCCTGTTGGCCAAGACTAATACTTTCACATCAGTTGGTAAAAGGGAGATGGGTCTATAGGAATCGGGTATAGTCGGGTCTGGTAGTTTCCACACTCTCAGAGCTTAATTGAAGGTTTCCAAGAGGTGGGGAATATGCGGGTCCTGATATCTTTTGTAAAACTCTTTTGGTAGACCATCCGAGCCTGGGGTCTTCTCATTAGGGAAGGAGTTAATGGCCATTTTAAGTTCCTCCAAATCTAGGGGCTCATCTAAATATTCAGATGATTCAAGAGACAGCGTAGGCATTGATATCTTGGCAGAATTTGTTGACAATTTTGAGGAGTAGAGTTCCTTATAGTAATTATAGAATTCTTATAGAATAATCGAATCGTCTGCTGAGTGGCCCCCCCACGTCTAGTCCTAATGGTTGCTATTCTAGCCGTACCCTCCTGTGAATGAATCGCTCTAGCTAATAGACTTCCCGCACTGCCCCCCCCCCCTCAAAATACTTCTGTTTTAAGAAGAAGCGTTTATTGTCAGCTATTTGTAGCAGATGGTCGTTAAGTTTAGCTTGTGCCTCCCTTCCCACAGGAAAGGTGCCCCAGCTTCCCAGTCTTTCACCTCCTGTTGTATAGCCTCAGTGAGTTCCCTAGTTTTCACTTTAGGGTCTTTTTTAATTTTCTGTATATACAAACCCCTTTATGTATGCTTTCATGGTATCCCATATCATCCCCATGGCCGCTGAATATATATCAGTGCTAAAGAATTTCAAAATCTGCTGTGTAAGAGGATCCCCTTCATCCAGTAGTTGTATCCAAAATGGATTAAGTTTCCTGAAAGAAGATGTAGGACGACCTCCATCCCTGTTAAATTGTAATCCTATATGAATAGGAGAGTGGTCTGACAGGCTACGCGGTAAGTAGTCTATTAGGGAGATGTAGGACGATTCCTCCAGCGACCCAATTGTTAAGTCTATTCTGGACATGGAATTATGTGAAGTAGAGAAACAGGAGTATTGACGCACCTGTGGGTGTCAGATTCTCCATAAATCGTGTAAATCTAATTCTTGTAATAGCTTTGGTAAAATGTATGTGAACCCTTTGTAATGATATGGATTTCTGCACAAATTGGTCATAAAATGTCATCTGATCTTCATCTAAGTCACAACAATAGACAATCACAGTCTGCTTAAACTAATAACACAAAGAATTAAATGTTACCATGTTTTTATTGAACACACCATGTAAACATTCACAGTGCAGGTGGAAAAAGTATGTGAACCCCTAGACTAATGACATCTCCAAGAGCTAATTGGAGTGAGGGGTCAGCCAACTGGAGTCCAATCAATGAGATGAGCTTGGAGGTGTTGGTTACAGCTGCCCTGCCCTATAAAAAAACACACCAGTTCTGGGTTTGCATTTCACAAGAAGCATTGCCTGATGTGAATGATGCCTCGCACAAAAGAGCTCTCAGAAGACCTACGATTAAGGATTGTTGACTTGCATAAAGCCCGAAAGGGTTATAAAAGTATCTCCAAAAGCCTTGCTGTTCATCAGTCCACGGTAAGACAAATTGTCTATAAATGGAGAAAGTTCAGCACTGCTGCTACTCTCCCTAGGAGTGGTCATCCTGTAAAGATGACTGCAAGAGCACAGCGCAGACTGCTCAATGAGGTGAAGAAGAATCCTAAAGTGTCAGCTAAATACTTACAAAAGTCTCTGGCATATGCTAACATCCCTGTTAGCGAATCTATGATACGTAAAACACTAAACAAGAATGGATTTCATGGGAGGATACCACAGATGAAGCCACTGCTGTCCAAAAAAAACATTGGTGCATGTTTACAGTTTGCACAAGAGCACCTGAATGTTCCACAGCAGTACTGGCAAAATATTCTGTGGACAGATGAAACCAAAGTTGAGTTTTTTGGAAGAAACGCACAACACTATGTGTGGAGAAAAAGAGGCATAGCACACCAATATCAAAACCTCATCCCAACTGTGAAGTATGGTGGTGGGGGCATCATGGTTTGGGGCTGCTTTGCTGCATCAGGGACTGGACGGATTGCTATCATCGAAGGAAAAATTAATTCCCAAGTTTATCAAGACATTTTGCAGGAGAACTTAAAGGGCTTCTGTCACCCCACTAAACTTTTTTTTTTTTTGGGTACTTATAATCCCTATGCTGCGATTTATCCATGCATAATGTAATTAATCATTTTGGTTCAGTAGATACTGCAAAAAAGTAGTTTTATATTATGCAAATTACCTGTCTACCAGCAAAGAATTTAGTGGGGTGACAGAAGCCCTTTAAGGCCATCTGTCCACCAGCTGAAGCTCAACAGAAGATGGGTGTTGCAACAGGACAACAACCCAAAGCATAGAAGTAAATTAACAACAGAATGGCTTAAACAGAAGAAAATACGCCTTCTGGAGTGGCCCAGTCAGAGTCCTAACCTCAACCCGATTGAGATGCTGAAGCGATTCACATCAGACATCCAAAGAATATTGCTGAACTGAAAAAGTTCTGAAAAGAGGAATGGTCAAGAATTACTCCTGACAGTTGTGCACGTCTGATCTGCAACTACAGGAAACGTTTAGTTGAAGTTATTGCTGCCAAAGGAGGTTAAACCAGTTATTAAATCCAAGGGTTCACATACTTTTTCCACCTGCACTGTGAATGTTTACACGGTGTGTTCAATAAAAACATGGTAACATTTAATTATTTGTGTGTTATTAGTTTAAGCAGACTGTGATTGTCTATTGTTGTGACTTAGATGAAGATCAGATCACATTTTATGACCAATTTGTGCAGAAATCCATATAATTCCAAAGGGTTCACATACTTTTTCTTGCAACTATATGTAGAAAAGGTGAAATGGTAGGCATATGAGATCTACGGTTTGTGTAATGGTCTCTGGGATTGCTTAGACAAATGCATCTCCATGAGACATAATATGGCTGGTTGAAATTTTTGTATAGCCATGAAAACTGCCTGACGTTTTGTGGCATCCCCCAGACCTCTGACATTCCATGCTATAATCTGCACCCTATCCACCATCATTCAGAGGGATACATAGATGTGCAACGCGAGAACCCATATAGATGGAGCAGTGTCTCCTAAACCAAAAGGGGTGTGTGCGTGTCGTCTTCCCGCAAATTCCCTCCCTTGTAAACCTTTTAACATAATATTCCCAACCAAAATAGTGCCCAAAAAAATAATAACATGAGGCACATAAAAGTTCCTGAAGCCAACAAGAACGACTGCAGCGATAGTTCCGCTATCACCTAAGAGTATTCAGTATGTAAAATACAATGCTTAAGTTAGAGCCCTGAGCAGTGCTAGTATACATATAACAATTGGCATCTTGGTCAATTATTTCACGTATATAAATACCTAGCCTAGGGGCAGTGTATTTACCGCACCTCCCTATCGTATAATATAAAGAAACCGTGTCATTAGTCAGAGCGGCATAAAGAGGAGGGAGATACTTATCGCCATTTGTCATGGAGCGACACAATTGTCCCCTTTGGAGTCCATATTGTAGCGCCTCTGTTCTACACGGTGGGCCATTTATATGGATACACCTTAATAAAATGGGAATGGTTGGTGATATTAACTTACTGTTTGTGGCACATTAGTATATGTTAGGGGGGAAACTTTTCAAGATGGGTGGTGACCATGGCGGCCATTTTGAAGTCAGCCATTTTGAATCCAACTTTTGTTTTTTCAATAGGAAGAGGGTCATGTGACACATCAAACTTATTGGGAATTTCACAAGAAAAACAATGGTGTGCTTGGTTTTAATGTAACTTTATTCTTTCATGAGTTATTTCCAAGTTTCTGACCACTTATTAAATGTGTTCAATGTGCTGCCCATTGTGTTGGATTGTCAATGCAACCCTCTTCTCCCACTCTTCACACACTGATAGCAACACCGCAGGAGAAATGCTAGCACAGGCTTCCAGTATCCGTAGTTTCAGGTGCTGCACATCTCGTATCTTCACAGCATAGACAATTGCCTTCAGATGAAAGATAAAAGTCTAAGGGGGTCAGATCGGGAGACCATGGGGGCCATTCAACTGTCCCACGACTAATCCACTTTCCAGGAAACTGTTCATCTAGGAATGCTCTGACCTGACACCCATAATGTGGTGGTGCACCATCTTGCTGGAAAAACTCAGGGAACGTGCCAGCTTCAGTGCATAAAGAGGGAAACACATCATCATGTAGCAATTTCGCATATCCAGTGACCCCCTTAGACTTTTATCTTTGGGGTCATCTGAAGGCAATTGTCTATGCTGTGAAGATACGAGATGTGCAGCACCTGAAACTACGGATACTGGAAGCCTGTGCTAGCATTTCTCCTGCGGTGTTGCTATCAGTGTGTGAAGAGTGGGAGAAGAGGGTTGCATTGACAATCCAACACAATGGGCAGCACATTGAACACATTTTATAAGTGGTCAGAAACTTGTAAATAACTCATGAAAGAATAAAGTTACGTTAAAACCATTGTTTTTCTTGTGAAATTCCCAATAAGTTTGATGTGTCACATGACCCTCTCCCTATTGAAAAAACAAAAGTTGGATTCAAAATGGCCAACTTCAAAATGGTCGCCATGGTCATCTTGAAAAGTTTCCCCCCTCACATATACTAATGTGCCACAAACAGGAAGTTAATATCACCAACCATTCCCATTTTATTAAGGTGTATCCATATAAATTGCCCACCCTGTACTAGTCAGCCAGTTCCAATGGGCTCCTGCAGGGAACTTTCATTCAGATCCAACCAGTGGGAGGCCTCTTCCGGCGAGTCGAAGAAGTAGACCGTTCCTCCTGCCATCACTCGCAATCTGGAAGGGTAAAGCATGGAGTACTATACGTTCTTCATACGCAGACATTTTTTGACATCGAGGAATTTTGCTCGACGCCTCTGCACTTCCTCTGAGAAATCCGGGAATATAGAGATTTTGTGACCACCGATAAGTAGATCTGGGTGATCTCTTGCTTTACGGAGAATATTGTCCCTGTCTTGAAAGTGCAAAATTTTCATCGGCATTGTTGTAGGGGGGCCTCCCGGTAGTGGTGGACGGAATAGCACCCTGTGTGCCCTTTCAAATGCAAACGGGGGGAGAGGGGGTCTCGACCAAATTTAGTCTTGAACCAGTCCTCAAAAATTGGACAGCATTAACCCCTTCCGCTTTTTTAGGGACCCCCACCAAGCGGAGGTTGTTGCGGTGCGATCTATTCTCTAGGTCTGCCGTTTTGTTTATAAGGAGGGTAAACGTTGTGAATTACTTTGGCAAGATCACGTTTCATAAGGGGTATCTGGTCTTCTACATGGCTCACTCTCTCCTCAACCCCGGTCACTCTTTTGTTGACTTTTCTGAGGTCTTGACTAATAAAAGTTACTTTCCTGCAGGGACCCCATGGATGTATTCAGAGTTATTAATGCTGCGCTGCATTGCTGTACACCATGTATATATCTTTAGTAGTAGGTTCTGCTATATTTACCAGTGCAGGGAGAGGGGAGCTCACTTGTGTTACAGTCAGTGCTGTATGTGCAGCAGGGACCCCCCCCCCCCCCCCCCCTTCACCTGTCTCTGCCATGCGGGTGTCGCCATCTTGCGTGCCGTCTTCCTGATGGTCAGCGTCGGCAGTAGGTCCCATCGCCCGCTCTTCCTTTCCCCCGATCCCACCCTTTAATCCGAAGCCATCTCCTGCAGGTGGAATGCGCGCAAATTGTTCCAGGCGCGCTGCCCCCTCCACTGATTTGGACGAGGTGGCGGCGCCATGTGGTTTCGCTGGTGTCGCTCCTGGCCCCTCTTTCTCCTTCCTCGTGGTGCGAGTCATGCCCGAGGATGTTCACAGGGGGATCCCCCTTACTGGTGTCCTGCCGTTTGGCTGTTGAGGAGGTTGTAGCCTCAGTATGAAGGGGGATTGCTGTAGCCACTGCTCAGGAGCTCCCGCACGCGTGTCCTTCTACATTGCCAGGCCAGGCCATGCCCCTCACTGCTGCAGTGTTGATGAGCAGACCTAGGAGCCCTCATGGAGAAAAGCCAATCTAACATAGTGTCAGTGTTGTCCATACCAACAAATCGGATCACTGCAATTATTTTTCAAACCTTCTGTGGAAAAAGTGTTTCTAAGTGTTTCCATTCTGGCTCCCTTCACTTATCTTTCCATTCCCCATCCTGTAAACTTTTGGATGTGCACTGGACGCCGCGGTGATGTGTCCCCAAGCAGTATGTCACTGCTGGCCATGTGCTGCGTGAGAACACTTCACAGCCAGTCATTGGCTGCAGTGGTTCATGTAATCCCATCTGTCTGGACATTTTCAGGATCAGAAGACCAGTGAAGGAAATAATGTAGTTGGAAAAAAGCGTCAGGGAGCAGCTGAGTAAGATTTTTTTTTCAACAGGAACACACCACTGGCCACAGTTAATAATGTCCTAAAGTTAGACAAACCCTCAAACCAAATCTTAAAGGGATATTCTCTTCTGGACATTCATGACCTATTGAGAGGATATGCCATAAATGCCTGGTATGTGGTCATTCTAATGTTTTTGTGTATCTCAATCGTCCAGGATGTAAAATTCCAGTAATATTTGTTCTTGCTCTTTTCAGGTGTGACCTCCTGGAACGTCCCAGCAGCAGCCAGCCACTTATGTTTGAGGATCTTGGTGTGAAACTTTCCTTTACCCCATTCAAGGTTTTATCTCTTCTCTTTGTTCTGCAGAGATAGAGAACTCTATAATATTTTATGATCTCTGTTAGATCTCATCTTTATGAATATTTCGCCTTAGATTGGACCAAAGTAATTTTCTTTAGTAATGTGCTATAGCAATGATGCTGACAGATTGGTAAAAAAAATCTACAAAATAAATGTTCCAGTTTGTAACACAAACATTTGATTTAATTTGATTTTATTCAACTTTATTGTCATTACACATGTATAAATACAGAGTAACGAGATACAGATTGCATCTAATCAGAAGTGCAAAGAGCAGCAAGTGCAATAAAAACAGGTTACGGTATATACAGATAAGGGTAGTATAGAAGGCGGGAATAGTTATGTACAGATTATGTACAAATAAGTTAGGTATACAGGTGTTTATATTGCTATACAGAGAGCAAATATACAGATGTACTATGGACAAATATACAGATGTACTGATGTATACATATATGCAGATGTGCTAATGTATACGTATACGACTTATGCTATGACAGTCTCCCAAACTATAGCAGTAATCAATGTGAACATACAGTGAATATTGAGAAAGAATGACAGTCATGATCATGGTCATGGGAGGGATGGAGGGGAGGAGTAGTGTAGAGGGTTAAATGAGTGTGGATGGAAAGGTTCATCGGGGTATTGAGTTCAGTAGAGTGATAGCTGTGGGAAATAAGCTGTGCCTAAACCTGCTGGTTTTTAGTCTGAAGGGTCCTGTAGCGCCTTCTAGAGAGAAGGAGCTGAAAGAGTTTATTGGCTGGATGAGAGGAGTCCCTAAGAATGTAGAGATCTCTTCTTGTGAACATCCTAAATGGCAGGAAGTGGAGTCCCTGTGGGCAGTTTTCAGTTCCCCGCTGCAGTGCCTTACGGTCAGCCACAGAGCAAATCCCATACCACACTGTAACACAGTTGGTCAGGATGCTCTCTATCGCACATCGGTAGAAGTTACCCAGTATGTCAGCAGACAGGTGCTTTTTCTTCAGTGTCCTCAAGAAAAAGAGGCGCTGACTTAGTATTAACCAATAGACCTGACAGAACAACAGACGTGCAGGTTGGGGGACACCTGGGAAATAGTGACCATAAAGTAATAACCTTCCAATTATCATTCAAAAGAGCGTTTCTACAGGGAGGAACAAAAATACCAAACTTCAAAAAAGCTAAATTTAGCCAACTAAGAGAGGCCATAGGCCTAACTAAATGGGATAAAGTCCTCACAAATAAAAATACAGCCACAAAATGGGATATCTTTAAAAACATCCTAAAATCTCATTGTGAGAGGTACATACCGTATGGGAATAAAAGGTTAAGGAACAAAAAGAAAGCATATAAAACCCTAAAACAGGAGGGTAGCACGGAAGCACTGAAAAACTATAAGGAAAAAAATAGAACATGTAAAAAACAAATAAAAGCGGCCAAACTAGAGACCAAGAGATTAATTGCCAAAGAGAGTAAAACTAACCCTAAAATGTTCTTCAATTATATAAATGTTAAAGTATAAATCTGAAGGTGTCGGCCCTTTAAAGAGTAATGAGGGGGGAGTCGCAGAGAGCGACGAGGAGAAAGCAAAGCTGTTAAATATTTTTTTCTCCAATGTATTCACTGAGGAAAATAAACTGTCAGATGAAATGCTGAATGTTGAAATAAATTCCCCATTAAAAGTGTCCTGTCTGACCCAGGAAGAAGTACAACAGCGACTTAAAAAGATTAAAATAGACAAATCGCCAGGACCGGATGGCATACACCCCCGTATCCTAAGGGAATTAAGTAATGTCATAGCCAGACCCTTATTTCTGATATTTGTGGACTCTATACTGACAGGGAATGTCCCACAGGATTGGCGCATGGCAAATGTGGTGCCAATATTCAAAAAGGGTCCAAAAACAAAGCCTGGAAACTATAGGCCGGTAAGTTTAACATCTGTTGTGGGTAAACTGTTTGAAGGTTTTCTGAGAGATGCTATGTTAGAGCATCTCAACGGAAATAAGCAAATAACGCCATATCAGCATGGCTTCGTGAGGGATCGGTCACGTCAAACTAATTTAATCAGTTTCTATGAGGAGGTAAGTTCTAGACTTGACAGCGGCGAATCAATGGATGTCGTGTATCTGGACTTCTCCAAAGCATTTGACACTGTACCACATAAAAGGTTAGTATATAAAATGAGAATGCTCGGACTGGGAGAAAACGTCTGTATGTGGGTAAGTAACTGGCTCAATGATAGAAAACAGAGGGTGGTTATTAACGGTACACACTCAGATTGGGTCACTGTCACTAGTGGAGTACCTCAGGGGTCAGTATTGGGCCCTATACTCTTCAATATATTTATTAATGATCTTGTAGAAAGCTTGCACAGTAAAATATCAATTTTCGCAGATGACACTAAACTGTGTAAAGTAATTAACACTGAAGAGGACAGTATACTACTACAGAGGGATCTGGATAGATTGGAGGCTTGGGCAGATAAGTGGCAGATGAGGTTTAAGGCTACTTTCACACTAGCGTTCGGGGCTCCGCTTGTGAGTTCCGTTTGAAGGCTCTCACAAGCGGCCCCGAACGGATCCGTACAGCCCTAATGCATTCTGAGTGGAGGCGGATCCACTCAGAATGCATCAGTCTGGCACCGTTTGTCCTCCGCTCCGCTCAGCAGGTGGACACCTGAACGCTGCTTGCAGCGTTCGGGTGTCCGCCTGGCCGTGCGGACGCAAACGGATCCGTCCAAACTTACAATGTAAGTCAATGGGGACGGATCCGTTTGAAGATGACACAATATGGCTCAATTTTCAAACGGATCCGTCCCCCATTGACTTTCAATGTAAAGTCAAAACGGATCCGTTTGCATTATCCGTTCTGAACGGATCTAAGCGGTTGCATTATAGGAGCGGATCCGTCTGTGCAGATACCAGACGGACCCGCTCTGAACGCAAGTGTGAAAGTAGCCTAACACTGACAAATGTAAAGTTATGCACATGGAAAGGAATAATGCAAGTCACCCGTACATACTAAATGGTAAAACACTCGGTAACACTGACATGGAAAAGGATCTAGGAATTTTAATAAACAGCAAACTAAGCTGCAAAAACCAGTGTCAGGCAGCTGCTGCCAAGGCCAATAAGATAATGGGTTGTATCAGAAGGGGCATTGATGCCCGTGATGAGAACATATTCCTAAAACTTTACAAATCATTAGTCAGACCACACATGGAGTACTGTGTACAGTTCTGGGCTCCTGTGAACAAGGCAGACATAGCAGAGCTGGAGAGGGTCCAGAGGAGGGCAACTAAAGTAATAACTGGAATGGGGCAACTACAGTACCCTGAAAGATTATCAAAATTAGGGTTATTCACGTTAGAAAAAAGACGACTGAGGGGAGATGTAATTACTATGTATAAATTTATCAGGGGGCAGTACAGAGATCTATCCTATCATCTATTTATCCCCAGGACTGTGACTGTGACGAGGGGACATCCTCTGCGTCTGGAGGAAAGAAGGTTTGTACACAAACATAGAAGAGGATTCTTTACGGTAAGAGCAGTGAGACTATGGAACTCTCTGCCTGAGGAGGTGGTGATGGTGAGTACAATAAAGGAATTCAAGAGGAGCCTGGACGTATATCTGGAGTGTAATAATATTACAGGCTATAGCTACTAGAGAGGGGTCGTTGATCCAGGGAGTTATTCTGATTGCCTGATTGGAGTCGGGAAGGAATTTTTTATTCCCCTAAAGCAGGGATGCTCAACCTGCGGCCCTCCAGCTGTTGTAAAACTACAACCCCCATCATGCCCTGCTGTAGGCTGATAGCTGTAGGCTGTCCAGGCATGCTGGGAGTTGTAGTTTTGCAACAGCTGGAGGGCAGCACGTTGGGCATCCCTGCCCTAAAGTGAGGAAAATTGGCTTCTACCGCAGTTTTTTTTTGCCTTCCTCTGGATCAACTTGCAGGATGACAGGCCGAACTGGATGGACAGATGTCTTTTTTCGGCCTTATGTACTATGTTACTATGATGTGCCTTCTTCACCAGGCTGGAGATGTTGGTTGATCAGGACAGATTCTCAGAGACGTGGTTCCCCAGGAACTTGAAACTGGAGACCCGTTCAACAGCTGTGCCATTTATGTGGATGGGGTCATGGGTGTCTCCCTTCTCCTTCCTAAAGTCCACAATGAGCTCTTTTGTTTTGCTGGTATTCAGTAGCAGGTTATTGTCAGCGCACCACACAGCTAGGTGCTTTACCTCCTCCCTGTAGTCAGACTCATGGTTGTCACTGATGAGACCGATCACTGCGGTGTCATCTGCAAACTTCATGATGGAGTTGGATCCATACCTAGGCCTGCAGTCATAGGTGAAAAGGGAGTAGAAGAATGGGCTCAGCACACAGCCCTGTGGAGTACCAGTGTTGAGTATGATGGTGGTGAAGTTATTTCCTGATCTAACATGCTGGGGTCTGTTGGTCAGAAAGTCCATGATCCGAGTACCAGTGTTGAGTATGATGGTGGTGAAGTTATTTCCTGATCTAACATGCTGGGGTCTGTTGGTCAGAAAGTCCATGATCCGAGTACCAGTGTTGAGTATGATGGTGGTGAAGTTATTTCCTGATCTAACATGCTGGGGTCTGTTGGTCAGAAAGTCCATGATCCGAGTACCAGTGTTGAGTATGATGGTGGTGAAGTTATTTCCTGATCTAACATGCTGGGGTCTGTTGGTCAGAAAGTCCATTATCCAGTTACAGATAGAGTTACTGATTCCAAGATCCACAAGTTTAGTGATCAACTTGGAAGGAATGACTGTATTGAATGCTGAGCTGAAGTCAGCAAACAGCATTCTTGCATAAGTATCTGTTTTTGCACAGCAAATATCTAATATTCAATACAATAAAATGACCATAAATTAAAGATTAACTGCTTCTATTGTGATGATTTTTCTTTCCATTTGATGGTCATTATGTATATACAAGGACTATTTATCATTTGATACCTTTTAGCATGCAGCAGGGTCCTGCAACAGATTCCTTTTTACCCCTTCCCATACCTCAACATAACTGTACCTAGAGGTTTGAGGCAACTTCCTGCACCTCAGTGTACAATTATGTCACAAACATGATGTGAGCTGAGAAGCTATGCCCTCTGTTACTCCATTGGCACCCCTTCCACACAATGCATGCCATTTATTTATTTCACTTTTTTATATACCACCAAAATATTCTTTACATATATTATCACTTGCTGTCCCCAGTGGAGCTCACAATTTAGATTTCTTATCAGTATGTCTTAGGATTGTGAGAGGAAACTGGAGTACCTGCAGAAAACCACTGCAAATATGGGGAGAACGTACAAGCTCCATGCAGATGTTGTCCTTAGTCAGATTAAAACCTTGGACTCCAGTACTTTGCCTAAGGCAACACCTAATAATATGCATGAGAGTAGATAACTGACATGCAGTAAGGTGTATAGCACAGTCAAGTCCCATAGTGGAGCTAAAGGAAACAAAAAGAAATCCATTTAAAATACGTGGATAAACTATTCCTAGACTTTTACAATGGGTAAAATAAGGTCTATAGGCTAAGAAGGTATAGTTTGTAATTGGAATGAAAACCGGCTAAAGGACCGTGTCCAGAGAGTTGTGCTCAATGATTCCTATTCTCAATGGTCCCTGGTTATAAAGGGGTGTACCCCAAGGTTTAATACTGGATCCACTATTCTGCAACTTATTATAAATGATATAGAGGGTGGAATTAACCCTTAGACTCCCAGCACTGTACGCCTGGGAGGGTGTTTAAATACAGTACAGACCAAATGTTTGGACACACCTTCTCATTCAAAGAATTTTCATGACTATGAAGGCATCAAAACTATGAATTAACACATGTGGAATTATATACATAACAAACAAGTGTGAAACAACTGAAAATATGTCATATTCTAGGATCTTCAAAGTAGCCACCTTTTGCTTTGATTACTGCTTTGCACACTCTTGGCATTCTCTTGATGAGCTTCAAGAGGTAGTCCCCTGAAATGGTCTTCCAACAGTCTTGAAGGAGTTCCCAGAGATGCTTAGCACTTGTTGGCCCTTTTGCCTTCACTCTGCGGTCCAGCTCACCCCAAACCATCTCGATTGGGTTCAGGTCCGGTGACTGTGGAGGCCAGGTCATCTGGCGCAGCACCCCATCACTCTCCTTCATGGTCAAATAGCCCTTACTTTCAAAGTTTTCCCAATTTTTCGGCTGACTGACTGACCTTCATTTCTTAAAGTAATGATGGCCACTCATTTTCTTTACTTAGCTGCTTTTTTCTTGCCATAATACAAATTCTAACAGTCTATTCAGTAGGACTATCGGCTGTGTATCCACCTGACTTCTCCTCAACGCCACTGATGGTCCCAACCCCATTAATAAGGCAAGAAATTCCACTTATTAAACCTGACAGGGCACACCTGTGAAGTGAAAACCATTTCAGGGGACTACCTCTTAAAGCTCATCAAGAGAATGCCAAGAGTGTGCAAAGCAGTAATCAAAGCAAAAGGTGGCTACTTTGAAGAACCTAGAATATGACACATTTTCAGTTGTTTCACACTTGTTTGTTATGTATATAATTCCACATGTGTTAATTCATAGTTTTGATGCCTTCATAGTCATGAAAATAAAGAAAACTCTTTGAATGAGAAGGTGTGTTCAAACTTTTGGTCTGTACTGTATATGGCGGGAGCTCTGCGGGCTCCATAGCCAACAGGTCTCTGCTGTTTCAAACAGCACAGGCCTACAGCTGATATCTGCGACTGGCAATAACGCCAATAGCAGGCCAACATAGGATAACCACAGTTTCTATTTTTGCAGATGACACCAAACTATGTAGTACTTTGCAGTCTATGGAGGATTCCTGTAAACTACAAGCTGACTTGGACACTGAGTGTTTGGGCAGCCAGTTGGCAAATGAGGTTCAGTGTGAATAAATGTAAAGTTATGCATCTTGGTAGTAATAATCTACTGTAGGTGAATCTAGGGCAAGTAACACTGGGAGAGTCACTTTGTAGAGAAGGATTTGGGTGCATTTGTAGATCATAGATTAAGTAACAGTATGTAGTGTCGATCAGCTGCTTCTAAGGCTACCAGGATATTGTCAAGTATTAAACGAGGCATGGACTCGTGGGACAGGGATGTAATATTGGCACTTTATAAATCTTTGGTGCAGTATCTTCTGGAATATGCAGTTCAGTTTTAGGCACCAGTCCATAGAATGGATGCTCTGGAGCTGAAAAAAGTACAAAAGAGAACAACTAAACTGATAAAGAGCATGGAGGGTCTTCGTTATGGGCAAATATTTAAAGAATTACATTTATTTAGTCATGAGAAAAGGTGTCGATGGGGGGATGTGATTAACCTATACAAATATATAATTGACCCTTACAAAAATATGGTGAAAAGCAGTTCCATGTGAAATCCCCTCAATAGACAAGAGGGCACTTCCTTCACCCTGAGAAGAAAAGTTCAGTCTCCTGAGGCGACAAGGCTTGTTATCCATAAGAGCTGTGGTTGAATAATCTCTACCTCAGGACATGCAATAAATATAAATAGAAGCAGCACTATGCGGTCCTTCGTCGATGTGAAAAAATGATGCAGCAGCCTCACCGTCGACCCTTGATCCAACAGGCCATATAGTAATTGTAGAAAAAGAATGGCACCGGCAGCATCTCACATCATCCAATCTTTTATTGCGACCTTAAGACAAGTAAAAACAGCAACGTTTAGGCTGAAACTCAGGACATGGTCACCGCAGGAACAGGACTGTGTAAGAATGTTCAGCTGTTGCTGAGATTAACAGGAGTTAAAAAATCAGTCTGTTTGCCAGCTGTGACTTTGTCTTCTTTAAACCAGTTTGTTAAGAATTGAGCGATAATGAGTGTTTGAGGTCAAAGATAAGAGCTCTACATGAGCTGCCAGCTGAAGGGATTCAAAGAGAAAGAGCGTCATAGCCTGCAAACATGCAGATTTTTGTAACCTCTTAGGGCTGTATTACACCAACAAATTATCTGACAGATTTTCTGACCCATCAGCGATTGGCACCGGCCTCTTCATACCTTCATCGGATACACCACCGCTTCCAAGCTGTCTTACATTCAGACCTTTTTCTATGCCTGAAACAGACTCCCTTGGTCTCCCATTGGCACCCCACAAATTAGATTGCGGGGTGCCGATGTGTGTATACACAGGCTGGGACCTACTATAGGCTCCAAGCCTGCCACGAGTGTTCCCCAGTAGGCTGCACCTCTCTGGCACAGCCTGCTAGTTTAGGGCTCGTTCACGCGAACGTATTTTGCGTTCTGTATACAGGCAGTTTTCTGCGTTCCGCATACGGTCCGTATACGGAACCATTCATTTCAATGGGTCTGCAAAAGATGCGGACAGCACTCTGTGTGCTGTCCACATCCGTTGTTCCGTTCCGTTGCCCCGCAAAAATTGAGTCCTGTCTTATTCTTGTCCGTTTTGCGGACAAGAATAGGCATTTCTATAATAGGCCTCCTGTTCCGTTCTGCAAATTGCGGAAGGCACATGAGTGCCATCCGTGTTTTGTGGATCCGCAATTTGCGGACTGCAAAAAATGGCACGGTTGTGTGAACGAGCCCTTAATGTCAGTATAGCATGGGAATAGTGGATTGTATTTTAGAAGCAATCAAAAGATCGCCTGTTATAGTCCCCTTGTGGCACTATTAAATGGTTAAAGAGGACCTTTCATGGGTTTGTAGTAAGTGAGATAAAGATCTACCTGCGGGGTACCCCCCACTGATGCTGCCTGTTTTTTTAAAATAGCGCTCCTGCTCCCCGTTATGGCCCCCCGCAAATTTTGTGCTTAATATGCTAATGCTGAGCATCGGAGCAATGGGGAGGAGACGCAGTTTTTCTCTGTGGGTGTCTCCTTCTCCCCTGGCTGTAGCGCTCTCCAATCGCAGCACAGAGCATCACAACAGGCAGGGTGGCAGCACAGCGGAGGGTACCCCGCAGGTACAGATATTTATCTCACTTACTACAAACCCATGAAAAGGTCCTGTATTACATAAAAAAACTTGCAAAAATAAAATCTCCACATAGTTACCGCATCCATAATGACACACACTACACAAATATTATGTAAACTATCTTGTACAGTGAACGGCGTAAAAAAAATAAAAATGCCAGAATTCATGCTTTTGGTTTGATCGCCACCAAAAAAAAGTGATCAAAAAGTGTTATGTACCCCAAAATGATACCAATGAAAACTACAAGTCGTTCTGCTAAAAATTAAGCCCTCACACAGCTCCATAGAAAGAAAAAGAAAAACGTTATGGGTCTTGGGATGCGGAAATGTTTTTTTTTTTTTTTTTTTTTTTTAAAGATGTTTTATTGTGCAAAAGTAGTAAAACGTAAAAAAAAATAAACTATGTAATTGGTACTGCTTTTATTGTACTGACCCACAAAATAAAGTTATTTGTGTTATTTATGCCAAAAAATTAACTTAAAAACTGCATACTCCAAAATGGCACCATTAACCCCTTCAGGACCCTGCCGTTTTTCACCTTAAAGAGGACCTTTTACTAGAATAGAAAATCTAAACTAAGTATACAGACATGGAGAGCGGCGCCCAGGGATCTTCCTGCACTTACTGTTATACCTGGGCGCCGCTCCGTTCTCCCGGTATAGCCTCCGGTATCTTCATATGTTCGGCTCCACCCAGGGGAACCTGCCGGCGTCTCCTGCTCCCATGCTGTAGCGCTGGCCAATCTCAGCGCTCAGCTCATAGCCTGAGAGTTTTTTTTTCTCTCAGGCTATGAGCTGAGCGCTGTGATTGGCCAGCGCTACAGCCTGGGACAGGGGCGTAGCTATAGGCTCATGGGCCCTGGTGCAAGAGTTCAGTTTGGGCCCCCCCTACCCTCAATACCGTTTTATAACACCACCAGACCCATGTACGCCTAATGGCAGAACTAAAATCTCACAGAGAAAATACATTTTGATCCAATAAATGCATAATAATAAGGATGCTGGACTGACCCATCAACCGGCTATATACGGACGGACTGGTAATATCGTATATAGCCGATGTATGGGTCAGTCCAGCATTAATGCACACAAGGCTCACAGTCACTGCCTACCCCAGGGCCAGTGCCAGGCGCAGGCGCACACACTGCCTACCTGTGGCCTGCCCCCTGGCACAGACACACACACTGTCATTAATTTAAGTGCCCAGCGCCAGTCAGCAACAGATCACGCTGGGGGCCTGGGCCGCTGCCTGCAGCCTGTGGCCCTGCCTGGTGCAGGCCCACACACTGCCTGCCTGCGGCCTGCCCCTTAGGCCCCTTGGGCCTGGCACACACACACAGTAAGTAGTGTGCCCAGTAACCACTTCAGCCACAGTCAGAGACAGATTCCCACAGAATTCAGAGTGAGTCCCAGACTCCCACTGTCCCACTGCCTGGCCACTCCATGATCCCATCCCATTCCATAATGCCATTGCCGCCCAAATCCCATTCCCATCCCATCATCAAGCTGATCTGATCCCTGGGCTGGGCTGGGCTCTGCACTGCCGCCGCCTGCCACTCAGAGATCCCGATTCCCAGGCCATCCCAGGGCCATCATCAAGCTGGGCTCTGCTCACTGCGCTGCCGCCGCCTGTCACTAGTCTCAGAGAGAGTAGAACCGAGGCTAGTCAAAACTCACCTCGCGCCGCACGTCCGCACAGTCACTCACTGCCGCTGCCGCCTGCTGCTTCTTCTGACAGTATCTGACTGGGAGCCGGAGATGCGCGGAAACAACGCCTCCGGCTCCCAGTCACTCAGACCTCACATGTCTGCTTCCGCGGCCGCCCCCTCTGACACACGTGAGCTGCCTAGTGCCTGCCTACTACAGCCTGCGCTGCGCCGTGCGCACTGCCCCCGGCCCCGGCACTATTAGATAACATTTTGAATAGGAGTCGGTGGGGGGGCCATGGGCCCCCCTGGCTCAGGGGCCATGTCGCAATTGCGACCGCTGCGACCCCTGTAGCTACGCCACTGGCCTGGGAGAAAGAGATGCCGGCAGGCTCAACTGGGTGGAGCCGAACATATGAAGATACCGGAGGCTATACCAGGAGAACGGAGCGGCGGCCAGGTATAACAGTAAGTGCAGGAAGATCCCTGGGCGCCGCTCTCCATGTCTGTATACTTAGTTTAGATTTTCTATTCTAGTCAAAGGTCCTCTTTAAAGGGGTTCTGCAGTTTGTTTAAACTGATGATTTATCTTCTGGATAGAACATCAGCATCTGATTGGCGGGGGTCCGACAACCCGGACCCCTGCCGATCAGCTGTTTGAGAAGGCAGCGGCGATCCAGGAGCGCCGCGGCCTTCTCACTGTTTACCGCTTGCCCAGTGTCGTCACGACTAGTATCAACTTGCCTGGGCGGGGCTAAGCTCCATTCAAGTGAACAGAGCTTAGCCGCGCCCAGGCCAGTTGATACTAGTCGTGACGTCACTGGGCCAGCGGTAAACAGTGAGAAGGGTACCATTTTTGCGGGATGAAATTACGGTTTGATTGGTACTATTTTAGGGTTCATATGACTTTTTGATCGCTTGCTATTACACTTTTTTATGGTGTTCACCTGAGGGATTAGGTCATGTGATATTCTTATAGAGCAGGTTCTTACGGACACGGCAATACCTAATATGTATACTTTATTATTATTTTTTATTTACTTAAGTTTTACACAACAGCATTTTTAAAACAAAAAAAAAAACAATGTTTTAGTGTCTCTATATTCTGAGCCATAGTTTTAAAAAAAAAATTGGTGCGATTGTCTTAGGTCGGGGCTAATTTTTTGCGGGATGAGGTGATGGTTAGATTGGTACTATTTTGGCGGGCATACGCCTTTTTGATCGCTTGGTGTTGTACTTTTAGTGATGTAAGGTGACAAAAAAAATTGTTTATTTAGCACAGTTTTTATTTTTTTGACGGTGTTCTTCTGAGGGGTTAGGTCATGTGATATTTTTATAGAGCCGGTCGATACAGACACAGCGATACCTAATATGTCTACTTTTCTTTTTTTTCCCTATTTTAATTTTTTTTTAACTTTATTTGGGGTTAATTTTTGTTTTTTTGTTTTTACTTGAAACCTAAAAAAAAAAATTGGGGGGGACTTTATTTTCTCACTTTGGGACTTCAACTTTTAGGGGTCTAATACCCAGGGGGCTGGATCTCACAGGCTCTCCACCGGAAGGCAGCCCCGATGCCTAAGGAAGGCATCGGGCTGCCTTCCATGCCATCGGGTCCACGTCACAGCATCACGGGGACCCGATGGCAGGTCCGATTCCCGTGAGGACATCAAGGGTTAATGCACCGGCATCGGTGATTTCACCGATGCCGGCGCATGCAGCAGGTGTCCGGCTATCAGTGACTGCCGGACCCCTGCTGCGGATCGGGCGGACGCATCTCCAGCACCCGCCCGATCACAATAAGGCATTATGTACATGACCATATGTATTTTGCGGCCCGCAAAAAATACGGATGACATCCGTGTGCATTTCGAACGGAACAGCTGCCCCCTAATAGAACAGTACTATCCTTGTCCGTAATGCGGACAATAATAGGAGATGTTCTATTCTTTTGTGGAATGGACATACGGAAAACGGAATGCACACAGAGTAACTTCAGTTTTTTTTGCAGACCCATTGAAATGAATGGTTCCATATACGGTCCGCCAAAAAAATCTGAACGGACACGGAAAGAAAATAGGTTTGTGTGCATGAGCCCTAAATAGTATGTCAATTATGTTTGCAGTTTTAGCTGTGGATTTCACCCTTTTTAATGGAAGGGTAAGATCTCTGTTAAAACTGCATCTAATCTGCAATTAGATATTGCAGATTTTGGTACGGATTTGCTACAGAAACGCACATAAATCTGCATCCGTGTGCATGTGGCCTCAGCCTTCCATTATGTTTTATTAATCATTAGGTGAATGTAAATGGTTTTGCACAGAAACAGTTCAAGTAGTGATTACAAATCACAAGTCAGGCAAGTTTTATTTCATTGATAAAGTTAATGAGGAGATCTTTTTGAAAGTATTCATGTACAGTCGTGGCCAAAAGTTTTGAGAATTACATAAATATTGGAAAAGTTGCTGCTTAAGTTTTTATAATAGCAATTTGCATATACTCCAGAATGTTATGAAGAGTGATCAGATGAATTGCATAGTCCTTCTTTGCCATGAAAATTAACTTAATCCCAAAAAAAACCTTTCCACTGCATTTCATTGCTGTCATTAAAGGACCTGCTGAGATCATTTCAGTAATCGACTTGTTAACTCAGGTGAGAATGTTGACGAGCACAAGGCTGGAGATCATTATGTCAGGCTGATTGGGTTAAAATGGCAGACTTGACATGTTAAAAGGAGGGTGATGCTTGAAATCATTGTTCTTCCATTGTTAACCATGGTGACCTGCAAAGAAACGCGTGCAGCCATCATTGCGTTGCATAAAAATGGCTTCACAGGCAAGGATATTGTGGCTACTAAGATTGCACCTCAATCAACAATTTATAGGATCATCAAGAAATTCAAGGAAAGAGGTTCAATTCTTGTTAAGAAGGCTTCAGGGCGTCCAAGAAAGTCCAGCAAGCGCCAGGATCGTCTCCTAAAGAGGATTCAGCTGCGGGATCGGAGTGCCACCAGTGCAGAGCTTGCTCAGGAATGGCTGCAGGCAGGTGTGAGCGCATCTGCACGCACAGTGAGGCGAAGACTTTTGGAAGATGGCCTGGTGACAAAAAGGGCAGCAAAGAAGCCACTTCTCTCCAAAAAAAACATCAGGGACAGATTGATCTTCTGCAGAAAGTATGGTGAATGGACTGCTGAGGACTGGGGCAAAGTCATATTCTCCGATGAAGCCTCTTTCCGATTGTTTGGGGCATCTGGAAAAGCTTGTCCGGAGAAGAAAAGGTAAGCGCTACCATCAGTCCTGTGTCATGCCAACAGTAAAGCATCCTGAGACTATTCATGTGTGGGGTTGCTTCTCATCCAAGGGAGTGGGCTCACTCACAATTTTGCCCAAAAACACAGCCATGAATAAAGAATGGTACCAAAACACCCTCCAACAGCAACTTCTTCCAACAATCCAACAACAGTTTGGTGAAGAACAATGCATTTTCCAGCACGATGGAGTACCGTGCCATAAGGCAAAAGTGATAACTAGGTGGCTCGGGGACCAAAACGTTGACATTTTGGGTTCATGGCCTGGAAACTCCCCAGATCTTAATCCCATTGAGAACTTGTGGTCAATCCTCAAGAGGCGGGTGGACAAACAAAAACCCACTTATTCTGACTCCAAGAAGTGATTATGAAAGAATGGGTTGCTATCAGTCACGAATTGGCCCAGAAGTTGATTGAGAGCATGCCCAGTCGAATTGCAGAGGTCCTGAAAAAGAAGGGCCAACACTGCAAATACTGACTCTTTGCATAAATGTCATGTAATTGTCGATAAAAGCCTTTGAAACGTATGAAGTGCGTGTAATTATATTTCACTACATCACAGAAACAACTGAAACAAAGATCTAAAAGCAGTTTAGCAGCAAACTTTGTGAAAACTAATATTTGTGTCATTCTCAAAACTTTTGGCCACGACTGTACAATGCGTTCAGAAAGTCTTCAGACCCTTTCACACTTTATGTTGCAGCCTTGTGCTAAAATTTTAAAAATAAATCAAGTTTTTCCTCATTAAAGGGGTTATCCCATCTTGCTAAGGCTACTTTCACACTTGCGGCAGAGTGATCCGGCAAAACGTATGCCAACTGATGGCATTAAAAGAAAGGAGAGAAAAGAGACAGGAGGCCGCGCCTCGTGTGTGTGGCTGTATTTTCGGTCTTATTGCACTGTATACAAGAAGCGCTTACCGTATGTTGTTGTGTGGAGCCACAACAACTGTAAAAGGCTTGTGCTGGTATTCTCCCGTCCAGCATGCGGGGTCCTGTACTGCTGCCAAAGGTTCCTTTTTCTCTGCCCCAATTGTGGCAAGAAAAATAAGTATGAAGATAAAAAGTAGTGTTTTTTTTAACCCTTTTTACGGCGCTGAAAACAGGAGGCAAGTTCTCATAAAATATTTTTTAAAAAGTAAAGTAGCTATTTATTCTTTTGTCAACGCGTTTCAAGGGCGCACAGCCCTCTTCATCAGGACAATAAAAGCATATGTTAGATCGTATTAAAACATCGTCTTTTAAAAGGGGTATTTTGGCGCGCAGGCCAGTGGTTTGCTGGGCGGGGAACTGATGTGCATGACGTTATTCGTGACGTCACCATCGGTATCTGACTGTCACTGGGTTATGGTGATCGCTATTGTATAACGGCTGGTTGCTAACTATATGGTATGGGTGACTTTAGATTGGTATTGGTATGTGCTGGCCGTCTTTTCTTGTTAGGGTGGTATGCGGCATATTTTAATACCCCAATCTGGTGTTTTGTGTATATTTTGGGCTGCTGCCAGCACTGTAAAGTAGGGGGGATCAGTAACTTGGCAGCGCTCCAAATGCCTGCAGGTGGCAGACTATGGTGGCGCTATAGTTTGCTGTGATGACAGCATGGTGGGTAGGGGGGGGGGGGGGGGGGGGGGGGGCCGTCCTTATTTGCTTATCAAGGTGCTGCAAGTGGCGGACTATGTTAGCGCTATGCTTTTCTGTAAGGAGCGGACTGTGGTCTGCTGCTGGGTTTCAATGTTCTTATGGTTAAGGAGATATTGCACTAAGAGGCAGCGAGGGAAGCGCATCACAGATAGCCGTATTTTTGTGCGTGTGAATACAGCAGGGTCCCTGTGTTTATTCTCTTACGGTGGGAAGGTATATCCTTTGGAATGTTTTTTTGGGAATTTTGACCAGGTGAAATAGGAGTGCGGTGGTTGTTCTTAGTTAGGGATTGTATTTTTATTATTTTTAGGCCCATGGTTCTATCTTATCATATTGTGTATAGTCAATATACTGTCGGTTAATTTTTATGTTTGTATATATTAATATTAATATTTATTTGTTTTTTGTAGATTGCGTTATTGCTAGGATTCCGGACTGAAGACGGCCGGCAGTAGCCATATCGTCCGCAGGTAATGTCGCTGTATTTATCGTATGTTTTGTAGCAGAGAGTGCTGTCACATGAAGGGAAGGATGTTGTATTTTGTCGATATATTTTGATGTGGCAACATTTTATCAAAAGTGTTTATATATTTAGAACTTGAAACAGGGGTTGGGTACATTGTTGGTTGTATTTAGGTCATGGGATGGAAGGATAACGGGAAAGGGAGGATAAAGAAAAACTCTATATATTTTATTAGGAGATGAATTGGAGGGCGTATGTTTATAGTATGGTTTCTGAGATTGCGTTGAGCCCATATGGTGCAAGGAATCGATTGGGGTGATGGTTAGGGGGTGTTTTTCTTTATCAATTGTTGATGCACAGTGTCTGGAAAGGCTGTGTTTGAGGTATTGTCTGCGTATATTGTATCTGTGTTGGTTTACACGGTTATGTAGGGCCTGGGTTGTGCGTCCCACGTACTGGAGGCCACATTTACATTCGATGAGGTATATCACATAGCAAGTTTGACATGTCATATGGTGTTTGATCATGAACGTGGATCCATTTTTGTTTGAGGAAAAATGTACAACATAGGCAGGTTTTTATTCCGCATTTAAAACTGCCTTTCTGGTCTGGCCTATCTCTTTCTGCGGTTTTTTCGTGTTGTTTTGGTTTGCTGGGGGCTAGCATGTTTTTCATAGTAGGGGCTCTTCTGTGAATGATTCTTGGTTGTGATGACAGATATTTATCAAGATAAGGATCTTGTTGTTAAATATGCCAGTGTTTGGCTAGTATTGAACGGATGGTTTTATTAGGCTACTTTCACACTTGCGTTGTTCTTTTCCGGCATAGAGTTCCGTCACAGGGGCTCTATACCGGAAAAGAACTGATCAGGTATGTCCCCATGCATTCTGCATGGAGAGTAATCCGTTCAGTTTGCATCAGGATGTCTTCAGTTCAGTCGTTTTGACTGATCAGGCAAAAGAGAAAACCGTAGCATGCTACTGTTTTATCTCCGGCTAAAAAAACTGAAGACTTGCCTGAATGCCGGATCAGGCATTTTTTCCCATAGGAATGTATTAGTGCCGGATCCGGCATTCAGAATACCGGAATGCCGGATCCGTCCTTCCGGTATGCGCATGCGCAGACTGAAAAAAGGTGAAAAAATAAATGCCGGATGACACCGGAAAGACGGATCCGGCATTTCAATGCATTTTTTCGACTGATCAGGCATTTTTAAGACTGATCAGGATCCTGATCAGTCTTACTAATGCCATCAGTTAGCATACATTTTGCCTGATCCGGCAGGCAGTTCCGGCGACGGAACTGCTTGCCGGATCTCTCTGCCGCAAGTGTGAAAGTAGCCTTAGATGTGTTATATTGGGTAATTAGGCTTAGGTGCATGTCTGATTTTTGTTCATTCTTAGTTCCTTTTTCTAGGCAGGTTTTTTGTGATATTTGTGTGGTTTTTTCGTATGCGTCCTTTATTAGTTTTTTAGGGTACCCTTTTTCATTGAATCTTTTTTGTATTAATTTTGCTTGTAGGATAAAGTCTTCCTTTTTGTGCAGTTTCGTCTGATTCGTTTGTATTGGCTGTAGGGGATATTTTTGAGCCATTTTTTATGGTGAAAGCTTGTGAAATGTATATAGCTGTTTGTGTCTACTGTTTTGAAGTATGTTTTGGTTATGAGATGGTTGTTCGCACTGGTAATTGTAATGTCAAGAAAGTCAATCTTTGTCTTGTTAAAAGTTGGGGTAAAAGAAATTCCCCGGTCTGTGGCGTTTAGCTGGGTGCAGAAGTCTTGGGCTTGCTCTTCATTACCATCCCAGATGATGAACAGGTCATCTATATATCTCCTATAGTAGATGATGTGTTTATTAGGTTTGGAGATGTTCGAGATGTACTCCTTCTCGAATTCGCCCATAAAAAGATTTGCGAACGACGGTGCCACTTTCGCCCCCATCGCGGTCCCCCTGCACTGGTGATATGTGGTGTGGTTATAGATGAAAAAGTTATTTTCTAAAATGAATTTTAGGCTTTCTAAGAGGAAGGTTATCTGTGGTGGTTTTAATGTCTTATCATTTGATAGTACTCTTTTTATACATTTTATCCCTAGGTCGTGTTGTATATTGGAATACAGTGCAGTGACATCCATAGTGAACAGGGCGTATGTGTCTTTGTATGGAATGTCGCTTAATTCTCGGATCAGTTGACAAGAGTCGTGTAGATAACTAGGGAGTGTACAGACATATGGTTGTAGGAAGAGATCTAGATAATGGGACAGGTTACTAGTGGCTGATTTGGTGTTAGATACAGTTGGTCTGCCTGGGGGTTTTTCAGTATTTTTGTGAATTTTTGGAAGGTGATAGAAATATGGTATACATGGGGATTTTGGTGTTAGAAAGTTTTTTTCTTTCTTATTTATGAGCTGTTGCTCATAGGCAATTTTGATTCGGTGGTCAGCTCCTTATTTAGGGCTGGGAAGGGGTTTTCTTGAACTGTTTCATAATAGGTTGGGTCTCTTAAGATGTTCTGTGCCTCATTTTCATAATCTATATAGTTTTGTAGAACAATGCCGCCATTGTAGTGCAATATCTCCTTATCCATAAGAACATTGAAACCCAGCAGCAGACCACAGCCCGCTCCTTACAGAAAAGCATAGCGCTAACATAGTCCGCCACTTGCAGCACCTTGATAAGCAACTCAGGACGGACCCCCTCTCTCCCCCCCCCCCCTACCCACCATGCTGCCATCACAGCAAACTATAGCGCCACCATAGTCTGCCACCTGCAGGCATTTGGAGCGCTGCCAAGTTACTGATCCCCCCTACTTTACAGTGCTGGCAGCAGCCCAAAATATACACAAAACACCAGCTTGGGGTATTAAAATATGCCGCATACCACCCTAACAAGAAAAGACGGCCAGCACATACCAATACCAATCTAAAGTCACCCATACCATATAGTTAGCAACCAGCCGTTATATAATAGCGATCACCATATCCCCAGTGACAGTCAGCTACCGATGGGCGTTTCTCCAGGTGACGTCACGAATAACGTCATGCACATCAGTTCCCTGCCCAGCAAACCACTGGCCTGCGCGCCAAAATACTCCTTTTAAAAGACGACGTTTTAATACGATCTAACATATGCTTTTATTGTCCTGATGAAGAGGGCTGTGCGCCCTTGAAACGCGTTGACAAAAGAATAAATAGCTACTTTACTTTTTAAAAAATATTTTATGAGAACTTGCCTCCTGTTTTCAGCGCCGTAAAAAGGGTTAAAAAAAACACTACTTTTTAACTGATGGCATTAGTAAGACTGATCAGGATCCTGATCAGTCTTAAAAATGCCTGATCAGTCAAAAAAATGCATTGACATGCCGGATCCTTCTTTCCGGTGTCATCCAGCAAAATGGATCCGGCCGGATCTGGCATTTATTTTTTTCACCTTTTTTTTCAGTCTGCGAAGGACGGATCTGGCACGAATACATTCCTATGGAAAAAAAATGCCGGATCTGGCATTCAGGCAAGTCTTCAGTTTTTTTCGCCGGAGATAAAACCATAGCATGCTGGGGTTTTATCTTTTGCCTGATCAGTCAAAATAACTAAACTGAAGACGTCCTGATGCATCCTGAACGGATTACTCTCCATTCAGAATGCATGGGGATATGCCTGATCAGTTCTTTTCCGGCATGAAGCCCTTTTGACGGAACTCAGTGCCGGAAAAGAAAAACGCTAGTGTGAAAGTACCCTAATTTATCCTCCCCTGCAGCCTGCTCTGCTGTTCACTTCCTGGTTTCCTGCTGCTAAGGACTCATGCACACGACCGTGTGCTGGCCGGGCCAGTGCTGCGGGTCGCAAATTGCGTTCTGCAATGCACGGGCACCGACTGTGGGGCAACCGCATGCGGATCGTGAACCCATTCACTTGAATCGGGTCCGGGATCCGCATCCGATGGTCCGCACCACAAAAAAGTAGTGCATGCACTACTTTTTTGCAGTGCGGAGGCACGGCCAGAAACACCACGGAAGCACTCCGTAGTGCTTCCGTGGGGTTCTGGTCCATGCTTCCGCACCGCATCTCCGGGTTTGCGGACCCATTCAACACGGCCACGGCGGGGCAACAGCTGTGTGCATGAAACCTAAGGCCCCGTGGCAAATTGCGGGCCGCAATGCACGAACACCCACCATGGGGCAGCGGATCGCGGACCCATTCACTTTAATGGGTCCGCGATCCGGCCGTTCCGCAAAAAGATGGGACATGTTCTATCTTTTTGCGGAACGGAAGTACGGGAGGAAACCCCACGGAAGCACTCCATAGTGCTTCCGTGGGGTTCCGTTCCATGCTTCCGTTCTGCACCATTCCGTTTCTCCGGATTTGCTGACCCATTGTGAATTGCTTGACCCCCAAGTGAATGGGTCCGCATCCGTGATGCGGAATGCACACGGAACGTTGACAGTGTATTGCGGATCCGCAAATGCGGTCCGCAATATGGCCACGGAGCGCACACGTTTGTGTGCAGTAAGCCTAAGGGCTCGTTCACACAAACGTTTTCTGCATTCTGCATATGGTCCGTATATGGAGCCATTCATTTCAAAGGGTCCGCAAAAGATGCGGACAGCACATAGAGTTGCTCCATTCCGTGGCCCCGCAAAAATTATGTCCTGCGGACATTTTGCGGACAAGAATAGGCATTTCTATAATAGGCCTCCTGTTCCGTTCCGCAAATTGCCGAAAGGCACACCAAGTCTGTAAACGTTGACAGTGTATTGCGGACCGCAAAAAACGGCCCTAAGGCCTATTGCACACGACCGTATGGCTTTTTCAGTGTTTTGCGGTCCGTTTTAAACGGATCCGTTGTTCCGTTTTTTGTTTCCGTTGTGTTTCCGTTTTCGTTCTGTTTTTCCGTTCCGTTTTTCCGTATGGCAAATACAGTATACAGTAATTTCATAGCAAAAATTGGGCTGGGCATAACATTTTCAATAGATGGATCCGCAAAAAACGTAACGGATACGGAAGACATACGGATGCACTTCCGTATGCATTCCGTTTTTTTGCGGACCCATAGACTTTAATGGAGCCACGGAACGTGATTTGCGGCCAAATATAGGACATGTTCTATGTTAAAACGGAACGGAAAAACGGAAAAACGGAAACGGAATGCATACGGAACACATTCCGTTTTTTTTGCGGACCCATTGAAATCAATGGTTCCGTATACGGACCGTATACGGACCGCAAAAAACGGCCAGTAAACGGGAAAAAAAAACGGCCGTGTGAAAGAGGCCTAAGGCTGAGAGGGCTTCGGTAATTTGATGGCCGGCCACGCCTCTTTATGACATGACACAGAACTCAGTCCTTGCGTGCTGGTTCATGTGGATAGTATGAGTCGTCAGTCTGTCAGCCTGCAGTGTCTGTGAGGCCCCTCCCCCTGCTGGGGAATCATCACTCAGCAATGGGAAGTGAGCTAAGTAGTCAGTAACATGTTGCTGTCCTGCATTCTAAGGCTACTTTCACACTGGCGTTTTGGCTTTCCATTTGTGAGATCCGTTCAGGGCTCTCACAAGCGGTCCAAAACAGATCAGTTTTGCCCTAATGCATTCTGAATTGAAAAGGATCCGCTCAGAATGCATCAGTTTGCCTCTGATCAGTCTCCATTCCGCTTTGGAGGTGGACACTGACAAAACTGAGCCAAACTGATCCGTTCTGACACACAATGTAAGTCAATGGGGACGGATCCGTTTTCTCTGACCCAATCTGGCACAATAGAAAATGGATCCGTCCTCCATTGACTTTCAATGGTCTTCAAGACGGATGCATGCGGTTGTATTATCTGAACGGATCCGTCTGTGCAGATCCATGACGGATCGGCACCAAAGGCGAGTGTGAAAGTAGCCTAATACAGTTTTACACACAAAACCTGTCTTATCTTTCACAAACCCATTCTGTGCAGCAAAACAATAATTCACTACTATACATTAGCCCAAAAGCATGTTAGCTAGTAGCCATATGATCTGTGCTTTTGACTCCCATAAAACATGACCACCCCCCACCGACCAGCACTTATGCAGATTTGTTTCCATTACAGCTCTACTACAGTTGTGTAAACCTTAGACCATGTATCTGTATAGATGCACAAACAGCTTTGCTACATCTGTCTTCCCCAGTCCCCTACCAGCACTGTGGCTAAATCACTTCCTATACAGCTCTGCTACATATGTCTTCCTCTCCACTACCAGCACTGTGTTTGAATCACTTCATATACAGCTCTTCTACATCTGTCTTCCCCTCCCCCTCTAGCACTGTGGCTGAACAGCTTCATATACAAATCTGCTACACCTGTCTTCCCTGAACTGCTATATATATACAGCTCTGCTACATCTGTCTTGCCTTTTTCACCACTAGCAATAACACCACTCATTGCTTCACCAGGTACACCACATACTACCTCATGTTTGGAAGACGGGGCCATTTACCTGCAGACCTCACCCTCTATATCTCCGTGCAGGACTCTGAACCACTCCTTCCCCAATCTGAGTGGGTCAAAGAGCATCAGAAGCGCCTGGAGGATGCCCGAGAAATAGTGGACTTTAAATTAGAGAAGGCCCAGCAAAAACAGGACTTTGATCTACATACACATACTGAGCCCTTACAACCAGGAGACAAGGTCTCAGAAACAATCACCCAGTGAGCAAGCTGGATAGTTGCTGAAATTGTGAGCCATATACAGTAGTGGTTGTCCCCTCATCGGAGGACTATGAGATCCAGAGAGAAGATAAAGTTACTCAGCGAGTGCACTGCAACTGGCTCAAGAAGTGCCTGCAGGAACCTGTTCAGGAGCAGTCAAGAGAAGTGGATGAGTCATCTGCACTGCCATTGTCTTCAGAAAATGAGACTCCAACAGAGTTGCCTTCCATGCTTGACCCCCTTCAGTGGTTTCTCCAGCCTCAAATTCGATGCCAGTTCCTGGGATTACTGCATCTGCAGCGGCAAATCAGACAGCTGATCCCCCTTCACAAGTCCCAGACTCTACCTCCGCCCCCGGAGACTCTGAACTGTCCTTGCGGAGATCCCAACGGACCACAAACTGTCAGCCGCCTGCCCGTTATAGGGACTTTCTTCCGCAGCGGCCGAGGCGGAGACTTCCAGCCCTTCCTGTAAGTGAACCAGTGCTGTGAGGAAAGCTACCCACTGTGGGAATTACCTACTACCTTATGTGGATTGCAAATGACTTTTTGCGTTCTAGGTTCCAGTTACAAGCCAGGCACCCAAGGAATAGACTCAGAAGTATACCTAAGCTCTTTGTGATTACTACTTTCATATTTTTGCACTGTATTTGCATAAATGTTTAAAAATGTTATGCATAGTTTATGCACCTTAACCTTTCGTATGTGCTCTTTTGCAGGTACAACAATGTGATACTATGCACTTTAAATGGACTATGGACTTAATATAGTTAGCCAGATAGCTAGCATCCTTGCTTCATTGCTCATACGGACTGCCTCTTAGTGATGTCCGGTTCATGAACGAATCGTTCATTTGAATCGATTCAGTTCAGTGAACCGGAGGAGTCGATTCACTTGAATGATCCGATCCGTTTGATACGGCTCTTCTCAGTCACAGCAGACAATGAATGCAGACGCTCAGCTCACCACCTCACGCTGGCAGCAGGAGCCTGAGGGAGGGACTGGGAGGAGTCAGTAATATGATCTTAGAGTGGAAGCTGCTTCTGCCAGCCCCGCCCCTCCCCGCCCACCAACCAATCACCGACCAGAGCTGAGGGGGCGAGGCCAGCACAGCACAGTAGCAGTTCTGACTCAGTCCTCGGAGTAGTGCAGGGTCAGGGAGTCTAAATGAATCGAATGAGTCACAAGAATCTAAAGATCCGACTCAGTCAGTGACTCATTCGATTCATTTAGACTCCCTGACCCTGTACTACTCCGAGGACTCGAGTCAGAGCTGCTACTGTGCTTGCCTCGCCCCCTCAGCTCTGGTCGGTGATTGGTTGGTGGGCAGGGAGGGGAGGGGCTGGCTCTTGAGAGTCAGCTCAGCAGTCTGACACACCAAGTGAACCGAAGATCCGATTCATGAATCGGTTCATTTGAATGAGCTGATTCAAATGAACCGATTCACCTAAAAGATCCGAACTTCCCATCACTACAGTGCCTCTGAGGAAGTTAACCTACGTCACAAGCAGGTCTAATAACGTCAAGGTTAACCCCGCTGCTAATGTGTGTTTAGAGGGAGTACTTAGCCCTCGTGGGAGTTTTGAGAGGGAGCCGGCCCCTCCTCCTAGTTTAGCTTGTCCTAAGGCCTCGTGCACCGCCTTATGGACATAAATGTTTAGCTACCAGTTCAGACATCATGGTAACAAAGCGTAACGCTTGGTGCTGGAAGGAAGTACAGGATTAGACCACCCTTCTATTTGCAGGCGTTTCATTGCATAGTGGCGGGATTACAGAGTAAAGACACCCCCATGCTTTCTTTGGTATTCATGGCCAGAGTTCTCAAAAGAAAGCCAGTAATGAGCGCTTTTTGCACACCTTTTAGTTCTCTGGTTTATACCAAGAGGGAAAACAGTGAATGGACACCCTACCCATACGGGCAGAGACCTTTTGGTAGTCGTTGCTTTATCAATTAGTAATAGTACATAGTTTAATGCAGCACCTTAACTTTTATTTGGTACCCTTAGAGCACCTCTAAGCACAAGCCGAGGATGGCTTGCCTCTTAAGTAAGGGAGAATGTAATGCCCCGAGTGGCATTACTACACCTACGGTCTGTTTCTATCTGGGTACGTAATCTCAATGTCATTTTATATCTTTATTCCAGGTCCCATATATTGTGCATTTCCTGTTATGCATCGGTTTATGTTCAAATGTAATGTGCCTGGTTCACCAGCAGTTGGCAGCGAATATGGCAGAGCAGTATGTACTGTAGAATAGAATTGAACCTTCCAGTCCATTCTATACCCCCTTCCCCTGTTGGAGGAGTGGGCAAGTCCCATGTCCTGCAGGAAGGGTGGGGACCAGTTAGTTCCAGTTAGTTAGTTCTAGCTGACCCCTGCTAAGGAAGCAGGTGTGCAGTGCTGCGTGGACGTGTGTTGCCCACACCAGCCAGAACACCTTCAGTTCTGCTGGAGCACAGAGACTACTTCTAGAATTCTCATTAGCCAGGAAGAAGATGCCCTGTGCCTTGCCACAGAGTCAGACAAAGAGAGAAGTTGCAGCAGAAAGCAAAAGGAAAGAGCCAAGAGGGTTTGCCTGCCATTTTCATGCTAAAGCTTGCTGGAAACCAAGACCAAGTCTGTAAACCGTTTGAAGAAATGTTTATGCAAAGTAAAGCTGCAGTTGAAATTCATACAAAGTCTAGACTCAATTTCTTTTATCGTCCTCTCCACCACCTATTCACCTTATTTGCTCTGCTTCGTCCGGCAATGTCTGGGTTTCACGGATATCCAAGTAGGAGCACCATATCCAAGTGCAAAGCCGCACCTAGAGGGACATCTTAGGCCACCCTCATACCACTATAGCATTCCTACACCTGGGTTCCACATCACCTTCTACATAGACGGACCTCGCCCCTTGTTGCTGAAATGCAACTGGCGTAACGAAAAATTACATTTATCACATCTTAAAAGGACCCTAGCTGCATGTCGTGCGTTGCACATGGATTTAGCCAAGAAGCGGTGGCCGTAACTATGGGAAACCAAAATACAACACTGGGGTAGGAGGGAAGGAAGTTTATCAAGAAGGGTGGGAATTGGATAATACAACATATTTGCAAAAATGATCACTGGCACCTCAGAAAAAGATTAAACTATGATCATTGTGATGGGAATACCCCTTTAACTACTTCTTCCCCTGGAGATTTTCTGTTTTTGCATTTTTATTTATTACTCCCTGCCTACCCAGAGCCATAAGTTTTTTTATTTTTTCATTCACATAGACCAGGGATGCTCAACCTGCGGCCCTCCAGCTGTTGCAAAAGTACAACTCCCAGGGTGCCCTAATAGCTGTAGACTGTCCAGGCATGCTGGGAGTTGTAGTTTTGCAACAGCTGGGGGGCCGCAGGTTGGGCATCCCTGACATAGACGGTTGAGGGCTTGTTTTTTTGCAGGACAAGTTGTACTTTCTAATGGCACCAGTTAATATTGCATTCAATGTAGTGGGAATCTGGCCAAAAATCCAAATTGGGTAATATAATGTAAAAATAATACAATTCCGCCAGTTTTATTGGTTTTTTTTTCTACGGCATTCCCAATCCAGTAAAACTAACTCATGACCTTCATTGTCCAGGTCAGTACGATTACAGTAATACCACATTTTCATTGCCATATTTTGACCCCCATAACTTTTTTTATAGTTATGTCTACGTTGCTGGGCTCATTGTTTGCATGACAATCTGTAGTTTTTAATGATACCATTTTGGTCACTTTTTATAAAATTGCTTGGGAAGTGGAAATGACGAAAAAAAGGCAAATCGGCCATTTTGATTTTTTTTTCGTTACACTGTTTGCCATATGGGGGATATATATATATATATATTTATTTATTTTTGTACGTTTTTTCATGCGGTGATGCCTATGATGTTTATTTTTTCAGTTTTTATTCTGGGGAAAGGAGCGTGATTTTAATTTTGATATATATATTATTATTTTATTTTTTTTGGAAAACTTTTTTGTTACTTTTTTCTTTTTCTACTTTCTTACATCAAACATCAATAATAACATGCAACCCTTAGACTGCCACTTCTAGCTATCAATCCAAATAAATTTATTGGTAAATAGAACATTCAATATATTCAAATGTAGTGCTGCCACCTGCAAGCCTACGTTGGAATGTTCCTGTGAAAAGCATCAGAGCTTCAGCAGGCCCGGGCCTTTCACAGGGAACGAATGGCTCCCCCAAATCCCTGTGTGGCGGAGCGTTAGATGTGCTTCCGGGATTTTGCGCTCTCAGATGCCATGGTCATATTTGAGGGGTTAAATTAGTCCTGGGTGTCTGCTGCATGAAACAGCAGAACCTGGCGGCTTTGGCGTTTGCGAGCGGGCGCCATCTTTAAAGAGTTTGGGTTTGTGCTCAATACCCCATAATGACGAAGTGAAAACCTTTTGCAATGACTACAGCCTCCAGTCTTCTTGAGTGTGATGCCACAAGGTTTGCACATCTAGGTTTGGAGATTTTCTACCATTCTTCGCTGCAGTTCCTCTCAAACGTTGTCAGGCTGGATGCGGACCGTTTTCAGTTCTCACCATAGTTGTTTGATTAGGTTGAGGTTAGGACTCTGGCTGGGCCACTAAAGGACATTCACAGTCTTGCTGGAAGACTATCTGAGGTTCAGAGCACATTTGTTTAGTTTTCATTACGAATGTTTCTGTTCTTTGCTCCAGGGGTTATCCCATGACTAATGTAAAAAATGAAAATCTGACATACAGTACATGACAATCTCTTTCTAACAAAGCTATAACCAGCCCTGTACCTCATCTGGATGCAGAAATGTCCCCATTCATTGATCTGCTAGATTTATATCAAGCTGACAGCTCAAGGGGAGTGTCTTTTCTGCTACAGCTCAGGGGTGTGTGTCTCAGCTCTCCCTATCACAGCTCAGGGGGCGTGTCTCAGCTCTCCCTATCATAGCTCAGGAGGCAGTTGAAGGATGAAACTGAGCATGTGCGGCCATCTCAATGAGCCGGACAAACAAATAAGAAAAAAAAGCCAAGAAGTGCAATCTCGGTTTAATGAGAACAGAGAATCTAGTTTCTCACAGAGTGAGAGTGCATTATGTGCTTTTTGCAAACTCCCAGATGGGCTTTTTATGTGTGATGTACTCGGAAGAGGCTTTTTACTGGGTACTCTCTGCCGTGAAGCCCAAATTGGTGGAGTGCAGCAGTGATGGTTGACCTTCTGAAAGTTCCTCCCATCTGCACACAGATATTTGGAGCTCAGGCAGAGTTGCCATTGTTGGTGACCTGTCTTACAAAGGCCCTTATCCCCAAATACTTACACTGCTCAAAAAAATAAAGGGAACACAAAAATAACACATCCTAGATCTGAATTTATTAAATATTCTTCTGAAATACTTTGTTCTTAACATAGTTGAATGTGCTGACAACAAAATCGCACAAAAATAAAAAATGGAAATCAAATTTTTTAACCCATGGAGGTCTGGATTTGGAGTCACACTCCAAATTAAAGTGGGAAAAACACACTACAGGCTGATCCAACTTTGATGTAATGTCCTTAAAACAAGTCAAAATGAGGCTCAGTAGTGTGTGTGGCCTCCACGTGCCTGTATGACCTCCCTACAACGCCTGTGCATGCTCCTGATGAGGTGGCGGACGGTCTCCTGAGGGATCTCCTCCCAGACCTGGACTAAAGCATCTGCCAACTCCTGGACAGTCTGTGGTGCAACGTGACGTTGGTGGATAGAGCGAGACATGATGTCCCAGATGTGCTCAATTGGATTCAGGTCTGGGGAACGGGCGGGCCAGTCCATAGCATCAATGCCTTCGTCTTGCAGGAACTGCTGACACACTCCAGCCACATGAGGTCTAGCATTGTCTTGCATTAGGAGGAACCCAGGGCCAACCGCACCAGCATATGGTCTCACAAGGGGTCTGAGGATCTCATCTCGGTACCTAATGGCAGTCAGGCTACCTCTGGAGAGCACATGGAGGGCTGTGCGGCCCTCCAAAGAAATGCCACCCCACACCATTACTGACCCAATGCCAAACCGGTCATGCTGGAGGATGTTGCAGGCAGCAGAACGTTCTCCACGGCGTCTCCAGACTCTGTTACGTCTGTCACATGTGCTCAGTGTGAACCTGCTTTCATCTGTGAAGAGCACAGGGCGCCAGTGGCGAATTTGCCAATCTTGGTGTTCTCTGGCAAATGCCAAATGTCCTGCACGTTGTTGGGCTGTAAGCACAACCCCCACCTGTGGACGTCGGGCCCTCATATCACCCTCATGGAGTCTGTTTCATGGAGTCTGTTTCCCTCATGGTGTCTGTTTGAGCAGACACATGCACATTTGTGTCCTGCTGGAGGTCTTTTTGCAGGGCTCTGGCAGTGCTCCTCCTGTTCCTCCTTGCACAAAGGCGGAGGTAGCGGTCCTGTTGCTGGGTTGTTGCCCTCCTACGGCCTCCTCCACGTCTCCTGATGTACTGGCCTGTCTCCTGGTAGCACCTCCATGCTCTGGACACTACACTGACAGACACAGCAAACCTTCTTGCCACAGCTCGCATTGATGTGCCATCCTGGATAAGCTGCACTACCTGAGCCACTTGTGTGGGTTGTAGACTCCGTCTCATGCTACCACTAGAGTGAAAGCACCGCCAGCATTCAAAAGTGACCAAAACATCAGCCAGGAAGCATAGGAACTGAGAAGTGGTCTGTGGTCACCACCTGCAGAACCACTCCTTTATTGGGGGTGTCTTGCTAATTGCCTATAATTTCCACCTGTTGTCTATCCCATTTGCACAACAGCATGTGAAATTGATTGTCACTCAGTGTTGCTTCCTAAGTGGACAGTTTGATTTCACAGAAGTGTGATTGACTTGGAGTTACATTGTGTTGTTTAAGTGTTCCCTTTATTTTTTTGAGCAGTGTAGTTTGGTTGGGCAGCCAGCTCTAGGAGGAGTCCCGGTTCTTCCAAACCTCTTCTATTTAAGAATTATAGAGGGCACTGTGCTATTGGGATATTTCAGTGCAGCAGATTTTTTTTGTACACTTCTCCAGATCTGTGCCTCCACACAACCCAGTCTCTGAGCTCTACAGGTAGTTCTTTCCTCCTCATGGCTTGGTTTTCATTCTGATGCATTGTCATCTGTGAGACCTTATATAGACGTGCATGGGTCTTTCCAAAGCATGTCCAATCAACTGAATTTGCCACAGGTGGACTTCATTCAAGGTGTAGAAACATCTCAAAAATGATCAATCGGAGTGGGAGGTCCCTAGATTTAAATTTCAAGTGTCATAGCAAAGGATCTGAATACATATGTCCATGCAAAATTGTATTTTTTTTCCCTTTTAATAAATCTGTAAAAATGTCTAAAATTCTGTTTTTACTTTCTCAGTATGGGGTATTCAGTGCAGATTGATAGGGGGAAACTTGACTTTTTGATTTTAGCACAAGGCATAATAAAATGTGAAAAAAGTGAAAGGGTGTTAAGATTTTCCTAATTCATTATATATAAGAATGGAGAAGGCTGCATAAATAACTCCACATTAATAAAAATATTTGCAAAGTTCTTTGATAATTGTTAAAGATATAATTTAGCTAAATCTACCAATGTATACAATAATGTCCAAAAGGGTTACTGCAAATTAGTCCTTGTACTTGTGGTAATGCACTGGTTCTCTCTATGCACAGGTTTCTAGATATTTTTCTAGATCACCTTAAAGGCTATGGGCACCTTTTAGGGGCATTTTTTCCATTATTGCATTCTTATATTGGGCTGAAATTGGTCAACGGTTTTTCCTTTACAGCTTTCAGTGTCACTGCACCTATACAGACTGTTGCTTCTCCAGTGAATCCCTAGGAGAGCTGCTCCGATGGATTCATCTGTAGCCCCTATCTTTACTATCCTAACAGTTTATAAACATGACCTGTCAGGGAACTAGATAAAGGATACAAATTAAGCAGCTCTCTAACAGATTTTCCTAAGGAGAAGGAACAGTGAGTAAGTGCAGTGAAACATCATAGAAGAAAGGCTGTTAATTTTTTTTTAATTAAGACCAATTAAACATAAATTAATAAAAGTAGTAATAATAATAATAAAAAAGGATCAAGTGAAAATCATGTCCCCTTAGATTATGTATTTTAATTTTTTTTCACAAATTTTCTTAATACCTGCCAATATTGTTAGTGATATCAATTAATGATGTACATCGTTTTTGCTTGGCTTATATTGAATTAAGAAATTTAGTAAATTAATACAGGGAAACGTGATACAAAAAAAAAAAAAATAAGCCTTTAAGCTTCCTAATGTTTTAACTTCATGTGGACACACCATACAGTATATGAACAATAATACATAATGTGAACTTATAATTTATTAATGTCATCCTATGTTTCTTTCAATCAGACATACTGAAATGTCCTGTTTTGTCCAGTCTGCGGTTTCATTTTTATTTATTAAATTTTTTGCAGTAAGTTAATGTGATTATGATGCAAATATTCAATGTGATAAATCGGAGCTGGGAACACGTTTAATCTAAACTGTGATCAATAGTAGCATTGGGGCATTCTTCGATGTAAGAAATTCCATGTAAAAAATATTGATTCTTGGTATGTGTCCACATTAAAGTTTCAATTTGTTTTCCAGAATTGAATTGTAAATGTGGGGATCCATTGGTTTGTATTGTTTTTTGCTCTCATCTAAGAAGTACAATGCATCTTTAACAGTGAGTGGATTAAAGCCCTCTTTGACTAGTTCCACTTTGCGCTGCTTGTAGGTTCCAGTAACTTCAATATTGTCCTGTAAATGTAAAGAATACTTACTGAGACATTACAGTTCTAATAGATACTTCCATTATGTGACTGGTATAAAATGGAAAAAATAATGTTTCGGTCTGAAATAAACCATAAAGTCAAGGTTGACAACCAGTATGGTTGCACTTCTTGCAAACCAGCCGCTGCACCTGAACAAATAAATTACCAATATAAAAAAAAATAAAAAAAGTAAGTTAGGAAAACATTTCTACCAAACTTGGTCTGCTGTTCTAACTTCAAATTTATTGACCGGTTTTACACAGATGCCTGCAGCTGCCAAGCGCACATGCCACAGGTCAGCCACTTTCATAGGTATAAATATGCTGACACATGCCCTTTAGGGTCCATTCACACGTCCGTTTATTCTTTCCTGATCTGTTCCGTTTTTTGCTGAACAGATCTGGACCCATTCATTTTCAATGGGTCCTGGAAAAAAACGGACAGCTCAATGTCTGATTTTTTTCAGGACCCATTGAAAATGAATGGGTCCAGATCTGTTCAGCAAAAAACGGAACAGATCCGGAAAGAAACAACGGACGTGTGAATGGACCCTTAAAGCTTACTGCCTCAGGCTTTATGCTTCTCTATGCAACAGCTGTTCCCTCTCTACTTTAATTGACAGGGCCAGGCAGTGAAAACCTGATCATGACTGGCCCTGACAATCAAAGTGGAGAGGGCATAGCAGTTGCAGAGAGAGCAGAGCCTCTAAGTGTGATGGTAAAGCCCCAGTTGTTCCTAGAGGCTCATTTGCATATATTGAAACATCATTTTACTCAGCAATGCGAGTCAGCCAGTAGCATAGGTACAAATCTACTGAAAGATGCCCTTTAAAGCTCACGGCCTCAGGCTTTGGGCCTGTCACGTCCCACAATCATATCTTGGCATAAATGTTAGATATTATGAAATGGTCTGTAGACTAATGGTCTATTATAGCTGGCCTCGTTTAAACTGTATGACTTGTGTCCAGGTTATTGATTGCATCAATAGACGTTCTGCATTTATTTGAACATTCATGATCCTCTACCCCTGGTATCTGCCATTGAGGAATGGTTGGGTAGTCTCCATACACATTAGATTGTCAGACAACGAATAGAAGTTGGCAGAACTGCTGATTTTGACAGAATTGTCTATGAAAAGTTTTAGTGCATGAATTTTCAAATATTTGGAATAATATACTTAGAATATACGATATTGCTATAAAAAAAAAAGATCATGGACTGATTTGTTTAAACCAAGATGTAAAAAGAGAAGTGATGGCTTAATAAAGATAAAAATTACCTGTATTCTCACAAAACGAGGTTGGGCATAGTTGGGTAAATAATCTGTCACAGTTTTGTACAGTTTGACCCCATCAAATGATTCGCCTTGCTTAAGTTTGACGGATACCATTCCAATTCTTCCTTCATGATCTAAAAAGGAGAAAAGTCACAGCAAATTCTACCGTTTTCAACTGAGTATATACTTACAATTATACTCCGCAAAAGCTACATCTCAGCAATATACAGTACATGTGCACTGAGGCCAGTGTTTGACTGCAGTGGTCACGTGGAGTATACGAACACATCATTGCTACAGTCAAACAAACAAAGCCTAGCAGGGATAAATACGGGAGTATGCATTCTTTTATTATTTTATCCAATTGTTGGCTGGGAGGGAATTATTTTCTATAAGATGTGTGACACAGTGAGAGGTTTGGTCTGGGAAAACAGGTATTTTCCTCTCGGTATGTGCTGCTGGGCTGATTTACAGCCAGGTGAGGTCAAATACCGGACCGAACTTTAAATGTGGTCACAAGAACGTTGAACATGACATCCTCGCTGCAGGCCCAGCTAGGACTGGAGCAGTGGAACATTTATCATGTTATCATATACAACCCCCTGTTGTTCTCTGCTCCTCCAAACTCCTCCAATAAAAGGGTGTTTCCTGTTCATCTATTAGCCAGCGTAAAGAATAGCTACAACGGGTGTCTTCACATCTGTGCATAATACAGACAGTCCATTTTATAAGAATTCATTACCAATTTGGCAAGGAAATTTGCTTCTTTTAGATTGCAGATGGCTGTTGAGAGACAGCAGCAGAGACCTTGTGACAACATTTAGTATCAGTGAATCCTTCTAAAAAAGGGATTGAAAAGCAGATAACCCCTTAAAATTCTATTTTTTTAATAATTTTGGCAGGTCTGCATTTTACTGTTTATTGGCTGGCTGCACCTTTAAGAACTGATGACTTTTATGCTAACCAAATACAAGAAAACAGTCAGGCAAACCCGTGTTTTATTCGGATCAGACAATATTCAGATATGGCTCCTGACTTTAGACTTAGGAGGAAAGAGGAATCAGGTATGTATCAACATATCTTTAACCCCTTTTTCCCCTTGGAGACAAGCTTCTGGCAGAAGGGGGGGGGGGGGGGGTTTGGCAGTGGCTCTTTCTCCTCTTCCTTTTGAAATTGGCATGCATCCTCCGATGAGAAGAGATGTTTATGGAGGAGTTAAGATTAAAGAAGAACTCCCGCAAAAAAAATTATATTCTGACCTGCTAGAAAGGTACATGATGTAAACTGTAGTGAATGTCATTTTCTTACCAGTGACTGTATTTGTGAGTTATAACCTCACTTCTGCTTCTCATCTGTGTCATGTGACCAGCAATCAGACTCTCCAACTGACACAGCATCTTATGTGTGGACAGGAAGTCAGTTTCTCTATATATTCCTATGGGAGCCTCACTCTCAGTCTCATAGGAATGAATAGAGAAGTAAGTGACTTCCTGTCCTGTGTCAGTTGGAGATCAGAGAGTTGGTCACATGACATAGCTAGGGTTGATAACTCACAAATACAGTCACTGATGAGAAGATTACATTCACTACAGATTACATCATGCACCTTTCTAACAGGTCAGAGAATAACATTTTTTTGCGGGGGTTCTACTTTAACAGCTGTCCGCTGGGTAAATGTTCAGCACGAGAGTGATCCCATGGCCGGTTTAAAATGAACCTGTCACCATGAAAATACTGTGCAATCTGCAGGAGGAGCTGAGCATACTGATACATAGTTTTATAGGAAAAGATTCAGTAAGACATGTAATTTTTAATTTAACCCCTTAATGACCCTTTTTCAGTATTTTCTTTTCCATGTTTAAGCACTCATAACGTTTTTTCATTGAAATGCCAATTTTTATGCAAGAGAATTTGCAGCTTTTGGTAGTGTATCAACAGGAATTGTCATCACTGGTGCTATTTCGCAATGCAAACTGATAGTGCTGCAACAAACTGTCGGTACCGCAACCGACTAAAATAATTGCAATATAAAAAACAGTATTGTTTCTGCGCAAACTATCAAATATAAACTGTCTTTTAATTGGCTCCTGTTGAGATTCCACCACATCCAATATTCCCCTATACGAATAGTGCAGTTGGTTCGTGATATCATTCACTCCTACCTTCGTTTCTCCCGGGGTCTGTTCCTTCGATAGTCCAGCTGTGGGGAAAGCTCCAATGGCTTGGCTCAATCCTGGAGTCCTTTAGAGGCAGTTTAGTTCTTTCTTTCAGATAGAAGCGTGCCCCGGTCGGCAGCACGCCTCCTGTTTGATGCTCGCGCTCCGATATGGAGCGGGGTGACATCACCTAAGCACAGCTACGAAAGCTGAAATGGGAAAAGAAATCCTATTCGTATAGGGGAATATTGGATTTGGTGAAATCTCAACAGGAGCCAATTAAGAGATGGTTTACATTTGATAGTTTGCACAGAAACAATACTATTTTTATACAGCTTTTGGTAGTGTTTGAGGGTACTTATGCTTTGTAGTTTATACACATTTTTTGCATTACAAATATAGAAACTGCATTTTTGACCATACATTTTTCACCATATTGTTTACACTGTACATGCAGTATTTCACACTAAATAACATGTTAAATGTTCTAAGCTGTTAAAGTTTTTTTGGTTGTTTGGATACCTAATAAGTGTAGTTTTTTCTTTTATGAAAATACCCACAATAAAATGTATTTTCTGAAAAATAATCACTTATTTATTATTCTTTTGAAAGCTTTTTTTATTGAAAATGTTTATTACATTTTTTATAATCCCATTAAGGAATTACTCTTTTACAAAATGAGTTTCTCTCTATCTCACAGGCTGCGGTTAGGACAATACTAGTGTTCCCTAACAACAGGATTACTGAAGTTACATACAATACTGGTGGTGTCCTTTCAAGGGCCATAGGGCTGACTTCAGAGGGCTTACCTAGCCTCCGATCAGATTACTGGAACTCAGACGGGGGAAATTCCCATTTGATCATGCTGTGGTCACAGACTCTGGTAATCAAAGGGTAAACAGTTGGGACTGGAGCTACCTCTGATCCTGGCTGCAGAGAAAAAGGCTGCTCTAAGAAGCGGAGCTGTTAGTGACAGTCCATTCATAGATCAGGAGTACTCACAGAAGTGCTCTGCTCTCTCTAAAACAGCAATGCCAAGAGATAGTGGGTGGTTCTTAAGGGGTTAAACCTCTGCTCTTTTTATGCTTAGGGGTCATGTGGAGTACCCCACAGGACTACTGCAAAGGGCTAATTATTGCCAAAGGGGATATTTATTGTTGCCAAGGTAAATGTGATTCATTGTTGAAGCACTTTATGTACTGTGTGATCCTAACAGTAATGTATGGGCAGCATATGGTTAATTTTGGCAGACTGTTTAGGTTGCCAGGGTGATGGACTTCACCATGTGAAGACGACACTGATATACTTTGGAACCGTGCCTTTTGCTGCTCTTTATACTACTACAACTCCTATAATTGGTTCACTAAAGAAACATTTTATTCACTAATCACTACCAACAGGCCTGTTTATTGACTTAACCGTCCATCCGCTGGCTACTACATTTGCCCTCCTACCTTAAATCCTGCCATCTGTTTACCATCAAAGGGCACCCCAACTACAACCAGGCAGGAGCCCCTTTACCAGAGCGTGCCTGAAGGGAAGATAAAATGTGCCATCCAGTCATTGCACGGCACTAGGCAGTGCTAAAGTGGAGATTGCCACAGGGAACTATGAGTACTACTACCTGTCTCAGGGCCACAGTCACCACTCCCACATTTACCACTGCACCTCCCATGTGGCTGGCAGCACTACTCAATGATGGCCTTCCCTGTATACTTAGTCATACAGAGCTAGCTGGCAATCATTGAGTGGTACCACCCACATGACTCCTAAGCATGAAAAGAACAGAGACTTATTGTATAAATTACAAGTTTTGCGGAATCTTTTTTCCATAAAATGATATATCAATCTGCTCAGCTTCACCTGCTGAATAACATGCTGCCTCCAGATAAAGGTGCATTTCATGGTGACAAGTTCCCTTTAAGGAGGACCTTTCATGGGTCTAGACATTATGAAATAAGTAGGGGGTTGTGTAGGGCATAGTGCAGGCATGTAAGATCGCTTACTAGTGAGTCTGTCCGGCTCTCCGTTCCCCCGCTGTGCCACCCTTTTACTTTTCCAACCTGGTATGGAAAGGAATATCATCGGTACAGGGAGGAGGAGACTGCACGGTCCAATCACAGCGGAGAGCGTCACAGCCAGGGAGGAAAAAAAACTCCCCTTCTCCCTGGCTGTGACGCTCTCCGCTGTGATTGGACCGCGCTACAGCCAGGGAGAAGGAGACGCCCATTGAGAAACAGGGCATTCTCCTCCTCCCTGTACCGCTGATATTCCTTTCCATACCAGGCGGGAAAAGTAAAAGGGTGGCACAGCGGGGGAACGGAGGCCAGACAGACACACTAGTAAGTGATCTTTCATCCCTACTTATTTAATAATGTTTGGAACCATTAAAGGTCCTCCTTAAGTGACTAAAGGATTAGTCCTGTAAAGTTGTTGAAATCATCCATACATTTTTAAGATTTTAGGACTAGTTTCTCATTGTGAAAATAAGTTTTTATATATTGTCACATCCAAGGAATAGGAATGCGTAAATGCGAGAGGATGGTTTAATTAAATGTTGTGTCAGTTTCTCCTTCATAGACTGTGGGTAACTGGTAATAAAGCATAAAGTAAGTAAACTACAAGTTCACTACTTACAAGGCACTGGAACTCCGTACACGTTGGCTTCTTCGATGAAGTCAGTCATCCCTACTATATCTGCTACTTCTGTAGTTGCTACGTTTTCACCTTTCCAACTGCAAAAGAATGACATAGTATGAACAGCCTTTACATTAGCATTACATCAAGAAAAGTTGATGAATGTCTCATCCATGTAGAAGTTTTTTTTACAAATGAAATCATGACAACAATGTGTATAAAATCTCACTCTTAAGAAGCAAGATTAATTTTTGGGGTTTTCTTGCGACAAATGGAGAGGTTAAAAGTTTGAAGACAAAACACATAGTTCATTTATCATGCCATTTGCTCCAGAATTTTGTCAAGAAAAAAAATTTCAAATTGTGGGGCACAACTTTTTACGTAATTCTTGACATTTCTGAAAATGGGTTGGAAAGTGGGCATGATTAGCTATGTTGAACAGCAGATTTAGCAATAGCAAATTTAAAAAAAGTTGCATTCTTACTCCATTAGAGGTTGTTACACAAAACATTTTCCAAAGAGGTGAGAAAAGAGATGCGACTAATCTATTAAGAGGTATTTGCTTCTTAACAAATTAGGTGCATCTTACTCTAGTGCAGAGAGCTCAATACTGGAGTATGGTAATGCCAGTCTTGATAAATCTCCTCCAATATGCACTGTTGGATAAATTTGGAGCAAATTACGGAAACACAGGCTCAAGAAATACTGAGGTTTGTGTACTAAAATTGGCATTTTACATGTCGGTCTTAGTAAAAACTCCAACGGAGGAAGATTCAATCAATTTATTAAGAGGTGCAAGGCTCTTAATATATTTGTCGAATCTTCTACTGCCCACATGCCAGAAATGAACTCTACTCCATTCAGGAATTGGTGCACATGTTAAATGAGTGAGACCGAGGTGCTAGGCCTGCCCACACCATGCCTATTTTTTGGGGAAAACGTGGCAAGGGTGTCGTAAAAGCTAAAAAGTTGAAAATTTTGTTGCAAACTGGCACATGTGACGACATTTTTGACTTCTACAACTTTCTGGCGTAGCGCTATAGCAACTGACCACACGCTGACATAAAAATCTCTCCCAGAGGTTAATTATGTCCCTGGTGCAGAGGAGGTCGTTTTTCATTGTATGCTCTTCCTGCAGGTTTGTTCATATGCATTCATAGCTCTCTATAGATGTATCCCACATCCCATATCTTATACAGGCTATCTGCATATAGGTAAACCATGCTTCCATTTGGGCTTATATCCCTGTTATAAACCTGATCCATGCTCGGCTCAGCTGTAGGGGTGAGGGGAGGAAGCTGCTGCCAGAAATGCCAAATCCTAAAGGAGGCCCCATATACATTAGATGGTCGGCCAAATCTGCTCAAATCGTACAGTTTGGCCGACATAGATCTACCGTGTATGGCCAGCTTCAGTTTACGTATGGAATGAAATAGTTTCTATGCAGAAATGAGCATCATGCATGTTCTAATGTAACGTGTCCCTCACACACATGTATTATGCAGCTGTCTTTTGTGTCTGCTACTGTTGTTAAGCAGCTGCATAGCTCAGGTGTTAGGTATTCTACAATTTCCACTAATAACAGGGTCACTTGGCGGAAAATACAATTTGGAAAATGTCCCAGCTATTTAATCCGGTCCACAGGGTGCATTCAGGCCGCTGGAAGAATAGATTCTGATAAATCGGATACTCTGCATTATATCCCAAACCTATACTTGATATAAAACATTCATATTGCTTAAGGAATTAGGCTTTACTGTAAATAGTTTTATTATTTCTGCTCCATTTCCCTAAAGCCAGGGGCCACTTTCATACGGTCAGTATTTGTACGCCAAAGCCAGGAGTGCATCCAAAACACAGAAGAGATGCCAATCTTTACATTACACTGTTCCTCTGCAGGCTCCACTCCTGGGTTGGGCTCATAAATGCTGACCATCTAATGTGTATGGAGCCTCCTGACTTCTTCTTGATGGAAAATGTTGGGGGAAAGAAGGATCGAACTGTTGGATTTCCATGTGCTCAACCATTTTTATCTCGGGGGAGATAAACCACCAAAGTTTTTTTTTTTTTGCAGTAGCCTTCTCAGCCAAACTGATATTACTGAATATTACGGGATTTTCTGGGAATTCAATATTGATGGCCTAACCTCAGGATAGGTGATCAACATCAGAAGATATATGAGTGTTAGCACACCCACCCAATCAGCTGTTTGAAGAGACTGCAGTGCTTAGACAAGTGTTGTGGCTTCTTCATAGTATACCAGGCATAGCGCCACACATTGTATAGTGGCTGTTCTTGGTATTGCAGCTCAGTCCTATTCACTTGAACCGGACGGACTGAACCACCCAAACTCCATGTGGCCAACAGATGTGATTTTGCAGGCCCAAGAAAAGACCACAGCAGCAGCGTCGCCCCTTCCAACAACTCATCAGCAGGAGTTCCCGGAAGCCAAGATGCCCACCAATAAGATATTGATAACCTATCCTAAGGACTGGTGGTCAACACTCCGTTAACTTTCATGCGGATGTGTTTTCTGTCACGCGGTCACCACAGGATTTCTTCCTCTCTCACCTACCCCTTGCAGTCAGTCACAGTGATGGAAGCCCCTACTTTTCCTCCTGTTGTGCAGTGACCCACTTGATCAAATCTTGCCTGTATATTGCAAAACTACACCACTGACCACAGCTATTCTACAAATGGAGCTTTCACTCTTGCAAGAAACTGGCTGCCACCTTACCGAAACGTGTCTCCAACTCGATCCTGGAAAAAAATAAAACCTTGTTTGTCCATTATTAACAAATCTCCTGTATTAAAATACAGATCGCCCTTTTTAAACACATTTCGCAGTCTCTTCTTCTCAGTCAGTGACTCATCTCCTGCGTATCCCGCAAAAGGATTGGTTACTGTAATTTTGGATATTAGCAAACCAGCCTCTCCTGAAAATGAGCAGTAAGGAACAGAGCAATGTGTAAGCAGAGTAGTCGCATGTAAAATGGCAATTATCAGTTTATAGGTCAATTAATAAACATTTTGATCAAAACTATGCTTTGTGTGTAAAGCTTCTATCCAGACCTATGTAAATTTAAACCCTATAGGGTCTGTGCATGTGGCTGTAATATTGTTCTGCACAGAATCTAGTGCGAGGAGCCGTATTGGATCTGTCCTGTGAGAGCAAGAAAGTACTTCTCAAGGCAAGCTTTAAAGGGGCTGTCCCATCTCCATTTATGGCCACGATGACAGGGGTGTTGCTTAGTCAAAACATTGGGGACTTCAGCCCCGGATGTTTTGTCCTGGGCCCTGAATGTGCTGGCTACCAGCTATACAAGTGTATGGTTGTCCTCAGGATGGTGATACAGTTGAATTATTGTGACGGGACACATAAGCCAATTGCTCTCTGCTCTGCCATCCTTTCTTATAGGCACAGTATGGTACTGTTATTTCGTAAGTATTGGGGAGCACAGTATTAGAGCTCATGCACAGGAACGTAAGGGCTCCTTACCTGTGCTGTATGGCCACCAGCCATGTGAACTCCGTGCTGCGGATGTCCTATCTTTTGCAGTGCAGAGGCACGGATCTGAAAGCCCACAAAAGCACTTCAGAGTGTTTCTGTGGGCTTCCGATTTGCGCCTCTGCTCTGGAAAAGATAGGGCATGCCCTATCTTTTGCAGTATCTTGTGGATTGCTTACCTATTCAAGTCAATGGGTCCACATCTGCAGCATGGAGTGCACACAGCCAATGCCCGTATATTGCGGACCTGCCGTTTGCAGTCCATAATACGGACTACGGAGCACTTAAATTTGTTATCCTGCTGCTACCCCGGGCTCAGATACACAATGTTGGGGCACCAGGAGGGGGAGGATGATGAAAAAGTGAGGAACTTAAAGGGGTATTCCCATCTCAGACAATATGGGGATATCGCTGGAACCCGCACCTACGAGAACGAAGCAGGGAGTGCTGTGGCGGGAGGACCCCGGGGTCCGTCAACTACCAAGCGCTGCTCCTATAGAAGTGAATGGGAGCGCACCGCGCATGCGCGGCCCATGCTACCATTCATTTCTATGGGGCAGACGGAAATAGCCGAGCCAGTGCTCGGTTATTTTCGGCGGCCCCATAGAAATGAATGGAGGGCAGCTGCGCATGTGCAGTGCGCCCTCCGTTCATTTCCCCGCTCCGTTCTCATTTTAGGTGCGGGTCCCAGCGGTGGGACCTGCACCTATCAGACAATGGGGGCACATCCTAGCGATATGCCCCTATTGTCTGAGATTGAAAACCCCCCTTTAAGGTGTCTGTGGTAAATTCTGCAGAAACGAGACGCGGCTGAAAGAAGTTGTCATGTGTGGTCTGGATCAAACGGAGAAGGTAAGGGAAGACAATGTCTACATCAGAGAGACATTACTAGATGTAAGAGGTATATACAGTCATGTGAAAAAATTAGGACACCCTTTGAAAGCATGTGGTTTTTTGTAACATTTTTAATAAATGGTTATTTCATCTCCGTTTCAACAATACAGAGAGATTAAAGTAATCCGACTAAACAAAGAAAACTGAAGAAAAGTCTTTTCAAGATCTTCTGTAAATGTCATTCTACAAAAATGCCTATTCTAACTGAGGAAAAAGATAGGACACCCTTGCCCCTAATAGCGAGTGTTACCTCCTTTGGCTGAAATAACTGCAGTGAGACGGTTCTTGTAGCCATCTACCAGTCTTCGACATCGGTCTGAGGAAATTTTACCCCACTCCTCAATGCAGAACTTTTTCAGCTGTGAGATGTTTGAGGGGTTTCTTGCACGTACAGCCCTTTTCAAGTCACCCCACAGCATCTCAATGGGATTCAAATCTGGACTTTGACTTGGCCATTCCAGGACTCTCCATTTCTTCTTTTTCAGCCAATCTTTGGTTGATTTACTAGTATGTTTTGGGTCATTGTCATGTTGCATGGTCCAGTTCCGCTTCAGCTTTAATTTTCTAACTGATGGTCTCACATGTTCTTCAAGCACCTTCTGATACACAGTAGAATTCATCGTGGATTCTATGATGGTGAGCTGACCAGGTCCTGCTGCAGCAAAGCAGCCCCAAACCATGACACTTCCACCTCCATGCTTCACAGTTGGTATGAGGTTCTTTTCTTGGAATGCTGTGTTTGGTTTACGCCAAACATGTCCTCTGCTGTTGTGTCCAAATAATTCAATTTTGGACTCATCTGTCCAAAGAACATTATTCCAGAAGTCCTGGTCTTTGTCAACTTTATCGCTGGCAAATGTCAGTCTGGCCTCGATGTTTCTCTTGGAAAGCAAAGGTTTCCTCCTTGCACACCTCCCATGCAAGTTAAACTTGTACAGTCTCTTTCTGATTGTAGAGGCATGTACTTCTACATCAACAGTAGCCAGAGCCTGCTGTAGTTCTCGAGATGACACTTTAGGGTTTTTGGATACCTCTTTTAGCATCTTGCGGTCTGCTCTTGGGGTGAACTTGCTGGGGCGACCAGTCCTGGGCATGTTGGCAGTTGTTTTGAAAGCCCTCCACTTGTAGACTATCTTCCGGACAGTGGAATAGCTGATTTCAAAATCTTTTGAGATCTTTTTAAATCCCTTCCCAGACTCATAGGCTGCTACAATCTTTTTTCTGAAGTCCTCTGACAGCTCTTTTGCTCTCACCATGGTGCTCACTCTCACTTCAACAGTCAGGAGCACACCAAACTAAATGTCTGAGGTTTAAATAGGGCAAGCCTCATTCAACATGCAGAGTAACGATCTACTAATTATGTGCACCTGGTGTGATATACCTGTGTGAGATCTGAGCCAATTTAAGAGGGAATACATGTGAGGGTGTCCTATCTTTTTCCTCAGTTAGAATAGGCATTTTTGTAGAATGACATTTACAGAAGATCTTGAAAAGACTTTTCTTCAGTTTTCTTTGTTTAGTTGGATTACTTTAATCTCTCTGTATTGTTGAAACGGAGATGAAATAACCATTTATTAAAAATGTTACAAAAAACCACATGCTTTCAAAGGGTGTCCTAATTTTTTCACATGACTGTAGTTCTGTATTCTTGTATGTTTGGAATATAATATCCTTCCAAATATGTCTTTAGTCCTGGGGCATTGGTTTGAAAACTTAACACATATGCATTGGGACGTGGGCCTTCAATCTTTTGAGACCCTAGCAACACCCTTGCAAGATAAGAATAGCAGCAGTAAGTGTCGGCCGACGGTGGACTGACTTACGGAAACCTCCAAGCAGCTGGTTCTCCACTATTTCCATAACTCCAGGGAGCATTTGTAGCTTTCTGTACAGCGCTAACTGCGAAGCTCTAATTCAATACTGTGGGAGTTATAAAATACTGGAGCTCTGGCCGCTCTGCCATTTCCATAACTCTGCCTTTCTTGGCCAGTGCTTACTGCAGTTATTCTTATAGGAGCCATGAAAAGCTGAGATGGGTCAACTCCTTTAAAGCACTAAGTATTAGGCTCAGTTCAGACCTGAGCGTTCTGAAAGGAGCGCTCTATATGCGCGATTGTACGGGCGTTTACAATCGCGCATACAGAGACAAGTGTACACACAGTGTCGCGCGTTCCCGAAAGTCTATGTACGGGAACGCGCGACAAGCGCCCAAAAAAACGCTCCTGTACTTGTTTGAGCGTCGGGCGTTTTACAGCGCGATCGTACGCGCTGTAAAACGCCCAGGTGAGAACCATTCCCATAGGGAAGCATTGGTTTCTCCTTGTTGAGCGTTTTACAGCGCGTAGGAACGCGCTGTAAAAACGCTCAGGTCTGAATTGAGCCTAAGGCTATGTTCACAAGGCATTATTATCATTATATGTAAACCAAACAAAATGGGCATGACAGAGAGAAAGTATAATGCAAATATTTGCACCTCTTGTGTGTTTTGGACCCACTTCAGTTTTGGCTTAGGTTGCTTTCATACAGCCAATTTTTGGTCAGTGTTTGATCAGTGATTTCTATCAGTGATTGTGAGCCAAAACCAAGGGTGGGTGATAAACAAACAAGTTCAAATTTTTCCATTATACCTTACCAAATCACTGACAAATACTTTATTTTTTTTTGCATCTATTTAAAATATTTATTTTAGCTCAGAGTATGAGAAATAATTTTACCCCTTACAACAGGAATGCAGTGTCCTGCAGCGTCACGGACTGGTTCATCCTTTTCCACATCGTATCTGATCAGCTCAAAAGGTCTTACACGCTAAAATACAACAATTTCCACAATCAACTGAATGAGATCATATTGTACATAACAACTTGCAATCACATCTAAACATGCAGAATATGTGGGGAATAGAGAATATTTCAGATACACTGATAGGGAACATAAGCCCCTTTCTAGTTTTTTGCATATGATTGCTTATCTGCCAGAGTGAAAGGTGACATTTGAACACACTTGAGCTTTGACTGAGGGGAACATGGTTTAGACATGCTTTTCTACAAAGGCTGTGTACACCCCTAGAAAATTAGCATCGGAGTGCTGTAAGTAACAAACCAAAAACCAAAGTGTGTCAAGTGTCTATTTTACAAAATGATTCAGAATAATCAGCCTGACTGCAATTATAGGGGGTGGTCCAAAATACACAGCCAGACTGCAGTTATAGGGGTATGTCCAGACTACACAGGCAGACTGAAGTTATTGAGGGTGGTCCAGACTACACAGCCAGACTGTATTTATCAGGGTCGGTACAGACCACACAGCCAGATTTCAGTTACAGGGGGTACGTCCAGACTACATAGCCAGATTGCAGTTACAGGGGGTACGTCCATACTACATAGCCAGATTGCAGTTACAGGGGGTGGTCCAGACTACACAGCCAGATTGCAGTTACAGGGGGTACGTCCAGACTACACAGCCAGACTGCAGTTACAGAGGGTGGTCCAGACTAGACTGCAGTTACAGGGGGTGGTCCAGACCACACAGCTAGACTGCAGTTATAGGGGGTGGTCCTAACTACACAGACCAACTGCAGTTACAGAGGGTGGTCTAGACTACACAGCCAGACTGCAGTTATAGGAGGTGGTCCAGACCACACAGCCAGACTGCAGTTATTGGGGATAGTCCATACCACACAACCAGACTGCAGTTATAGGAGGTGGTCCAGACTACACGGTCAGACTGCAGTTATAGGGGCGGTCCGGACTATACAGCCATATTGCTGTTAAAGGGGGGAATGTCCTAATTACACAAGAGGACTGCTGGTATAGGGGCATATCCAGACTAAATGAGAGGACTGCTGTGGTGGTGGTCCAGATTATGTAACCAGACTACTGTTATAGAGGTATGTCCAGGCTACATGGGAGGTCTGCTGTTTTAAGAGACAATCCAGAATACACAGCCAGACTACTGTTATAGGGTATGCTCCAGACTACAGATCCAGGCTGTTGTTGTATTGGTAGTTCCAAACTACACAAGGGGACTGATGTCTTAGAGGGCACTCTAGACCACAGTGTGATTTGGCATTTCAATGCTATTTTTATGCAATACATCCATTCCTATGCAGAACAGAGGCCAAGTGGTCTTGCTACAATATATAATATTGATCATTTCTCCATTAAAGGGGTTTTCGGAGAGTTCTTTTTTACTGATGACCTATTCTCTGGATAGGTGGCGCCTGACACTCGGGGCACCCGCCGATCAGCTGTTTGAGAAGGCACCGACACTCACATTAGTGCCACAGCCTTCTCCATGTTCATTAGTCACATAACCTAGATGCAGATCAGTCCCAATAAAGTGAATAGGGTGAGCTGCAATACAAAGCACAGTCGCTATACAATGTACGTCGCTGTGGTTGGTGAGCTGAGTGAAGGCCCCCATGCTACTGTAAACACAGGTGTCGGAACTCCCCGCCAATCAGATACTGATGACCTATCTGGAGGATGGGTCATCAGTCAAAACCTCTTGGAAAATCTCTTTTTCTGCTTAATTTTACTTTTTTCTTTAAGATCTAGACATAACAAACAAATGTTGCCTTTTTCTAGCATTTTGGGGCATTTTAACAGCTTTTTTCATGACAACACTTTCAACATGCATTTTCGTCTGGCATTTTTTTTAACTGCTATAGGAAAGTCTATGGGGAAAACACCAGAAAAAACATGGCATGCCTAAAGCATGCAGACTTTTGGAACACATTTCATAAGTAACATCTGGCTGCATAAAAAGTTGCAAAAAGTGGCACAAACAGCAAAAAATGTCAAAGAACACTTAAAAAAACTATGTGTAAAACAACCCTACCTTTAACTATATTGTTCTGCAACATACCTTTAATAAGCTGTTGCATCGGCCTGTTGCTCCTTCTTTTCTTGTGTAGTTGAAAAAAAAACCATTTCCTTCTGTTGCAGCATAAAATTCATAAATATGTATATTACCAAAACGATTAGTAAATTCTTTCCAGACATCTGACCGTAGTCCATTTCCAACCGCAAGCCGCACACGGTGTTCCTTATCATTGTCTTTCTGGAAGAAGCAAGTAAAATTGTATACTCTGTATGAATGTAAGTGTATGCTCGTGTCTCCGAGCCGAAATTGCGTGCATAGAAGTTTACTAAGCACCTGACCTCAAAAAGTAGGGCTATGTATTGACAGCAAAGATTCAGTGTGGAGTTGACAGGGAATAATGAGGATCTAGGGCATTTATTACCTTTTTACTTATTTTAGGTTTTCTTCACCCATACACATTTGGAGGAGAGAAACTTGTTCTGCCATATTACTGTCCTTCACCATAATCTCCAATATATGAGAGTAATGTACATTACTCTCATATATTGGAGATTATGGTGAAGGACAGTAATATGGCAGAACAAGTTTCTCTCCTCCAAATGTGTATGGGTGAAGAAAACCTAAAATAAGATAACTGTGGTATTGTGCATGTATTTGACTACATATATTGAGCTATTCAGCTCTTCTTCATCCCTGTGTGTGTTATGTTGGTCTCATGCTTGTTTTCCGAGCAAAGAATTCAGAAATTAATTAACTTGGCCATACCTTAGGAGTGTTGCATAAATATCGAAGGATCTCTCCAATATACTGGAAGGCTGTAACATTGTATTTCCTGCAGTCATCCCAGAACTGGCTAGCTGAGAATTTATTTCTTAAAACACAGGTGGCTCCTGGGTAAAATAAGTTGTATTAGTCGCACGTATATATCATTTATGAGTTTATTTGTGGCCCTGTGTTGCTTACAATAATACATGCTTGGTAGTCATACAAATAGTATACTTTGGTGGATAATTGACTTTATTAGGTCTCTGGCTAATGTTACCTTAACATTAAAGGGGTTTTCCAGTCTCTCAATATTGATGATCCTCAGGACAGGTAATCAATATCAGATCTGTGGGGTCTGGCACCCCCACTTATCAGCTGTTTTCGGCAGATGCTGGAAACAAAACAGCAGACAGCGCTGAAAGCTGAGGGCTCCATCCACTGTGTAGTGGCCGTGCCGGCTTACGGCTGGGCAGCAGAACGTTGGCACAGACATTACACACTGGACAGAGCCTAATACCTTTGGCTCTGTACACTGTATGGCTTCTGGCGCTGGTCGGTGGGAGCGCCTGGTATCATACCACCACCAATCTGATACGGTCACCTATCCTGAGGATTAGTCATCGATATTCAGCGAGCCATACCTAGACTTTTTGGAACACTTTTCTTTGATTTTAATTGAGCGACATCTGCACTGCACAAGATTGCATACAAGTCAATTTACTTCTTTGGACCACAGCTATAGCTCTATAATTAAAATCAATTAAAAGTCTAGGTGGCAAAAGATCTTAAACCATTTAAAGAACTTACCCCATCTGACCAATCATGGCCAATCACCTGCACACTAATCTAAAGGCCAGTTATTAGTATGTGCCTCTCCAAGATAATTGTGCTTTGAACTTTTATTAGTATTAGTATTTGCTTTTGTGACCTGCTTCTTGAACAAACTAACCTCTAGGATAGTTCTTCTTTATTGCATACTTGGCTATGATTAATCTTCGTTTACAAATGACAGACCCAGGATTTCCTAAACATTCCCTTGGATTTTGCCTACTCAGCTGTAATACATCACCATTGACAAACCCTGAATTTTTCAGCACCTTTCTTGGACGACCAACCTGTACCAAATGCTCAAAAATTATATATCTTCATTGTCAGACCCTTGATTGCCCAGCTACTATCTGGATGTTCCCTGTACTACACTCTTGGTCCTGCTAGATCTTTGCTGATAAACCACAGCTTACCAGACCATTCTACTTCCTATTGCTGCACCACAATGAAGTCATCTCTGCTACACCAGTATCTGTTACATGTAATTTAACCTCATTTTCCTCATAAGGGTATCAGACAGTATGGGTTGTATTGGCCATTCACCTAAACGAGAATGACACAGTGACCTTCACAGACTGACATTAAGAGGTGTTTGCATGAGGCCTATAATAGTACAAGTCAGTTGTCAAGGGCCAATAGTTCTCATAAGGTCTGGCCCCCAGAGGATTTGTTCCACTTCATATTGGCATTGTGCCCACCTTGATGAGGTTGCTGGATATGGTAGCGGAAGAATGAACAAGATCATGGCACGCTAAGCACCAGGCTGTGGAGCGATACATTTAGGCTACATTCACACGTCAGTATTTTTCTATAATCCGATTTTCGGTCCGTTTTTTGCGGATCCGTTGTTCCTGAAAATGTTTCCGTATGTCATCCGTTTTTTGCGGATCCGCAAAAAACGGAAACATGTATAAATTTCAATAAGCAAATAAAGTTGTTTGGATTTCTTTAAAAAAAATAAAAATAAAAAAAATATTAAAATGTAATTTCCAGGAACGGATTCCGTAAAAAACGGATGACATACGTAATGACATCCGAATGTCTTCCGTTTTTTGCAGATCCATTGACTTTGTATTGTACCAGGATCCGATTTTTCAGGAAAAGAATAGGACATGTTTTATATTTAAACGGACATGCGGAATGGAACAACGGAAACGGACAGCACACATTGTGCTGTCCGTTTTTTTCCAGGACCCATTGAAAATGAATGGGTCCAGATCTGTTCCAGAAAAAACGGAACAGATCAGGAAAGAAAAAACGGACGTGTGAATGGACCCTTAGGGAGCTGTAAACACCACCTCTTTTTCATGCAGACTGGTTAGAATAGCCTATTCCTTGCCAACATCAAGTTATTTAAAGGTGGGAGACAGAGAGAGAGAGAGACCCCAATGAAGTATGATAGAACTGGATATTTTACTCAAGAACTACTTCAGCAAGTGGTTCAGCACAGATATCTAATATTGCCTCTTTATGAACAGGAACACAAGCAAACTGGTAGCTCAAACAGTTATTAAAGGGAGTCTGTCACCACATTTCAGCATATTAGACCGATCAAATAGGGTTATATGATCCACCCAGAACTTAAAAACGGTACCTTTGTTGTGGAAAACTGACTTTTCTTTTAGCCGAAAATGAACTTATAAGGTTATGTTAATGAGCCCTCTCAAGTGCCCAGGGCGGTCTCTCAATCCTCGGAGCCCCAGGCAGCACCTCCTAAATGGCTCATAACCCCGCCCTCCGTGCGCCTCTGCCCGCCCGTTTACTCCCCTCCCCTGTCCTTTTCCACTGCGGCTGTGCGGTCCAAATCGTAGCGGGCGCATGCGCAATGCGATGCCCGCTCCTGGCAGGGCATCGCAATACCTACTGCGCATGCGCCCGCTACGATTTGGACCGCACAGCCGCAGTGGAAAAGGACAGGGGAGGGGAGTAAACGGGCGGGCAGAGGCGCACGGAGGGCGGGGTTATGAGCCGTTTAGGAGGTGCTGCCTGGGGCTCCGAGGATTGAGAGACCGCCCTGGGCACTTGAGAGGGCTCATTAACATAACCTTATAAGTTCATTTTCGGCTAAAAGAAAAGTCCGTTTTCTACAACAAAGGTACCGTTTTTAAGTTCTGGGTGGATCATATAAGGCTACTTTCACACTTGCGTTCGGAGCGGATCCGTCTGATGTTTCATCAGACGGATCCGCTCCGATAATGCAGACGTTCGCATCCGTTCAGAACGGATGCGTCTGCATTAAAACTTAGAAAATTTTCTAAGTGTGAAAGTAGCCTGAGCAGATCCGTTCAGACTTTCCATTGAAAGTCAATGGGGAACGGATCCGCTTGAAGATTGAGCCATATTGTGTCATCTTCAAGCGGATCCGTCCCCATTGACTTACATTGTAAGTCTGGACGGATCCGCTCGCCTCCGCACGGCCAGGCGGACACCCGAACGCTGCAAGCAGCGTTCAGGTGTCCGCTCACTGAGCGGAGCGGAGGCTGAACGCTGGCAGGCGGATGCATTCTCAGTGGATCCGCCTCCACTGAGAATGCATTGGGGCCAGACGGATGCGTTCGGGGCCGCTCGTGAGCCCCTTCAAACGGTGCGCACGAGCGGACACCCGAACGCTAGTGTGAAAGTAGCCTTACCCTATTTGATCGGTCTAATATGCTGAAATGTGGTGACAGACTCCCTTTAACGGTGACAGTGTCTTTCTAGATTATTCCAATGTTCTTTATCCACCACCGAGGCACTCCTAGTTATCAGCCAGAGCACAATGTACAATGATCCCTCAAGATACAATAACCTCAGTATACAATAATTTCAACATAAAATGGTCTTTTCTGACCCATCGTAAGTTGAAACTAGACTCAACATACAATGTCTCAGACTCAGATCCAACCAATCAAGGCCACTTCTCTGGTAAGATAGCTGTTTTAGTTGCTAGTAAGCAACTATTCCTGCCTGTTATATGTAAGGACTTGCTTTATCTGTCTTAGTTATCTGCTTATTTTTCTTAAATCTTCATTTTCTCTTATCTTGGATGACATTTTGGGGCTTTGGAACCAATTACTCAACTTACAATGGTTTCAAGATACCATGGTCATCCTGGAAACAATTAATATTGTATCTTGAGGGACCACTGCATATGTATTTATAGTCCTCTTACATGCCAAGTAACATAACACTTAACTTTATGGTTTCCCTCTGGTTCTTTCTGGGCAGAGGATGTATCTCCTACAGTGATGATGTTTCAGGTGTATAGCATCAAATTAGGCCCACGTGCAGCCTGCTTTGGATAAAGTCTCTGTGTGTAGTCTGCACTTGTTGGAGGAAGCTTCTCTTCTCAAAGCAGATGATCAACTTATATCATCCTGATTTGTAGCCTTGCAGGACTTTATGCAACCTTATTCTCTGAGCTCTCTCTCTTCTCTGCCTCTCAGCCAGAACTTTCCTGTTCCTTCCAAGAAGTGACATCATACAGAATCTTCCTACAATTAATGTCCAAAATAGATGCAAGGTCTTGCCCCCAGATGGCAGCAGAGCACCAGTAACGGCATTGGAATGCACAAGTCAATATTGTTTTGAAGGGGGTTGGCCACTATCAAACATTGTACCCCTTACATGCTTACTAAGACTTTAGGCAATTAGCATAGTGCCAGGCCCGGTGCTATAATAAGGCAGACCAAGCGGCCGCCTTAGGGCGCTGAGAAGGGGGGGGGCGGAAAAATTTAACTCTTCCTGCGGCTGTTCTCCTCTGTGTGGTGGTCCTCATATCTTCTCTCTGGGCTCCCGAGTCCTGACAAGTTGTTTGAGGACCTTTCCCACTCTGCCAATCAGTGGCCGCAGCTGTGTCATGTGTCAGGGCAGTGATTTCCCGCTGAGCTAATCACTGTTCTGACACATGACACAGCTGCAGCCACTGATTGGCTGAGTGGGAAAGGTCCTCAAAGTCTTGTCAGGAGCACAGAGAGAAGATACCAGGACACAGAGGAGAAGGGGAGCTGCTGCAGATGGGACCAGGCCCAGGTGAGGAGCATAATTTTTTTTTTACACAACATTAATAGAGAGGGGAAATGTGCCATGGAGGGGGTGGGGAGAAATGTGACATGGAGGGGGTTGAAATGTGACATGGAGGGGAGAAATGTGACACAAAGGGGGTGATGTAAAAAGCAGGGGGTGATGTGACATGGAGGGGGAGAAATGTGACATTTCTCCCCCTCCATGTCACATCACCCCCTGCTTTTTACATCACCCACTTTGTGTCACATTTCTCCCCTCCATGTCACATTTCAACCCCCTCCATGTCACATCACCCTCCTATGTCACATTTCACCCCCTCCATGTCACATCACCCCCCTATGTCACATTTCTCCCCCTCCATGTCACATTTCTCCCCCCTCCATGTCACATTTCTCCCCCCTCCATGTCACATTTCTCCCCCCTCCATGTCACATTTCTCCCCCCTCCATGTCACATCACGCCCTCCTTTTTACATCACCCCCACCGAGTTGTGGGGGGGGGGGGGCAAAATGTAGCTTCACTTGTGTGCAAAAATCCTTGCACCAGCCCTGCATAGTGGTTATAGTCTCTCTCTCTCTTACAGAAGGTACAAGCCTATTGATTACAACAAAACAGTTATTTACAAGGCCTAGCAGTTAGCGGTTTCTTCTTGCCAAAAGCACAATACTTGGCAGATGTTGTAACAGGGATCAATGTCCTAAAAGTACGGTAGTGAGAAAAACTATAGGCGTATCATGCGACACTCCGCTTAGAGGGACTCTTGGCACACATTAGTAGACCACAGTTCAGTACACACATTCATAGTCTCAGTGCAATTTGCTTTCAGTGTTAAAGCTTCAAACTTCTCAAGCGTCACACTCGCTGATTCCTCTTGGCTTAGGTCACATTGTACAGGGTTTTAGGAGGAGCTCAACAACAAAAATAACAGTTGGGTGGGATTTGGCTCATAACTGAAACCAACAGAATCAAACAGATCCCTTTGATTCAAATGGAATCTGTTTTGTTTTTGTTTGTCTGTCTCTAGTGAAAAAAAAAGTCCTGCGTGCATGCAGGACTATTTTGTCCCCTCTTGTTGGTGGAATCTCCAATGCAGGCCCTGAACTGAGCATATAATGCCCTTATTCACAAAGTTTACAGTGGGCAGGGGTCTGTAACCACTTGCAGGCTCATCATAAATCACTTTGACCTGGAATCTGGTTTTAAACCAGTCACAGGCTCCTCTATCTATTAGGCGGAATTCACCCATATACACTTCAATCTGGGATCTGGCCTGTAATCAGTTGCAGGCTTCTCTTTCTATCAGGCGTTACTCACCCACATACACTCCGAGCTGGGATCTGATCTGAAACCAGTCACAGGCTCTCTGGGCCACACTGAGCAGAAAAACAAGCCCAGAGCCAGTCTAGAGTCGCATATGGAGAGGATATGGAATTCCTCCTCTTGTCCGAACTCGGGGAGGTCACCAGGATGTGGAGGCACAATTACCACTAGCACCACTGTGTACTCGCTAACTACAAGCAGGGGCACTTTAACCTGTGTCTCTCTCTGTTTTAACACACTCACTAGCTACTTGCAAAAGGTCCTCTGAGTAACATAAATATATCAATATGTAACCCGTGTACCTCTTATGGGCAGGGCTGTATATACGATGAGGTGAGTTGAGCTTATAGCTTCAGGTGGCACCCTACATTGTTTCGAAGAGGGTGGTGTCATGCCTTCAGCAGTCATTTATTATGTTTACATTGTATTCATGCTGTTACGGCTCCAGTAAGTGGCTGTTTCTGCACACAATTTCTAGCAAGCATTTATTTCCTTGTCCCAAGAGAGCCACCATAATTTTTATTTTTTTACCTATGAGCAACCCGGGTTACATCATCAACTTAGTTAATAGCAGCTATCTTTTCAAAGATCAACTGAAGGACAAAGCAGCATCCATTATCATCCTCATTATCAGCTCACCTACAGGGCCGAACAGAGACATGGACTTGGAACTTGTTCAGACTAGACTACTGGAACCCAGACATATAGAAACATGGACTTTGAACTTGTTCAGACTTGGATCAAGACTTATGGAACCCAGACATACAGAGACAACTATATAATAACGAGACCGGCACTCCGTAATTTCTTTGCAGAGTAGAAAACGTCTTTATTCGTCACCCATACGTGACGCGCGTTTCGGCACAAATGTGTGCCTTTATCATACAACAGGTGATAGTAGCTCAATCCCACATGTAAAACACACCATTTAAATACACTTTTTAAATAACCCGCCCCCTAATCACATGAGTAATCACGTGACTGTGGCTAAAGGCATCCGCCCCCCCCCCAGTCACATGACCAGTCACATGATCATGACATCATGTTGCTACGTGACACAAATGCAAACAAAACTTAATCTGAGAAGAAAACAGAACCAGGCAGAGTATATTATATATTGCTATGAGATCTAAGTAGTTAAGTCAGCAATCTATTATACAGCCAAATGCCCAACATATTACAATATGTTACAATATGTTACTCTTAGGAAAGAGAACATTTTGTTACCTATCCCTCAACACTTTATTGAGAAAAAACATCGCATTTCACAATTGCGTTTTCAAATTATAGAGAAATTGACCTTACCTCGGCGTGGAGGGAATCTAATCCAGATGCTCCACCAACGTGAAGCATATTGGATCCACCGGCTGGAGACGCTTGCTCCTAAGGGTCTAAACAAGGAATACTCATTGAACAGCTTCATTTGAAATTAGCCTGTGGAACGTATGACGATCAAACAACAAATATATATATTGTAATATGTTGGGCATTTGGCTGTATAATAGATTGCTGACTTAACTATTCAGATCTCATAGCAATATATAATATACTCTGCCTGGTTCTGTTTTCTTCTCAGATTAAGCTTTGTTTGCATTTGTGTCACGTAGCAACATGATGTCATGATCATGTGACTGGTCATGTGACTGGGGGGGCGGATGCCTTTAGCCACAGTCACGTGATTACTCATGTGATTAGGGGGTGGGTTATTTAAAAAGTGTATTTAAATGGTGTGTTTTACATGTGGGATTGAGCTACTATCACCTGTTGTATGATAAAGGCACACATTTGTGCCGAAACGCGCGTCACGTATGGGTGACGAATAAAAACGTTTTCTACTCTGCAAAGAAATTACGGAGTGCCGGTCTCGTTATTATATGTCTGTGGGGATCCGACCTATTGACCGTGCATCTGGACTCTAAAGTAAGCACAGTGCCGTCCATTTCTTTTGATTCAATACAGAGACAACTAGTCCAAACAGTAAGAACTGCAGTGACCAGTGCACACATGACAGAAGTTTCTGGAACTCGAACATAACAGAAATAGCGAGCAGACATGGCAATGACTTCCAGAACCCAGACATACTACACAGGAACAGGCTTGAGACTTAGAAGCAAACACTGTTGCACAGCCAGGGTCCGGCCCCACACTTCAGACAGAACTACCACAAACAGACAGAGCTCAAGAACTAAGTAGCAGGACTAAAAGAGCACATGGACAACAGGTACAGATTCAGACACAGACTGGGAAGTTAACCCCTACTGAACCAGATTGGAAAGCCACACGTCATAATAGAGCAATTCACCACCACAAGTAATCTGCGGCCAGTACGCAAACAGAGGCGGATGTGCACTTCCACACTGACTCATGGCCCTAGACACACTTCCATAATGTACAGCAACCAGTCAACATGGTATAAAATGGCGAACAGTGAACAGATGTGTAACACTTAATGTGGCATCACTGGTATGTTCAGACTGTTGGCATTGCTGGATTGTATATTCATGCATATTAATACGCGGTCACACATTGCCCTGCTGGGCCGTGTAGGAGCAGCCTGCAGGCCCGGGAATCAGCCTGTGCACTCCTCCTACACAGCCCAGCAGCGCGTTGTGTGACCTCATTGTGCATGCTGAGGAGAGCTGGATGAGCCCTGAGGAACCAGGTGAGTATTTACTTTTATTTTTTATTTTTTTTACTTTACTGTATTACTGCGAAGGTAAGTATTAGTACTGTAAGGACTACAGTCTGGACATTACTACTATAACGGGGCGCAGTTTGGCCATAACCACTGTGATGGTGCACAATGTGGGCATAACTACTGTGAGGTGCACAATGTGGGCATTGATACTGTGATGAGGCACAGTGTGGACATAACTACTGTGATAAGGCACAGTATGGTCATAACTACTATGAAAGGCACAGTGTGGGCATTACTACTGTGATGGGCACAGTGTGGGCATTACTACTGTGATGGGCACAGTGTGGGCATTACTACTGTGATGGGCACAGTGTGGGCATAACTACTGTGGGAGGCACAGTGTGGGCATTACTACTGTGATGGGGCACAATGTGGTCATAACTACTGTGATAGGGCACAATGTGGGCAAAGCTACTGTGTGGGACACAGTGTGGGCACTACTACTGTGATGAGGCACAATGTGGTCATAACTTCTGTGAGGGGAACAGTGTAGGCATTACTAATGTGACGAGACACAGTGTGGGCATAACTACTATGATAGGGCACAATGTGGCCATAGCTACTTTAAGGGGCATAATGTGGGCATAACTACTGTGAGGGGCACAATGTAGGCAGAACTACTGTGTGGTAGCACAAAAGGGGGAATAGTTACTATGTGGAGGCATTAAGGGGACTGAGCTGGGCAGCATTGGGTGTGTATAGTTATGCATTGGGCAGAGTTAAAGTCAAGGCTTGGTATGAAACAATTTGCTACAAGGGCCGCTGCTATTGTCCCTCTGTGATTTTCAAAGTTGGGAGGTATATTGAATGTATTCTGCATTTCATGCACGTTTGTGTTGCATGGCTTTGTACTGTAATGTGTTATAACACAGTTGCCAGGAGGGAGTTTAGCTGCCTGTCCGCCTGCCCCGCTCACAGATTAGGAGGACGGAAGAGGTGGTACTGCAACTACGAGCTTCTGGCTGAAAGTTCTTTTTATTAGCAGTAGCAAAAGTCCTGCTGCAACCTTAATAACTCCCCCCACCATCTCCCCTGTGGTCTTCTTCACTGTCCTGTACAGCTGCCAGAGCTTCCTTGGTAGCTGTAATTTTATCTAGCTGGGCAGTCTGGCCAAGAGGGACGGGGGAACTGCTGCACTGCAGGGCTGAGGAAGCGGTGAGTCCTGCCAAGCCATATACTCAGGCCCTTTATCTAGTGCTTTTCTCTGTAGTCTCTCAGCACTTTATGACACATCTAGCCTACCAAACAATGATAAGTGTGTAAACTGTGTGTAATGTATGAGTATACAGTACAGAACAAAAGTTTGGACACACCTTCTCATTCAAAGAGTTTTCTTTATTTTCATGACTATGAAAATTGTAGATTCACACTGAAGGCATCAAAACTATGAATTAACACATGTGGAATTATATACATAACAAACAAGTGTGAAACAACTGAAAATATGTCATATTCTAGGTTCTTCAAAGTAGCCACCTTTTGCTTTGATTACTGCTTTGCACACTCTTGGCATTCTCTTGATGAGCTTCAAGAGGTAGCCCCCTGAAATGGTTTTCACTTCACAGGTGTGCCCTGTCAGGTTTAATAAGTGGGATTTCTTGCCTTATAAATGGGGCTAGGACCATCAGTTGCGTTGAGGAGAAGTCAGGTGGATACACAGCTGATAGTCCTACTGAATAGACTTTTAGAATTTGTATTATGGCAAGAAAAAAGCAGCTAAGTAAAGAAAAATGAGTGGCCATCATTACTTTAAGAAATGAAGGTCAGTCAGTCAGCCGAAAAATTGGGAAAACTTTGAAAGTAAGGGCTATTTGACCATGAAGGAGAGTGATGGGGTGCTGCACCAGATGACCTGGCCTCCACAGTCACCGGACCTGAACCCAATCGAGATGGTTTGGGGTGAGCTGGACCGCAGAGTGAAGGCAAAAGGGCCAACAAGTGCTAAGCATCTCTGGGGACTCCTTCAAGACTGTTGGAAGACCATTTCAGGGGACTACCTCTTGAAGCTCATCAAGAGAATGCCAAGAGTGTGCAAAGCAGTAATCAAAGCAAAAGGTGGCTACTTTGAAGAACCTAGAATATGACATATTTTCAGTTGTTTCACACTTGTTTGTTATGTATATAATTCCACATGTGTTAATTCATAGTTTTGATGCCTTCATAGTCATGAAAATAAAGAAAACTCTTTAAATGAGAAGGTGTGTCCAAACTTTTGGTCTGTACTGTATGTATGTGTGAAATATGTACAATATATGTGTGTAATATTAGGGGCCATTCTGACATTCAGGATTTTATCAAATCCCCATACATTCTGCCACTAATGCTAAAAAATTTGGCTACTTTCACACCTTTTATGTCAAACTCCGGCATGGCCAACCGGCAGACATGTGGAGGATCGGCCGGGCACAAACCGCAGCATGCAGCATTCTCTGCTTGCCTGTCGCAAGGCGCACGGATCTCCTCCGGACCCCATTATACTTAATGGGGCTGGCGGACATTTCATCCACATCCGGCAGCGACAGATCCAGAGATTCTGGCATTTAAACCGGAGATGTGTATGTAGCCTTAGGCTAGGGCTACATGGCAACATGTGTGGTGTGACAAGGCGAGATTTCCGGCCGGGTGCGATGCGTGAGGTGAACGCATTGCACCCGCACTGAATCCGGATCCATTCATTTCTATGGGGCTGTGCAGATGAGCGGTGATTTTCACGCATCACTTGTGCGTTGCGTGAAAATCACAGCATGCTCCTCTTTGTGCGTTTTCCACGCAACGCAGGCCCCATAGAAGGGAATGGGGCTGCGTGAAATCGCAAGCATCCGCAAGCAAGTGCGGATGCGGTGCGATTTTCACGCACGGTTGCTAGGAGATGATCGGGATGGAGACCCGATCATTATTATTTTCCCTTATAACATAGTTATAAGGGAAAATAATAGCATTCTTAATACAGAATGCTTAGTAAAATAGGGCTGAAGGGGTTAAAAAAAAATAAAAAATTTTAACTCGCCTTAATCCACTTGTTCGCGCAGCCCGGCTTCTCTTCTCTCTTCATCTTTGCTTTGCACAGGAAAAGGACCTGTGGTGACGTCACTATGCTCATCACATGGCCCGTCACATGATCCATCACCATGGTAAAAGATTGTGTGATGGACCATGTGATGAGCGCAGTGACATCATCAAAGGTCCTATTCCTCAAAGAAGAAGAAAGAAGAGAAGCCGGGCTGCGCGAACAAGTGGATTAAGGTGAGTTAAATTATATATTTTTTTTTTAACCCCTCCAGCGCTATTGTACTATGCATTCTGTATTAAGAATGCTATTATTTTCCCTTATAACCATGTTATAAGGGAAAATAATACAATCTACACAACACCTAACCCAACCCCGAACTTCTGTGAAGAAGTTCGGGTTTGGGTACCAAACATGCTGATTTTTCTCACGCGCTGCAAAACGCATTACAATGTTTTGCACTCACGCTGAAAAATCACGCATTTTCCCGCGACGCACCCTCATCTTATCCAGGCCAAAAACATGACGCCCATGTGAAAGAGGCCTAACTCACATGACAAAAAGGGTACAACTACACTGCAAGATGTGTCGCACCAATGTCGCGCAACATTTTTTGTAATGACAATGGTGTCTCGACTGTCGTGTCGCAGTCATCGCAGTGTGACACCATTGGCTATCATTATAAAAAATGTTGTGCAACTTTTCGGCGACAAGAAGTCGTGCGACACATGTCGCCGTGTAGCCCTAGCCTTATTAGTGACAAGATTGAGCATGTTAGGAGACCCACAACACCTCAACTGTGCATCCGTGGAACAAATGCAAGTGTCGGCCGCAGATACTTTTACAAATATGGGTCTCAACAGTCACATCTGATTGAAATGCACATCGCTCCTAATGACATGCTGTTCAAGCACATGTGATGCCAGAAATTAGCCGTAGCAGTCATGGGACTAAGCCACCCCATGGTCCTGCAGGGACCAGAAGCAGTCAGGAGTGGTGCAGTAGGGCAGGCAGACGAGGGACAGCTGACAGTTGCTTATTTTTTCCGTGGGACACAGATTATTTTTTATTTGTTTATTTTCTTTAGAATAGGGGGATACTTTGCCAATATTTTATGCTATGGTCATCCAAATGAGACATAATATGCTTATTTTACTGTATGCATTGCTATGTAAAATCCACAATGTTTATGCAGCATGTGTATGCGGTTTGTTTAAATGTCATCCACGTATTCTGTTAATGTAAAATATTGTGGATTTTCCACCCGCAATTCTGTGGTGGAAAATCCACAGTGCATACACCCCCATGTGGATGTACCCTAACAGTACAAAACTACAGAAATGTTTTAGGGTGTGTTTCCTGTACATTTCAATACATTTCATTTTAATAAGTCATTAAAGGGAACCTGTCACCAGGATTTTGTGTATAGAGCTGAGGACATGGGTTGCTAAATGGCCGCTAGCAGATCCGCAATACCCAGTCCCCATAGCTCTGTGTGCTTTTGTGTAAAAAACCCCAATTTGATACATATGCAAATTACCGAGATGAGTCCTGTATGTGAGATGAGTCAGGGACAGGACTCATCTCAGGTTAATTTGCATATGTATCAAATCGGTTTTTATACACAATAAAAGCACACAGAGCTATGGGGACTGGGTATTGCAGATGTGCTAGCGGCCATCTAGCAACCCATGTCCTCAGCTCTATACACAAAATCCCGGTGACAGGTTCCCTTTAAGAGGGTTTTCTTATGACAACTTATTCTTTATCAACAGTATAGGGAATAAGTGTTTGATTGGTCCCTTACCATTGAGTGGGGCATTGGACACTCAGGTGTGTCTGCCACTTCAGAGAAAACTGGTGAAACATGGGCACCCGTTCTTGTGATTAGCGGGGGCCCCAGTGATTGGACCACCACTGATCAGACACTTATTTCCTATCCTGTGGATAGGAGATAAGTTCTTGTAATGGGCAACCCCTTTAAGCAGCAAGCTTACTATGGGTACTACCACGTGATCAGCTTTTCTGATGCAGTTTTTGAAACCAAAATCAGGATGGATCATAAAAGAAGAAAAACATAAGGACATAAACAAATTCCCCTCTTTTTTTAAATCCACCCTGTTTTTTTATTTTATTCAAATATTGCTTTAAAAAAAAAAAACGGAACATGTGGCTGCACCATATGGGCTTTACTAATTGAAAAGAGTAGCAGATTGTATTGGTGCTATAGTAAAAAATATATTATGTCTAGGGATGAACCAATTGACTTCGGATGAAACATCTGAAATCGATTCGCATAAAACTTTGTTTGGAAACGAACCCGAGTACGGGAAATGTTTTTTTACAGTAGAAATCAATTTATGAAGTTATTACCCGAAGTCTCGCGAGACTTTGCGAAGCAATAAATTCGGCCAATACATTATAATACTGTACAGAGCGCTCGCTCCGTACAGTATTGAAACAAAGTTTTATGCGAATTGACTTTCATTGTTTCATCCGAAGTCAATTTGCTCATCCCTAATTATGTTGTCAGAGAGGGCAGCACAAACCTGGTTATAGATCGCCTTTAAAAATATGGAAACATATGGGTAGCAGCTAAACATTAACATTGCCTGTTCTACGCAGCCTTAAATATTGAACAAAAACTTGGAATGTTTTTTTTTGATTTTTGGAGTCTGAGGTCTGACAGATTTTTGGGGTCTGAGGTCTGACAGATTTTTGGGGTCTGAGGTCTGACAGATTTTTGGGGTCTGAGGTCTGACAGATTTTTGGGGTCTGGTCTGAATAAATTCTGAGGGGTTAAGTCTGTGGTCTAGATTCATTTTGGGAGTCTGAATTGAATCTGTGTGCCTATTTCTGAGGTCTGAATGCAATTGGGGTCTCTTTCTGGCATTTAACATGTATTAAAGTTTCTGATTATGTTAACGGAGGAAGCTGAAAGGAACATAAGGGGGGACATTCATTAAGATTGACATTTTACACGTTGCTGGCTTCAGATGGGCCACAATTATTAAGAGGCGCATGCCCCTTAAAAACGTTGTGCCACCATTAAATGTTATTTTAGTATAATTCATTCGGAAAAACTAGTTATTTCTGTAATCTACTTTCTGTAGAAAAATGCCCCAGTTGTGAGATGCTCTTCTTACTTCATTACAATGGAGCCCACTAGTATTTAGGGTCTAGTCACACGTCCGCATGAATGGGTTGCGGAACGGGTTTGCAGAACAATTAGTAATGTGCACATCCATCTACTGAGGTGGTCGCAAACACTCCATCCTTTAACTGCACCAACCATATCTAGTGTTAGAAGCTGTGCCATGCCTCCTGAGAAAGGACCACACCCAGAGCGGCCAGTCTGAAGGGGAATTAGCAGAGTAACTGGGGCAGTTAACTAGGTTAGCTTTGGATCCATGTGAAGAACAGGGCTAGTCCTAGTTTTGTTAGGCCTCTTGCACACAAATGTTTTTTTTCCGTTTATGTTTCGTATACGGAATCATTCATTTCAATGGGTCCGCAAAAAAAAAAAGCATTCCGTTTTCCGTATTTCCGTTCCAAGATAGAATATGTCCTATTATTGCCCGCAAATCATGTTCCGTGGCTCCATTCAAGTCAATGGGGCTGTAAAAAAAAAACCGGAACGGATACGGAATGCATCCGTATGTCTTCCGTATCCGTTCCGTTTTTCTGCGGAACCATCTATTGAAAATTTTATGCCCAGCCCAATTTTTCTATGTAATTACCGTATACTGTATATGCCATGTTTCAGTTTCCATTTGCGATCCGCAAAAAACGGAAACCAAACGGACAAACGGAATGGCAAAACGGAACAGAAGCGGAACGGAAACACTACTGAAACAAAAAACGGAAAAACTGATCCGTTTAAAACGGACCGCAAAACACTGAAAAAGCCATGTGCTCGTGTGCAAGAGGCCTTAGAAAGTTATTGTCAGGTACTATATGACGTCAATCAATCATGGCATCACCCCTTTAATAATGGTGGCACATCTGTGCAGGTCTATGCACCAGAATGGAAATCTACTGTTTCAGGTATGATCTATGTCTTTTTCCTGGTGTAGATTTTAATAAATATGCTGTATCTGGCTCCAGACCGTCCTCGCCCTGCTCCGCCCAAGCGGGGCACAAACCCCTGGAAAATTCACCAAAGTTTGCTCCAGTGCAGCATGCAGACAAACACTGTAACTTCTTGATGCCACTTTTCTCCCATACAGGGGATGATAATGAATGGTACTGGAGGAAAAGGGGATCCTGACCCAAAATGTACTGCCATGGGACTTTAGTTATATCACTTTGTGTATGTATGTAGTTAGTGTGTATAAGCATGCAGATATTTGAGCACATGCGTGTATACATATGTGTTGTTGTAGTGGATGTGTGTATGATTGCTTGTTTACAGGTAGTGAGTATATGAATGTGTGTGGATGTTGTACAGTGGGCAGTCACTAAGGTGTTAACTGCACCACCATAAAAAATGGTTTTCTACCTCTGTTTTACCGTTCAGTGCTATTTTTTTCTCAACCTACGTACTTTTTGGGAGGAAGAGGGAGCCATTGCACTTTGCTTCTGGCAGCAGAAAGACTAGGTGCTCCCCAGGGAGCCCCTCTTCTTTAAAGGGCCCCTGTGCAACTACACAGGCTGTGCTAAAGGTATGTCCGCCCACGCTCAAAAAACACCAGACTGGACTATGGCACTCTAAACAAAAGCATTCAACCGATAAGTTCTCTCTCATATCACAGGATGCACTCTCATTCCTACTAACGGTTGATAAATCTCTTTTGCAGATACAGTACACTTGGCTTTCCGTTTGTGAGATCCGTTCAGGGCTCTCACCAGCGGTCCAAAACGGATCAGTTTTGCCCTAATGCATTCTGAATGGAAAAGGATCCGCTCAGAATGCATCAGTTTGCCTCCGATCCGTCTCCATTCCACTCTGGAGGCGGACACCAAAACTGAGCCAAATCCATTTTCTATTGTGCCAGATTGTGTCAAAGAAAACGGATCCGTCCCCATTGACTTACATTGTGTGCCAGGATGGATCCGTTTTCTCTGACACAATCTGGCACAATAGAAAACGGATCCGTCTCCCGTTGACTTTCAATGGAGTTCATGACGTCTTGGCTATGTTAAAGATAATATAAACGGATCCGTTCATGACGGATGCATGCGGTTGTATTATTGTAACGGATCCGTTTTTGCAGATCAATGACGGATCCGCCCAAAATGCGAGGGTGAAAGTAGCCTAAGAATATTGTTGTTAACACCTAATAAATTCCGGAATTTCACTTTGTAAAGAATACAGTATTTAGAGTTTATATTTAATGTAATGTTCCAGCAACTCTGGCTACCAACCAGTCATGCCAATACTAAAAAAGAAAATATGATTTTCTTATCGAAATGATATAAAGACCAAGTAACAATTAGTGTTGGGCGCGAATATTCGAATCGCAAATATTAGGCTACTTTCACACCTGTGTTAGGTGCGGATCCGTCTGGTATCTGCACAGACGGATCCGCACCTATAATACAAAACGCTGGTATCCGTTCAGAACGGATCCGTTTGCATTACCATGAACAAAAAATAAATAAATATATATATTTTTTTGTTCATGATAATGCAAACGGATCAGTTTTGACTTACATTGAAAGTCAATAGGAGGCGGCTTTCAATTGCACCATATTGCGTCAGTGAAAACGGATCCGACCCCATTGACTTACATTGTAAGTCAGGACGGATCCGTTTGGCTCCGCATCGTCAGGCGGACATCAAAACGCTGCAAGCTGCGTTTTGGTGTCCGCTTCCAGAGCGGAATGGAGGCTGAACGGAGGCAAACTGATGCATTCTGAACGGATCCTTATCCATTCAGAATGCATTGGGGCTAAACTGATCTGTTTTGGGCCGCTTGTGAGAGCCCTGAAACGGATCTCACAGGCGGACCCAGAAACGGCAGTGTGAAAGTAGCCTTAGGCCCCTTTCACACGGGCGAGTATTCCGCGAGGGTGCAATGCGTGATGTGAACGCATTGCACCCGCACTGAATCCCGACCCATTCATTTCTATGGGGCTGTGCACACGAGCGGTGATTTTCACACATCACTTGTGCGTTGCGTGAAAATCGCAGCATGCTCTATATTGTACGCTTTCCATGCAACGCAGGCCCCATAGAAGTGAATGGGGCTGCGTGAAAATCGCAAGCATCCGCAAGCAAGTGCGGATGCGGTGCGATTTTCATGCATGGTTGCTCGGAGACAATCGGGATGGATACCCGATCATTATTATTTTCCCTTATAACATGGTTATAAGGGAAAATAATAGCATTCTTAATACCGAATGCATAGTACAATAGGGCTGGAGGGGTTAATTTAAAAAAAAAAAAAATTAAACTCACCTTAATCCACTTGATCGCGCAGCCGGCATCTCTTCTGTCTTCTTCTTTGCTGTGTGGAGGAACAGGACCTGTGGTGATGTCACTCCGGTCATCACATGATCTTTTACCATGGTGATGGATCATGTGATGGACCATGTGATGACCGGAGTGACGTCACCACAGGTCCTTTTCCTGCACACAGCAAAGAAGAAGACAGAAGAGAAGCCGGGCTGCGCGATCAAGTGGATTAAGGCGAGTTAAATTATTATTATTTTTTTTTTAACCCCTCCAGCACTATTGTACTATGCATTCGGTATTCAGAATGCTATTATTTTCCCTTATAACCATGTTATAAGGGAAAATAATACAATCTACAGAACACCGATCCCAAGCCCGAACTTCTGTGAAGAAGTCCGGGTTCGGATCTGGGTACCAAACTAGCCAATTTTTCTCACGCGCGTGCAAAATGCATTACAATGTTTTGCACTCGCGCGGAAAAATCGTGCATGTTTCCCCGCAACGCACCCGCACCTTTTCCCGCAATGCCCGTGTGAAAGAGGCCTTAATCGTGAATATAGGCACTTCGAGAATTCGTGAATATTAAGAATATAGTGATATATATTTGTAATTTCGGATATTTTACTTCTTTTTTTTTCATCATTAACCCCGCTTCTTGCTTTTGGGCCAATGAGAAGGCTGCAATGTCTTTGTCTGAGCTTAGCAACATCCCTAGCAACCAATAGGAAAGTTACCTACCCCTTACTATATAAGAACCTCCCCAGCAGCCATTTTCTACAGTTTTTTAAAGTTCTGAGAGAGACAGCAGTGTTATTGCTGTGCTCTGTGCTTTCCACTCATTATATTAGATAGATAGATAGATAGCTTATATATATAATACAGCTAGTTAGTGGGAGATAGTCAGTGTAGGTTATATCCTGATATAGTGTAGCTGTTGCAGTGCAGGGTGTTAGGAAGTGTGATAGGTTCTGCTGTCCTTACATACAGTACATGCAGACTTGCTAAAATGTGAAGTTTCACGTATTGCACCAAAATATTCGCATCATTAGTGCCGTTCACGCGCATTATGCGAATATTACATTGCCGTTTTTTCACAATCAAGAAAATAATCTCGAATTTGCGAATATATAATGAATATTCGCCCAAATATTCGTGAAATATTGCAAATTCGAATATAGCCCCTGCCGCTCATCACTGGTAACAATACAAGCACAGCTTCCTGAATGCTACAAAAAAGGTGGTCCACGACAAGCTCACTTAAATGCTGTAAGCTTTCACCTAATGATGAGAGGATTTTGGTAAGAAAATCATCGAGAAAGTGGCTCATTGCTGGTAAAAGCTATGGCAGGCCCAACTGGAGTCGCACAGTAAGATGCATCTCATGCATAGAAGTGCAATGCTTAGTTTTTGTCCACTTAGAACACAACTGTTAAAGCCAAAGCACAAGAAATTTCCTCTATATTTTAGCAACGATCATACTGTTAATGGTCAAGACATATGACAACCAATACCCTGGTTGGAGACTAAAGTCAATCTTTTTGGATCTGATGGCATCTCAAATGTAGAGTGTTATAAGAGGAATGAGTATGTTGAGAAGTGCATGGTCATACAGAAGTATGATGGTGATAAAGTTCCCATCTAGAGATGTGTGGTGGTATAGATATAAAAACCATTTTTAGATAGCAGAGTGGTAGGAACCCTCTCCCCCAGCCAAAGAATTGTCAGTGTCTTATTTCAAACCAAGGTATGTCTAAACAAAACGAGGGAAGGAGAACAACAGACATGAAGTACCCCGCTCATAAAACCTGTTGCTGGACCTTGGGAAGTCAGGCTGAGGATACCTTGACCTGCAGAAGGGGTCATATATAAAAATCCATATAGATGAATATTCATCAAAGAAATACTGGACCTAATCTATAACTTGGCAGCCTGCTGCTCATGTTGTATTTAGGCCATTTACTGGCATCACCTCTGTTAATGTCACCTCAATCAAGGCTCTGTAAGATGTAGTAATTAATGAACTCATCAAGTACTGCCTCTAACCCTCCATGATTTATATGCACATGTGTGGAACATTATGACGGGTTGGATGAAGGTAGTATGAAGTTGCATGATGCCCACAAGAAAATATATCTTAGAGGGCAGATTTTGAGCCAAAAACCCATTAGCATACACACTTGCCTCTGCATGACATCAGAGGAAGGGGGCTAGTGGTGGAATCTGCAAACCTTCTTAAGTTGTATGTCCCTTTAGCAAATTGTCATTTCTTTGGGGTACAACTCCTTTGATGATCTGGCCGACTTTCATTCTAACCCCAAGCAACCGGACTTCTACCTTTTCATAACATATTAAGTTCCATTTCTTTTATCCTTTTTATTTTCAAACTGTTATTTGTTGCATTGTATTTGTATTGCATTGTATTGCTACATTTTGATCACTGTATTTTTGTATGCACCGTCCTTTGGATATTAAAACTTCTTGTTTTCTAAACGATTCCATGACCTTAGAAGAAGCGTTACATATATTTGTGTATTAATCTGTGAATGCTAGAGAGCATAGTGAGTTTGAGTAGGAAATTGTGATTTCCCTAGCTCAAGGCGTTTTGTCCGCCGAATATGACCGCCGAAGTGGTGGCAGCCAATATCCCTTAGATGTGGATGTCAGATAGCTATAGGGGGAAGATGTGGCGTAAGGTAGAGGTAGAGGTTGACGTTTAAATCTGGGTAACCCTTGGAGCTCACATCCTGAGTGTAAGTCGTGATCGTGACAGATTTGATAGCAGCAGTAGGTGTGTAAGTGCTAAATGTGTGGGGGAGCTGTACTTCATGAATCCTCCGATATACTGCAAAAATCTTGAAAGAGAAGACATTAACTTCACTACACACTCTGGATGGTGAAGTACTAATTCAGAAAGACAATGAACCCCAGAAAATCTTACCAGACCACTGCTCCATTTTGTAAGGAGGAACAAGGTAAAAGTATGTGATGTCTCATTACTTTCACTTGTTAAGTTTCCTTAGGTAGTGCCACTTGGTAGGGCAGCCACCATCTTGCCAGTGATATTCAAGACCAAGTGGCTGAAAGTAACCTTTTGTTACCTCTGGTGAGGGTTATGGCTCAGACTTCATTCCCCTACTCTTAAAATAAGGCTAGAGCAGTGGAGGCATGCCAGTTTTTACTTTGCCCAGCCGAAGTTTTGCATACACCTGTTATTCGGCCAACAGCTATTTCTCCTGACCCCTCCATACACATGCAAGCTTAACAAATGTTGGGCATTTGAAATGCCCGATGGTGTTGAAGGAGAATAGGGAGGCTCACATGCACATGAGATGGTCAGTCGGTCCTATCTAAATGGGTTCAGATCAATATTGAATGTGTATGACCAAGTAGAGGAGAGATGTAGCCATATTGCACAGGAAAGATGATTAAAACTTTAAATGTGGGTTTTCTTACCATTGCACTTAATTGCCTATATTTTCATATTTTTCAACTCATTTACTTTTTTGCAGACAAACATGTCATAGTATGCAATAGTAATAGTAAAGGTATAATATAGCAAGGGTTTAAGTGTTGGCCAATATGTAGGCTTATGCTTGGTAAAATAAACTGTGCAAGGAGGTTTCTGATTCCAAAGATAAATAGATAAATAGATAGACAGACAGACACATAAGACAGAGTTACCTTGCTGGATGCATCCACGGACCCCAATCATAAGACCAGCACTGTGGTATAAAGGCAATGGAATGTACAAAACATCATTACATGAAACTCCAGCCAGGGTACTTATCGAGGAACTGATCAAAAGGCGTCCTTGATTTATTACAGCTGCCTTGGGAAGACCTACCAAGAAAAATTGTGCATTTTTATACTGCTAACACGTATGCATCAGAAATATAATAAAATAGCAATGTTCTATTATTTCTAAATATAATCTATACCTAAGTTTGTTGACTGCAAAAATTCTATATGAAATTAAGATTTGCGTAAAGTCAGACCAAAGGCATTATTACGTATATCAAGTCTGAAGTCATTATTATTCCTTCTCGACATTTTTATATATTGAGCCACTAGTAGTATTTAACATTATTATTATTATTATTATTCCTTATGCAGAATGACATTATGTGACATATGTTCAGTTTTGTGTAATGTGTATTTAACACATCTATGCTTACAATGTATTTTAAATCATATTTCCTGGGACAACTGAATAAAAAATGTCACTAGCTGTTATACAAAAATTTTCTGTTTTTATATTTTGGAAATTTTACAGGGTTATGCAGGCAGTATATATTGATGACCTATCCTCAGGATAGTATTCAAATAGAAGTTGACGGCAGCATATTCATCCAAACGTCCTTTATTAGTCGTTACTCCATGAACAATGTACAAAAAGGCCGATAAAAAGCAGCAAAGTTTCGACTACCCAGGAGTCTTTGTCAAGCATAGTATGAAGTGCTCCCCCACCAAATTTTATAGTGCATCTAGTGCCGCCCACAACATCACCTAAACCTATCAAAATAGGTAATTAATGATCACAAATATCCGGCTTGAAAGGCCACCAATAGAAATTCACCGCATCATGATTACTATCGTAATTCACCTTTGCATAAATATGAAACGGAGAATATCCAGTAATGGACACCCTACCTCATGCACATTACTTCAGTTTGGCGTCTCAACATCATCTCTGCGCATGTACAATTACACGTAGCGATCCACCTAACAATTCGTGACATCAGCAGGTCATGTGATCAAAATGCGATCACATGATCTATTCTATCTAGCCCCCCGGCTGTCTTCCGGCCTCACTGGCTTCCACGTAACTATAGTGATCACATTTCCTGCGCTCCTCCCTGGCGTCTTCAGGTCATGTGATTGAACTGCGATCACATGATCGCAACTCACGCTAACTATGCCTCTGACGTAGATAGCATCACGTAGTCATAGAGATAGATCTCACAATCCCAAGGCTAAATCTTGCTGATCACAGGGCATCTTTTAAATGAATCCATCCGCAGTTATAGATGCAGTTTAAATTTATATATCAATATCCAATTGCCGTCGCAGTGTATTAACCCACGGACCACCAACTGTATAAATTTGTGCATGATAAGGGTCCACTGTTGTTCATTCTCTCCTGTGTAAACAGGAAAAAGGGAAAAAGATAAATTAACCTAAAACAACATCATACTTATAGCCTAAAAGCAACACTGACGAAGAATTTTCTACTCTATACCACTTACATTAAATTCTATGTTCAATCCAAAAGGCTGCAATGATCTCAATGTGAAAATCCATTTCAATTCCTTCCTCCTAAGAATCATCTCCCTGTCTCCTCCTCTTCTTAATACTCTCACAGAGTCGATTACTCAAAATCTTAATTGATTAATTGATTAATCCTGAATCCTCAGGAGAGGTCATCAATATTAGATCGGCATGTGTCTGACACTTGGCACCCGCGGCGATCATCTATATTAAAGAGGAAGTGAAGCTCCATGTAAGCGCCGTTTTCTCTTCATTACACTGTTTGTCGTCTCCCTTGCGGGAGCGGCAATTACTTGTATTTACACTGGGCTGCCAAGATTTCCGAGAAGGCGGGCAGTGCAATGAAGAGGAATTAGCGCTAGCTCAGAGCGCCACCTTCTCTTCAAATATCTGATCGGTGGGGTGTCGGACCCTTGCCGATCAGATATTGATGACCTATTCTGAGGATAGGTCATCAATATATACCGGCTGCACAACCCCTTTAACATAAATGTCACTTGCAAATACTCCAAAATATATGAAATGTGTCTCCATCTTTTTAGATAGGTTAGACCTATCCAAAGGATAGGTCATCAATATCAGATCAGTGGCGGTCTGACTTGTGGAACTTCTGCTGATAAGCTGTTTGAAGAGGTCATGGCACTTGTGTGAGTGCTGCGGCCTCTTCACTGTTTAACTGCATGCCGTCTAAACTGTAGCGATGGTGCAGTATAACTACAACTACTCATCTCAGTCCCAAAAGATCAATAGTACTCACAGGCAATCAGGGCCAGTGCAAGGATTTTTGCCAACACAAGCAAAGCTACATTTTGATGAAAAAATAATATTGCCATGTTTTTAATCAGTAAGTGCTGCAAATTCTTCTCTACACTGACTACATGTGCTTGAATGGGACGAGCAGTTGTAGTTATGCTGCACCACCACTATAATTTAGACACCGTGCAGTTAAACAGTGAAGAGGCGATAGTGCTCACACAAGCGCCATTTTCTTTTCAAACGGAGGTAGCAGGAGTCGGACCCCTGCCGATCTGATATTGATGACCTATCCTAACAATAATAATACCATTCCTCTGTTAATCCTCCTAGAAATGTATTAATTAATTGTCAACTGGGTGTTACTAGTTGGTGGTGTAGCCCTATAAACACAAAATAATAGGCCCAGGGATTCTAAGGACTAGTGTAACGCCCCAGAGTGGCATCGCCACTTCTGCACCCTGCTACTATCTCTAATGGGCTAATATCATGGCATCTGTGTATTTATTGCAGGTCCTTCACAATGTGCATTCTTAAAGGGTTTCTACCACCAGAAATACTGTTATGTAGCTGACTGACATTCGCGATGCGCTAATGTCAGCACTACATAACAGTATGTTTCTAACATTAGTCCCTGCAGCCGTTTTTGTAAAAAAAAGTACTTTTATTATATGCTAATGAGCCTCTAGGTGCTATGTGGGTGTAAAATCAGCACCTAGAGGCTCCGTCCACTCACCCATTATCCCGCCCAGGTCCAGTGTTCTGCCCGCCCAGCTCCTCTTGATTGATGCCACTGTTCCCTGCATCGTTGGCGAAATCCTGCGCCTGCGCCATTCACTTCTGTCTTTGGCGCAGGCGCAGTGAGTGAAGGCCGCTCTCCTGGTGCCGGCTTCCTCACTGTGATGTAGTCGGCGGAGGCGCAGTGAGGAATCCGGCACAGGAGCGCATCATTCACTCACTGCGCCAGCGCCGAAGACAGAAGTGAATGGCGCAGGCGCGGGATTTCGCCAACGATGCAGGGAACAGTGGCATCAATCAAGAGGAGCTGGGCGGGCAGAACACTGGACCTGGGCGGGATAAAGCGTGAGTGGACGGAGCCTCTAGGTGCAGATTTTACGCCCACATAGCACCTAGAGGCTCATTAGCATATAATAAAAGTGCTTTTTTTACAAAAACGGCTGCAGGGACTAATGTTAGAAACATACTGTTATGTAGTGCTGACATTAGCGCATCGCTAATGTCAGTCAGCTACATAACAGTATTTCTGGTGGTAGAAATTCTTTAAGTTTGTAACTGTTATGTTAAAGTGTAATATACAGTACAGACCAAAAGTTTGGACACACCTTCTCATTCAAAGAGTTTTCTTTATTTTCATGACTATGAAGGCATCAAAACTATGAATTAACACATGTGGAATTATATACATAACAAACAAGTGTGAAACAACTGAAAATATGTCATATTCTAGGTTCTTCAAAGTAGCCACCTTTTGCTTTGATTACTGCTTTGCACACTCTTGGCATTCTCTTGATGAGCTTCAAGAGGTAGACCCCTGAAATGGTTTTCACTTCACAGGTGTGCCCTGTCAGTTTTAATAAGTGGGATTTCTTGCCTTATAAATGGGGTTGGGACCCAGGGCTGGGACAAGGTCTTTTGGTGCCCAGGGCGAAGATGGCAAACTGCGCCCCCCCCCCCCCCGTTTTTAAGAAAGAATCAATGTTGTTTCAAAACAAGAATATACTTAAAGCAATAGAACAAAGGACTGTGGGACTTTGAAAGTCACAGACACTATAAAGTTCCCCCCCATCATCATGTGCCAGTATAAAGTCCCCCCCATCATCATGTGCCAGTTTTGTAATAAGCCCCCCCAATGTGCCAGTAACACTATTGTAAAAAAAAACAAAAAAAAAACACTTATACTTACCTAAGTGTCAGCGATGCGATGCAGCCTCTTCCTGTGTCCCACGCTGTAATGTAAGGCTCAGGCGGCACGATGACGTCATTGCGCCGGCCTCTGATAGGCTGCCGGCCTAGTGCCTGCAGCCAGGGGCGTACATAAAAATCACTGGGCCCCATAGCAGGAATCTAAATTGGGCCCCCATTGCCCTTTTATAGCCCCTCCCTTTGTTCCATGAACTATTCTTGCTGCTGCGTTTTATAATTTATGCCATCAGGGCCGGAATGGGATTACAAAACAGCCCTGGCACACAAAAGAGGTATAATAGATGCAGATGTATATTATATACAGCAGTGTACAGTTATGTGAGGTACGCGGTATAATAGATGCAGTGTGTACAGGTATATAGTATATTCCCTAGTGTTCTGATATGTGAGGTACAGGGTATAATAGATGCAGTGTGTACAGGTATATAGTATATACAGCAGTGTACTGATATGTGAGGTACGGGGTATAATATATGCAGTGTATACAGTATATACAGTAGTGTAATATGTGAGGTACGAGGTATAATAGATGCAGTGTGTACAGGTATATAGTAAATACAGCAGTGTATTGACACCTCGTACCTCACATATCAGTACACTGCTGTATATACTATATATCTGTACACACTGCATCTATTATACCTCGTACCTCACATATATAGTATATATAGAAGTGTACTGATATCTGTACACACAGCATCTATTATACCTCATACCTCACATATCAGTGCACTGCGGTATATACTATATATCTGTACATATTGCATGTATAATACTGTGTAATATATGCAGTGTGTGTGCATGTATGTGTGTGTATATATATATATATATATATATATACAGAGCAGTGTATTGATGTGACACATAGAAGGTATAATACTGTAGATGCAGTGTTTATAGAAATATGTGGTCAGTTATGCATTATAGTCACTGTGAGGTACATGAGGTAGTGGTAACTGTCTGAAGTAGTATACATGAGTGAGCAATGAGTAAAAACAGGGCATGGAGGGGGGGGGGGTAAATGATGAAAAGTGGAGGACCTCCTCTTACCTCTCCATTCCAGTCTGTATGGATCAATACAGAGCTGCTTGTGAACTTTTAATACTTGCTGTTAGGGGTTGAAGGACCTGTGATGATGTCATCACAGGTCCTGGCAGATGTACCTTTGAAACCTAGGAACTACACCATTTTTGGTGCAGTTCCTTTGCTAGATTCTGCAGGACCTGTGATGTTGAAGAAGATGTCATCACAGGTCCTGGCAGATGCACTGTTCTAACCTGGGAACTACACTTTACACTGTGCAGTTCCCTTACAGGACCTGTGATGACATCATCAAAGGTCCTTTAGCTTTAGAAAGGTAAACAGGAGTAATTAGGGGGCGGGGCCTCTCCTCCACTTCGGTGCCTGCCTGCAGCCTATCAGAGGAAAGGGAAGGGACACGCCTCTCCCTCCCCTGCACCTCCGCTGGCACAGACAGTTTACAATGGAGATGAGCGCAATGGAAGCGCTCATCTCCCTGTGCCCGGCGGCGGCTGCTCACTTGGGGGGGGGGGGGTCATTTTAGTTGGGGGGGCACAGCATGATGTAGGGGGGGCCGTGGCCCCCTCTGGCCCCCCCCTGGCGACGCCACTGCTGCTGGCACTTCACCTGCGCCCCCCTCCTGTCCGCAAATGGTAGCGCCCAGGGCACCCGCTCCTTCGGCCCCTGCCTTGTACCGGCCCTGTTGGGACCATCAGTTGCATTGAGGAGAAGTCAGGTGGATACACAGCTGATAGTCCTACTGAATAGACTGTTAGAATTTGTATTATGGCAAGAAAAAAGCAGCTAAGTAAAGAAAAACAAGTGGCCATCATTACTTTAAGAAATGAAGGTCAGTCAGCCGAAAAATTGGGAAAACTTTGAAAGTAAGGGCTATTTGAACATGAAGGAGAGTGATGGGGTGCTGCGCCAGATGACCTGGCCTCGACAGTCACCGGACCTGAACCCAATCGAGATGGTTTGGGGGTGAGCTGGACCGCAGAGTGAAGGCAAAAGGGCCAACAAGTGCTAAGCATCTCTGGGAACTCCTTCAAGACTGTTGGAAGACCATTTCAGGGGACTACCTCTTGAAGCTCATCAAGAGAATGCCAAGAGTGTGCAAAGCAGTAATCAAAGCAAAAGGTGGCTACTTTGAAGAACCTAGAATATAACATGAGGTATATATAGAGGGCGGCTCACTAAAGCCCAGGAGATGGAATAAGGTGCTCTATCCGAACAGAGCGTACCCAATGCTCGTGTGTGAGGAGTAGTTATAGGAAAAAGTATAGGGATGGAACTCTAGTCATAGGTAATGCATGGAAATGAGTATTTTATTAGTATTAACTGGCTGGTTTATGCCAGCTGTTGACAATGGATACAAGTATAAAAGTTGTCTGATTAGATCATGTAATAAAACTTAGGTATGGAATCTAGGTATAGAATAGCGTTCTCCTAGAGGTATAAAATGTAGACAGTATAATATCAATGCATAAATAGTGGATATATAACAACAATGCATAAAAACTATATTGCTGGTATGAACCAATAAATGACTGGTCTATGTCAGCTGGACATGATATAGATAATGGTATTAGGCCTGTTGGCGTTATCTTTGGAGGTGTAAAATTTAGACAATGTACAAAATATAGACAATAGGATATCAATGCATAGGAAGTAGATTTGCAATAAATACGGTGGAAAAAGAAGTCAGATAAAAATAAATATATAAATATAAAAGTCAAGTGAACCTAATGGAGGTAGGTGCAGGTATCAAGTCCAATGAGGTAATAAAGGGAACAAATGTGGGTGAGAACTGGGGACATCCCTTTTGTGGGAAATGGTAGTTCAATCCGATCTGAGTTTGCCCCCTTTGTTTTAGATCAATAGGGTGTTTCACCTCCGATTGGTAGTTTTGTTTCCACAATTTCTCCAACAGTAGTATTATAATAAGGTGCTGCTGCTTTAGCAGATACGTTACCCTCCTGTAGATCAGAGGCAGGTTGGTGAGCGGCTCCTGGCGGGCGGGTGGCGTCCACGTGTGTTCTTCCCGCTCAAAATCTCTGTTTCTGCTTACGGAGCTGTGTGCTCAGCCTGTCTACTGCTGTGGCTGATCCTCACTTCCGGTGACGTCACTTGCGCTCGCTGACTCTCCCGCTCGATTCTCATCGGCGTTACACGTGGTATCCGATGGCGGGAATAAGAGGCTTCGGCTTTTTCAAGAGTTAAGGGAGCTCCGGAGCTTTTGAAGTTCTAGGATCCTTTTAGCTAGCTTGGTATGAGTATGGCTACCTCAAATTACCCCATACGCGTTTCGGAGCTTGCTGCTCCTTCATCAGTGGGAATGGGTAGCCTTTTTACTTTGTCCTATATATATGGTCCTGATTGGATCCAATTGAGGTTCTGGAGGCGTGGTTGAGGACTTTGATTATCGGTGTTTAGTAACACTTGTCCTGGACTTGCAGGTAGAATGGATGGGATTCAGACAGAACAATGTGATGAATATGAAGAGACAGACAAGATACGGCAATATTGTATCTCAATGTATAATTCATAATATTTGTAATAATAATAAAAATTTAAAAATAAAAAATAAAATGAAAATAAAAATAAGATAAGATAAAAGCAGAATAAAATTCATAAAATCGATATAGCTATGTGTGTATCAATACACATTCTTATATATGTGGTTATACATATATACGTATCATCAGCTTATAGAGGAGTCCTTACATTCTATTAGGAAGGTAAATGTAGAAATGAGTGTAAATCTGGGACCTCTAGATTGGGGATATTATCAACAATGTTGGATATATTATATTGGAGGTGGATTCCTGAGTATTATGGTTCCCTAATTGTATAAATATATATATATGTATATATATAGAGAGGGGGATTGGGGATCCAGATGTTCTTTAGTTGGATAATTGTTGTTTTTATTGGGAAGACTTCTGCCTGTATTGTGGTGTATAAATATATCTGAGTTGTTACTTCAGATACACCCTCTTCTAATCTGAAGTAACAACTCAGATATATTTATACACCACAATACAGGCAGAAGTCTTCCCAATAAAAACAACAATTATCCAACTAAAGAACATCTGAATCCCCAATCCCCCTCTCTATATATATACATATATATATATTTATACAATTAGGGAACCATAATACTCAGGAATCCACCTCCAATATAATATATCCAACATTGTTGATAATATCCCCAATCTAGAGGTCCCAGATTTACACTCATTTCTACATTTACCTTCCTAATAGAATGTAAGGACTCCTCTATAAGCTGATGATACGTATATATGTATAACCACATATATAAGAATGTGTATTGATACACACATAGCTATATCGATTTTATGAATTTGATTCTGCTTTTATCTTATCTTATTTTTATTTTCATTTTATTTTTTATTTTTATTTTTATTATTATTACAAATATTATGAATTATACATTGAGATACAATATTGCCATATCTTGTCTGTCTCTTCATATTCATCACATTGTTCTGTCTGAATCCCATCCATTCTACCTGCAAGTCCAGGACAAGTGTTACTAAACACCGATAATCAAAGTCCTCAACCACGCCTCCAGAACCTCAATTGGATCCAATCAGGACCATATATATAGGACAAAGTAAAAAGGCTACCCATTCCCACTGATGAAGGAGCAGCAAGCTCCGAAACGCGTATGGGGTAATATGGGGTAGCCATACTCATACCAAGCTAGCTAAAAGGATCCTAGAACTTCAAAAGCTCCGGAGCTCCCTTAACTCTTGAAAAAGCCGCAGCCTCTTATTCCCGCCATCGGATACCACGTGTAACGCCGATGAGAATCGAGCGGGAGAGTCAGCGAGCGCAAGTGACGTCACCGGAAGTGAGGATCAGCCACAGCAGTAGACAGGCTGAGCACACAGCTCCGTAAGCAGAAACAGAGATTTTGAGCGGGAAGAACACACGTGGACGCCACCCGCCCGCCAGGAGCCGCTCACCAACCTGCCTCTGATCTACAGGAGGGTAACGTATCTGCTAAAGCAGCAGCACCTTATTATAATACTACTGTTGGAGAAATTGTGAAAACTACCAATCGGAGGTGAAACACCCTATTGATCTAAAACAAAGGGGGCAAACTCAGATCGGATTGAACTACCATTTCCCACAAAAGGGATGTCCCCAGTTCTCACCCACATTTGTTCCCTTTATTACCTCATTGGACTTGATACCTGCACCTACCTCCATTAGGTTCACTTGACTTTTATATTTATATATTTATTTTTATCTGACTTCTTTTTCCACCGTATTTATTGCAAATCTACTTCCTATGCATTGATATCCTATTGTCTATATTTTGTACATTGTCTAAATTTTACACCTCCAAAGATAACGCCAACAGGCCTAATACCATTATCTATATCATGTCCAGCTGACATAGACCAGTCATTTATTGGTTCATACCAGCAATATAGTTTTTATGCATTGTTGTTATATATCCACTATTTATGCATTGATATTATACTGTCTACATTTTATACCTCTAGGAGAACGCTATTCTATACCTAGATTCCATACCTAAGTTTTATTACATGATCTAATCAGACAACTTTTATACTTGTATCCATTGTCAACAGCTGGCATAAACCAGCCAGTTAATACTAATAAAATACTCATTTCCATGCATTACCTATGACTAGAGTGCCTTCCCTATACTTTTTCCTAGAATATAACATATTTTCAGTTGTTTCACACATGTTTGTTATGTATATAATTCCACATGTGTTAATTCATAGTTTTGATGCCTTCATAGTCATGAAAATAAAGAAAACTCTTTGAATGAGAAGGTGTGTCCAAACTTTTGGTCTGTACTGTACCTGGTTCACCAGTAGGTGGCAGCAAGCTTGGAAGTGCTACATTTACAGAGAGTGGAACTTCTCTTCCATTCTAACACCCCCCTCTGTGGTGTGGTGCGCCTTTCCCACTTGCTGCAGGGGGGGTGGAGTTCTAGTTAGAGTCAGCTCCAGCTTACCCCCCTGCTAAGGGAGGTTGTGCGGGAGCACATCCCTACTGGACATGCCCTGTATAAGCCAGCTAGAGCACCTTCATCTCTGCTGGATATAGAGGCCACAGCTTGAAGCCTCAGAAGCCAGGAGGAGTTTTCCCTGGACAAATCTAGAGACAGACTACCAAAAGAAGTTGCAGCATACAGAAGAAGCAAAGTTATATTGCCAGCCTGTCAGTACAGCAGAGCCAGAAAGCAACAGATGTAGCAGGGTTGAGTTTGTTTGCCTGCCAGAGTTTTAATGCTAAAGCCTGCTGGGACCAAGATAAAGTCTGCAAACCGTTTGGAGAAATGTTTATGCAAAGTAAAGCTGCTATTGAACTTCATCACAAGGTCTGGACTCAATTTATTCTTCATCCCCATGTTAACTTATCCCCTTATCTGCTTCGGAGCCAACGCCTGGGGTCCAGTGTATCCAGGTAGGAGCACCGTGACACAACATTAAACCAGGGGACATTTTAGGCCACCCTATACCACTTTGCCATTCCTACACCTGGGTATCATCCATGATATCACTAAAAGGGGCCCTGTGCCCTTATTGCCTCGCTTGACCTCGGAACCAATGAAACTGTATTGATGATAAGTCCTGAATTTGCAATGATAACAGAAATTACTTATAAGTGAATATGCATATGTCCTGTATACACAAAGGGTGGTCCCTCAGAATAAATTCCTCTGGAAGAAAACACAGCCTGACACTGCATCTACACTGTGACATTGTCCAAACATTGCAGACAGTGCCAGGCTGTGTAGCTTCAGCGCCCAGTATTTTTTAAATGGCAGTCAGTGGTAGATGTACACATGTAAAGTTACCTATGTGTGGTGCATATGTTCTGCAAATAATTTCAAATGTAATGGCCAAATGTTTAGTGTCCCTGTACTTTAGGAAAACTTTTGTCATAGCAACATATCCAAGTTTTGTACCGAGCACTGCGACATCCACTGATGGCTAGAACGAGGAGAGAGAGGCACTCATTCAGAGCACTTTCTCTCCTCCATTAGGACACCGAATTGAGACAAGTCCATAGACTTTCTATTGAGTCTCTCTTCATTCTCCTGCCAAGAGAACGTTCTATGTGAGGTCTTTTCCCTCTTCGTTCTAGCGATCAGGGGGAATCTCAGCACCATTGATCAAAACATTTGATGTCGCTATGACATATCAGAAGTTTTCCCAAAGAACTTTGCAACTTTAAGGGAAACCTGTCAGGTTCCTTATGCTGCCCTCCCTGAGCGCAACATGCTGGAATGAAAGATTTGCTGATTTCATCAGATTGTCACTTAGGAGGTAATGTGGTGTGTAATTTAAAATGTGCAGCCAGCAAGGTGTTTGGTGGTATGCATAATAAATGGCCTCTCCGCGCACCCCCTTCCCCACCCCCTCGCGTCTCAAGTCTCTGGTTGACAGGTTTCTCCCTATAAAAACAGATGTACCCACAGCGTGGACATTATGTTGCCAATTTATTAATTCAAACAAGTAAGGCTACTTTCACACTTGCGTTAGGAGCGGATCCGTCTGGTGTCTGCTCAGACGGATCCGCTCCTATAATGCAAACGATGGTATCCGTTCAGAACGGATCCGTCTGCATTATATTTCAGAAAAAAATCTAAGTGTAAAAGTTGTTCAGACGGATCCGTCCAGACTTTGCATTGAAAGTCAATGGGGGACGGATCCGTTTGAAATTGCACCATATTGTGTCAACTTCAAACGGATCCGTCCCCATTGACTTACATTGTAAGTCTGGACAGATTCGTTTGCCTCCGCACGGCCAGGCGGACACCCGAACGCTGCAAGCTGCGTTCAGGTGTCCGCTTGCTGAGCGGAGCAGAGGACAAACGCTGCCAGACTGATGCATTCTGAGCGGATCCACATCCACTCAGAATGCATTGGGGCTGTACGGATCCATTCGGGGCCGCTTGTGAGAGCCTTCAAACGGAACTCACAAGCGGAACCCCGAACGCAAGTGTGAAAGTAGCCTAATAAAACACTTGAAAAAGACTCATTGAATTAAGACGTAACATTGAATGTGGATGCTGTGGCTACATCTGTTCATTACCTCATAAGTGATAATCATTGTGGCCGTCACTACGCTATGCTGCCCTCAAAGTGGACAGTATAAGAAACCTGACAGGTTCCCTTTAAGCGATTTGTTGTGGCATCCATGGATTTCACGGACCCATTGACTATATTGGGCGTGATAGATCCATGAACACGGACAAGATAGAGCATGCATCCGTGCTAAAAACATGAACCCACGGACCATGGTCAAAAAAACTGATGTGTGAATACACACATTAAACTGAATGGGGACGTGTGCCGTCCGTGGAGAACACATACAGCACATGTCTGTGGAACACTGACGTGTGAATGAGGCTTTATTAGTATATTCTAGGTTCACACTACAGTTATCAACTATGTTTGGCAGGGCCACTTAAAACAGACCACCTAACTTACGCCCCAGACCTATGTAATTAGATGCTTCTATAGTTGCGTGCATCTGCCATTGACTACCATATATAAGAAAACACATACTGTACTTTTTTGATTAGAGTTAAATTAAAAAGCACAATCCATTGCACTTTTTAATATTCCAATATAGTTGAGGCAAACATATGACAAATGGACACTATGGGTGACAAAAATCTACAGTGTTTTTTTATCTGTCATATGTGCTGAGTTTTTGTTGTCATGAACCTAGCCTAGGAGGCTGAAAAGACATCCTTTAGTTGTTTAATTGGTCATAAAATTCCTGATCTCAGGTTAGTCTAAAGTTTTAAACTATCGTATGCAGCAGTAGACTAGTAGATTTCCACATTAGTTATTGCAGCACATAAGTACCCAAAGTCCAGAAGTGCAATACTAATTCAAAGAATACAAGTTAAATATTAAAAAACACAAAAGACTGAAAAGAAGAAATGAATGCTGTCAGATAAGTACTCTATGTACTGTACTATACCTGTAAATACTTCACAACAACCTTTCAGTTGGGAGCTATTATAGAGAAATGCCAACAATTCTTTGGAGAAGACTGATGGGCGGAAGGCCACATCATGCAGCCTGGTAGTGGTGGCATTTACCAGAAATGCTAATTTTTGGATGGCTTATTGTCCATGACTCCACCCCAATTATAATTCAGAGATTTATATACTTTTCTGTATAATTGTTCATCATGGTACATCCAGTATCTAGGTTGTATGCTAGGATAAACTGCTGCAGGACACAGTTAACTTGGTTGGCACCTTAAAGGATTTGCACCTAGATTTAAAAGTGGTTTACAGTGCTACAATATTGATGACCTGTCCTCAGGACAGGTCATCAATATCAGATCGGCAGGGGTCCAACTCCTGGTACTCCTTCCGATCAGCTGTTCGAAGAGGTAATGGCGCTCGTGTGCATGCTGGTCTCACTTCAAAATTACCTGTGCAGTGTAACTAGATATATTCACTTGAATGGGACGAGCAGTTGTAATTACACTGCGCTGCCTCTACAAAGGAGACGACGCACAGATAATTTTGAAGTGGAAGCACAACTTTCAAACAGCTGATTGGCGGGGGTGCATGTTGATGACACATCCTGAGGACTGGTTATCAGTATTGTAGCACTGCACAAGCCTTTTAAACGTATTCCCTATCCACCAGCTGGTGATAAGTGTGGTTGAGAATGTGGTTCCTGCATCCCCTCGTATGAATAGAGCAGCAGTCGTGTATGTGTCCTTCCACTCCCTTCATTATCTATGGGACTGCCAGAGGGATATACAAGGGGTATACAAAGACAAGGACCCCCCTCTGTAACTCCATTGGTCCCACGTGATGCGATCTTGGGGTGCTGATGGTTCCCATGGTACCTGGGAGGCTTAAAACGGCCTTAGGGCTACCAAGAACGGAGTGTAATACTGACAGTTTCGATGCAGTACAAAACAGCATGTATTGTACTGCATTGAAACAGGGTTATGCCCTCAAAAGTCCCAGTTTCAAGTGTAAAAAAAAGTGCCCCTGTCCCCCAATCAAGCCATTTACAATTGAAAAAAATAGACGTTCGGTATCGTCGTGTCCATAATGATTGGCTCTATAAAAATACCCCATGATCTACCACATCATAAAAAAATAAAACTGTGCCAGAGGAGCCATTCTTTGGTCACCTCACCCCCAAAAATCATATGAAGCGATCAAAGTCGTGTGTTCCCGAAAATAAAACCAATGAAAACGTCACCTCATCACACACAAAAAAAACCAAGCCCCCACACCATTTCTAAAAAATTGACCATTGCTGGAAAAACTTAAAAAAAATGTCTCTTATTTTCTAAAACTGAAAAGAATAAAAAATAGACATATTTGGTATCGCTGCATCTGTAACAATTGGCTCTATAAAAATATCACATTCTGTAAACACAGTAAAAAAATAAAATAAAAACTATGCCTGAACAGCTATTTTTTAGTCACCTCACCTTGCAAAAAACATAATATCAAGTGATCAAACTATCTTATGCACCTCAAAATGGTACCAATGAAAACGTTACCTCATGCTGCAAAAAACCAGCCCTCTCACAAAACTATTGTCATAAAAATAAAAAATATGGCTCTCAGAAAATGGCAACACAATAACATTTGGGGTTATTTATTAAGAAGATGCTAGTCTTAGTACTACTGCTCTGGCGCTTGATGCGCCTAAGTTATGCAGAGAAGCAGGCTTTTTCATAACTTAGGCTGATCCATCACCAGCCTAAATTTACACCAGCTCCCTTGCTAGCACAGATTTACCAAAAGGTGTTCTTTCCCTTTTGGACTCTGCAGTGTACCCAAACAGCAGTTTACAGTACATCCACATTTATGGCATTTCCATACCCAGTAGAACCTGCCTAATAATTGGGCACAACAAACTGGGCACAACATATTGGGCACTAAAATGATATATCTGAGAAAAACTTTCAATTTTCATTTTGCACGGTCACCTGCTTATTCATTTCTGCAAAATATCTGTGGTGTCAAAATGCTCACTCCCCCCCTTAATAATAACTTGAAAAGTGTAGTTTGCAAAATCAGGTCACTTATTGGGGGTTTTCACTGTATAAGTACTTTAGGGTCTTCATGTGGTGTAGCGCCCCCAAATCTTTCCAGCAAAATCCATGCTCCAAAAGTCAAATGGTGCGCTTTCAATTCTGAGTCCTACCATGTGCCCATACAGCAGCTTATGTCCACATTTATGGCATTTCCGTATCCACTAAAACCTGCAAATACATTTCTAAAAAATACATGTTGCGTCAAAATGCTCACTGCACCCCATAATACCTTGAGGGGCAGAGTTTCCAAGTTTTTATTATTTTGCCCCATAGGCTCTACAGTTGGCAGCACAAGAGGTGGGACTCAAAATGCACATTGTGGTAATGTGAACAGTGCTGGAAGGTGTCTATGTCCCACTCAGGTACCTCAGATGGGTGAGACAACTAAAATCCAGAGAGTTGCAGTAGTCTCAGCAAAGCATAGTTTGCTGAGACAGTTTTGTTTATTAATTCTGGGCTGGATTTTAATTGGATTGGCAGATAGGCTTGGCAGTGGGATCAGCCAATCCACACTCTTTCGGCACGGTTATTACCTTCTACCTGAGGTGATCGCAGGTGAGGCCTGCTGTAATCAGGCCGGCATAATACGCCTCCCAGTATGTCAGTCTAGGGGTAGTTTTTGTGATCCTGGAGCAGAGGCTTTGTGTGAGTGGTCTCAGCCGGGTTGGCTGAGGGGCCACGAGGCTAGGCGATAGCCTGAACTTTGGGGGACACAGTGACGCCTGTGAAACAAGGATCACGAGGCCAGAGTCGGGAGGACTACTGGGCCACAATCCCCCTAAAGGTATTGAAGTGTCACAGCCTGGAGGTTGCTGGACTGTATGGCCGAGGAAAGCCGCATTTGTGTTCCATGTGTGAACAGAGCTCTCTAGGTGAGTCACGGATACGTTTATGTGTTTAGTTAGAGCCTAGCCGGGCAAGGGTTTGTTAATTTGTGTGGATGTCATACGTGATAAGTTGAAGCTGCAACTTCATAACCTGTGCTTTGCTGAAGTGTCTGAAATAAAGCAAGAGTTTGGACATTATAACCGTGTCTGCGAAGATATCTGTGAGTGTGACCCCCCCAAAAAGAGATGATCCCTTACAGCATGTTCTCTCATACTCCTGAGCCCTCTTATACGTATACAGGCAAATTAATAGGGCCACATTTAGGGTGTTTCTAAAACAGGAAGCACCGCTTAATAACACGAGTACTTGTTTTTCACACTGACATACGCTGGGCACAACATATTGGCAACTGAAATGCCATATGTGTGTAAAAATTGCAATATTCACTTTTCTGTGCATGCATTTTTGCAAAACACCCATGGGGTCAAAATGTTCACCCCTTGGTAAATTTATGTGAGGTCATTTCTTGGGCGTTTCTTTTTTATTTTGACTCAGAGCCTCTGAATTTGTTGTTCAGTGCAGTATACATTAAACTATGCTTCAAATACAAATGGCGCCACATAGGAAGGACTGTCATACTCAGGAAAAATCATGTAATGAAATTTAGGGTGCTTTTGCTCCTGTTAACCACTTGTGAAAATGAAACATTTGAGGCTAAAACTATATGTAATTGAAATACAATTTAATTTTTAATTTTATGATTAATAATTTTCATAAATATTTCGAAGCATCTGTGGGGTCAAGCCAATCACTATACCCCTAGGTAAATTCCTTGAAGGGTTTAGTATCCAAAATGGGGTGATGTTTTGGGGTTTTACACTGTACTGGTACCTAAGGGGCTCTGCAAATGTGACATGGCACCAAAGAACCATTCCAGTGAAATGGTGCTCCTTCCCTTCTGAGCCCTGCAGTGTGCCCATACAGCAGTCTATGGCCACATATAGGATGTTGCAATTTTCAGGACAAAATGGGTAACCAATTTTTAGGTGCTTCTTCTCCTGTTACTCTTTGTGCAAATTAAAAATTGGGAGCTGAAGCATAATTTTATTAGAATTTTTTTTTCATTTTCACAGCCAAGTGTTAATAAATGCTATGAAATCCTCGTGCAGCATGGCACCTGAAAAACAATTCTGCAAAATCTGCCCTCCAAAAGCCAAATGGCTCTCCTTCTCTTCTGACCCCTGCCATGTACCAATAACGTCCATTTTGCTTTAATTCCTGTGGAAAACCTAAAAGGTTTAAAAAGTTTCCTTTTTTATAATTTTTTTATTGAAGAATAATATTACCATACAAGATAAAAAATCAAAATATTCATTTCCATTTTCTTAAACCTTAACCCCCCAATTCCCTCCCAAACCTCCCTCCTCTTTTGCGATGCGTCTCCCTCCCCGCCGACATACAAAGCGGAAAAGAGATAATGAAAAGGTTGAAGGAGGAATCTTCAAGATTTCCATTCTCTCCATATCTTAAACCATTTATCCCCGGGTTTTCTTTGTTTATATAACATTTTTCCATAACTTTTGATCTTATTATCGAGATTTAGCCATGTGTCTATACTAGGAGCTTTAGATGAAAACCAAGCCCGTGCAATCAAGAGTCTTGCCAGAAACATTATCTTAAAGGGAGTCTTTCACCTAAAATAACCATTATAGAACACTAATCCCATGATCTGCCCAAGGCCCCTCGTCGCTTTCATATGAAACCCCTCCCCTTTCACCCCTCTGGACTGCCCTAGGTTCTTCAGAAATCCAACGCCAGCGCCGTTCACAAGATTTGCCGCGCCTGCACTCTTCATTCCCCATTATGGGCAGAGGCACAAGAGCGTTTAATGCGCATGTGCCGGCCCGTACATCTAGCCGGCCTTGTGCCGGGCGTATATATTTTTCTTATTTTACTGAAATATGCCCCTATACGCTTTCACCAGAAATAACTGCAACAGTGCCGTGCGTATATATTTTTCTTATTTTACTGAAACACGCCCCTATACACTTTCACCAGAAATAACTGCAACAGTGCAGTGCGTATATATTTTTATTTTTTTACTGAAATACGCCCCTATATGCTTTCACCAGAAATAACTGCAACAGTGCAGTGCATATATATTTTTCTTATTTTACTGTAATACGCCCCTATAGGCTTTCACCAGAAATAACTGCAACAGTGCAGTGCGTATATATTTTAAATTTTTTACTGTAATACGCCCCTATACGCTTTCACCAGAAATAACTGCAACAGTGCAGTGCTTATATTTTTTTCTTATTTTACTGAAATACGCGCCTATGCGCTTTCACCAGAAATAACCGCAACAGTGCCATGCATATATATTTCTTATTTCACTGAAAAACGCCCCTATACGCTTTCGCCAGAATTAACTGCAGAAATGCACTGAGAATATATTTTTCTTTTTTTACTGTAATACGCCCCTATATGCTTTCACCAGAAATAACTGCAACAGTGCAATGCTTATACTGTATATTTTTCTTGTTGGACTGAAATACGCCCTTATACGCTTTCCCCAGAAATAACTGCAACAGTGCAGTGCGTATATATTTTTCTCATTTTACTGAAATACGCCCCTATACGCTTTCAGCAGAAATAACTGCAGAAATGCACTGAGAATATATATTTCTTTTTTTACTGTAATATGCCCTTATATGCTTTCCCCAGAAATAAATGCAACAGTGCAGTGCGTATATATTTTTCTTATTTTACTGAAATACGCCCCTATACGTTTTCACCAGAAATAACTGCAACAGTGCAGTGCGTATATATTTTTCTTATTTTACTGAAATATGCCCCTATAGGCTTTCACCCTTTTAAATAACTGCAACAGTGCAGTGCGTATATATTTTTCTTATTTTACTGAAATACGCCCCTATACGCTTTCACCAGAAATAACTGCAACAGTGCGTATATATTTTTCTTATTTTACTGAAATACGCCCCTATACGCTTTCACCAGAAATAACTGCAACAGTGAGTATATATTTTTCTTATTTTACTGAAATACGCCCCTATACGCTTTCACCAGAAATAACTGTAACAGTGTAGTGCGTATATATTTTTCTTTTTTTACTTTAATACGCCCTTATAGGCTTTCACCAGAAATAACTGCAACAGGGCAGTGCGTATATATTTTTCTTGTTGTACTGAAATACGCCCCTATACGCTTTCAACAGAAATAACTGCAGAAGTGAAATGCATATATATTTTTCTTGTCGTACTGAATAAGATACTGAGATATAAGCTCTTCAACACAATACTTGCAGCCCAATAACAAAAAGATGGAATGACAGAGCTGTCTAATGACTATTTGGATCGCCAAATAATTGTTCCCTGCACTTGTGAATCACTTTCCTATCAATGTCCCTAGCGCCTTCTGACGTCTCCTCTTGTACTAAGATGCTGTGAAATGACTCCTCCCTATCCTTTCCCTGCACTTACAGTATAAATCCTTTTTTCAGTTTTTTTTTTAAACATAGAGGTTTTTCCAATTGCTGTTGCTAGCGCCTTCACCCGTCTGTCCCTGCACTTTGAACGCTGGAAAATGGCAGAATCTAAAATGGCTGCTGTATTTATAGGGCTGTAACATCACAGGGCTGGCTGCTGATTGGCTACATGCAGGCATGTCAATCTGGGTGATCCCGCCTTCCCAGAGTTCCTTGCCCCATGTCCTCAGTCCTCACACGTGTAGCCACCATTTTAGGAAAAATGTGATTTGTTACCATGAAGCGCGAGGAAATTCGCATTCGTTGCGAATCAAATTTTTACTGAAATTCGGATCGAATTCCACTTCATCAGCTTCGATTCACTCATCTCTAGTGGTTTCTATTATGCAAACCCCTTAAAGTAACTTCGAAACTGAATTGGTCCTTAAAAAAGTCGGTTTTGAAATTTTATTGAACATTTTAAAAATTGCTTCTAAAATTCTAAGCCTTCTAATATCCTAAAAATGAAATTATATTTACAAAATTATGCCAACATTTAACTTAAAAAAGAGAAAATCAAATTGTAAAAATTGTGATACCCCCCTAATTTTCAGTAAAATTTGGATTTCTTTTTTTATAAATAAAAGTAAAATATATTGACCAAAATGTATCACTAACAATATGTTATGAGAAAACAATCTTAGAATTGGTTAGATAAGTAAAGGCATTCCAAAGTTATTACCACATAAAGTGACACGTCATATTTGCAAAATTGCGCTTGCTCCATAAGCTGAAAACTGGTTGTGTCCGGAAGGGGTTAAAGGGGTACAGTGGAAGTGATTATGAAGTTTTTAACCTATTTCATTTGGGCTACAAACTAATTTATACACAGTTCTCCACCTAATAATAAAAAATCTAATATATAAAGCTGAGTGTATGCATGTATGTATGTATGTCCACTAAAGCAATCCGCACTGTCGCATTTACAATCATGAAATTTGGCACACAGGTACACCAGATGTCCGGGAAGGGTTTAGACCAGATCTCAGCTCTTTAGCATGTACCGTTCCTGAGTTATTCCCAAAAAATGCATTAGCCAATAGAAGCCTGGTCACATGACCTTATCAGCCAATAGAAGCTCGCAGGCCCTTAGTCTCCACATACACACAGTTTTACTCCAGGTTTCCATAACAACCAAGTCATTTTTCTTCACTGCTGTAGGTCAGCTTTAAAGGAAATCTGTCACCAGGATAATCGCTATTAAAGTAAAGCCATAGTACCTTATTTCCAGATGTACCTTTGTTCCAGCAATAGATTTTTTTATCGTCTGAAAATCCAGTTTACTTGGTATGCAAATGAGCCAGTAAGGTGCCCAGAGGGGTGTCACTCTTGCAGGAAGGAGCCCAGGCACGCCTCCTGCCACAATGTGTCCACCCACCCCTCCTACATCACATTCAAGCCATAACTCTGCCCCCCTTTTCCCTGCTCCCAGCATGAGGGCGGGCTTGGGCACTAGCAGGAGGGCGTGCCTGGGCTCCTTTCTGCAAGAGTGATGCCCCTCTGGGCACCTTACTGGCTCATTTGCATACCAAATCAACAGAATTTTCAGAAGATAGAAAACATCTATTGCTGAAACAAAGGCACATCTAGAAATAAGGTACTAAGTGCTATTAGGCTATGGCTTTACTTAAATAGCGATTATCCTGGTGACAGATTTTCTTTAAAGGGGCAGGGCACTGTAGATGACACTGTTAAGGGCGCGGAGTGCTGTGGAGGTCACAGTTCAGGGGGCAGGTAGGGTGGCCATTCAGGCCACCCTCAAAAGACGAACTTAAAAACCCCACCCCCAGGTCCTGCTAAGCCACTCCCAACTCGGTAAGGCCACGCCCCCTCCCACTCCACAGTCGACAGGGATTGAAAAAATGAAGGTAAAAATAAGCTGCAGGGGTGGGAGGAAGGGTGCCTTTCTCCCTGCAGCTCACGCTCAGACTGCACAGTGCTGCTGTCTGAGAGTGAGTTGTTCAAAATGACATTCCTGTGTCCGTCCAGGCCCTGCGCCGGACAGAGGACAGGGAGTCTTAAAGCCAGACTGTCCTGCCTAAAACCGGACCTCTGGCCAACCTAGGGACAGGCTGCTTTGGAGGGCACAATAAACATAGTAACATAGTAACATAGTACATAAGGCCGAAAAAAGACATCTGTCCATCCAGTTCGGCCTGTCATCCTGCAAGTTGATCCAGAGGAAGGCAAAAAAAAAAACTGTGAGGTAGAAGCCAATTTCCCCCACTTTAGGGGAATACAAAATTCCTTCCTGACTCCATTCAGGCAATCAGAATAACTCCCTGGATCATGGTCCATTCACATATCTGTATGTGTTTTGCGGATCCGCAAATTGTGTATCCGAAAAACACGGACACCGGCAAAGTGCATTCCGCATTTTGCGAACCACACATCGCCGGCACTTTCATAGAAAATGCGGACAAGAAAAGGACATGTTCTATTTTTTTACGGAACGTAAGTGCGGATCCTGAAGTGCGGATCCGCAAATGCAGATACAGACAGCACATTCCGGCCCCATTGAAAATTAATGGGTCCGCACCTGTTCCGCAAAATTGTGGGATGGATGCGGACCCATTTTGCGGACGTGTGAATGGACCCTTAAGAGGACGGTCTTCTATGGGGATCAGTGTTAAGGGGCGAGGTGCTGTAAAGGTCACTGTTAAGGGGGTGGGGTGTTGTGGAGGTCTAATTTTAAGGGAACGGAGCTCTGTGGAGGTCACTGTTAAGGGGACAGGATGCTGTGGAGGTCACTGTTAAATGGGCGGGCACTGTGGAGGTCTCTGTTAAGGGGGCAAGGAACGGTGGAGGTCACAGTTAGGCTACTTTCACACTAGCGTTCGGAACGGATCCGCTCCGATAATGCAGACGTTTGCATCCGTTCAGAACGGATCCGTCTGCATTATAACTTAGAAAATTTTCTAAGTCTGAAAGTAGCCTGAGCGGATCCGTCCAGACTTTACATTGAAAGTCAATGGGGAACGGATCCGCTTGAAGATTGAGCCATATAGTGTCATCTTCAAGCGGATCCGTCCCCATTGACTTCCATTATAAGTCTGGACGGATCCGCTCGCCTCCGCACGGCCAGGTGTCCGCTCACTGAGCAGAGCGGAGGCTGAGCGCTGGCAGGCGGATGCATTCTCAGTGGATCCGCCTCCACTGAGAATGCATTGGGGCCAGACGGCTGCGTTCAGGACCGCTCGTGAGCCCCTTCAAACGGAGCTCACGAGCGGACACCTGAACGCAGGTGTGAAAGTAGCCTTAAGGGAACGGTCTGCTATGGAGGTCATTATTAAGGGGCAGGGTGCTGTAGAGGTCACTGTTAAGGGGGCAAGGTGATGTTGAGGTTAAATTTTAAGGGAACGGAGCTCTGTGAAGGTCACTATTAAGGGGGCAGATTATTGTGTAAATCACTGGTAAGGAGACGGGGTACTGTGGAGGTCACTAATAAAGGGGCGGGCACTGTGGAGGTCACTGTTAAAAGGGAGGGCGCTGTGGATGTTACTGTTAAGGGAGGAAGGGACTGTGGAGGCCACTATTAAAGGGGCAGCGGGGTACGGTGAGGTCACTGTTAAGGTAGCGGGGTACTGTGGCAGTCACTGTTAAAGGGCCAGTCGCTGTGGAGGTCTCTGTTAAGGGGGCCGGGAATGGTGGAGGTCACAGTTAAGGGGACTGTAACCTATGGTCAGTGTTAAGGGGTGGGTGCTGTATAGCTCACTGTTAAGGGGCGGGCCCTGTGGACGTCACTGTCAAGGGTGCTGTGGAACTCGCTGTTAAAGGGACAGGCTGCTGTGAAGGTCAAAGTTAAGGGGGTGGGCTGGTGTGGAGGTCCCATTTTAATAATATTCGGGCACTGTGGGGGGGGGGGTCACTGTTAAGGGGTGGGGGGCTGTGGAGGTCACTGTTATAGTGGATACTGTCGATATCTTTTAACAACACACACAAACATTAAATGAAATAGATGAAATATACCCGAGGTCCTTCTGCTAGTGTTTGATAAAGCAGAGATTTGTCAGATCCTGTTTGTAATGGATGTGACATTAGTTATTATAGATGATTTACCTGTAGTCCCAGACGTGTAAATATACAGAGCTGGTGTCTTCATGGTAGAACCTGTCCTATAAGACTCAGGAATAGGCTTTTCAGCGGCAGCTTCCACTTTGTCAAGTAAAGTTAGAACACCTTCCGTGGATGAGTCTCGGCTCAGGTAAAAAACCAGCACCCCATCTTCTCTAAGATCGGACAGTACTTCCTCCACAGCAGCCTTCAGTTCTTAAGAAAATGAAAAGAGATGTCATGTACTGCAGGCTTAATAACAATCATATTTGTAGAGAGTAGATATACCTATTTTCAGAAAGGTACAAATTCCGTTGGACCGTTGGACACCAGCTTCAGGCTCAGACTGGCGCACAGGGGTACAGGTGAATCCCCCCATGGGCCCCTGAGCAAGGTGGGCCCCTAGTCTCCCACCCCTTACACAAGTGGCACATAACACAGTAGAGTTACTGCACTACATTCAGATATGAGGCAGACAGCATCTCTATGTTCATATAATAACATTATTTAAGAAACCACCCAATTTATTATTATAATAGATAAATCAAGAGGCTGAGATGACATCTACGTGAAGAAGCAGGTCAGCCACTATCTTCATTTCCTAGGGACCCAGCTTCTTGAAGGAACCCCTAAAATCCTTTATCTTGTAGTGTCTTGCTGCTTTCTCCCACTGTGTGTGCAGGTAATATTTGCATGCATCTCACCAGTTGACCCAAGAATAAATCTTACTGTTGGGCCCTAGGCATCCCAGTCTGGCACTGCCCAGCGCTGCAAGGCACCAGTGCTAACCAATGAGCCACCATGGTGCCCATGGTAAAAATGGGGGAGTCTAAATAAAAAGGGTGGGAATATGTACATGAGGTTAGCATGAGCAGATCTGTTAAAAACCATGATAGTGCTAGAAAACCCCTTACACGTTCTTGTACATTATAGGTTATTAGGAGGTACACATCCACACACCTTCACAATTATCGAAATACAATGCTAAACAATGTTTTACAGTTTGCATATAGTTATAAATCTGTAGGCTTCAGGGCTAACATCTCCCAGCATTCCTGACTGGCTCAGTGCCTGAACAGAACTTCCCGACAGTGTCGGACTGGCCCACCAGAATATCAGAGGATCCTCCAGAAATTTTGACATTATTTTTGATATGGGGTTTAGGCCCTAAGCATGATTTTCTGTGGTGTGCCCAAGGAACCCCAGTTCGACACTGCTTCCTAAGGTGATATGTATTATGGGAATCATAATGTAATCTCTGTAGTGATGCTTACAACACAGGTGGCCGTCTGCATCACAGGAGCTAAGGCTCAGTTCACATCTTTGCCGTCCTTTCTGGTTTTCTTTTCCATCATAGGAGCAGAAAAATGAAAATGATGGGAGTACCAGATCTGTCATACAACTGAAACTAATGGTGCTCATTGGACCTCACTGAGTTATATTGGGGTCCATCGGGGTCCCTTCGTGGTTTTTCTTAGGTTACTTTCACACTAGCGGCAGGATGGATTCGACAGGCTGTTCACCCTGTCGGATCTGTCCTGCCGCTATTTCGCCATGCCGCCGGACCGCCGCTCCGTCCCCATTGACTATAATGGGGATGGGGGCGGAGCTCCGGCGCAGCACGGCATTTCGCGGTGAGAGGCCGCTGGACTAAAAAGTCGGACATGCAGTACTTTTAGTCCGGCGGGCTTTCACCGTGCACTGCCATGCTGCGCTGGAGCTCCGCCCCCCCCGTCCCCATTATAGTCAATGGGGACGGAGCGGCGGTCCAGAGGCACGGCGAAATAGCGGCAGGACGGATCCGACAGGGTGAACAGCCTGTTGGATCCGTCCTGCCGCTAGTGTGAAAATAGCCTTAGTAGCACTACATGCTGGGTTACTAATAGAGCGTCCAGCACAGATGTGAACTCTTCCTAAGCTGTTTTTTGCAGCCTGTAGAACTGTAAGTAGAGCTTATCAGATAAGTAATGTACCGCATTAGCAAAGTAACACAGCATTTTATCTAGATCATAGATATAAACTATGTTAATCAGTCTAAATAGGTGAAATGTTAAAATCTGAACCACCTCCTTTGACTAACATTGGCTATACTGTTAGGAAGAGTAAAATGTGGCATGTCTGTAATATATCATCACTTCTTTCCTATTGTAACTTTACTTTACTGTGTGGATTGTAGAAAGTGAATATAACTTGTCATCTGGAAACTATCCACAAGCTGCTGTTGATGGATCTCTTATAATAAGTACTTTAATGTATAACACTAAACCACTAACATCAGCCTCTGATCGGTGAAGGTGCTACATACGGGGCTACTGCTGATCAGCTGTATAAGAAGTCATGGCGCTCGCAGTAGCGCTGTGGACTTCTCTCAGCTTTCCCTAGGCCAGTAATACAACGTTCATCGGTCACATGACCTAGGCGCATTCCCTTGAATGAGCTGCAATACGAAGCAAGGCCGCTATACAATGTACGGCGCTGAGCTTGGTGAGCTGTGAGGAGCCCACGGCCAGTGCCTTCTCAAACAGCTGATCAGCAGGGGTCCTGAGTGTTGGACCCCCACCGATTAGATACTGATGACCCATCAGTTAAAAAAAAGTCAGAAACCCCTTTATCACTATGTAGTCAATGTAAGTGAGGTTTGGATGCACATTCAGCTTTCACTGGCTGTAGGAATCTACAATGGTTGGTACTTCTGTATAAGTAGCTTCTGCAGAAAAAGTCTCGCTTGATCCTTTATTACTGCAGCGCAGGCAGCGGCTTCCACGATGAGTCACTGCTTGGGTGTCACTGCGAGGCATCCGGTCAACCCTCCAGCTACATGCGGACCTCAGGGAATAAAGTGAATATGGGATTTAGGCCTCATGCTCATGCAGAAGACTATATGGTGGCACAGCTCAGTACTGCCCTATGGTGCTCTGTACAGCGCCATATTAGCACCTATGCTTCCAGAAAAGTAATGCTTCTATTGGAGAATAGCTCTATCATATGGCATCCAATAGACTAAGTATCCCGCAACCCAACATATATAATCAGATGTATATGGAGGTACGGAATGACCACATCCTACATTTCTACAGACATCGTATTATAGCACCGTACAATTCAGAAGATTACCGTGGTGCTTTACATATCTGGAAGTAGCAATAAGAGCGGTTTTTTTTAAAAGATATTATTACATGGATGGTTCATGCATTATCTATGTTGCACAGATTTTCAGAAAAACATGAAATGAATGGCATAAAGCCGTGGTAAGATCTAGACACTAGAAAAACACCATATTTAGCTAGGTAGCTGATACATGCTGCCTCCTTGCAGGCTCCATATGGATGAAACAGGAGGTCACAGGTTCGTTTTTAGATACATTATCAGGGACTGTTTTCACAAATACCTCATCTCGGTTTCCTTTAAAATGTCCCTTGTGTGCTGAGCATGCACAGTCCGGGTAACAGTTGCTGGGATACTACAGGCTGTGGGACACACACGAGGCCTCAGTATCAGGACTGCCAGCTAATAAAAAGACAAAGTATGGCAACATAAACGACTTGACCATGGTATTAGCTATACCTTCACTCGAGCTTACCTTTTTCTTGAATCCCTTCCAATGAACTCTCTACTCCTTATCCCAACCAAATAACCACAACAACCACGGTTCGGATTTAAATCGGCCACAGCAGCCGTTTTTTTTATTAAATACATAAATAAATAACCACATAACAGTTAAATAACACAAAACCATAATTAACCCCTGGCGAGGGAGGTCCTAGAAGCCCCAAATGACCATAACCAACAAACCACAACCATCCGGCGACTCCGTCTTACCCCCAGCCTTTAAACCCAGCTCGGAGGCAACCTTGATGGACGCCTTAACCCCTTAAGGACTTATGACGTACCGGTACGGCATGTTTCCCAAGTCCTTAAGGACCCATGACGTACCGGTACGTCATGTGTATTTCCGATCACCGCCGCCCCGCGGGCGTTGATCGGAACCCGGTGCCTGCTCAAATCATTGAGCAGGCACCTTGGCTAAATGCGCGGGGGGGTCCCATGACCCCCCCGTGTCGGCGATCGCCGCAAACCACAGGTCAATTCAGACCTGCGGTTTGCGACTTTTACCTGCGGTTGCAGCGGCGGCGGGTGGTGCCATCGGGTCCCCATGCGGCTGTAGGGGGGACCCGATGGCATGGAAGGCAGCGCGATGCCTAAGGAAGGCATCGCACTGCCTTCCGGTGACGAGCCTGTGAGATCCAGCCCCCTGGATCTCACAGGCCGGAAGCTGTATGAGTAATACACACAGTATTACTCATACAGCCAATGCATTCCAATACAGAAGTATTGGAATGCATTGTAAAGGATAAGACCCCCAAAAGTTCAAGTCCCAAAGTGGCACAAAAAATTAAGTGAAAAAAAAAGTTTCAAAAATAAAGTTTTGCCCCCAAAAAATTAAAAGTTATTAGTAAAAATAAACAAAAACGTCATTTTCCCCAAATAAAGTAAAAAAAAATTGGTAAGAAATAGGAAGGGGGGGGGGGGAGTATACATATTAGGTATCGCCGTGTCCGTATCGACCGGCTCTATAAACATATCACATGAACTAACCTCTCAGATAAACACCGTAAAAAATAAAAAATAAAAACTGTGCTAAATAAACCATTTTTTGTCACCTTACATCACAAAAAGTACAACAGCAAGCGATCAAAAAGGCGTTTGCCCACCAAAATAGTACCAATCTAACCGTCACCTCATCCCGCAAAAAAGAGCCCCTACCTGAGACAATTGCCCGAAAAAAAAAAACTATGGCTCAGAATATGGAGACACTAAAACATCATTTTTTTTGTTTTAAAAAAGCTGTTATTGTGTAAAACTTACATAAATAAAAAAAAAAAGTATACATATTTGGTATCGACGCGTTCGTATCGACTGGCTCTATAAAAATATCACATGACCTAACCCCTCAGATGAACACCGTAAAAAAATAAAAACTGTGCTAAATAAACCATTTTTTGTCACCTTACATCACAAAAAGTGTAATAGCAAGCGATCAAAATGTCATATGTACCCCAAAATAGTGCCAATCAAACCGTCATCTCATCCCTCAAAAAATGAGACCCTACCTAAGATAATTGCCCAAAAACTGAAAAAACTATGGCTCTCAGAATATGGAGACACTAAAGCTTGATTTTTTTTTTGTTTCAAAAATGATATTTTTGTGTAAAACTTACATAAAAAAAAAAGTATACATATTAGGTATCGCCGCGTCCGTATCGACCTGCTCTATAAAAATATCGCATGACCTAACCCCTCAGATGAACACCGTGAAAAATGTAAAATAAAAACTGTGCTAAATAAACCATTTTTTGTCACCTTACATCACAAAAAGTGTAATAGCAAGCGATCAAAAAGTCACACGCACCCCAAAATAGTGCCAATAAAACCGTAATCTCATCCCGCAAAAATAATACCGTACCCAAGGTAATCGCCCAAAAACTTAAAAAATTATGGCTCTCAGACTATGGAAACACTAAAACATGATTTTTTTTGCTTCAAAAATGAAATCATTGTGTAAAACTTACATAAATAAAAAAAAGTATACATATTAGGTATCGCAGCGTCCGTAATAGCTTTCTCTATAAAAATTTCACATGACCTAACCCCTCAGGTGAATAACGTAAAAAATTTAAAATAAAAATGGTGTAAAAAAAAGCCATTTTCTGTCACCTTACATAACAAAAAGTGTAATAGCAAGCGATCAAAAAGTCACACGCACCCCAAAATAGTGCCAATAAAACCGTCATCTCATCCCGCAAAAATAATACCCTACCCAAGGTAATCGCCCAAAAACGAAAAAAATTATGGCTCTCAGACTATGGAAACACTAAAACATGATTTTTTTGCTTAAAAAAAGAAATCATTGTGTAAAACTTTTAATAAATAAAAAAAGTATACATATTAGGTATCGCTGCATCCGTGACATCCTGGTCTATAAAAATATCACATGAACTAACCTGTCAGATGAATGTTGTAAATAACAAAAAATAAAAACGGTGCCAAAACAGCTATTTCTTGTTACCTGGCCTCACAAAAAGTTTAATATAGAGCAACCAAAAATCATATGTACCCTAAACTAGTACCAACAATACTGCCACCGTATCCCGTAGTTTCTAAAATGGGGCCACTTTTTTGGCGTTTCTTCTCTAGGAGTGCATCAGGGGGGCTTCAAATGGGACATGGTGTAAAAAAAAAACTGTCCAGCAAAATCTGCCTTCCAAAAACCGTATGGCATTCCTTTCCTTCTGCGCCCTGCCGTGTGCCCGTACAGCTGTTTACGACCACATATTGGGTGTTTCTGTAAACTACAGAATCAGGGCCATAAATATTGAGTTTTGTTTGGCTGTTAACCCTTGCTTTGTTACTGGGAAAAATGGATTAAAATGGAAAATTTTCCCAAAAATTTTAATTCTGAAATTTCATCTCCATTTGCCAATAACTCTTGTGGAACACCTAAAGGGTTAACAAAGTTTGTAAAATCAGTTTTGAATACCTTGAGGGGTGTAGTTTCTTAGATGGGGTCACTTTTATGGAGTTTCTACTCTAGGGGTGCATCAGGGGGCAGTGGCGTACACACAATCCATGGGGCCCCGGTGCGAAACTGATCTATGGGGGCGCTGTGCTGGCCTGTAAGACTGAGCCATGCCAATGTATAGCAGAGTAATCTAGGACATTTCCCCTAAGTGCAACCACACAGTACTAATGCCCACTTTGTGGCCCCTCACAGTAGTTATGCCCACCTTTGTTCCTGTCACAGTAATTATGCCCAGATATGTGCCCCCTCATAGTAGTTATGCCAAATATGTGTCCTCTTACAGTAGTTATGCCCAGATATGTGCCCCCTCAAAGTGGTTATGCCAGATTATGTGTCCCCTCACAGTAGTAATGCCAGATTATGTGTCCCCTCACAGTAGTAATGCCAGACTATGTACCCCTCACCTAGTAACGCCAGATTATGTGCCCTTCACAGTAGTAATGCCAGATTATGTGCCCCTCACAGTAGTTATGGCAGATTATGTGCCCCTTAACAGTATTTATGCCCTGTTATGTGCCCCCTCAAAGTAGATATGCCCAGATATGTGCCCCCTCAGAGTGGTTATGCCAGATTATGTGTCCCCTCACAGTAGTAATTCCAGATTATGTGCCCCTTCACAGTATTTATGCCCGGTTATCTGCCCCCTCAAAGTAAATATGCCCAGATATGTGTCCCCTCAGAGTGGTTATACCAGATTATGTGCCCCTCACATTAGATATGCCAACATATGTGCCCCTCACATTGGTTATGGCAGATTACATGCCCCATCACAGTAGTTATGCCTTCATATGTGCCCCCTCATAGTTATGCCTTTATATGTGCCCCCCTCACAGTAGTTATGCCACATTAGGTGCCCCCTCAAATTAGTTATGGCAGATTAGGTGCCCCCCTCAAATTAGTTATGGCAGATTAGGTGCCCCTCAGTAGAAATGCCAACTTTTGTGCCCCCTCACTCTAGTTGTGCCCATCAAACCCCCCTGCCCCCAGTCTGCAGCGTTAGAAAAAAAAAATATTCTCCCTGATGAGAGGAGGCAGATTGCCGGGCTTTCAGCTCTCCTCCCACAGCCAGCAGCGCGATCTGGGGCCAGCAGGGGGAGCTCTTGAGCGCTGAAGATCAGTGAAGCAGGGAGCAGAGAGGTTTCCCTGCTTCACTATGGAAACGGAAGTGTGAGTGAGTGCGCTCCCCCACCTCCTGCTTCTCATAATGGCTCTCCCTCACCTTCTCTCTACTCCTCTTAACTCCTACCTGGCTCCACCCCCCCATTACCATGCCCACAGCTCCACCCCTCCTCTCTCAGCTAAATTTTAACCCTATCTGCTCTCCCTTGTTTCTAAACCATGTTCATGCTGGCCTACCCCTACCGCTGCGCTCCTTGTCCGGACTTACTTGACCATGGTATTAGCTATACCTTCACTCAAGCTCACCTTTTTCTTGAATCCCTTCCAATGAACTTTCTACTCCTTATCCCAACCAAACAACCACAACAACCACGGTTCGGATTTAAATCGGCCACAGCAGCTGTTTTTTTTTTATTAAATACATAAATAAATAACCACATAACAGTTAAATAACACAAAACCATAATTAACCCCTAGCGAGGGAGGTCCTAGAAGCCCCAAATAACCATAACCAACAAACCATCCGGCGATTCCATCTTACCCCCAGCCCTTAAACCCAGCTCGGAGGCAACCTTGATGGACGCCTTAAATTCCTCCAATCCTAATCCTCTATAAGAGTCCAGCCCCTCCCGCGGGGCCCTCCCATCCTCACGTATCAGTATATTTTATCCAACTTCGAGGACCTCCCCCACCTCCACAAACGCGCAGCTTGACTTCCTTAAGCCTGCGCGTCCCTCCACATCCGTAGTGCAATCTCCACCCCCCCCCCCCCAAATCCCTAGAGACCACAAGTCAGTCCCCATGCATTCAGGTGGACTCCATCAGCCCTCCAAAAATTCCCTGTCCCCCTCTCTAATTCCTCATGCCGAACCGCCACTGCCCCATTTCTCGCCATGAACCTCCCTATCACCCTGTTCAACTTTATCCGGGCCTTATTAATTCGTTCCACCGACCTGGTCCCCCTCCAAGACTGCCTTGGGACAATGTCCGACCACACTGTAATCAGCCCTGGGAATAAAGACCACAATCTCAGCAGATCAAACTTGACGTCCCTGATCAATTCTCTAAAGGGGGCGCCCACCCAAATCGTTACCCCCGACATGAAGCACCAAAATATCAGGAGGCTGATCAAGCCTGACAAAACGGTGCACTTCCTTCATAATGCCCCCCCACAACATGCCCCTAACGCCTAACCACTGAACCACCGCCACATCCTCCCGAAAACCCAACTGCCTCCCATTAGGCCTAACCTCTGCCCTCTGGGCCCCCCAAAACACATAAGAGTGCCCCATGATCCATACAAGAGCAGCCGAAGAACCTGTAACGAAACAAAAGATAAAATTAACTACCTAGAAAAAGGCGAAACATCACTCACAACAACCCTAGTCTAACATATGACCTAAAACGCATCGATTCCCACCGCCCAATACGCATTATCACCTCATTGCTTAGACCCAATCTGGCAGCCTCAGTAGCAGCCCCAATCCAAAAGGAATGACCCGAATATCCCTTATTACATACCCCCATTGCCTGCAAACATTTTTTAAACACTGCTAGAAACTTAAAACGTGATAGGTAAGACCCGTCCTCGCGCTGTAAAAAAGGGGAAGTACCACAACCCTCCACACCCATATAAGACTCCACACTATGAACCAAACACATAGCACAATCTGGAACCGCAAACAAAACCAACTGTCTGCCTCTGCCCACATGATCCGTCTTTGACCTCCAAATCCAAACAGACACCCTGTCAACTCGCCACTCTACATCTTTGTTCCTAATACCTCCTGCCTTGCTCGTACTGCCACACACCAGTTCCCCCAACCTGAACGCTCCGAAAAATGCCAAAGCGAACGCCGCCCTGAACAGGTTAACTTCCCATGCCAAACTACAAATCACCCCCAACTTGACTCCCAACCCCAGGAGTAACTGGAACGACACCGGCCTTCTTCTGTCCTCCACTTTGTACCCCTTACGCCAACCCTTCACCACTTGTCGGACCAAGAAAGACTTAGTAACATCAGTCGCTCCCCTCATGCGAAAACCAAAAGCCAACCCGGCCATGAACCTGTTCAACTGCGGGACCGTCCACCCTTCTTCCCAAAGGTGCCCTACCAGCAACAATAACCCTATCTCCCCTTCCTCACCCCCCATGCTCAGCTGATTCTTCCACTGCTCCCATCGTTCCCACGCCTTAACATATGCCGACCAGGTCCCAGGACTCAAAGACCCCTGCAACAGGCCCATTACTGCTCCTCCAGGATCCCCCAAAGCCACTCTGGACAGTCCATACCCCGTTCTTCCGCTTCTGGCGCCAGAAGCCGGAACCGCTCCAACTGTGAACGAGAGAGCATCCGCCAGTGAATTAGTCACCTCCGCCACATGTACCGCAACCACCCAAGTGTTAAGCGACAAACAGCGCAGGACTAAAAACTGCAATAGTTTAACTACTGGCGGGGAAGATGCCGATAAGCTATTAATAGCCTGAACTACCCCTAGATTGTCGCAGTGGAATCGCACCTTCCTGTTTCCGAAATGTTCACCCCATAACACCACCGCCATGACAATGGGGAACAATTCTAAAAGTGCCAGATTCCTGACCCAACCTCTAGTCACCCAACTCTCCGGCCACCGACCAGCGCACCATTGCCCTTGACAGTAAGCCCCGAAACCCACACCCCCCGCCGCGTCAGTATACAAGTCAAAATCTACGTTGTCCCATGCCTCCCCCATGACCATCGACCTACCGTTATAACTGCCCAAGAATTCGGCCCACACCCTCATGTCACCCTTTAACTCTTTTCCCAGCCGCAAAAAATGATGGGGGGCAGTAACCCCCGCTGTAGCTGCCGCCAATCGTCTGCAAAATATCCTACCCATTGGCAAGATACGACATGCAAAATTCAGCTTACCCAGCAAGGACTGTAGGTCTTGCAACGTGATTTTTTCTCGGTTTATGACCCTATTCACGTCTTCCCTTAATTCCGCAATTTTTTATTCGGGCAACCGACATTCCATTCAAACTGTATCTATTACAATGCCTAAAAAACATAACTCAGTCATCGGGCCCACCGTCTTTTCTTCCGCTAAAGGGACCCCAAAATTCGCAAAAACAGACCGCAAGGTATGTAATAACAATGAACAAACCCTGGACCCCGCGGGCCCCAGGCATAAAAGATCATCGAGATAGTGGATAACCGACGAACAACCAGATACCTCAACTACCACCCATTCCAAAAAAGAACTAAACGCTTCAAAATACGCACAAGAAACTGAACATCCCATGGGGAAACATCTGTCCACAAAATAACCCCCCTCCCAAAAACAACCTAGCAACCGCATACTGTCAACGTGAACCGGTAACAAGCGAAACGCCGCCTCAATATCAATTTTGGCTAATAACGTGCCCCGCCCCAAACGCCTCACCCAGCCCACCGCCGCATCGAACGACGTATATATTACCGAACATACTTCGGCATCTATGCCATCATTAACTGATGCCCCTTTTCGGAATGATAAGTGGTGTATTAACCGAAACTTGTTCGGCTCCTTTTTGGGCACGAACCCCAGGGGTGAAATCCGGGAACTGTTTAACGGCGGCTTACTAAACGGGCCCGCCACCCGCCCCAACTCTACCTCCTTCCCCAATTTTTCCGAGACTATCCCTGGGTGTTCAAGCACGGACCGTAAGTTCTTATGAACCAACGGCCCCGCCGTTATAACTGACGGGATCCGGAAACCAAAACGGAAACCATCACCCAACAGCATTGCTGCCTCCTGATTCGGGTAGGAAGTCCCGCATTCTTTCCACCCGTACCGGCGTCTAGCCCTTTTCCAGCTGAGTCCCCACCTCTCTGCTTTCCTCCCCGAAAACACCTATTGGCGCCGTGCGTGCCCCCACATGAAAAACATTCATGCTTGAACTTGCACTTCCCCCCGAACCTGCAGCTTCCTTCATTGAAAAGGAAGCATAATCCTTTTGCCGAGGCCAATGCCATGGCCCCTTCCCCGTACTTCCCCCCCCAACTTCCCCCAGAAAGGCCTGCGTCGACCGGATCGGTGCTGTCACCCTCAACCAAAGACCAATATCTTTGTGATCCCACCGGATATCGGGCCTAACCGTCCTTACGCTGACAAAATTATTTGTCATATCGAAGCCGCCCCACTCCCCCAAAAGTCTGATACGCATCCCCTATGGCATCTTAATAGCAAAATAATGCGGAGCAACATTCCAGCGACTTTTGCTTGCCAGAATAGCAAATGCCTGTAACCAGTTGGCGAAAGTTCGTGGAATCAAGCGGTACCGCCGTTTCTCCTCCTCCTCCTTTTTACTGTCTTCCTTTCTACTCCTATCCAAATTAAATTATTCTAAGGGGAGCAGCGAAAATATTTCCACGTACTCCCCTTTCCAAATTTTTTCTTTCACCTCTTGCTTCAAGTGAGCCCCCAGAGGGATTTCAAAGCACACATATACTTCCCCCCGTGCCCTATCGTCCAACCTCGGCCTGTCTTCCTCCCCGCCCACTTGCGTCTCCACTGAAACTGACGCCAAACCGCCACCAAACGGCCCAGTCCCAACCCCCGGCCACCCACCCAAGCCGGCAACGGGGACTCCCCAAACTAGACAACCACCCCGCTAAACCCCCTAAAATCTGACCTAACCCCGCTCCCAATTCCCCAGGGACCAACCCACCACCCAGGGAGCACACTTGCGCTAATATGGGACCCCATGATGTCTCACCAGGCACCGCAGGTGCTGTGACTCCTGCTGCCGTCAGTCCTGCCTCCTGCTGGTCCTGGAATCCCGGCGTCGTGCTCCTAGAAGTAGCTGGCCTCTTATCCCGGACAGGCATCGCAGGCGTTGAAGGCCTATCTGCATGCGTTGCTGTGGATCCCTGGGTGTCGCTAGATGCTCCAGACAGGTGCATGTGTATGGCTCCTGCCACGTGCTGATCGATCCCCGCTTCTTCACGCTCTGCGCCTCTGGGCCTGCACAGTTCTTCTCCTCATGTCTGTGCAGTCCGTCTCCCTTGCTGCCCACGCCGAGCAGACCGCCCGATAACACCTGGCCTGGGCCGGACTGCAGAACCTGGTCCTGTTCCTGACGAAGACGCTGCAGAGAGTTGGGGAGGGAGTGTCCCACTCTGCTCCGGACTCCGCCGAACTACAGAATTCCCACAGCCGCGGGAGGGCGTGTCGGCAGGCTGCGCGTGTGCCCCCCGCCACGGAGGGTCCCCTGAGGGGCTCCCTAAACTGCGCCGAATCCTGGGGGTACATTCAGGGCTTAAGCGCGCCGGCGGGTGGCCCGTACATTGGAGACTGTCTCTGGGGAATGTAAAGCACCTGAGGGCTCCCTCAACAGGCTGCCGACCCGATCCTGTAGCCAGCCTGGCCCTCTCACCTCCGCCTCTTGCCTCTTGCCTCAGCAGCATCTCCTCCACCATGCTGTCTGTAAGTGCCATGTTCGTTTGCTGCTTCTCAAAATGGCTCTCCCTCATCTTCTCTCTACTCCTCTTAACTCCTACCTGGCTCCGCCCCCCCATTACCATGCCCACAGCTCCACCCCTCCTCTCTCAGCTCAATTTTAACCCTATCTGCTCTCCCTTGTTTCTAAACCATGTTCATGCTGGCCTACCCCTACCGCTCCTAGTCCGGCCTTACTAAACAATATGTCATCCAAAATGACTAATGGTAATGGACTGTGGTACTTACTGTATATACCAAGTAGTCAATGATACTGTATATAGCGCAAAACACAGGACTTTGCATACTTTGAATGACATTTATGCACATTGTTAAAGGGGTTGTCGGAGTTTAAAAAGTGGTAAAAGGCAGGGAAAAAAAGATAAAACCTGCTGCTCCCCCAGCCAGGCTTTGTTCACATTACTGAAGCAGTGATATGTCTGTATAATACACATAACTGCAGCTGCCAAACACTGGCCTCAGGGGTCTCATGCAATATACTGCTGAGACCAGTGATTGGCTGCAGTGGTATTGTTCAATTTACAAGAGGTCATGGCTGCAGCGGTTTTTCCTACAGGTTTTTCAGCCAAAGCCAGAGATGGGCCCAGCAGGAAGCAGAAGTGTAAGTCCTTCCTTTATATTTCTAGTTCTGTTTGAATCCACTTCTGGCTTTGGCTGGAAAACCTGCAGGAAAACCTGCCTCAAAATCTGATCCAAAAAACTGGGGAGATTTATCAAACTAGGATAATGGAAAACTGGCTTAGTTGCCCATAGCAACCAATTAGATTCCATCTTTCATTTTCCAGAAGAGCTGTGAAAAATGAAAGGTCAAATCTGATTGGTTGCTATGGGCAACTAAGCCAGTTTTGCTTTACAATAGTGTTGATAAATCTACCCCTCTGTGCAGTGTTCGACTGGGGTGCCTAGGGCCCACCAGTAGAATTGATTTTGGGGGCCCATCCTAGAGCTGGAGATATTACTTGTTCATTTTTCAGTCTCACGCACAGGAATGTATGCATTTTAGCACACAATACAGTATGCTAAACAGAACAGTATTGTGCACTGCACTATCTCAATTAGTTTCTCACTAAGCAACTCATGGCGGAGGTATTGGTTACCTTCCGCTCGACCCCTCCACTACTTAACTTACCTTTTACATCGGCCTCTACCCAAGCCTCCTCAAACTACACCTCCTGGACCTAACCAACCCCCATTGAGACACGAACACCAAATTGGATTAAATCGGCCACAGCAGCTGTTTTATTAACATAAAATACACATATAAATACTTAACCTTTATTTAATACCATAACCATAACATATATATATAACATATACTAATCAATTAACGGGGGAGGTCCTTGAAGCCCCAAAACAAAAAAGTTACCCCGCTGGGGTGAGCCATCTTGCCTCCAGACATTGAGCACCAGCTCAAAGGCACCACTGATGGCCCCCAAAACCCAGCCACAACCGACTACCAACCATGGGAGTCCAGCCCCAACCATGGAGCCCTCTCATCCTCTCCACCTGAGAATCTAACCAACTTCAACGACCTCCCACTGCCACAAACGCGCTGGCTTGACTTCTTAAGCCTGTGCGTCCCTCCACATCCGTAAAGCAGTCTCAATGCCCTCCTGTAAAGCCAGACACCACATGTCCAGCCCTACCGTGTTCAGATGATTAGCCCGCCAGAAACCCCCGACCCCTTTTTCAAGTTCCACGTGCCTCACCGCAACTGCCCCATTCCTAGCCATAAAGCGCCCGATTGCCCGATTAACCCTCACCGAGCCCTATTCAAAGCTTCTACTGATCGGGCACCCCGCCACACCTTCCGCAGAACTATATCTGACCAAACCGTCACGAGCTTACGAAACAACGCCCACAACCTAAGTAAGTAAAATTTTATATCTCTCACTAATTCCTGAAAAAGGCTGTGCCCCCAAATCGTTGCCACCTACATGCAACACTAACTCATTCGGAGCCCTATCTAACTTGACAAACCTGTGAAACTCAGACAAGACCCCACCACACACCATTCCCCTATGACCCTAACCATCTTACCACCGCTACTGAACGCGCAAACCCAAGCTGCTGAGCTGACCATCCAGCCGAACCGCTGCCCGAATGGCTTCCCAGAAGACATACGAGTGTCCTAAAATCCATACTAATCCATCCAATACGCAATTGATTAATAACAATTAATATAAATGCGCTAAAGGATAAAGAAGAGAGTATAACATCCAGACTATACAGTTGCATTGCCATTACGCAATTCCTTCACATCCCACCAAAATCTCACTACCTTTTCCCCTCCCCATCCCTTCTTCCCTTCCCCCTTCTTCCGTCCTTCCCCATAGTAGCTCTGTCCATGTATCTGCAGCCAGTCAAAACGGCGGAATATAAAATAATTAGACAGACCGTGAGTAACTGAGCAATTCCACATCACTGATAGTTTTAATGTCTATAGATTAAGAGATTTATTGGTAGAAGTGAAAATACACTATACATATATTATAAGAATAAATAAAAGTGAAGTTTTAATATAATCAACAGTACATGATCCAAAAACGTAAATAGGTCCGTAGTCACCACTAGTTAGTAATTTAAAATACTAAAACGTTGACATGCACTGTGAGGCCAAAAGGTTCTAAGTAAATCTAAAATCCATACTAACGCTGGATCCGAACCTGCAACAAGAGAAAAACAAAACGCCAAGAAGCAACCCTGCTGGAAGCACACTAACCCTCACTTCAACATCCTCTTTCTTTTCTTTTTTTTTTATTAACTCCCCTGGCGGATATATGACCGAAAACGAATGGATTCCCATTTCCCGATTCGCTTTATCACTTCGTCCCCGAAAACCCTATCGAGCCATCTCCGTCGCAGCCCCAATTCTGAAGGAATGACTAGAATAGCCTGCTTGCCCTACCCCCAACTGATCCAAACACCTCCTGAAAATTGCTGTGAATTGAAAGCGGGAAAGAAATGAACCATCAGCATGTACTAACAAAGGAGAAACTTCCCCATGCACCTCGGCTCCATACTCCGCATACAATGTACCGTGCACATTAAGCAGCCCAGGATTGCAAACAGCACTACCCTGCGCCCTCTTCCCTCTACATTTTTGATCTCCTAATGAGAAATTCCACTCTATCTGGGAATATATCCACATCGTCCCTAAACAACCACACTATGCTAACCGTCGGACAAACTAGTTCTCCTAAACATAAAGCCACAAAAAATGCCAGTGAGAAAGCAAGACGAAACAGACGTAGCTCCCAAACCGAACTACAAACCGTTTCCAGCTGTTCCCCCAACCTCAGAAGTAAGGCAAACGACACCGGCTGCCGATCGTCCTCCCCCGCCCGCAGCCGATGCCAACCTTTTAACGCCCAAACGACTAAAAAAGACTTAGTGAAATCCATCATTTTCCTAAACTTAAAACCAAAAGCTAACCCCGCAATACAATTTTCGACACTGACCATCCCTCCTCTCTACAAGGGCCAATAGACAGTAACAACGGTATCTACAAATCATCATTCCCAACACCCAACCTAACCTTCCACTCTTCCCATCACCACCAAGCTTTTTCCTATGTCTCCCACGTACCAGGTGCCAACGATGAACGGATGAGCCCCACTACGGTGTCTCCAGAAGGTCCCATAGGCAACTCGGGCAGTCCAGCCCAACCTCATCTGCCTCTGGAGCCAGCTGCCGAAAACACTCCCACTGTGAACGAGAGCATCAGCAATACAGTTGTTGGCCCCGGGTACATGCTCCGCCACCACCCATGTATTGAGCGACAGACACTCTAATACCAGCCTCTGTAACAGCCTCACCACTAACGGCGACGAGGCCGACAACCCATTAATTGCCTGAACCACTCCTAAATTGTCGCAATGGAAGCCTTCATATTTCGGAACCTCTCCCCCCACAACATTACCGCCACTCACCAAACCTTCTCTTACCCAACTATCTGGCCATCCACTCGCTCAACATTGACCCCAACAGTAAACACCGTAACCACAACCCCCCCGCGCTGCATCGGAAAAAAACTCAAAATCAAACAAATCCACCACTTCACCCATAAACATCGAGCAACCGTTATACCCATCCAAAAATGAACCCCATACCTGCAAATCCGCCCTCAATTCCCGACTCAACCTAATGTAATGATGCGGTACCGCTATACCCGCCCCCGCCCCCGCTAACCTTCTACTAAAAATCCTACCCATGGGCATAATCCGGCACGCAAAATTGAGTTTTCCCAGGAGCGACTGAAGCTCATACAGCTTAATCTTCTGCAACCGCACCGCCCTTGCAACTTCCCCTTTTAAATCCTCCAGCTTATCCAGGGGCAACCTACATTCCATCCGAACTGTATCAATCACTATCCCCCAAAAACTCAATTCCGTCGTCGGACACACCGTCTTTTCCGACGCCAGGGGAACCTCAAATGAATCAAACAGCACACCCAACATGTGCAGCAACAATGAACAAACGTGCGAATCTGGGGGGCCAATACATAGAAAATCATCCAAGTAGTAAATGATGGATTCACATGCAGACACATCCACTATCGCCCACTCCAGAAATGAGCTGAACGTCTCAAAATATGCGCATGACAGAGAACAACCCATCGGCAAACAACGATCCACGAAAATTCCCCCATCCCAGAAACACCCCAACAGATGCAAGCTATCCGGATGCACTGGCAATAACCTAAATGCTGCCTCGATATCCATCTTCGCCAGTAATGCCCCTTCACCGAACTTTCTAACCCACGTCACTGCCGTGTCGAATAAGGTATAGACCACCGAACATAAAGCCGGATCAATACCATCATTGACCGACGACCCCTTCGGAAAAAGCAGATGATGAATAAGGCAAAACTTACTCAACTCCTTCTTTTGGACCCCCCCAATGGCGACAAATGCAAATCCGCCAATGGTGGTTCCTAAAACGGTCCAGCCATCCTACCTAACTGGACCTCCTTTTTCAATTTGTCCGCTCTACATCCGGGTGCTCCATCGCCGAACACAAATTCTTTTTAACTAACACCGCGCCTGACGAGAAAAAAAGGAATCCGAAAACCCTTTTTGCCTGCTTCCCCTGAAACACTGTGTGGCTCTGTGGGACCCACCACAAGTGGAGTACTCGTGCTTAAACTTGCACTTGGCTCCAAATTTACACCCCCCTTCATTGAACAGGAAACACAATCCCCTTGCGGACGCTGCTGCAAAACCAGATTATCCCCCACCCCATGATTCCCCCCAAAAGGACTGACCCGATCTAACTAGCACGTCACCTTCAACCAGAAAGCAATGTCTTTGTGATCCCATCTAATATTCGGGAGTACCGCCTTCCACTGCCTAAACTACTCATCATAACGCAGCCATGCTAGTCCCCCATACACCCGATAAGCCTTGCCGATATCATCCAGATAACAAAAAAGCACCGCGCAACACTCCGGCGATTTTTCCCAGATTACGCTTGTTAATATCGCGAACACCTGCAACCAGTTCGGGAACGTACGCGGTATTAGCCGATCGATATCTACGCTTTTCTTTGTCCTCTTTCTTACCCTCATCCTTCCTAGTTCTATCCAAAGTAAACCTTTCCAAGGGGAGAAGGGAAAATATATCCACATACTCCCCTTTCCAAATCTGCTCCCTCACCTCCTGTTTCAAATGTGCCCCAATGGGCCCTCAAAACAAACATAGACTTCTCCTTTTGCGTTATCATCCAACCTCACTGCTTCCTCCTCCCCGGAATCACCTAAGATGGCCGCACTTGAACCCCCAGACCCGCTAGGGCTCCCCGCCATACCCCACGCTGGCAACGGGGACGGAACCCCCCACGCTCCAACTCGCTACCAATCCCGCAAAACCCCCCAACAACTGACCTACCCCCCTACCCAAATCCGTCTGGGGGCCCCCAACCCCTGATTTAGCCACCAACTAAGCTAACATTCCCTAGAGAATCTCACCTGGGTGCTGTGACCCCATCAGCTGTAGATCCTGCCTCCTGTCCGGGCCTCTGCGCTGAACCAGACGAAACGACCTCCAAACGATGTCCCCTGGCTGGGCTGAAGCCAGGGATGTTGAAGCTGGCATCTTCACTCACTGTCTCAGGTGAGAAGGAACCTACCAACTCTTGCTGCAAAAAAGACGAGGGCCTGCTGCCTCCGTCCACGTGGCCTGCGGCAGCCCCGCTTCCAGGCATCATGGCACTCCCGCCGAAGGGCCCCTTCCTCACCCTGTCCTGGAAGGGGGCCCGCCGTACCTGCTCCTGTTTCCCAGTTGCGGTTGACTGCTGACTGGGGAGACCTGGCAAGGCCTCCCCGCGGGCTCCGCCTACTGGCCGGATTCCTCCCACACCTGGGCGCAGGCCTGAAGGGTCCTGTGAAGGGTTCTGTCTGTGGTGCTGAGCCTGAGGGGAGTATAGTTCCGGGCCAAGGATATGAAGAAGGCTGAGGCAAAGTAGGCGCATCAGCCTCCCCCCTAAGTAACTGCTGCATCTGTTCTTGCAGCCAGCCAGTTCCACGAACGGCTGCTGCCACCCTCAACTCTCCCAGCACAACATCCAGCTGCTCCATTACTGTAAGTAACGCTTACACTATCGCACAGCTCTCGATTTTTTCACACCAAAATGGCCCCTTTCTTCCCCAAACCTGCCTATTTAAGCCCCCCACTACCCGCCCACCTAAATTGAACTGGCCAATTCCTAAACCCCAGGGTCTCCCTGAACCAACCCCCATCATGAAAGCCTCCCTCCCCTAAAGGCTCCCGCCCCCCGGTCCGGCCATTACTTTTAGTTCATAACTACATCTGTTATTTACAGTCAGTAGTTTGGACAGCAGTCACACGTGGACATTCCATGTCCTAAATGAACCACCCAGTCCCCCAGCCAGCCAGCTTAAACAATATTCAAAGTGAAGGAAATGTTTCCTGGCATATTCAAAAGGATAAGTTCATTGAAGTGATCGCAGTAGCGCCACGGCCTCCCCACAGCTCACCAAGCACAGCGCCGTACATTGTATAGCGGCTGTGCTTGGTATCATGCTCAGCCCCATTCACTTCTATGGGGCTGAGCTGCGCTTAGGCCACTTGATCAACGAATGTGACGTCACATGGCCTAGGAAAAGCACAGAGAAAGGGCTCATGCACACGACCGTATGGCTTTTTCAGTGTTTTGGGGTCCGTTTTTTACGGATCCGTTGTTCCGTTTTTTGTTTCTGTTGTGTTTCCGTTTCCTTTCCGTTTTTCCGTTCCGTTTTTCCATATGCCATGTACAGTATACAGTAATTACATAGAAAAAATTGGGCTGGGCATAACATTTTCAATAGATGGTTCAGCAAAAACGGAACGGATACGGATGACATACGGATGCATTTCCGTATCTGTTCCGTTTTTTGGAGCCAAGCACCGTGATTTGCGGACAAGAATAGGACATGTTCTATCTTTTCACGGTACGGAAATACGGAAATACTGAAACGGAATGCACACGGAGACACGTCAGTATTTTTTGCTGAACCATTGAAATGAATGGTTCAGTATATGTAGCGCATACTGAACTCAAAAAACGGCCAGTATACTGAACGCAAAATACTGTCGTGTGCATGAGCCCAAAGGCACAGCGCTCCCAGGAGCACCGATGCCTTCTCAAACAGCTGATCGGCAGTGGTCCCGGGTGTCAAACCCCCACCGATTAGATACTGTTTACCTAAATATACGGTACATTGTGAGTTGGATATTTAAAGATGGCGCCCACTCGCAAGCGCAGCAGGTGCTATAGCCACTAAGTGCTTGCTGTTTTAAACAGCAGACACCGAGGACTAATGTATGCAATTGACAATAACGTCAATCACACACTTTTAACTCCTCAGATTCCATGGTCAAATATGACTACAACATCTGGGAGCTCAAAAACCTAGTGGGGATTGGTGTACCTAGATGGTGCTCGGTTCTTCTGAATGATCAGAGGATGCAGCAGCTATGTTCCCAAGAAGACCCTTCCTGAAACTCTGATAGACTCCAATGCTAATGAATTTATTGTTCAAGTTCCCTAGGGGAATTATTAAAAAGTGTAAAAAAAAAAAAAAAAAGTTTAAAGAAAATTGAATAAAAAGTGAGCAAACAGTCGTACACACTCCAACATGGTATCAATAAAAACTATATTGTCCGGCAAAAAATGAGCCACACACAGCTCCATAGACATAAAAACAAAAAGGTTATTGATGGCCAAAATTTTTTTTCAGTATTAAATCTAAGCTGTGGTATAGATGTAATCATACTGACCCAGAGAATGAAAGTAACGTTCCCATTTCCCACTACATTGTATGCAACCGTAAATGGTGCCGTTAAAAAGTATAACTTATCCGGAAAAGACAAGCTGTAATACAGCTATGTGAATGGAAAAATAAAAGTTATGGCTCTGGGAGGGCTGGGAGTAAAAACAAAAACAATAAAAAAAACGGAAAATGGCCCTGTCCTGAAGGGTTTAAACCCACAACTGTCCCAAGAACAGACATCTCCACTTTTGATGCAGTGTCCTTTCATGGCTTAGCTCCATTCAATGCAGCGTATATAGCAGCAGAAGCCACAGCAGTTTCTATCATGGTATACTATACGTGGTGTGAATAGGCCTAGGAGTATGGCATTTTGCAGTGAGGAAAACTACAACCCTCAGCAGGTCCTGAACGTCTGCATCTGACAGGGCATGCTGAGAGTTGTAATTTTCAGCGAGGGGAACAGTAAAAACATGAGCTTTTTTTTATTTTTAAATCAGTGAATACCTTTTCTTCCATTACTTTAGGGACTTGGGGACTGGCCTGGCTGCAGTGGCGTTGCGTGGGTTGCCAGCACCCGGGGCAAGCCAAGTATTGCACCCCCCCCCCCCCAACCTGTGGCCACGCCCCTTTTTACAGAAAATGTAGTAGATATCACTTGTCATACATAACACCACAGATAACACAGTGATAACTCTCTGAGTACAGATATTGTAGTAGATATCACCCGCAGTCCAATGTAACACCTCAGATAACACAGTGATAAATCTCTGAGTACAGATAATGTAGTAGATGGGTGTGAGCCCCCAGAATTCAGAACAAGCACAGTGTGACCTGAAGTCTGGGGCCAGAATGCGGCAGGGTGGGCCAAATTCTATATCCACCCTCCCATCACTACAGAACATACAGGGTAATACAGCGCCCCATACCTTTTACATCCAGTGATGTCTCCTTTGATGTAGGTCTTCTCTTTCCTCATCTTCTCCTATCAGACCTTCAGACCAGAGCACCATTTTTCAGCCATTTCTTGTCTCTGCAGTTTGACAAAAAAAATCTTAGTTTACTACTTTTCCATCATTCTCCCATCTTCTGGACAAATCATCCTACCACCTCCAATACTCTGTCTGCCGTGCTCCCCAATATTATACTGCAGAAACAGATAAACCCCCTGATAGTAGTACCATGCAGATAGTGCCCTTCAATAATTATTGGCACACAGTGCCCTAAAATAACTGCGCCCAGCAAATAGTGCCCCTGACACTAATAGTGTAAACATAACGTCCCCCAAAAATGATTGTGGTAAGATGATACTGTGCCAAGGTGCCCCCACAGTAATAGTGCTCCCAAAAGTCCCACCAATAGTAATAATTCTCTGCTAGAGCACACATGGTATTAATAGTGCTCCTACCGTGCCCCCAACATGTCCCCACTGTGACCCAGAAGTAATAATGGTCTCATAGTGCCCATACTAGTAATCATGTTCCCCATAAACCCCTAGTAGTAATAAAGCCCACCATAATGCCCCCCAGTAGTAATAATTCTCCTTATAATGTGCCAGTAAAAAAATACCCCCTTTTAATGCCCCCAGTTGAGCTAATGTCCCCATAGTGCCCCCATATTGTGCCAGTATAAAATACCCCTATATTGTACCCCCAGTAAATTGCCCCATAGTGCTCCTCTTCCCCCTTCCTCCTAGTGCCCCCATAATGTACCAGTACAATATGTCCAATATATAGTGCCCCAGTAGATGCCCTCAGTGTCCCCCATAATTTTCAAGTATAAAATACCCCTTCTTAGTGCCCTCGTAGATGACCCCATGATACTCCTCTCCCCCTTCCCCATAGTGCCCACCATAATGTGCCCCAGTATAAAATGCCCCTATACAGAGCCCCCCATATAAAATACCCCTTCTTTGTGGCCTCAGTAGAAGCCCCCATAGTGTTCCTCTCCACCCTTCCCCCATAGTGCCCCCCATATAAAATACCCCTTCTTTGTGGCCTCAGTAGATGCCCCCATAGTGCCCCAATAATGTGTCAGTAAGAAGTGCCCCAATAATGTGCCAGTAAAAAGTGCCCCCAATAATGTGCCAGTAAGAAGTGCCCCCATAAATGCCCCCACAGTGCCCCCACTAATGTGCCAGTAAAATGTGCCCCCTTAGATGCCCCCTAATAATGTGCCAATAAGAAGTGCCCCCATAGATGCCCCCCAATCATGTGCCAGTAAGAAGTACCCCCCATAGATGCCCCCCCAATCATGTGCCAGTAAGAAGTGCCCCCCATTATGTGCCAGCAACAAGTATTGTGCCATATCAAAAAAATAAACACTTATACTCACCTCCATCAGGCTGGCAGCAATGCGATGCAGGCCTCTTCCGGCCTGTGTCCTGAGCTCTACGGCTCAGGCGGTGCGATGATGTCATTGCTACGCCTGCACCGGCCTCTGATAGGCTGCAGGCCTAGTGCTTGCAGCCTATCAGAGGAACGGGGAAGGGAGACGCCTCTCCCCTGCCCCACAGCATCCATCTGTATTGTTGTCCTGAGGATGGCGATACAGATGACTATGGAGATGAGTGCTTCCACAATAGAAGCGCTCATCTCCCTGTGCCCTGCCACCGCCCCCCACTTGTCAGCAGGGCCACGCCGCCTGGGGCGATCGCCTCACTTTGCCTAATTGGCGGTGCGGCCCTGCTGGCGCCCCCTGAAATTTTGCGCCCGGGGCAACGGTACCCCCAGGTCCCCCTCCCCCGCTACACCACTGCCTGGCTGGACACACTTTTGTAGGTTTATTTGAAAAAGAGCCTCCTGCTTCTCTTCTCCTGCCCTGTCATCACATTCTCCCACACAGAACTCCCGCGCTCTGCTCAGCCTCTGGAACACCGGTGGGCAGCAGGAGAGCTCTCTCTCTCACTGTGCAGTGACAGCTGGATGACAGATGCACGTAGTGAGAGCAGAGGTCAGGAGGCAGGGCCCACTGTTGAGTAAGATCGGCTCTGCAGCACTGTGCCAGCTATACAAGAGGACAAGTAGCTGGATTACAGTCCAGATCATCTGGCTGCTTGCTACATACACACTGTGCCTATGGTAAATGCTGCGCTGTTTATTACAACAGCGCTTGTCAGCAGGCAGCTGGGGTTTCCGCTGACTAGTATAAGCAGACAGACCAAGGGCCCACTGAAGATTTCACCGACTCCCCGGTGGGCCAGTCCGAGCCTGCCTTTGTGTCAACCTACCCTTAAAGGGGTTATCCAATTTCACAAACAGCCCCCCCATGTGCCAGGCCCCTCAGAGGAAATATACTTACCCCGCTCCCGGCGCCGCTCCTGGTGCCCGCACTGCCGCTGCTGCTACTTCCTGTACACGGATGAAAACATCCGTGTCGGGTGGGAGAAGCCAATGGCAGACAGGGACAGGGACGAGCCTCCCTAGCATCGCGGGTGAGGCTAGGGAGGCTCGTCCCCGCCTGCCATTGGCTTCTCCCCCCTCCCCCCCAGACGACGGATGTTTTAATCCGTGTACAGGGAGAAGCAGCAGCGGCAGTGTGGGGACCAGGAGCGACGCAGGGAGTGGGGTAAGTATATTCCCTCTGAAGGGCCCGGCACATGGCGGGGCTGTCTGTGAAATTGGATAACTCCTTTAGGGAGGTCTAGTGTTGCAAATGCAACTTATTCATTCAGCAATGTTCTGATATACTTTATGTAGCAATTCCCTGCTATTTACAAGATCTGTTTGCTGGAACAGAATGGAAGCAATGAGCTGTGCATATTTGTGAAGACATTATATTTTTAAGACAAAATGCAGAGGAGGAAGGGCTGGTGGCCTGTTGAGAAGAGGATCTGCCATTACACCTGTGGTGTAGAAGATTACCTTGTTAGGCTAGTTCCACAGCTGTGGTAAATGTATCTGGCAGGCTGGTCTGGCAGAGGAACAGCCTGCCAGCATTCGCTGTATATGGCCAGTGTGAGACTGGGCCCACCAGTGAAATTTATCTTGGGGCCCCCCATATGGATACATCCAAATATTACCTGCTCACACAGCAGAAGACAGCAGCAAGAAGCTACAAGATCATTAATTATGGGGATCCCTGCAGCAATTTTGAGAAGGCATGTCCCTGTGGTAGTAAGTCTACTGTGTATGCGTCATTTGTCCAGGGGGTGGGGAGCTAGGGGTCCACCTTGCTCAGGGGCCCACCGGGAGATTCACCTGTACTCCTGTAGGCCAGTCCGAGCCTGTATACTGCCATTCACAGCCAGACCCCGATGACTATAATGGGATGTGGTCAACTTCCGGCATGAGCACCAGGTTTCAAAGAAGACAAAAACTGGTGTTCACACCAGTTTTTGTCTGGCCAAAACCCAGCGCTCACGGATCCGTGTGACATCCGTATTGCATTTTTTTTGTGTGTGTGAATCCATTGTAACAATGCCTATCCTTGTCCGCAAAACGGACAAGAATATGACATGTTATATCTTTTTTGCGGGACATCCATGCGGACATACTGAAACGGAATGCGAACGGAATCATTTCCGTTTGTTTTGTGGACGCATTGAAGTGAGTAGTTCCGCATATGGGCCGCAAAAAAACTGAACGGACACGGAAAACAGATACGTTCGTGTGCATGAGCCCTTACCCTAAAAATTTTTTGCACGAACATGTGCACGTAATAAGCATGGTGTGCTTATAGCCTTAGGGTGTCTCAAAGATTCTGTAATAAATCTTTGCAATAGGAACAGCTCGAGAGTCATTTTCATAATGGATAATGTCATTGACTAGATTAGAAAATTATATTGAAGTGTGTCAGGTGAAGGCTGTAGGTTACACACGAAGCATAAAAAAAAAAAATAACTTTAGTTTTCTACCAGAAGGGAGCAGAAAAAGATTACAATATTTTGTCATCGGGATTGTCTTGTGATCGGTAGGGGGCTGTCAGCGATTATACCTTTACTGGTTCTTCTGGGGTGGTAATTTGTACTGCACTATGGTATTGCTGCCCCCGCCTACTTATATTGTCCCACCTACTTCTGTTTTCCCTGCCTACTTGTGTTGCCCCTCCTCCTTTTAAATTTGGTCACGCCTACATGTGGCTACTTTTAGTTTGTTTCTTCCAGGTCCACTTTAAAGGCTATGTACAGCTTTGGGGGCTTTTATTTTGTTTATTAGTGTTTTGCACTTATTATGAGCTAAAAATCATTTTTCCAATTGGTCTTTATTAAAAATATGGAGTCCTTTTCTCTGTACAGAGCTGGGATGCTTTACTAGCGGGATCTCTCTGCTCTGTCAGATAGCTATTATACACAACCAAGTCAAGTTGGTCAAACTACTGTTACCATTGGTGAGCTAGACCCTTAAATCCAATATATTTCACAAATAGTGGGTAGCTTAATAAAACTTAAGGTTTAATAGTCTCAAATAAAATAATAGGCCCTTGAAATAAAAAAAATGCATTGAAAACAACTACATGAGTGTCTTAAACTGCAGTATAATCACAAAAAAGGAGGAGACCCAGATACAGGGATAGCGGTATGATAGAGTGAGAAGAAAGATTCAGACGGAAGGACACAATGCTGGGTCACAAACCCTAGGTGTCTCTAAGTCTGCCCCCCCCCCCCCTTTTTCTCCCTTTCAAGCCCTAGAGTCTCCCTTCCTAAATTTAGACTGCCCAGCTTCGTCCAACAGATATGAACAGGTCCGATCACTCCTGACGCCACAGATAGTCAAAAAAACTGACAAAAAATAGGGTTGGCAATACAGTGTTCCTGCCTGACTAGATCAGGCCTTGGTGGTTTGACACTGATATCACTCAACAGGCTAGGGACCTAGTATTATCCCTTATAATAATAATCAAACATGTCCCAACGCGTTTCATTAGTAGTTACCAATTCATAATTGCTCAGGGGACTAAACTATATACTTGTGACCACAAGGTATCAGGTCACTATTCAAATCAGGTGTATCAGATAAACACAAGTCAGTTATGATCCAAGCTAATATGATATAATCAGCCCAGATCCCTGTGACCACAAGGTATCAGGTCACCATTCAAATAAAGTGTATCAGATAAACACAAGTCTGTTATAATCCAAGCTAATACGGTATAATCAACCCAAATCCATTTCTATTCAATGCTCAAAATTCATGTGGTGTTCACTCCCATACATTGAATCAGTCATTATGGTTAGATTTTACCAATAAATATTGTCAACTGTTCAATAAAGTGTGCACAAAGCGCTCAACAGCGGTGGTACAAAGGCACAAAGTCACCATTAGTTTTACTTATCTGCTCAATGTTAAATGCTCATTGTACACAGGCAACTGATGCGGATGTCTTTCCTCGGCGTCCTGCGTATGGCAGCAGCAGTAAGAGTGCACTGGCGGCTCGTTTAAAACGCCACGCTTCTCCGCCCCTTCTGGAGGAGTGATCGGACCTGTTCATATCTGTTGGACGAAGCTGGGCAGACTAAATTTAGGAAGGGAGACTCTAGGGCTTGAAAGGGAGAATAAGGGGAGGGGGAGGAGACAGACTTAGAGACACCTAGGGTTTGTGACCCAGCATTGTGTCCTTCCGTCTGAATCTTTCTTCTCACTCTATCATACCGCTATCAATGTATCTGGGTCCCCTCCTTTTTTGTGATTATACTGCAGTTTAAGACACTCATGCAGTTGTTTTCAATGCATTTTTTTTATTTCAAGGGCCTATTATTTTATTTGAGACTATTAAACGTTAAGTTTTATTAAGCTACCCACTATTTGTGAAATATATCTGTCAGATAGCTAGCTGACGGGCTCCTTATCTCTGATCTCAGACCTTATAAACACTCATGAAATCTCAATCATAATCTTACTGATAGGAATGTGTGTCAGGTGAAGGCTGTAGGTTACGCACTAAGCATTTAAGAAAAAAAACTTTAGTTTTCTACCAGAAGGGAGCAGAGAAAATGACAATATTTTGTAATCGGGATTGTCTTGTGATCGGTAGGGGCTGTCAGCGATCATAAAGCACATTACTAAAGACAATCTCTGACTTCTATATGACACCCTAGGGATTGGATCAGTGCTTATTTCCATTCAGTTTATGAACAGTAATAATTAACCCTTTCTTTATAATCTCATATGCATTTCTTTACATACATCTACACACAGGCAACTACAGCACTAAATAATATTTAGAAGCCAAATGTATGACTGTATGTATGCAATTGCTACCAATATTATTACATATCGCGGCTTACACTCTGTATTGGGTTCCTCTTACCTGGAGCAGCAATTAGCACTTTTGCCCCGCAGCACTTGAAGCAATGCAGAAAGGATTTAGAACGGATATTGTAGTTCATACAAGCCATTGGGCATCCTAATTTGGCTAGTCCCAGCCAAAGCCAGATATATGCAGGCTCATTGCCCAGGAAGATGGCGACACAATCACCTTTTTTCAGTTTCGCATAGTGACTCAAAGCCCACGCTGCTTGGTTGCTTTTCAGATCTATCTCCTTGTAGGTATACGACTGGTCTTGATACAGAATAAAGGTCTGGTTTGGTCTTATGGACACCTGTTTCAAAAACATGTCCAACATGCCAAAGGAGGGGCAGCGTTTAACTGCTCGTTCGATCTGCCGTATATAGCCAATAGCTCTATAAAAAAACCTGAGGTCTTGCCACAGGTAAGGGAGGAATATCCGTTTCAACATCCATAGGAGCGGTATCCCAATCAGAGCTTTCTTCACGATAGACATCCTGTAGAACTGCATAGTGTGAGCCTTACTGAATGTCAGAGTCTGGTTACGAACAATGAAGCTGGGGAGGTGTGCGCTTAGAATTAGCAAGCAGCACAAAGACTATCCTGTACTATGGACTCTGAATAGATTGCATTTCATACCTTTAACCTTGTAACTACCATGGTAGCTCGTCTCCATAACTAAAGGAATGTCATAGGTTCCCTTCACAGAAGTTACCTGTGTTCACGCTATTATTTTCGGAGGGCTATAACTAAATCCTATATGTACATGACATCATAGAAACATAGATCATACCCCACCATTCCAGGACAGCATAGCCTACAGTGTATGTCCCCTCCACCTTGCTATCACTTGTAGGAAAGAACAGTGCATCAACCCACAAGTAGCTGAATAGGCTACTATGATATGGTTGGATATGCTTAAAAGGGGTATTTCATTTTCAGAGATTTAAAGGGTTTTCACCGTTAATAACACTGAGCACCTACCCACAGGCTGATAAATGTATGATTGTTGGGGGAGCAACTGCTGGGATTCCCACTGATCACTGGAATGAGGAGATAGGCAAGTGTTGTACTCCCTTAGAAGTGAATAGAGAGAGTCTCACATGTGAACCACCACTCCATTCTTACAAGGGACTTGGGGACCCTCTATTGTGATCAGTGGTCAGATCCCCAATGATCATGTAGTGTCCCACTAGGTAGGGGTGGGCACTACACAAGGGTCAATTGGGTCACGTGTTACTTCTACTCCTAAGGGACAATAATATTATATTTAACCATGTACTTTAATGTGTTTTCTATGTGTTTTTACATGTGTTGTTTCCCCTGTGACATGCATAGCAGGCCTATTGGGGTGTAGTGTAGCATCCTAGACACTAGAGGGAGATAGGGAGCCCCTAGTATAAATGTTCAGGCCCAGACAGGGAGGGGTTAGTCTGTAGTCAGGAGTCTGTGGAGACAGAAGTGAGAGGGCATCTTAGCCAGAGATATGCTGAGGGCCTCCTCCTGACATGCAGCTGGATAGTCCAGGCTGCTAGTTGCTACCAGGAGGCTAGTGAAGGATCATAGCCTGCCTGTGGATAATGAGCCTCAGTTAGCTCAGAAGACTACCCCAAGGGAAGAGATGTTCCTCCTGGGAGAAACCTGCAGTTACCCTCAAGCCAAGCAGGGACAGTGCACCCAGCTCAGATAAGTAAGCTGATGGGCAGAGGAACTATAAAGTAGGAGCAAGGGTCAATACGGGAGGAAGATTATTTACCAAGGATTAAAGCCAGCATTTAGGCATCCGGGCCTTGGGATAGAAACCAGACAGGAGTTCTAAAGAACAGCGTACACTATTTCTGAGGAGAAGGTACAACCTGATTCTGAGTGTGTTGTTGATTACCCTCCAAGTATCTTGCAAGATAATACCTGCCAATACTGAAAATAAGCCTGCTTGTGAAGCATATGATATAAGGGACTGCATTACCATCTTGATGTACAAAGTTGGACTGTTTTACGTAAAGCACCGTTTGGTTCACTATACCACCTGTGTACCTCACTTATTGCTACTGGAAACCGGTGTGCCACCGTTACAGGCACTGACGTCAAGATCCTTAAAGGGACCTTGCCCCAGGCACTCAAAACACCTGCAACATCCAGGGCACCTCATCCACCATCAGGCCTGGTCCCTATATACAGAGTGTGCCCCAGTGAAACTTTGTGTCAGCCTCTCCTTCACTGTCGCATGCCTGCCCAGGGTTCTCCTATGAACAGTGAGTAACCCTCGATTGCCCATAACCGTGACCTCACTTCGCAATACCCTGCAGGTCTGGCGTGCTGCAATCACACATTGATCACCCATCCCAAGGGTGGATTGGTCATAGATAGGGATGAGCCAATCGATTTCGGATGAAATATCCGAAGTCGATTCGCATAAAACTTTGTTCTAATATTGCACGGAGCAGGAGCAGCAGAGACACGGGGCATTAACATGATTGATAACGCTCTGTGCCTCTCTGTGACCTTTTTACTACAAAATCACGGTGACAACTTTATCTCACTCTGATTTTGTAGTAAAAAGGTCACAGAGAGGCACAGAGCGTTATCAATCATGTTAATGCTCCGTGTCTCTGCTGTCCGGAATGGGGCTTGGCTCTCTTTCACGCAGCAGATTACCCGCACGGAATCCCCTCGTGTGAAAGAGCCCTTAGGGATGTGCGACCTGTGAGACCACATGGGACATGTCGCTCTCTGACTGCGAAGGGTTGGAACGCAGCTGGTCGACACTCAGCTAGCTACAGAGGGCACACTGTCAGGGAAAGTGATGGGCAACCTCTGGCATCACTTTTACTGACAGTCTGATCTTTGGCTGTTGTTGTGCCTAGCTTTGGATCCTCCACCAGCTTGTGGCATCCTTTCAATGTCCAGTCCCAGCATCTAACAAAATAGGACCCATAATCTTTGGCTATATAGATATATGCCAGGTTTCTTGCGATTTACAAAATTTCTGCGAAACTGGCTACAATTTGCCTAGAATCATGTTGTTTACGATGTAGTTCTTCGTAGATTGCTGTAAAACTATGTTTTTGATTTAATTTTGCATAAATTGCAGCAAAAGATACGCTAGAAGGAATGGAGAACCTTAAATGACATTTTAGTCACACGGCAAAGGTCCAGCACCAGACACAGCAGAGGAGGAGGACTGTGAGTAATATGTTGTGTAATGTCTGTGTGTTAGGGATATGTGGTCTGAAATAATCTTTTTTGGCTTGATTTTTTGTCAGGTCTTGAGGGGATTTGCACTTTTACTGGAGTCATGCTCAGTGTTATATTTTACCTCGATTTGACCAGCAAGTATACTCTCACTCTACTTTAACATAACTGGGTAAGTACTCAGGTCAGTGGTGATGGGCAGAGCAGACAAGCTCTATAAAAGACAGTGAGACTAATAAAGACATCTGAGTGCCAAACTCTGCAGAGACAAGCCATGGCCAGGAGATGTCATCATGGTGATCTGGCCCACATACAGAAGAAAGAAGAGTAACTCCAATTATTACTATCAATACATTACTATCACCTGGCCCAAGTAATAGTAATGCCCCCCAGTAATAGTAATGCCCCCATTAATGCCCCCCAGTAATAGTAATTCCCCCATTAGTGCCCCCACTTGGAATAGTAATGCACCATTAGTGCCCCCTAGTAATAGTAGTGCCCCCATTAGTGCATCCCAGTAAAAGTAATGTCCCCATCACTTTTCTGTGCAAAAAAAAAAACCTAAACCTCCCCACCTCCATTTAATTGCACCACGGTGAACACTCACTGCTCACTGGAAGCTCAGGACAGGACCTGTGCTCCAGCGTGGTGATGTCTCTCAGGTCCTGTCCAGCAGTCAACAGCTGGTGTTCACCACGGCGCGAGCAAAAGGCGAGACCTCACAAAATAGTTATTACTTTACATTTCCCATATGGCTACTTTATGTTGGCATAATTTTGTAAATGTAATTTTATTTTTTTATTAGAAGGCTTAGAATTTTAGAAGCAATTCTTAAAATCTTTAAGAAAATTTCCAAAACCCACTCTTTTTAAGGACCAGTTCAATTTCTTTTTAAGGACCAGTTCAGTTATGAAGTCACTTTGTGGGGCTTACATACTAGAAACCACCATAAATGCCCTGATTTTAGAAATGACACCCCTCAAATTATTCAAAACTGATTTTACAAACTTTGTTAACCCTTTATGTGTTCCACAAGAATTAAAGGAAAATAGAGAGGAAATTTCTAAATTTCACTTCACTTTTCATATTTTCCATTTTAATCTATTTTTCTGCAACAAAGCAAGGGTTAACAGCCAAACTAAACTAAATATTTATTACCCTTATTCTGCAGTTTACAGAAACACCCCACATGTGGTCATAAACCCCTGTATGGGCACACGGCAGGGCACAGAAGGAAAGGAGCGCCATATGGTTTTTGGAGGTCAAATTTTGCTGGACTGGATTTTAGGCACCATGTCACATTTGAAGCCCACCGATGCACCCCTACAGTTGAAACTACGAAAAAGTGACCCCATTTGGAAACCTGGGGATAAGGTGACAATTTTATTGGTACTATTTTGTGATGCATATGATTTTTGATCGCTCAATGTTATGTTTTTTATGAGGCAAGGTAACCAAAAGGCTGTTCTAGCAGTTTTTATTTTCGTGTTCACCTGACAGGTTGTGCTATTTTTATAGAGCAAGTCGTTATGGACACGTCGATACCAAATATGTCTTTTTTTATTGTTTCAGTTTACATAATAAAGCATTTTTGAAAAGAAATCATGTTTTGTGTCTCCATATTATGAAAGCCATATTTATTTATTTTTTTGGGTGATTGTCTAATGTAGGGGATAATTTTTTGCGGGATGAGATGATGGTTTGATTGATACTATTTTGGTCTATATTGGACTTTTTGGTCACTTTGCATTATGCTTTTTTTGATGTTATGGAAGTGGCAATACCTATTATGTCTATTTTTCTTATTTTATTTTGGTTTTTCACATTAAAAGCATTTTTGAAAAAAAAAATTTTTTTTTTGTGTCTATTTTCTGAAAGCCATATTTAAAAAATTTTTTGGGGCAATTGTCTCATGTAGGGGCGAGGATGAGAGGATGAAGTGACGGTTTGATTAGTACTAATTTGGGGTACATATGACATTTTAAATCACTTTCTATACCATTTTTTGGGAAGTGAGGTGGGCAAAATTGCAATTCAATCATATATATATATATTTTTTTTTATGGCATTCACCGTGCTGTAAAAGTAACATGATCCTTTTATAGATCGGGCGCCTCGGTACCAAATATGTGTTTTATTTATATGCTTTTAAAATTTTTACCCAATTTTTATTTTAAAAAATTTATACTTTTTGGAACCAGACCCACTTGGTTCTTGAAAATCCAGTAGATCTGATGGCTCTACAATACACTGCAGTACACTGTATAGTGCACTGCAGTGTGTTTTCATTTACACTAAGGACCCTGTCAGACGCAGATACCATGGCAAGCCTGGATGCCTGTGTAATCCCTCTGGTTGCAATGGTAACCATGGTCAGCCACGGCAGACGCTTTTATGAGCTGTTAATGACCGGGGAATGCAAACTTGGTTTGATGGCACGTAAGGGTAAAGGCAGGAGGAGACAAAGTCCTGAAGCATCAACCAAATAACTTTATTTACACTGCACAGGAGGGCACAAATACGTATACAGTCGTGGCCAAAAGTTTTGAGAATTAGATAAATATTGGAAATTTGAAAAGTTGCTGCTTAGGTTTTTATAATAGCAATTTGCATATACTCCAGAATGTTATGAAGAGTGATCAGATGAATTGCATAGTCCTTCTTTGCCATGAAAATTAACTTAATCCCAAAAGAACCTTTCCACTGCATTTCATTGCTGTCATTAAAGGACCTGCTGAGATCATTTCAGTAATCGTCTTGTTAACTCAGGTGAAAATGTTGACGAGCACAAGGCTGGAGATCATTATGTCAGGCTGATTGGGTTAAAATGGCAGACTTGACATGTTAAAAGGAGGGTGATGCTTGAAATCATTGTTCTTCCATTGTTAACCATGGTGACCTGCAAAGAAACGCGTGCAGCCATCATTGCGTTGCATAAAAATGGCTTCACAGGCAAGGATATTGTGGCTATTAAGATTGCACCTCAATCAACAATTTATAGGATCATCAAGAACTTCAAGGAAAGAGGTTCAATTCTTGTTAAGAAGACTTCAGGGCATCCAAGAAAGTCCAGCAAGCGCCAGGATCGTCTCCTAAAGAGGATTCAGCTGCGGGATCGGAGTGCCACCAGTGCAGAGCTTGCTCAGGAATGGCAGCAGGCAGGTGTGAGCGCATCTGCATGCACAGTGAGGCCAAGACTTTTGGAAGATGGCCTGGTGTCAAGAAGGGCAGCAAAGAAGCCACTTCTCTCCAAAAAAAAACATCAGGGACAGATTGATCTTCTGCAGAAAGTATGGTGAATGGACTGCTGAGGACTGGGGCAAAGTCATATTCTCCGATGAAGCCTCTTTCCAATTGTTTGGGGCATCTGGAAAAAGGCTTGTCCGGAGAAGAAAAGGTGAGCGCTACCATCAGTCATGTGTCATGCCAACAGTAAAGCATCCTGAGACCATTCATGTGTGGGGTTGCTTCTCATCCAAGGGAGTGGGCTCAGTCACAATTTTGGCCAAAAACACAGCCATGAATAAAGAATGGAACCAAAACACCCTCCAACAGCAACTTCTTCCAACAATCCAACAACAGTTTGGTGAAGAACAATGCATTTTGCAGCACGATGGAGCACCGTGCCATAAGGCAAAAGTGATAACTAAGTGGCTCGGGGACCAAAAGGTTGACATTTTGGGTCCATGGCCTGGAAACTCCCCAGATCTTAATCCCATTGAGAACTTGTGGTCAATCCTCAAAAGGCGGGTGGACAAAAAACCCCCACTAATTCTGACAAACTCCAAGAAGTGATTATGAAAGAATGGGTTGCTATCAGTCAGGAATTGGCCCAGAAGTTGATTGAGAGCATGCCCAGTCGAATTGCAGAGGTCCTGAAAAAGAAGGGCCAACACTGCAAATACTGACTCTTTGCATAAATGTCATGTAATTGTCGATAAAAGCCTTTGAAACGTATGACGTGCGTGTAATTATATTTCACTACATCACAGAAACAACTGAAACAAAGATCTAAAAGCAGTTTAGCAGCAAACTTTGTGAAAACGAATATTTGTGTCATTTTCAAAACATTTGGCCACGACTGTACATTGCATAACAGATTCAGTCTAAGAGGCCTTACAGCCACAGGGGGCAACATTCACAGTACAGTATATGGTGGCTCTATTAATTATATAGAATCCTGATCAATGAAGGCCATTAAACAATCCTTATACAGTAAGTCCATAATAGTCCCATTAGTTACAAGGAGGACCTCCCTGGTATAGAAGCAATGTTAGGCTATGCAGGCGGATGGTGGTTCCTGTTTGGCAGCAATACCATCACCGTCCTCTGGCTCTAACTGTGGTATCCTATGGGCAGACCCCTCACATGTTCCACTGCAGCCTTCCAGCTCATGCAACCATCTCACTACTACCAAAGAGGCCACTGCCATTCATCCCAGCCAGAGGACATATATATAAGTGCATAAATTAAGTAACTATGTCAGGCCTAGTCTGCAGCAGGGTTGACAACCTAAATGTTTCTTTTTTTTTTCTGGACAATTTATCCAAAAATCACAGACAGACATTTTTTACGGACAAATTTGAAAAACCATAACTATAAAAATTTTAAGTCATGTCTATAGGTCAGATAATACTGAATACATTATCAGTATTTACTGTGAGGTAAAAAATGATGAGAATTACAATCAAAGTGACCCGCTTAAATACCACCAGCCTAGATTGCGGCTCAACAGTTACTTGTGCAGCAATCTGTGACTTTCCCCCGCGCGCGCCAGGTCTAAATAAGTGGGAGTGGGGTAGGCGGAGAAAAGGTCAAAATGTAAGACAGTTAGGAAGGTCTAAATGTAAGACAGCTAGGAAGGTCTAAATGTAAGACAGCTAGGAAGGTCTAAATGTAAGACAGTTAGGAAGGTCTAAATGTAAGACAGCTAGGAAGGTCTAAATGTAAGACAGCTAGGAAGGTTTAAATGTAAGACAGCTAGGAAGGTCTAAATGTAAGACAGCTAGGAAGGTCTAAATGTAAGACAGCTAGGAAGGTCTAAATGTAAGACAGTTAGGAAGGTCTAAATGTAAGACAGCTAGGAAGGTCTAAATGTAAGACAGCTAGGAAGGTCTAAATGTAAGACAGCTAGGAAGGTCTAAATGTAAGACAGCTAGGAAGGTCTAAATGTAAGACAGCTAGGAAGGTCTAAATGTAAGACAGCTAGGAAGGTCTAAATGTAAGACAGCTAGGAAGGTCTAAATGTAAGACAGCTAGGAAGGTCTAAATGTAAGACAGCTAGGAAGGTCTAAATGTAAGACAGCTAGGAAGCTGTCTTTCATTTAGAACTGGTGGAGGATCAGCCAAAGTTATGAAGAGGCCTGTGTCTCTTCATAGGGCTTTATTAAGACCAGCGTCTAAAATGCCAGTCTTAATAAATGACCCCCAAAGTCTCCTATTATTACAGACTGTCAAGGAATTTCTGGACGGTTGGCAACCTTGGTCTGCAGTCTGCTTCTGGGCCTGACTGTGGCACAATCCTTGGTGCTCCTGTGCCATTTTCACATACCACCACCTGTAGGCCACCATATCATCTGCAGCCTTACTTGCTCAATGCCACCATGGTGACCATCTCTTGGAGAATTTGCCTCACAGAAAAAAGGTTGCTTCAGCTCTTATATCTAGGATCCTTCCTTTTACTCACATCAGAAGCATACCTCCCAACTTTTGAAAATCGCAGAGGGACAATATGTGCGGCGCACATCATGGCAGTTTTTCTTCATACTAGGCCATGCCTCTAACTCCGCCCAAAGCGTAATTACTGAGTTTGTCACAGCTGCAGTAGCTGGGGAGCAGTGAGGTGAATATAAGTTCTTTTATTTTTTTTTACTGCATTTGGAGACCCTGGGACAATTTATTTTTCTTGCGCTTCAATATCCATTTAAATATTAGCACATAAATCACCAGATTCTAGATATTTTAAGGTACAAATTGCACAAAATAATGATGTTACGGTCTAATATCCAGGTGCAAACCATACAGACGCTTTATTAAAGAGCAATTTTGTAAATGCATTAATGCACATTCATGCACATTTCATTCCTCAGGTCAAAATGAGGGACATTTAAAGATCACAGAGGGACTTGGGTCAAAAAGAGGGACTGTTTCTCCAAAAGAGGGACACTTGGGAGGCATGCAGCAGTGACATCAACGAAGGCCTGGCATTTTTCCTCACAGCACAGATAGCAGTGCACAGTCCACTGGTGGTGCTGCAGCACCATCTATTGGCATGATCTTGCTACTACAATTCATTTTCCCTTGCTGGCTACAGCTACTCAGCTTAATCAGGGGTGCAGTGAGAGCAGAAGCACCATCTCTTTCTCAAGTGGGAGCACTTCTGAAAGGTAGGGCCACTGAGGGGACTCCTTACCGTCTGAGGTTGATGAAAAAGAGGAAACATTCTGAGAAAGGCTTCTGCGTTTGTCACTCTCCAGTCTGACCTTCTTCTGGCCACCAGAGCCAGTTTATATCAAGAGCCACCACACAGACCACATATTCTGATATTTATTAAAGCGGTTGTCCCACAAAAAATATTCTACAGTTTTCAAACCAGCACCTGGATCAGAATACTTTTGTAATTACTTTTAATTAAAAATGTAGCATAGCCATTGAGTTATTCAATAAAATGCATCTGTATAGCGCCACCTGCTGTTTTTTTTCTGATTTATTTGACCTGATCACTGAGAAGGCCGCACATGCTCAGTTTCATCCTTCAACTGCCTCCTGAGCTGTGATAGGGAGAGCTGAGACACGCCCCCTTAGCTACAGCAGAAAAGACACTCCCCTTGAGCTGTCAGTTTAATCATCTAGCAGAGCAATGCATGTGGAGATCTCTGGATCCATGTTGGGTAAAGGGCTGGTTCTAGCTTTGTTAGAAATAAATTGTCGCATACTGTATGATGTCTGATTTTCATTTTTTTACGTTAGTCATGAGCTAACCCCTTTAAGGATTATTTAAAGACTAGAAACATAGGCTATGGACTACTACACCAGCTATATAGTCACTGCAAGGACCATGGATTATTTAAACGGCAGTTTTACTACAGCCTCACTACACAAACCTTGTTATCATATGATTGTCATATCTATTGGTTCCACGTTATTATTTAGGACTAAAGCTGTTCATTTTCCCTTCATTATTGTTCCATTGATTTTGACTTGCTGTATGTGTCATGTTAAGGGCCATCTAATATCCAGCTGCAGCTACACTGCTCGGTGCTCAGTATGCTCCCCCTCCCCTTTGTTTGACAAGACTAGATGAGATAGCCCGTCTTCTCGTGTCTGATGCTGTGCCACCAGTATGATTCCTCCTTGTAAAAGGCTGTATTATACTGGCAGATTTTCTGCCAGATGATCGCTAGCAATCATCAGGCAGTGTAATACTGCCGCCAATTAGCCATTAAACGAGCAAACGTTCATCAGGCAATCAGAATCCTTCAGCATGGTGAAAGATCCCGATTTGCTGGCGGCAGATCGTGCTGTCTAATTACGATCTGCTGCCGGCAGATAACTAAACAGCATGGGGACGAGCGATGGCATGACAATAGTTCCTACCCACGCTGCATGTAATAGCGGCGGTCTCCTCCGCTAGTGAGAAGGCGATTGCCGGGAAGTAACACTTTCTTCCTGACAATCTTCTGCAGAATCGGGCAGTGTAATACGGCCTTAAATCATTGTAAACCATTAGTGTCAGTGTGTTCAGTGTGTTCATGCATTCCACAGATCTTACTGATTTGTTTAACCAATCCTTTCTGACAGGGGATGTTCATGAAGAATGGCCTGTGTTGTGCCTAACCAAAAGAAGGGTAACATACACTGAACAAAAATATAAACGCAACACTTTCGGTTTTGCTCCCATTTTGCATGAGCTGAACTGAATGATCTGAAACATTTTCTACATACACAAAAGACCCATTACTCTCAAATATTGTTCACAAATCTGTCTAAATCTGTGTTAGTGAGCACTTCTCCTTTGCCGAGGTAATCCATCCAACCTCACAGGTGTGGCATATCAATGTGCTGATTAGACAGTATGAATATTGCATAGGTGTGCCTTAGACTGCCCACAATAAAAGGCCACTCTGAAATGTGCACAGTTTTGCCTTACCTTTGGGGTCAGAAAACCAGTCAGTATCTGGTGTGGCCACCATTTGCCTCACGCAGTGCAACACATCTCTGTCGCATAGAGTTGATCAGGTTGTTGATTGTGGCTGGTGGAATGTTGGTCCACTCCTCTTCAATAGCTGTGTAAAGTTGCAGAATATTTGCAGGAACTGGAACACGCTGTCGTATACGCCGATCCAGAGCATCCCAAACATGCTCAATGGGTGACATGTCCGGTGAGTATGCTGGCCATGCAAGAACTGGGATGTGTCACGACCATGGTAATGGCCGTGACTCCTGAACCGCATGCAGTTGCCTGTGGTCTGGGGTTGTTGTCAATCACAGGTGAGGGCTGAAGTATGTTGCCTCACCTGTGGTTGCCGCTGGCAACATTAGGTTTGTGGCAGTCGAGCAGCTGGAGCTGGTTGCTAGGCTGCTCGCTGTCATTGCATGCGGTTGCACCTGGCAACCTGTCTATTAGGTGTGCCTTGCGTTGATTTGTTGTGCACAAGGTTTTTGCATGGGTGCACGTCCCCTTTAAGTGGCTGTCTCCCCTTCCCTTGTGTGGGAAGGGTTAATTCCCTTCCTAGTGTGTGTGCACTGGGTGTGTCTGTGTAGGTGTGGCTACATGGGCTATTTAGCCTCAGTTGAGAGCAGAAGTCTGGGGGGTACTTCAGCCATGGTTAGCTGGAGACTTCCTCCTGGTTTATATACCATCTGCCAGTGAGGGCCACCCTTGTGGTCATAAATTACGTTACATGGTGTTATGAAGGTTTGTGTTTGGTCTCTTTATTTATTGCAGCTTATGGTTTCCTGTGTGATGTATGGTGTGTGCTGTGTCCCTTGTGTTGTTGTGGACAGCAGTACTTGCACATGGGTTCCAGGCTGTGTGTCTGTGGCAGGTAGGTGTGGTTCTTGTTTCACTTACCTGCCATTGCCATATGTCTGTTTATGTTTCCCCTTTCTTTATAGCTTGGCCAGTGAGACTCCTGTTCATCCGTATCCTGGAGGAACAGGTAGTCTTACCCTTCTCCTAGTCCAGGGCCACCCTGAGGGCGAGTAGGAATATTAGGTTCCGGAGTATGAGCCCTCCCACCATCAGGGTCGGCTCATACGGCTAGGAGACAGGGTCAGAATTAGGGATTGATAGGAGGTGACCTGCTCCCTGATTCCTGTCCTGGCCTTGCATCGACCACCCATCTTCTGGCATCGCACGGCTGAGGGTTTTCCCCATCCTCAGCCGTGACAGGATGTTTTCAGCTTCCAGGAATTGTGTACAGATCCTTGCAATATGGTGCCGTGCATTATCATGCTGCAACATGAGGTGATGGCCGTGGATGAATGGCACAACAATGGGCCTCAGGATCTCGTCACCGTATCTCTGTGCATTCAAAATGCCATCAATAAAAAACCCTGACATACCCTTATTTTCACCCAGGCAGCCCCCCTGAGGCTAGAATCGGAGCATCTCATGCTCCGATGCACTCCCTTGCCTTGCGCTAGATTGCGCAGGGCACGGGCTCTTTTGTTTATCATAACACACTGCCAGGCGGAAGCTTCCGCCTGGCAGTGTGTTCGGTGACGTCACCGGCTCTGATGGGTGGGCTTTAGCGCTGCCCCAGTTTTACTGGCTAGGGCAGCACTAAAGCCCGTCCATCAGTGCCGGTGATGTCACCGGGCTTCCTGGCAGCCCCATGGAGAGCCCCGGTACATCACTGGAACTCCTAAAAATGCCTTTGCCCTGCGCAATTTAGCGCAGGGCAAAGGAGAGCATCGGAGCATGAACTACTCCAGTGCTCAAGTTAGGGGGGCTGCCTGGGTGAAAATGGAGGTATGTCCGGACAACCCCTTTAATACAGTGCCACGTACAGAGCTGATACATATATTATTGAAGATTGGATTTAAAGAGGACCTGTCACCAAAAAGGCAGTGTAATGTGCAGGCAGCATAATATAGATCAGGAGGAGCTGAGCACATTGCTAACATTTTTTGTGTGGGAAAAGATTCACAAAAATTTTTAATTTTTACATTTATATCTGGGAAAGGTGTTTTTTCTCCGGTTGATTGTTGGCATATTTCCCGAGTGGCGTCCGGATCCCCGCTGAACTCCATTATAGTTAATGGGGCTGAGGGGCATTCAGGTACCTTCCAGCAATGCTGGATCCAGAGAGCAGAAATAGCCTGTCGGATCTCTTACCGCAAGTGTGAAACTAGCCTAAAGGCATAAAAAAGGTTCAGGAGGAATTTTTTTTTTATAAAAAACAAATACAAGGGTGTACAGTCTAAAAATAGTAGGAAGGAGATCCAGAACCAATGTTAGGAGATATTATTACACCAAATGAGTAGTTGAGACCTGGAACCAACAACTATTAGATGTGTGTTAGGTTTGCAGTATGTGCCCACCACCTTCCTGCCGTCCCTTGTGGGCGCAGGCGCTTTGCTACTCACGAAGCCACCTGGCGTCCTCTCCATATTGCAGCCTCCATCATCTTGCCTAGTGTGCCCTTAGGGTGCATGCACACTCCCTTCTGGCCGTTTAGAGGGCCAGTACACTTTCTCACTAAACCATCCATGGAAATATATGACGGGGAGAACCAAATGAAAGTATGAATGCTACCCCGTTTTTTAATCTTTAACTTATAGGCTTGTGCTACTTTTTCATGCTTTTGTATATGCATCACCACCTGGGTTCAATACTGAGAGCTGGAGCATCACTACTGGCAAGTGATGTTGGGTGGTTCTCGCCATTCACAGTCTACAATACAGTGATCCATGCAACAATAGATACAAAGTTGGAACACTCAAAACTTTGAAAGCATTCAGCAGTATAATGCAGTGTTTGTGGACCCACTGTGTCACTGACTTAATTTGGCTTAGGGCTACTCATAAGGGCATCATCTAAATTGCACCCCTGGTTTTCACCCCTATACAGGCATCTTGTCCCCACTGCAAGGGAAGCACTAGGTGGCTGGCTCCTGGAGTAGTCACTGTTCAGTGACAGCTGACCTAGTCAGCACAGGAGACACGGGTGTGTGGCACCAAAGGGGGCAGGCAGAATTTAAGTGAGTGGACAAGCTGAAGTCAGGGCAGGCAGAGTTTATTCAATCTGGTAAACAGACTAAAGGCAGGTTAGGAAGGGTGGAAAGGGACAATATGGTCAACAGGCAGAATTCAGGCACAGAAGATAAGATGACACCAAACACCTTAACAGGGACTAGCAAGATAGGAATATTTTTTTGCTCAGGCACCCTCCTGCACAGAAAGGTACCTTAAATACCCAGGGAAGGCCAGCCACAGGTTGGAGACTGATTAGGATGCATGTTGGCCTTATAAGAGCCAGAGAGCGTCTATCTGACCTTACGGACAGAGAAGGCTGCAGCCAGGAAGTCAAAGGCTGCAGCCACAGCATAGAGTGGACACAATACTACTTTGGTGGCTGTTGTAAAGTAGCAGAGAGAGGCCAGCAGCACGGACCACCAGAGAAGTAAAGCCGAGGGACAGGTGAGAATTTCGCCGGCTGTGTCTGCTGGGAGCAGGGAGATGTCGGCGGGCATGGACTGCTGGTGTTACAGGAGCTTTATTATATCAAATATCATATCCATTCATTTGTGTGTGAGCTGATGTTTGAAGGCAGGGATAGACAATGACTACTGAGGGGCTCTGTGCAAGAACAGTGTGTGGGCTCTCATTCCTTGGCATACCCACAAGACACACAACAAGTTCTCATATTGAAAAAGTACAGTTACTATCAAATGCCCACATTCATTCATCATTCACAAAACTGACTATGAAAGGAGTTATCCTCATTTTAAATCCCCTTTTGTTAAAGGAGTTGTCCAGGTTCAAGCTGAACCTGGATATAACCTCCCTTGTACTCAAGGGCGAACTGGGCACTTAAAGTGGCCCTGGAAAAAATACTAAAAGTGACCCCGTTTTGTAGTTGGATCCAAACTGTTGGAAGGCAGCAATACCATATTGTGGCACAATATACCACCACAACAGAGACAAATACCACAGTCCATCACAAAATACTGCCAGCTGCACAAAATACATCCCCAAAAACATACACTGGCTGGCCATGAGGACAGCCTAGGCGGACCCCTGGGGATCGGCCCACCGGGAAATTTCCCTGTAAGGTCTATGGCCAATCCGTCCCTGCCTGTACTGTGTAACCATGTAGGATAATAGTATCAGAGTATTTCTTGTTTGTTGTGAGTCGGTGACGGGTGACGTACCGGGCTTCACAACACTATGCTAATGTCATGGTCTCTAATGTGACAGGTGTCAGAAGATCTAAGAGACTGGCTGAACGTAATGTGATCTGAAAGCCTCTTTGGTTTCACTTGTTTTCAGTGTCTTTGCTGGTAATGACCACACCTCTTGTCTCAGATGTAGCTTAGTGGTCATTACAACTCCTCTATTTAGTCTGGCTTCATCCATCATGCTATGCGGTTGATAGCTTCAGTTTGGTATTGGAAGTGCTGGTGTGTGGTCCTCTTCTGAGTTTCTGCTCGTCCATTTACTTCAGAAGTTAAGTTTTACTTCCCTTTCATATTTTGTTGTTTCCCCTCTGTCTTTTGTTACTAGGCATCAGGGAGACGCTGGTTCTTTCATATGGGAAAGATGAGGCCGTCTCAAGCACAGACACTATTCCAGGGCCCACTGAGACTTTATCGCCCAAGGGCCCACATGAACCTGGAGCCGGCCCTGGTCATAGGTTCCATTGTATGAAAATTCCTACCCTCAAGGTTCGTTCATACGGATAGGCGTCACGGCTAGGATTAGGGTTTCCATAGGTGGTGTCCGTTTCCCTTTCCCTTGCTTTGAGGCCTAGTTTCTTTTCCCTTCCCTCCTGTTGTCGGTGTGGTGTTCCCTCCTACATCACTACGTGACAGCTAGAAGTAGACTTCCGCCTAGCAGGAAGCCCGATAACATCACCCGCTCAAATGGGAGGGGTATAGTGATGTTCTTGGTAGTTTCAGAGGCGGGTATCCTCTAAAAGTAGGCGATGTAGTGCAAAGCAAGGGGGAGTATCGAAGCAAGAAATGCTCCGATTCTTTTATGCTACATGGCAAACCAGTACAAAGGAGGTTATATCACAACCCCTTTAATAAGGGCTCCCAATGAAAAACTGACTGCAGAGCTTGTTTTTTGAGGAACAAGCTGTACTTTCTAATGGCCCATGTAATATTGCATACGATGTGGTGGAAAGCTGGTAAACATTTTTTAAATAGGGTAGAATTGGGAAAAAAAGTTTTATGGGTTTAGTTTTTACCGTATTCCCTATGTGGTAAAACTGACATGTTCGCTTCATTCAGTGGGTTGGTATGATCACAGAGATACCACATTTTTATAGTTTTTCTTGTGTTTTAATATTTTTAAAAATTATAACTTTGAAAAAAATTACTTTTTTCTTTGCATCGCCATATTCAGACCCCCATAACTTTCTATATTTATTTCTACAGGGCTCTAGGGGGAAATTTTTTGCAGGCTGATCTGTAGTTTTTATTTATACTATTTTGGTGTGTGTATGACTTTTTGATTACTTTCTATTGCATTTTTCGTTGAGAGGTAAAACAAAAAAACTGTGATTGGTTATTTTTGTTATTTAGCTATTTTTCTGTTACACCATTCACTGTACAGAGTAAAGATGTTTATATTTTTATAGTTTGGACATTTTGGGATGCAGCAATACTAATGATCTTTTTTGTTTACTTTTATATTTAACCACTTAAGGACCACAGGTTTATACCCCCCTAGTGACCAGGCCCTTTTTTACAAATCGGCACTCCACAACTTTAGTGGTTTATTGCTCGGTCATGCAATTTACCACCCAAATTAATTTTACCTCCTTTTCTTCTCACTAATAGAGCTTTCATTTGGTGGTATTTCATTGCTGCTGACATTTTTACTTTTTTTGTTATTAATCGAAATTTAACGATTTTTTTTGCAAAAAAATGACATTTTTCACTTTCAGTTGTAAAATTTTGCAAAAAAAACGAGATCCATATATAAATTTTGCTCTAAATTTATTGTTCTACATGTCTTTGATAAAAAAAAAATGTTTGGGTAAAAAAAAAATGGTTTGGGTAAAAGCTATAGCGTTTACAAACTATGGTACAAAAATGTGAATTTCCGCTTTTTGAAGCAGCTCTGACTTTCTGAGCACCTGTCATGTTTCCTGAGGTTCTACAATGGCCAGACAGTACAAACACCCCACAAATGACCCCATTTCGGAAAGTAGACACCCTAAGGTATTCGCTGATGGGCATAGTGAGTTCATAGAACTTTTTATTTTTTGTCACAAGTTAGCGGAAAATGATGATTTTTTCTTTTTTTTCTTACAAAGTCTCATATTCCACTAACTTGTGACAAAAAATAAAAACTTCCATGAACTCACTATGCCCATCACGAAATACCTTGGGGTGTCTTCTTTCCAAAATGGGGTCACTTGTGGGGTAGTTATACTGCCCTGGCATTCTAGGGGCCCAAATGTGTGGTAAGTAGTTTGAAATCAAAATCTGTAAAAAATGGCCGGTGAAATCCTAAAGGTGCTCTTTGGAATGTGAGCCCCTTTGCCCACATAGGCTGCAAAAAAGTGTCACACATCTGGTATCGCCGTACTCAGGAGAAGTTGGGCAATGTGTTTTGGGGTGTCTTTATACATATACCCATGCTGGGTGAGAGAAATATCTTGGCAAAAGACAACTTTTCCAATTTTTTTATACAAAGTTGGCATTTGACCAAGATATTTATCACACCCAGCATGGGTATATGTAAAATGACACCCCAAAACACATTGCCTAACTTCTCCTGAGTACGGCGATACCACATGTGTGACACTTTTTTACAGCCTAGGTGGGCAAAGGGGCCCACATTCCAAAGAGCACCTTTAGGATTTCACCGGCCATTTTTTACACATTTTGATTTCAAACTACTTTGCACGCATTTGGGCCCCTAAAATGCCAGGGCAGTATAAGTACCCCACAAGTGACCCCATTTTGGAAAGAAGACACCCCAAGGTATTCCGTGAGGGGCATGGCGAGTTCCTAGAATTTTTTATTTTTTGTCACAAGTTAGCGGAAAATGATGATTTATTTTTATTTTTTTTACAAAGTCTCATATTCCACTAACTTGTGACAAAAAATAAAAACTTCCATGAACTCACTATGCCCATCACGAAATACCTGGGGGTGTCTTCTTTCCAAAATGGGGTCACTTGTGGGGTAGTTATACTGCCCTGGCATTTTAGGGGCCCGAATGCGTGAGCAGTAGTTTGAAATCAAAATCTGTAAAAAATGGCCGGTGAAATCCGAAAGGTGCTCTTTGGAATGTGGGCCCCTTTGCCCACCTAGGCTGCAAAAAAGTGTCACACATGTGGTATCGCCGTACTCAGGAGAAGTTGGGAAATGTGTTTTGGGGTGTCATTTTACATATACCCATGCTTGGTGAGATAAATATCTCGGCAAAAGACAACTTTGTATAAAAAAATGGGAAAAGTTGTCTTTTGCCGAGATATTTATTTCACCCAGCATGGGTATATGTAAAATGACACCCCAAAACACATTGCCCAACTTCTCCTGAGTACGGCGATACCAGATGTGTGACACTTTTTTGCAGCCTAGATGCGCAAAGGGGCCCACATTCCTTTTAGGAGGGCATTTTTAGACATTTGGATCCCAGACTTCTTCTCACGCTTTAGGGCCCCTAAAATGCCAGGGCAGTATAAATACCCCACATGTGACCCCATTTTGGAAAGAAGACACCCCAAGGTATTCAATGAGGGGCATGGCGAGTTCATAGAATTTTTTTTTTTTGCCACAAGTTAGCGGAAATTGATTTATTTATTTATTTCTCACAAAGTCTCCCTTTCCGCTAACTTGGGACAAAAATTTCAATCTTTCATGGACTCAATATGCCCCTCACCGAATACCTTGGGGTGTCTTCTTTCCGAAATGGGGTCACATGTGGGGTATTTATACTGCCCTGGCATTTTAGGGGCCCTAAAGCGTGAGAAGAAGTCTGGAATATAAATGTCTAAAAAATTTTACGCATTTGGATTCCGTGAGGGGTATGGGGAGTTCATGTGAGATTTTATTTTTTGACACAAGTTAGTGGAATATGAGACTTTGTAAGGAAAAAAATTAAATTAAATTTCCGCTAACCTGGGCCAAAAAAATGTCTGAATGGAGCCTTACAGGGGGGTGATCAATGACAGGGGGGTGATCAGGGAGTCTATATGTGGTGATCACCCCCCTGTCATTGATCACCCCCCTGTAAGGCTCCATTCAGACGTCCGTATGTTTTTTACGGATCCACGGATACATGGATCGGATCCGCAAAACACATACGGACATCTGAATGGAGCCTTACAGGGGGGTGATCAATGACAGGGGGGTGATCAATGACAGGGGGTGATCAATGACAGGGGGGTGATCAGGGAGTCTATATGGGGTGATCACCCCCCTGTCATTGATCACCCCCTTGTAAGGCTCCATTCAGATGTCCGTATGTGTTTTGCGGATCCGATCCATGTATCAGTGGATCCATAAAAATCATACGGACGTCTGAATGGAGCCTTACAGGGGGGTGATCAATGACAGGGGGGTGATCAATGACAGGGGGGTGATCAGGGAGTCTATATGGGGTGATCACCCCCCTGTCATTGATCACCCCCCTGTAAGGCTCCATTCAGACGTCCGTATGTTTTTTACGGATCCACGGATACATGGATCGGATCCGCAAAACACATACGGACATCTGAATGGAGCCTTACAGGGGGGTGATCAATGACAGGGGGGTGATCAATGACAGGGGGTGATCAATGACAGGGGGGTGATCAGGGAGTCTATATGGGGTGATCACCCCCCTGTCATTGATCACCCCCTTGTAAGGCTCCATTCAGATGTCCGTATGTGTTTTGCGGATCCGATCCATGTATCAGTGGATCCATAAAAATCATACGGACGTCTGAATGGAGCCTTACAGGGGGGTGATCAATGACAGGGGGGTGATCAATGACAGGGGGGTGATCAGGGAGTCTATATGGGTTGATCACCCCCATCATTGATCACCCCCCTGTAAGGCTCCATTCAGACGTCCGTATGTGTTTTGCAGATCCGATCCATGTATCAGTGGATCCGTAAAAATCATACGGACGTCTGAATGGAGCCTTACAGGGGAGTGATCAATGACAGGGGGGTGATCAATGACAGGGGGTGATCAGGGAGTCTATATGGGGTGATCACCCCCGTCATTGATCACCCCCCTGTAAGGCTCCATTCAGACGTCCGTATGTGTTTTGCGGATCCGATCCATGTATCAGTGGATCCGTAAAAATCATACAGACGTCTGAATGGAGCCTTACAAGGGGGTGATCAATGACAGGGGGGTGATCTATGACAGGGGGGTGAACAGGGAGTCTATATGGGGTGATCAGGGGGTGAATAAGGGGTTAATAAGGGGGGGTGTAGTGTAGTGTGGTGCTTGGTGCTACATATTACTGAGCTACCTGTGTCCTCTGGTGGTCGATCCAAACAAAAGGGACCACCAGAGGACCAGGTAGCAGGTATATTAGACGCTGTTATCAAAACAGCGTCTAATATACCTTTTAGGGGTTAAAAAAGTCGCATTTCCAGCCTGCCAGCGAACGATCGCCGCTGGCAGGCTGGAGATCCACTCGCTTACCTTCCGATCCTGTGAACGCGCGCACCTGTGTGCGCGCGTTCACAGGAAATCTCGGCTCAAGCGAGATGACGCCAATCGGCGTTAGCGTAGCCTGGGAGAGCCGCCGCGATGACGCCTTTCGGCGTTAGCGTAGCGGCAAGAGGTTAAAATACGGAAAGTGGCAATGGTTTACCACTGCAGTGTATGGGAAAATCATTGCATTCCCATCAGGACTTGATAGGTACTTTACTATGGCAGGCCTAGGAGCCTTCAGACAACCTCAGGCTGACATAGTAACAGAACAGCTCCCACAATATCATCATTGGAGTGCTGCACTCCTGGTAAATAACCGACCAGATGCAATGGTCACAACTGAACATAGCATCTAAGAGGTAAAAAGTCCACAATCAGAGTTGTCTCTGATTATGGACTGTGCCACTAGGCGTTTGCTGCATAAAGCAGCAAGCATCTGCTGGCTATGGTGTCCACTCAGCTCCTGAGTTGGAGCCATCTTTGAAGACCCAACATCCAGCATACATGAAGATACTTTAATTTTCAAACCTGCTGACAAGGGGGAGCCTTGTGATTTTGGATTAAACATGCTATGTTAATGAAATTAAGGGACAATTAGCTGATACTGACACATATCTGATGTTGCAGTCTGATCCAGTATTCTATTAAAAATATGTTACAGAGACTTGTTAACCCTGTAATGACCAGGACATTTTCCATTTTTTTTGTTTTCGTTTATTACTCCCAGCCCTACCAAAGCCATAACTTTTTTTATTTTTTTATTCAAATGTATGAGGGCTGTATGAGGGCTCATTTTTTTGCAGGACAAGATGCGTTTTCTAAAGCCACCATAAACAGTTGCATAAAATGTGGTGGGAAACGGGAAAATATTTATATAAATGTTTTTTTACACCATTTCCTTTGTGGTAAAACTGACCTGTTATTTTTATTCTCCAGGTCAGTAGAGTTATAGCAATACCACATATGTATAGTTTTTCTTGTGTTTTAATACTGAAAAACAAATAAAAACTTTGAAAATAAAGATTTTTTTTCCTTTTCATTGCCATATTCTGGCCCCCCTATAACTTTTTTGTAGCTATGTGTACGGAGTTGTATGAGGGCTCATTTTTTGCGTGGTGATCTGTACTTTTCACTGATACCCTTTTGGTGTGTGTACGACTTTTTGATCACCTTTTGTTTAATTTTTTGTAGGAGGTGAAGCGACCAATAAGCAGCAAATTGGCCATTTTGATTTTTTTTCTGCTTTGCCATTTGCTGTATGGGAAAAATATTTTAAAGATTTTAATAGTATGGGTGTTTTCACATGCATCGATGCCCATGATGTGCATTTTTTTATTGTTTGCAATCGGGGGGTGATTTGAATATTTAGATAAAAAATAAAAAAAACTCAGTTTTTACACTTTTTATAGTTCCCATAAGGAACTGTAACAAGCAGTCATCAGATTGCTTGTTTTATAGACTCCAGTGCAATAGCATAAAAGTCATTGAGAATTTTACTATGTTCCTATGGAGCGCACGCTTTCGGGTTTTAGGGCATCCAGATGCTGTGGTCACGGGTCGGGAAAGGGTTAACAAATGCAAAGAATGGACCATCGATACACAATTCTGCAACTTCTTAATCAACCAACACCCTTTGACACCTGTGTTTTACACGTTACCCAAAGTCCATTCTCTCCTCACCACCCATGTTATTACAGAAGGTATTTCCTTTAGTTTTTTTAGACAAAGGTCAATTTCTGGATGAAATTGGAGAGGTGAGGTCTGATGAGGATTACTTATTGGCTTCATAGCTTAAATACATAATGAGAAAGGGATATGGGCCATAAATTGGTTATAGGAAAGCAATAATTAAAGGGGTCATCTCACTTCAGTAAGTGGCATTTATCATGTAGAGAAAGTTAATACAAGCCCCTTACTAATGTATTGTGATTGTCCATATTGCTTCCTTTGCTGGCTGGATTGATTTTTCCATCACATTATACACTGCTCGTTTCCATGGTTACAGACCACCCTGGAATCCATCAGTGGTGGTCGTGCTTGCACAATATAGGAGAAAGTACTAGCCTATGTGCTCTACCATGGTCCCGGCCACCAGAGAAGCCGACGATTTTTCCTATAGTGTGCAAATACGACCACCATTGATGGATTGCAGGGTTGTCTGTAACCATGGAAACGAGCAGTGTATAATGTGATGGGAAAATGAATCCAGCCAGCAAAGGAGGCAGTATGGATAATAACAATACATTAGTAAGTGACTTGTATTAACTTTCTCTACATGATAAATGCCAGTTACTGAGGTGAGACAACCCCTTTAAAGGGCTTCTGTCACCCCCAAAACAGATTTTTCATTTTTGGGCTTGTTAAAATCCTTATTGAATGACTATTCCCTATATAAGGCTCTTACCTTGGTCTGTGGCTTCGTTTCATTAAAAATCGATCTTTTAAAATATGCAAATGACTTCACTACCAGCAAGTAGGGCGTCTACTTGCTGGTAGCTGCCGCATCCTCCTTTTAAAAAAACGCCCCCTCCTCCTGTTGATTGACAGGGCCAGCGAGCGCTCTCCTCCTCCGGCTGGCCCTGTCAGCATTTCAAATCCCGCGCCTGTCTGCAGGCGCTCTGAGAGAAGGACGCTCGCCTCCTCAGCACTCCCTCAGTGCGCCTGCGCCGATGACATCACCGAAAGAGAAGACGTCATCGGCGCAGGCGCACTGAGGGAGTGCTGAGGAGGCGAGCGTCCTTCTCTCAGAGCGCCTGCGCCGAATAAAGACAGGCGCGGGATTTGAAATGCTGACAGGGCCAGCCGGAGGAGGAGAGCGCTCGCTGGCCCTGTCAATCAACAGGAGGAGGGGGCGTTTTTTTAAAAGGAGGAGGCGGCGGCTACCAGCAAGTAGACGCTCTACTTGCTGGTAGTGAAGTCATTTGCATATTTTAAAAGATCGATTTTTTATGAAACGAAGCCACAGACCAAGGTAAGAGCCCTATATAGGAATAGTCGTTCAATAAGGATTTTAACAAGCCCAAAAATGAAAAATCTGTTTTGGGGGTGACAGAAGCCCTTTAAGGAAAAAGGAGAATAAAGTTCAACAAAAATTCTCTCTATTTTTTAACATAATGACTTTTTATGATACTTTTTATCAACAGAGGAGTGGGACTGCGATGGGTTCGAATGTCGCACCGCCGTACGCAAATTGTTACATGGCTTGGTTTGAATTTTTTTTTATATATTCCAATGCACTATACAGGAAACATTATATTTTTTGGTGCCGTTTTATTGGCGTCATATTGTTTGTATGGTGGGGCGACATTCAGACCCTTCTTTTTTTTTTTTTTTTTTTATATCTCTTTTATTTTCCAAAATACAAGACCGATACAACATTAATGGACCGTCCAAAAGGTCCATATTACAAAACATTTTACATTTACATTAACATTTGCATTAACCTTTTACCCCAAATACCCACCCACCCCCTTGAAGCGAGAGAGAGGGGGGAAAAAATAATAAAAAAATATATATATACAGTACAGACCAAAAGTTTGGACACACTTTCTCATTCAAAGAGTTTTCTTTATTTTCATGACTATGAAAATTGTAGATTCACACTGAAGGCATCAAAACTATGAATTTAAACATGTGGAATTATATACATAACAAACAAGTGTGAAACAACTGAAAATATGTCATATTCTAGGTTCTTCAAAGTAGCCACCTTTTGCTTTGATTACTGCTTTGCACACTCTTGGCATTCTCTTGATGAGCTTCAAGAGGTAGTCCCCTGAAATGGTTTTCACTTCACAGGTGTGCCCTGTCAGGTTTAATAAGTGGGATTTCTTGCCTTATAAATGGGGTTGGGACCTTCAGTTGCGTTGAGGTGGATACACAGCTGATAGTCCTACTGAATAGACTGTTAGAATTTGTATTATGGCAAGAAAAAAGCAGCTAAGTAAAGAAAAACGAGTGGCCATCATTACTTTAAGAAATGAAGGTCAGTCAGTCAGCCGAAAAATTGGGAAAACTTTGAAAGTAAGGGCTATTTGACCATGAAGGAGAGTGATGGGGTGCTGCGCCAGATGACCTGGCCTCCACAGTCACCGGACCTGAACCCAATCGAGATGGTTTGGTGTGAGCTGGACCGCAGAGTAAAGGCAAAAGGGCCAACAAGTGCTAAGCATCTCTGTGAACTCCTTCAAGACTGTTGGAAGACCATTTCAGGGGACTACCTCTTGAAGCTCATCAAAAGAATGCCAAGAGTGTGCAAAGCAGTAATCAAAGCAAAAGGTGGCTACTTTGAAGAACCTAGAATATGACATATTTTCAGTTGTTTCACACTTGTTTGTTATGTATATAATTCCACATGTGTTAATTCATAGTTTTTATGCCTTCATAGTCATGTAAATAAAGAAAACTCTTTGAATGAGAAGGTGTGTGCAAACTTTTGGTCTGTACTGTATATACACTCACCTAAAGAATTATTAGGAACACCATACTAATACGGTGTTGGACCCCCTTTTGCCTTCAGAACTGCCTTAATTCTACGTAGCATTGATTCAACAAGGTGCTGATAGCATTCTTTAGAAATGTTGGCCCATATTGATAGGATAGCATCTTGGTGAGCTTGTGCAAATTGTAGCCTCTTTTTCCTATTTGTAGTGGAGATGAGTGGTACCCAGTGGGGTCTTCTGCTGTTGTAGCCCATCCGCCTCAAGGTTGTGCGTGTTGTGGCTTCACAAATGCTTTGCTGCATACCTCGGTTGTATTTCAGTCAACGTGGCTCTTCTATCAGCTTGAATCAGTCGGCCCATTCTCCTCTGACCTCTAGCATCCACACGGCATTTTCGCCCACAGGACTGCCGCATACTGGATGTTTTTCCCTTTTCACACCATTCTTTGTAAACCCTAGAAATGGTTGTGCGTGAAAATCCCAGTAACTGAGCAGACTGTGAAATACTCAGACCGGCCCGTCTGGCACCAACAACCATGCCACGCTCAAAATTGCTTAAATCACCTTTCTTTCCCATTCTGACAGTTTGGAGTTCAGGAGATTGTCTTGACCAGGACCACCCCCCTAAATGCATTGAAGCAACTGCCATGTGATTGGTTGACTAGATAATTGCATTAATGAGAAATAGAACAGGTGTTCCTAATAATTCTTTAGGTGAGTGTATATATATATTTCTTTTCTTTTCTTTGTTCAAACACCTCGGCCCTGGTTCAACCATCTCTTCCAAATTTTATCAGTTTTTCCCTGTCTATCACTCTCTCTCTCCGAAACTTGTTCCAATCTAATCAGGTTAAACACAGCTTCCTGCCACTGACCTACTGTAGGAGGATCTTTATTTATCCATTTCCAAAGTATCAACAGTCTGGCCTGAAACAGTACTTTGTTTTCACCAACTTTCTCAACTCAGTGTGGAGTGGGTTACAATTCACTCTACACTGGAATAACAGTAAAGTTAATTTTTGGATACTTGGGTAATCAAAGATGAGGATGGTGGTTTATACATGGATTTGTATATGAAACCAACCGACTGCAATAGTTTATTGCATTATACCAGCAACCACCCTCCTGAGATAAAGAGATCCCTCCCTTATTCGCAAAATCAGCGGCTGAGGCGGATTGTTAGCTAACAGGACTCAAGAGAAACGAGATTAAATGACATGATGACCAAATTTAGAGAACGAGGATATCCAGATCATGTATTACAAACACAAAAAGGCTAAATTGGATGTACCCTGGGAGGACAGAATTAAAATCCCCCATATTCCTTTGGTAGTCAAATATTATCCCTGGATTGTGAAGGTTCAGTCGGTGAGTAACTGCCATTGGAGTGTTCATTCTAAATCAGATCCACAAGTGACAGAATTTCAGTCTCCACCTTTGTTATGTAATAAGAGATCTGAGAATATTAGGGATATAAATGTGAGGGCAGATATGGGAGGAGTAAGTGTAAAATCAAAACAATCTCTCATATCTACCCGAAAAAAGGGGTACCTTTCCTTGCCCACACACAGGTGAAACCATCCCTATAAATGGATGGTGATCAAGTATACTTAAAGGGAACCTGTCACAGGGATTTTGTGTATAGAGCTGAGGACATGGGTTGCTACATGGCTGCTAGCACTTCCACAATACCCAGTCCCCATAGCTCTGTGTGCTTTTATTGTGTAAAAAAACTATTTGATGCATATGCAAATTAACCTGGGATGAGTCCTGTACGTGAGATGAGTCAGGGACAGGACTCCTCTCAGGTTAATTTGCATATGTATCAAATCGTTTTTTTACACAATAAAAGCACACAGAGCTATGGGGACTGGGTATTGCGGATGTGCTAGTGGCCATCTAGCAACCCATGTCCTCAGCTCTATACACAAAATCCCGGTGACAGGTTCCCTTTAATGTCCCTGAGGTTTGCTGTATGTGGGAGAGACCACCACACAGATGAAAGATAAATTCAGTAACCAGAAACCCACCATTAGGAAAAATAACCTGCTCTACTCATACCCCATCATTTTAATCAATGCAGGGCCAGTTTTAGACAAAATGTGGCCTTGGGAAAAATCTAAACTGGGGCCCCAAATCTTGCAATAAAGTACTAAAAACACTGTCACATTCTGTCGATTCTTGCCCTCTTCAATAGATTACACCCCATAAAGCCCCACACAAACATATCTGCACTCTCATGGCCCCAGAATACACCAAATGTCCCCTCTCCCTCACAGATTTACACCCCATAAAGCTCCTCACACAGATTTTTACCCTCATGGTCCCCAGAATACGCCACATGGGTTCCACTCCCTCACAAAAAGCTTCAGCAATGGAGCTGGTCGTCATACAGCATGTACCACAGGACTGCACACCACTAGATCCTCCCTCATCCGGCCGCCTGCAGGCATACACAACCCCTATCTCCCAAAATCCCTCCACGAGCCCCAGCTGTCCATGCAGAAAGAAAGCTCTGTCCTATACACATTTACTCCTGTATGACACCCGTCATAAATGTATGGCACATGTCGGGTCTTTACAGATGGTGCCTGCTCTGGAGCGAAGCGGGTGCCATAGCAACCAAGTGCCTGCTGTATGATACCCGCTCCAGAGCAGGCACAATGTCCACGATCTGCGGTAATGCTGACCTGGACATTTAACCACTCAGATGCTGTGGTCAAATGTCACCACGAAATCTGAGAGTGTTATAAACTGGAAGCGCAGGCTTCCTGTTCCGGTGCACTTTCCTCCAGCAGAGATCGGGGAAAGCACCCTGTTCTAATGAGCCACAACCTGTACTAGACTTCCAGGCTCATTATTAGTATATCCCAGTTAAAGCCACTAGGTGGCAGCACTGAACTGTGATATAGTGATTTCTATACAGAATAATGAAGCAATTTCCTTTATTCTGAATAAGTTGCAATCTGATGATTGGAAGTTGTGGTCCACTTGGGGATCTAACAAAAAGTAAAAAACAAAAAAACAAAATAAAAACATACACACCCCAAAATGGTATTGTCAAAACGATAGATCGTCCTGCAAAAAATGAGCCCAGACACATATCCGTTGACATAACTATAAAAAAGTTATGGGGGGCAAAATATAGTGATGAAAAGAAAAAATATTTTTTTCCAAAGTGAGTCCTAACAATTTGAGCACTGACTGAGGCTGGGCTTGCTGCAGTGAGCGGGCCTATAGAGGTCCTGAGTGGGGGTGCTGTTAGGGTTGCCACCTTTCCCAACAAAAAATACTGGCCAAGTTTACACAAGTTAATATGGTTGGCGTGGATTAACACAGGTGTTATTTGATCATATTTTATGTTTTACTCCATTTTTTTCAATAAAATCAATCTTTCTACTGGCAGGGACACCCTATGTATTTAAAGAGTAAACTGTGCGCTTAAAGGGCTTCTGTCACCCCCAAAACACTTTTTTTTTTTTTGGGCTTGTTAAAATCCTTATTTAACGACTATTCCCTATATAGGGCTCTTACCTTTGTCTGTGGCTTCGTTTCCTTAAAAATCGATCTTTTAAAATATGCAAATCACTTCACTACCAGCAAGTAGGGCGTCTACTTGCTGGTAGCCGCCGCAAAAAAACGCCCACTCCTCCTGTTGATTGACAGGGCCAGCGAGCGCTCTCCTCCTCCGGCTGGCCCTGTCAGCATTTCAAATCCTGCGCCTGTCTTCATTCGGCGCAGGCGCTCTGAGAGAAGGAGGCTCGTCTCCTCAGCACTCCCTCAGTGCGCCTGCGCCGATGACGTCACCGAAAGAGAAGACGTCATCGGCGCAGGCGCACTGAGGGAGTGCTGAGGAGGCGAGCCTCCTTCTCTCAGAGCGCCTGTGCCGAATGAAGACAGGCGCGGGATTTAAAAATGCTGACAGGGCAAGCCGGAGGAGGAGATCGTCCCCATCGCAGCCTGCAATTGGCAAATCACCCTTCCCCCCCCCCCCCCCCCCCTGGATGTTTTGATCCACGCAACGGGGAGATGCGGCGGTGCGGGTATCAGGAGAGACGCCAATAATCTGACAATCAGTCTGTGTAAAAGGACCCTAAGTCAAGTATGCAAATGGTAACTGTACTCAATTTTTTAAAGCTGGTAATGTGTGTGTATATATATATTACACTTATTCTGGGGCTGTATTTACTGTATGTAATGAGGTTAATTCTGGTACTGTTTTTATGGTATAATACGCTTCTGGTGCTGCATTTGACTTGCGGGCTTGGTTCTGGTGCTCTATTTACTGGATGCACTATGCTTAGTTCCAGTGTCATATTTATGTAGTGATCTTAGTTCTGGCACTTTGGGTGTTAAACTTTGATATGATATTAGCTATTCTCTTCAGCGTTGAAGACTGAGTTCGGGGCCTCTGTCACAGATTCTGTTAAAAAGACAGGACTTTTTTGTCCTGCATGCAGGATTTTTTGCCTGGTAAAAAAAAACAGCATCCAGAACAGAAACTGAATGGGACCCATTTTCGTCCATGCTTGGCTCAGTTAGTTTTACTTTCGTGCCATCAGAGCAACAGAAAGTGATAACACTATTTTGAACCCATCCTATCATAAACTTGCGTTTCGGGGGTGTAAAAAATGTTACAAACTTTGCTGTGTGCTGTACATCTTTTCACCATCGTCCATGCATATGACCACATATAGGCCTATAAATCAGGTTATGCATGTAGGTAGTGTTTGTGAGTAGGTATGTATGTAGAAGTTATTGAGGTACATTTATTAAGCTGGTATAAAAAGTAAAACTGGCTTAGTTGCCCCTAGTAACTACCGGTAATCAGATTCTTCCTTTCAGTTTGGACAGCTCCTTTGAAAAAAATGAAAGGTGGAATCTGATTGGTTGCTATGGGCAACTAAGCCAGGTCTGTTTTACACCAGTTTGATAAATGTGCCCCATTATATCTATAGTACAAACTTGCCAACTCTCCTGGAACATCGAGGAGGTTCCAGAAAATGGAGAGGCCTCCTAAACTCCCTGAGGAGTTGGTAAATTCCCACACAGGGCATGGAGGACACATCATGAGAGGGGTGGGGCATACATTAAGGGGATGGATTCTTAGGAAAGGGGAAATTTCAGCACAAAGGCTATGTACACCTTTGGGGGAAAATCTTTTAAATTATTGCATTGTAATCTTTTTTTGCTAAAAATCATTTTTTTCAATTGGTCTTTATTAAAAATATGGAACCTTTTTTGTGTACATAGCTGAAATGCTCTACTAGCTGTCTGTGGATTTGCTGTCTTTTCTGTCATCTGGAGAGCAGAAGGACTTCTTATCTCTGCTCTCTGACATTATAAACACTCATTATAGCTCAGTCCTTACCTTACTAATAAGAATGTAGCATAAGTAAATGTTTATGACCTCTAAGTAGTTTAGAAATAAGGGTTATTAGATGACAGCACAAAGTGCAAGTACCGGTCATACGGTTAGAAAAACAGTTAACCCTTTGTGACAGAATGGTTCAATATTTTTTAATAAGGGCCAATTGAAAATATGATTTTTAGACAGAAATGAGTAAAATGCAGTCATAAACTAAAATTGCCTCCAAAGGTGTGTACATAGCCTTTAAAACTAAATTTGCAGCATGCCACACTTCGCCCTTCTGCAGGTAGATGTGTTCATGTTGTCAAGTAAGCTACAGTACGGCACACACTGCACTGGTTTAGTCCAAAGCAGTGAATGAGTCTTACTATATGTCCTCTAGTAGGCGGTGGAGAAAGGCCTTGTGTTAGTTGGGGGCCCCCCAATGAATGCAGTGCTCCGCAGTCCTGAAACCCTTAATCTGGCCCTGGGTCACCTGAGACTCCCACCGATCAGCTGTTTCAGAAGGCACTGGCGCTTGCAGTGGTGATGAGGCCTTCTCTCTATATTGCCTAGGCCATGTGACATGTGTAACATCATGTTCATTGGTCGCATGGCCTAAGTGCAGCTCAGCCCCATTGTAGTGAATGGTTCTTTCGCAAATTGAAGACCCGACTGCAGGAGCATATAGGGAGTATTAGGAAGGGTAAAGAGGACCACAGTGTACCACTGCACTTCAAGCTTGCGCATGGTAAGAATCCGGCGGGCTTGAGGTTTAGTGGTTTGGAAAAGGTGGAGAGGAACTGGAGGGAAGGGGACCCTGTTGCCAACATCAACCACAAGGAAGTTGGATGGATATATAGGCTAGGGACTTTGAAACCAGCAGGGCTCAACGTGGAGTTCGATCTGAAACCGTGTCTGGCGGATTGAAGAGAAAGTGCCAGGGGTTGTGTCGCTACCGCTGTGGATCTATGTAAGGTAGCAGCAGGGTCTCCTTGTGGTGTTACTTTATCAGGTGGAGCTGGAGTTTGGGGGTGGTGTATTGCCGCTGTCCTTGGATGCTCGTTGTTTATTGTGAATGAAGTGACTATAGCGAGCTGTCATTGGCTCGGGAGAGTCATGTGTTCGGAGTGCCGGTACGTGCCTTTTTCATGAATGAAAATAGAGGGATGGTAGCGCTTGTGTATTATATGCTCTGTTTAGTTGATATAATGTGTTATTTTATATTAGAACACCATCAGCCTTAGTGGGCTTTAGGAACTATGTTTATTACGGTCTTTCCAAATGCCACATCTCTCAAGTGCCACTCTTAAGTGCACTGACTGAATTATACCAGAATGTAATATTATGGATATTGAATCCTCTTTGTCATCACTGCCTACTGACCATCACCCAACTCTCTCATCTCCAGGTATGTCTGCATTGAAGCTAACTGCTACACCCAGCTTTTCCACAGTCTGATCTTGTCCACCCCTCTCATCTCTCCTTCTAAATCCTGGTATGTCTGCATTGAAGCTAACTGCTACACCCAGCTTTTCCACAGTCTGATCTTGTCCACCCCTCTCATCTCTCCTTCTAAATCCTGGTATGTCTGCATTGAAGCTAACTGCTACACCCAGCTTTTCCACAGTCTGATCTTGTCCACCCCTCTCATCTCTCCTTCTAAATCCTGGTATGTCTGCATTGAAGCTAACTGCTACACCCAGCTTTTCCACAGTCTGATCTTGTCCACCCCTCTCATCTCTCCTTCTAAATCCTGGTATGTCTGCATTGAAGCTAACTGCTACACCCAGCTTTTCCACAGTCTGATCTTGTCCACCCCTCTCATCTCTCCTTCTAAATCCTGGTATGTCTGCATTGAAGCTAACTGCTACACCCAGCTTTTCCACAGTCTGATCTTGTCCACCCCTCTCATCTCTCCTTCTAAATCCTGGTATGTCTGCATTGAAGCTAACTGCTACACCCAGCTTTTCCACAGTCTGATCTTGTCCACCCCTCTCATCTCTCAAGCATTAACGTCTCCTTCCCTGCTAGATTTATTGAGTATTTGTTTGCATTGACTATTTCACCCCTGTATCTGGTGCCCCTTGATTAGGCCATATGTAGCTCCCTCCCCTCTTGGTCACACCTGATTGAACACTGAGTGGTATAAATCTAAGTCCTTTGGTCTTCCAGACCTTGGTCTTTCCAAATGCCACATCTCTCACGTGCCACTCTTAAGTGCACTGACTGAATATACCAGAATGTGACCAGAAGGGGATCACAGGTAATTACAGACATAGTTAATGCAAACAATGTTAAAATTTTTCCTCTTACTCTTCCCACTTTTACAACACCTCCTGAAATACCCCCACATCCATTCACCCAGCAAGGAACTATTCATCTCTCCCTCCATCTTACCTTCTCATCTGACAGCTTGCACAAACCTGTTTGCCAACATAAAACACTTCCTTCCCAAACACACACACACTCCTCATGCCCTCTCTTATTCTCATCTATTAACACTTTCTCTGCTTCTCCTTACTGCTGGTGATATCTCTCCAAATCCAGGACCCCCTCAGCAAATCCCCACTATCACCTCCATGTCCCACTACAAATCTCCTTCTACAAATTTCTCCAACCCCTTAAACCTAATAACCATTCCTCTGACCCCTGCTCCTTTGGTTCCTCTTGCAGGAGCATTATGGAACGCGCGCTCTGTCTGTAACAAACTGTCATACATTCATGAACTGTTCATCTCCCAAAACCTTTCCTTTCTGGGTCTCACTGAAACATGGCTGACACCCTCAGACACCTCCTCCCCTGCTGCACTCTCTTATAGTGGATTTCAATTCACTCACACCCCCCGCCCCGGCTGCAAACATGGTGGAGGAGTTGGTCTCCTCCTATCAGACACCTGCTCCTACAGCCCAATTCCACTGCCACCCTCCATTACGCTCACCTCATTTGAAGTACACTCTGTTCGCATCTACTCTCCCTCCAACCTTCAAGTAGCTGTCATTTACCGCCCTCCAGGCCCAGCCACCATCTTTCTTGACCACTTTAACACCTGGCTACTACACTTTCTTTCTGCCGACATCCCCACTATCATCATGGGTGACTTCAACATCCCTATTGACACATGCCACTCGGCCGCCTCTAAACTCCTGTCACTCTCTTCCTCCTTCGGCCTATCACAGTGGTCTTCAGTTCCCACCCACAGAGATGGTCACACTCTGGATCTGATCTTTACCCGCCTCTGCTCCCTATCTAACCTTTCTAATTCGCCTCTCCCCCTATCCGACCACAACCTACTCACCTTCTCTTCACTGGTCTCTTCTGCTGCTCCCCCGGTCCACACACTAACACACCCCCGCAGGAACCTTAAACATCTCGACTTTCACTTGCTTTCCGACTCTCTTCTCCCACTCTCTACCATCTGTTCCCTCCTAGACCCAGAAGCTGCTACCACCCTATATAACACCACAATAAGTACAGCTCTGGACACTGTTGCCCCCCTCACACACAACAAAACCCGAAAAATCAACAGACAACCCTGGCACACCAACCTGACCAAAAAACTCAGACAAGCTTCCAGGGCTGCTGAGCGGCAATGGAAGAAATCCCATTCAAATGATCATTTCACCACATACAAGCAATCCCTCCTCATATTTAAATCCTCACTCGCTGATGCAAAACAGGCCTACTTCTCATCTCTCATATCTTCCCTGTCACACAGCCCTAAACAACTTTTTAGCACTTTTAACTTCCTTCTCCGCCCCCCAGCGCCCCCACCCTCTCCTCTCTTCTCAGCTGAGGACTTTGCCAAATATTTCAAACAAAAGATAGTCAACATCAGAGAAAGCTTCACCACACAGTCCCCACAGACCCTCTACGCAACGGCTCGGTCCCCTTCTCCCAAAACCCGCTTCTCCACCATTACAGAAGAAAAACTCTCCACTCTACTCTCCAAATCTCATCTGACCACCTGTGCACTTGACCCAATCCCATCCCACCTCATCCCTAACCTCACCACAGTGTTTATCCCAGCCCTAACTCATCTCTTCAACCTATCACTAAACTCTGGTGTCTTCCCCTCTGCTTTTAAACATGCTACGATTACACCCATCCTCAAAAAGCCTTCACTTGACCCATCTTCCTTGTCCAGT